>NC_137969.1:23215716-23815716 GCF_963924665.1 Micromys minutus
CAACCTGCTGAGCTGCCTGCAGGCTGTGCAGCATGCTCCAGATTTTTGTCAGCTGTCACTCACGAATGAGAAAATATGCCCAGAATGATGCTCCAAGGAGTCAAAAGAAACAATGTTCGAAGGAAGCTCTAAGCAGGCTTCCAAGGCTCCTATTGTGATACCCATTTTACAGATATTGTGACTGAGTCCCAGAGGCACTCAGGGGAATCTCTCCCAGCTGTCCATGCCTAGCTCTGTGACTCAGATGCACCTGTGTCTATGACTTGACCTATATGTGATCACTTCCATGAACACCTGCGAAGCCAGGTGGCTCTGTTCTCATTCTCAAGCAATTGAGTTTTTCAGAGTGGCTTCTAATGTGATTTCATTCTAGAAATAGTGTGCACATTGAATTGGGAAACTAACAGATATTTTAAAACAATAACTGCAGATTGTATTTACTCTCACCACTCCAGGCCAAGCTCTATGACAGCTATTACACATTCTAATTTATTTTAATGTGCTTGTTGAGTGTTTAAACATCAAAGCATTAATACTATTTAAATTGTGTTTCAAAGACTTATTACATTTATTTATTTGATTGCTTGTGTGTGTGTGTGTGTGGTGTGTGTGTGTGTGTGTGTGTCTGTGTCTGTGTGCTCATGCCATGGTGCTTTGTGGAGGTCAGAGAACAAATTGCAGGAAACCATTCTCCATTCTCTTCATCCGCTATGTGAGTTCTGAGGATGAAACTCAGGTCCTTTCTTACTGAGCCATATTGCTGGCCCAATTCTGTTCCTTGTTTCTTTTTTAGCCTAGTGCAGTATCCTGGGCATCTCTTCATATCCTAAACCATGAGCACAGACCATCGTTGTTCGGTGCTCTGTATTAGACACTCACTGGCTGGTACTCTTCCAAAGATGGCTTTCCATCCATGACTGCCAGGCAGGGAACTATGATTTATTCAGCCTCTCTCTTGTAGTGGTCACTGAAGTGGCTTTGATTTCCAGCATTTTAACAATTCCACAATAAAGTTTTATGAAGAAAATCTCTTGCATACACTTGGATAAACAATTAGGCTTCAAAAGTTAAAGGCCTAGGCTGGGGGTGTGGCTCAGTGGAACATCATTTAATAAGCACCCCAGGATTCCCCCGGAGAACTTCTTTTAAAAAAATACAAAATAGATGGATTATTTAATAACGTCTTTGAAACATGCACAATAGAATCAGAATGAGGGGGACATTTGCATGGTAACATGAAAGGTTACAAAGCATACTGCCACCCCTTGGGTTTTTACAGTTGTTTTTATTTTTATTGAGAATTTCTTATATGAATACCGTATTTATATCATTCCCATCCCACTCTTTTCCCCTCCAACTCCTCTGGTGTCCTTCCCACTCCCTCTCAACTTCATGCTTGTCTATCCATCCATCTATCTATCCATCCATCCATCCATCCATCCACTCATCCATCCATCCATCCATCCATCCATCCATCCATCCATCTATCCATCCATCCATCCATCTATGAATGAATGAAACCTGATGAACCCATGTTGTGGTTTGAGTAAGAATGATCTCCACAGGCTCACATATAAGAATGTGTAGTTGTCATGGAGTGACTACTTGGAAGGGATTAGAAGGTATGGCCTTATTGGAGGAAGGACATCATGGAGGCTTCAATTGGGCTTTGAGGCTTTCTGCTGCCTGCAGATTAGGATGTAACTCTAGGCTACTTCTCCAGCACCTTGTCTGCCTGCTTACTGCTATGCTCCCCACTGTGATAAAAAATGGACGAAGCCTCTGAAACCTGACAGCCAGCCCCAACTGAATGCTTTCTTTTATAAGGTTTATTTGGGTCATACTGTCTCTTCTCAGCAACAGAACACTGATGAACAAGCTATGTACTGTTGCTCATATTAAATAACGTGGAGAAGACTCTTCTCTCGGCAGCCACTAATGCAGGAGTCCATCTATGGGTGAGGCCCTGAGACTTCCCCATGAGTGCTGGGCGGCCACACCGGGTCGTTGTGCATGCCTTATTTAGAAGACCACATTTTCAAAAGGATTTTATAAATGCATTCTCTTTCTTTAGATCCTACTTACCAGCCCTTCTGAACCCTTCTCAATAGAAGGGTTCAAAGCCAAAGACAACTGCCATGCTCTAGCCTAGCTCTAAATAACAATGGTAGCCTCCTTGGTCTCCTGGATTTGGAGTCTAGTTGCTGCTCTGCAAATAAATAATAAAATTTTGTAGAACAAAAAAAAAAAAAAAAAAAAAAAAAAAATGCCAACAGCCTTACTCCTCTTTAAATTCATACATTGAAGCTCACCCCTGCCCCATGGCTCTATTTGGAGAGTAGCCTCTTAGGATAAACTGAATGAGCCTCCTCCCACAGGTGGATCCCATAAGCCTGGCATTCTCAAAAGAAACAAGGGAGAAACCTGAGGGGAAGGCCTTGTGCGCACACAGCGAGGGGGTGGCCCTCTGTAAGCCTGAAGAGTGTTCTCCCCAGGAACCAACCTGACCATCATGACCTTGAAGATCATGACCTTGAACTGCTGGCCTCTACAAAGGCTCAAAAGTGCAGAAGGCCCATGCTGGTGGTGTCTTAACCTGACCCAAACAAACAAAGATTTTGGTCACAAATTGGGTTAAAACTTAAAAAAAAAAAAAAAAAAAAAAAAAAAAAAAAACAAAACCCTGTACATTTAAGGTATTATTGATTATATCTTTATTATGTCACTTCTGGGTTTTGAATGGGAAATGTCTCCATAGGATCATATGTTTGAACACTTAGTCTCCAGCTGGTGGTGCTGTTTGGAGAGGTTGTGGAGCCTTTGGGAGATGGAGCCTTGCTGATGGATGTAGTTCACTGAGCGTAGGCTTTGAGGTTTCATGACCTCACTCCACTTCCTGTTCGCCCTCTGCTTCCTGAATGGAGATGCAGTGTGGTCAGCAGCCTTCTACTCTTGTCTCTATGTCTTCCCTTCCATGACGGACTGTGCTTTCTCAAACTGGGAGCCAAGGGAACTCTTCACTTCTTAAATTTCCTCTTGCCAGGTGTCTTAGGGTTTCATGGCTGTGAAGAGACACCATGACCAGGGCAACTCTAATACAGGACAACATTTAATTGTGGTGGCATACAGTTTCAGAAGTTTGGTCCATTATCATCGTAGTTGGAAGCATGGTAGCAGGAAGGCAGACATGGTGCTGGAGGAAGAGCTGAGAGTTCTGCATGTTGTTCTGAAGACAGCAGAACACTCTAATTTTACACTGGGCAGAGCTTGAACACTAGGACCCTTCAAAGCTCAGCCTCACAGTAACTCACTTCCTCCAACAAGGCCACACCTATTCTAACAAGGACACACCTCCTAATAGTGTCACTCTCTGTAGGCCAAGCATTCAAACACGTGAGTCTATGGGGGCCAAAACTATTCAGATCACTACACGAGGATATTTTGTCAAATGAGAGAAGTAACTAATACAATCTGGTCTTTTTTTTTTTTAAATAAAAATCAATATGTAGGCTAACCTGTGAAATAGTTCCCTCACAGTAAGATCCTGTGGATAACCATGAGAACAGCTGGGAACAGCTGCAGGACTTCACACAGACCTTCACCATCTGGATCCGTGTGTTTAAACACTGCTCCCCCATCTGGCCATGGAGCCTGACCATAATGTATCCCACAGGAATTGTCATCCTGGCCTGGGGTGCTTGAGAACCACCCCCCAGAACCTGTATTCTCATCAGTGAAGTAGGATGGTGGCCCCTTTCTTCTGGGTCATTTTGAGCTAAGATATACAAGCCACGATAGTACCTAGAAAAAACTGTTTCGGTAACTGTCACTAAGAAATTATAAGGCCCTGTGAGTTTCTGTCTTAACTTAAGCAGATAAGCCTGTTCTATCTTAAGCAGATGAAGCCTGTCTTCTTCACTGAAGTGACTGGAGGTGTCCTTAAAGGAAATTGACACAAGCTTCCTGAGAGCTCACACAGTGCCTCATGGTTCCATGCATGAGGGTTAAGGCAGTATTGATGGACTCCGGACTATCTCAGAAATTGGGGTATCGTTCAGGGGATTTTGATATGTACTCAAAGAGCTTCCTGGGTTACACTAACCACAACCAGTAACCATAAAATTACCCTCAACAAGGATCCACTCATCCAGGGCACAGGGCTGAGACACCAAGGGAAAGATCCTAGAACATAACATCCAAGTGACATCCGCCCAAGGTATCACACTGTCCCATTTTACAGTGAGGCTTAGACACAGGTGCTTGAAGTCACACCATGGAGCTGGGTTTTCAGTGTGGGTTTGCTGTATTCCACCATGTGACAAGAATGTGGGATGTCTTCATTAACGTGGGCATCTACTGAATGCCAAGGTCAAACCTGCTTCCTGAGGAGTCAACAGTTAACACCACAGGCACACACTCTTCCTCGTCCTGACTCCCAAAAGTGGAAATAAACACTGAAGAGGCATACGTGTGAGCGCACACACGCACACATGCACACACATACACATACACACACCTCATTCACACCTCATCAAATGAATCAGTTGTTACAGAAGGTACAGGTTAATTTATAAGATTCAATTGTTTCAATAAGGACAGAAAGAAGCAGGTGAAATTTGAAATTATAAACACACTATAATTTACACTTTCCCCAAGATGAACAATATAGCTGTCATTCTAATAAAACACAAACATTTAAGCTAAAAAAAAAACAAATGGAAGAACTGAATATGTATTTAAAATGAAGTATTATCAATTAGTCAATATTTGAGAAATAAAGACAAACTAGTGTCTTTGGACAAGCGTACAGAGTTGTTTCTTGAGGTGGATACCTGGCTTAAGCGGGTATGTTCACAGAGAAACCGGTTTTTTCTTGGGGACAAAAACTGAAAGGAAAAAGAAAAGTGGCCTTAAGCACTAGAGTGATGGACGATGCCTCTGAGCCTGGTCCCTTTCTAACAGTCCAGTTTCAAACGCTGTCAGCGTCGGGCACTGTGAGCACGTGGGGCACCAGGAACCCTCCCGCACTGATGGCAAGGCCAGTCATCCGCCAAACAATTTGACTTGAGAGAGGAAAGAGTCTGAACTCTTTTTTTTTTTTTTAAATGAAATTCAGCCTCATCAGGCTGGGCTTGAATCTTTGATACTCCTGCCTTAGCCCACCCAACTCCTCTCCCACTGCCCAAGCTTGGGATAAGAGTCAGCCAGGAAGCCTGACTCTGAACTTGTTGTTTTTATTAGGAACCCACTCCCACAAAAGCTAACCCACTGCGCTATAATGTACTAATTCACTGTGGGGGTCACTGTGGGGGCTATGGCCTCATGGGTACCCCCTAACCCCATACTGTTGCTATGGCAACTACATTCTAGCAGGAGAAAAGCACAACCACAGAAAGGAAACTTCTGGTGAAAGAAGGCTGGGAGACTCAGAATAAAAACATTGATTTTAAGAGCCAGATCAGGGGCAAGAAACACACAACACCCCTCCTCCTCTATGACTCCATAAAGAAGTCTTTTAGTGGGTATAAGCTGATCCTTAGTCCCAAGAATCCTAATCTGAACTCATTAGTTAGCCTGAGACCCCAGTGCCGACCAGTACACTAACAAGTTCCGGCAAGGTGGAAAATGACGAAAGACAAGTGTCACGTGACAAGGGACATCCCTTAAAACCATCATTGTGTGTGCACAGTATTCAAGGGAGCTCCCCAGTCACTAGGAAGTTCAAACCAGAGGCCTAGCAATACAGCCAGGCATTGGATTCTATCCCCTTTGGAACTGCACTGTTTGGATACAGGCTGACCTCGACTGGGACTGTGGAGTGTTCTGGTACTGTGAGGAGACATTTTAATCATTTCTCCTTATTTTATAGGTATGCGTGTTTTGCCTGTGTGCACAGATAGGAACTATGTGTATACACTTCTGTGGAGCCAGAAGGGTCCTCTGGAATTGGCATTACAGACAGTTGAAAGTGACCATTTAGATACTTGGGTGCGTTTGCAGCCTGGTGTCTCTGAGTCACACACCTCTGGCTGGAGTAAGAGGCAGGACTGAATGAGATCTGAGAGTGAGGTGAGTCATCTGCAGAATTCTCCCCCACCCACTGTGTGCCCACAGCTCCTCCCCACATGGAAGGGTGGATAGGGAGGTGAAGAAGGTCCCACTCTCTGCAGTGACCTCGGCTAGCAGCTGCTGCTGCCCCATTAACGGTGACTGCAGACACCTTGGGAGCCAGCACCGCTTTGGTGACTGCTGGAGGTGACACACAGCCTCAAGTCAGGAAGCTATTCTTCAATTTCTAATAAAATCCCCGAAGCAGGGATGACGCGCAGTAAATCAACTCTCAGCGTCCCCACTCTCTGTGTAATCTGTTCAATTATCTGTTGGTGCCCTGTGCGTGTCCCCTCAGAGGATCAGCCAGGGCTGCAGGCATGCCAGCCCTGGGGACGATTGCAAGGGAAACGGGAACCATGCAACGGTCCCCTGGCCTTGAATGGAGCTCTGTACATGCCCAGCATCCTGAGAAAGATGCTCTGAGAATCCGCCTCATTCCTGGAACTGTGGGAAAGCAGGGTCAAAATGAAATGTCCCTGCTACCTGGAGTGGCCATCTAGTAAGGAATGGACAGAAGGTGCAGGCAGTACAGAGGGGAAGAAAAAGTGCACGAGGCACCCAGAAAGGGTCTGCAAACTTTCCTGAGGGGCTGTCACTGGAGTGCGATCACTTACATCACATGGCAATAGCGTAACCTCTCTCAAAGTAGATAAGGGCTCCACCAAGGGAGACTTTTGTGTGTCCATGGGGCCATGGAAAAGTGGGGGTGCTTCCCAGTTGCATCCTCATTCTTCATATGTTCCAGAGCCTCCCCTGTAATTCCAAATGGTATCTTTTCTTCAGCCTTCGCAGGCTTCTATCCTCACCATAGCTAAAATACCTGCATATTGCATGAACACTGGGGTCCCCTCAACCTTACAAGACTGACTAGGGAACGTTAAGAGCCAGAGGTCCGCTCTGACTTGATTCTGTGGACTCCTTGGGCCACCCAGATGGCATACTATCAGCCAGGGTCTCCTGCCTTGTTGTTGGAGGGCAGCATGAACCAGCAAATGCGAGATACAGAGATGGACTCATGACTGGGTGAGTTAACTGATGAAGGGGTGGGGCACATGCATACATGCAAGCATTCATAGACTCAGGAACTGGGGGTAGATAAAATGATTCATGAATGAGTACATGAGGATATGGGTAGATGGTTGGTTGGGTGAGCTAATGGATGGATGGATGGATGGATGGATGGATGGATGGATGGGTGGGTGGGTGGGTGGGTGGGTGGGTGGGTGGGTGGATGGATGGATGGATGGATGGATGGGTGGATGGGTGGGTGGGTGGGTGGATGGATGGATGGATGGATGGATGGGTGGATGGATGGATGGATGGATGA
The DNA here is from genome assembly GCF_963924665.1 of Micromys minutus. Classification (NCBI taxonomy): domain Eukaryota; kingdom Metazoa; phylum Chordata; class Mammalia; order Rodentia; family Muridae; genus Micromys; species Micromys minutus. Next base: position 23,223,155 of record NC_137969.1, read on the forward strand.
GTGGATGGACGGATGGACAGATGAGTCAATAGGAAGGATTGTTAGATAAGATGAAGGCTAATTGTGAGATGGATGGGCAGATGATGGGTGGGTAGTTAGTGATAAATGAGTGATTAAGTCAATAGATGGTGGAAGGAGGCCTAGGTACATGGGTAGGTAGGAAGATGAGAGAGGTGAATGGGCAGATGGTAGACTGTAACTGTAGGGTGGGTTATGTGGTAGACAGAAGAATGGATGAGTGAAAGGATGCTGTGATGGGTGAACGGATGGTAGGAAGAGTTGGTATATGGTGAAAGTGTGGGTACATAAATAGGTGGGTGAATGGTAGGAGAGAAGGTGGGTGGGGATACAGGTGCTGGATCCTAGTGACTGAAGAGGAAAGGTTCAGGGTTGAGTGGAAGCGACAATTTAGTGAGCATGCGTGCTGTGAATAGAAAGCCTGAGGGGGCCTCTCACTTTCCTGGTGTCAGCATACAGAAGGCTGCCAATAAGGGCTCAGTGTGGCCCTGTGAGCCTGCTGAATAGCCCCAGCACCTGGCACAGACTGAGCTGGCACCTCTTCACCACCTCTGGGCAAGCCTGCCCATGCCTGAGCCTCAGCTTGGGAGCTCTTGCCTGCCTAGGGATCCCTGGGGACTTGGCAGACACTCTCGAAGCTGGGGAGGGGGATTGTTAATCTCATTCAATCCTCACAGAGATGGGATTGTTCTTCCATTTTTGGGAGAAAGGGAAGATATTCAAAAAGGAAAACACCCCACACACACCCCTGCAAGCTTACCCACCCAGCTGTGGAGCAGAAAGGCCAGATTTGGTACCCAGGACAATCATCCTGGACCCCCTGCCCCTCCTACTAGACTATGTCCCTACTCAGCATGGATGTCCTGTCTCTGTTGCCAGGGTAACCTTCCCAGCCTAGCAGTCACCCCCCTGGAGCTTGACTCCTGCACCTGACATCATAATCTTCCGTGACATCTTAATCAGCTCCCTGGCAACAGCAACAACTGGCCTGCAATGACATTAACACTCCCATGAGTCAGCAGGGCCTGGACAGGCCCACCTGCCCCGCCTCTGCCTTATCCTGCCTGCCACAACCTTTAGGGGAAGGAGAGGGGGAGGGGCCAGCATGGCTTGGTTTGGAATTCCAACAAGTCACTATTGCTTCAGACTCAAGCTTTGCTGAAGAATCTTGACAGACTTCGGCTTCCTCCTCTATGACACACAGGTCCAGCAAACACGCTCTACCTAATGAAGTCCTGGTGGAATAAAGAAGGCATACCATGGATTTCGGCATTACTTCTGTCTCTGTCTGTCTCTGTCTCTGTCTCTGTCTCTCTCTCTCTTTCTCTCTCTGCAGCATGGGTATCCAACCACACCACAGAACTCTATGCAGGGCCAAGAGGAGACACATATGACTTGTTGTGGGTCTACTTGTGTGTCCCCTCCCCCAAGGCCAATCCCTGTTTCTTCAAGGCATGTCCTTCTTTAGAAACAGGGTCCATAGAAGTAGAACACTTAGGATGATGTCATGGAGTAGAGAGGTGCTTAATTCAGGACAACTGGTGTCCTTCCAAGAAGAAACTTGGACACAGTCACAGAAGACACCATGGAAACAGGCAGGGGCTGGAGGGACGCAAAGAAGAGCTAAAGGTTTCCAAGGACAGAGGCCAGCCCTGAAGTCAAGAGAGGAAGATTGGCTGAACACGGGGTCTGAGACAGAGCACAGCCCTACCAAAGCCTTGATTCAGATTGCTGGTCCCTGGGACCATGAAAAGACCAGTTTCTGTTGCTTTAAACTGTCCAGTTTGGAGAATCTTTCCAAGTTGCCCTAAAAGTCAAAGATAGTAAAAGCCTTTAATAGTAAAGCTTCTGGGGCAGAGAGATGGCTTAACTGGTGAAGTGTTTGTCATGCAAGCACATAGACTTGAGTTCCATCCCCAGAACCCATGTGAAAAACCCAGCTGTGGTGGCCTATACTAGTACTGCAGAGGCAGGGCCTGGCAGATTCCTGAGTCTCACTGTCAGGCTAGCCTAGCCTACTTGGTGAGCTTCAGGCCAGAGATAGAATATATCTTGAAAAAAAAAAAAAAAAAAATAGATGGATGTCTTCTCCATAGTACCAACCACCAAAAATGTCTTCTGTGTTCCTGTGTGTGTGTGTGTGTGTGTGTGTGTGTGTGTGCTGTGTGAGAGGTAGATGGTTGTCTGGCTAGGAAACACAGCATGGATGATGGGATTATGTATTCCCTGGCGGAGTTACAAATTCTGACCTTCAGGTCTCACCGGCAGGCCTGATTCTGCCGTCAGGGTCTGAGTACGGTAGAAAGTGAAGGTTTCCGTGGTGGACCCAGCCCACGTGTGCTTGGCATGGCTAATGGAGAAACAGAGAGTGCTCTGACAGCCTTCATAGCATCTTTCATTTCCTCTTCCTTCGTTCCCTGAGTCTGCACAGCTAGGACTCCAGGGCACTTCCTGTCCAGATGTCCTGCTTCCTATCAGAAGCTAACACTCTTCTTTCCTCCTCTCAATAGACTGTGGCCTTTCAGGTCTGTTAGCTCCACAGTTGTGTGGGCTGATAAGGGATCCTGGACATATTCCATAAAGACAGGGAGGCTCTGGACTCAAAGACATCACATCTGTCCCCCATCCTCACTACAGACCTTACACTAAGATGATGTCTAAATATCACACCAAAGTCACCTTCCATATTGCCTTTCAAGATGGAGATGCAATGACACAGCTCCCACCTTGTTCCTTTTCACACAAACCTTCGCAGGCCACCTCTCTGCCTCTACTCCCACTCTTATCCCCTGCCTTGTCCCCTCACCCAGCCTAGCCTATCCCATTCTTTCAGACTCGCTCCTCCCCAGCATCTTCCTTTGAGAAACTGCGTGGCCTCTGTCCCAGCCATGAAGACATTCTCCCAAAGGAGTTTGCCTGTATAGGATCTGATGGTATCAGCCACAGACAAGCAGCCTCTGGACCAGTTAGGACAGGAATGTGAAGGGACTCCCTAGCCATGACTCCCTTGAGCCTTTGTCCTTGTGTTAGTTAGGGTTTTACTTCTGTGAACAGACACCATGACCAAGGCAACTTTTATAAGGACAACGTTTAACTGGGGCTGGCTTATAGGTTCAGAGGTTCAATCCATTATCATCAGGGTGGAAACATGGCAGCATACAGGCAGGCATGGTGCAGACAGAGCTGAGAGTTCTACATCTTTATCTGAAGGCTGCCAGTAGAATACTGGCTTCCAGGCAGCTATATGATGAGGGTCTTAAAGCCCAGGCCCACAATGACACACCTACTCTACAAGACCATGCCTACTTCAACAGGATCACACATTCTAATAGTGCCACACCCTGGGATGAAGATATACAAGCCATCACAGTCCTTTTACCTACAAGACCTGGACATCTGCTCAGCTCGGAGGGTCACTGAGAAGCAAGGATGAATTTGGAGTGGGATATCTTGGTGTGCCAGAAAGATCCCAGACCTGAGGCTGCTGTGGTTAGCTAGCTCTCCTCAAAGAAAAACATCCCTTTGGAAAGTTCACTGCCCTCTTAGAGAAGACACCCAGATTGCTTCCTTGGTGCCAGGGCACACAGAAACTCTTCCCAAGCCTTCTCTAGTTTATGCTTCCCAGTGGGAGAAGGTGGGAAGACTTCATCGCCCGGCCTGGTCTGAAAAGAAAAGAAACACATGAAGAGATAGACAACATTCCTAAAGCCAGTGCGTGGGAAGTGTAGTCAAACATCTCTATTGAGCACCTACTGTGTGCTGAGCTCTGTGCTAAGTGGGAAAACAGACTAAGCCAAATGAAGATTCCCCAGCGGACCAAAGCTCCAAGAAGAGTGATAAATGATCATAACTCAATGTCAGTGACATCACAAAAGTAAAGCAAACAGAAGAGGGATTGCTGGGGTGGACATCTGTGCTCTAGAAGATGAGGGAGGCCTTCTTGGAGAAGCCATCCTGAAGAGGAGAGGCCCCAAAGGAAGTGAGGAGACTGGAGGTATGTAGGAAGAATAGAATCCTGAGTGATAGCAACAATGGAGGGGGAGGGAAGGTCGAGTTAGGGAGGTTAGGACTGGGGGTGAGGAAAAGTTTTTGGAGGGTTTTGTGCACACATTGCTAAAAGCACGTGGGCTTCTGTCCTTAGCCATACTTGGCAGGTGTTGCCTCAGAGAGAAGCTGTTAAGTTTGAAGTCGCAGGTTAAGAGAGAGCATGCCCATCTTACCTTGATTTACTTACCTCCAGGAGCCCTCCTCTACCTGCAGCTGGTGCAAAGGTATCTGGCTAGCTCCTTGTGACTGATCTCAGAGGGTACTGTGGTTCCTACACCCCAGAGTCTGCTAATCTCTTGGGCTTGGTCCTGGCCACAATTGGAAAGCTCAGCAACTTCCTCAAAGGACACAAGCCTAAAGAGTTGGGGCCAGGATCCGAACCCACGGGTGCAAAGACTTAGGAATCCTCTGCATGCTGAAGGTGGCGTCTTTCCTCTTCCTCTGATCCCTTTCCCTCCTTTCTTCTCTCACTCCCCTCTGCTCCCCCAGCCAGCATCTCTCCAGGGGCCTCCCTTACCTGGCAATCACACTCCAGGCTTGGCTCCAGTTACCAAAAACCCTGGGGGTCTGTTTAAACAAGTGTGTCTGAGCAGGAAAATCAAACAGACAGGGACCCTTTGGGGCCACCTCAGGACCACCCCAGGGACTACCGCCTGAACCAGATAAGGCCAGATCCACTTTCACTTAATTGGACTGTGGCCAGGGGCTCACCACTTGATCAGATTGGAGTCTCAGCAGGAATGATGGGCCATGTCCCTCTTAGGTTAGGTGGGGTGTTCCTGTAGCCCTAGCAGGACAAAGAAGACAAAGGGAGCTGTGGTACCCTAAAAGAGGCCCGGCTAGATCCTGCTTCTTGCTGACTTGGGAACACCAGAGGAGGTAGCTGCTTTTATACTAACTCTTCTCTCTTGCTTCTCTAGAAATGCCCCAGACATTAACAGGTACTGGCTTCTCTAGTTTGCCTACCAATCCCTAGTGTCTGTTTCTAGATACACAGAGAAAACAGACCTGAGAGTTAGTGGCTAGTGTGACGGTGACAGAGATGGGCCTGGATGAAAGGCACAGTCTAACCATTGAACTTTCCTCCTCTCTGTTGGCAGGTGGCATAATGCAGATTCAAGCTCACAGAGTGAGCAGGCCAGACAGCTTTAGCCTTCTCTTCAAAGCATCATTCAAGAAATAGTAGTGACTGGGCAGGTGGTGGTGGCACCCGCCTTTTATCCCAGGACTCAAGAGGCAGAGACAGGTGGATCTGTGTCTGGTCTACATAGTGAGTCTCAGGACAAACATATCTATATAGTGAGACCCTGTCTCAAAAAGGAAAAAAAAAAAAAAAACAAATATTAAAAAAGAAAGAAAGAGAAAGGAAGGAAGGAAGGAAGAAATATTTGTGGGAGCCAGAGAGATGGTTTAGGGTTAAGAACACTTGTTCTTGTAGAAGACCCATATTTAATTCCCAGCACCCACATGGCTGTTTATAGCCATTCATAATTTCAGTTCCAGAATATTGATGTTTACTTCTGATTTACTTGGCCACTAGGCATACGCTTGGTGCCCTGACACACTCATGAAAGCAGAACACTCACACACAATAAAATTCTTTTAAATCTAAAAATTAATTTTAAAAAAGGGATATTTGGACACTGGGGATGTAGCTCAGTGGGCAGTGTTTGCCTAACATTTAGGAAGCCATGGTTTTATCCCCAGCTCTGCACAAACTATGAACAGAAGTCTACTCACGCCTGTAACCCTAGCACTAGGGAGTTAGAAGCAGGAAAACCAGGATTTCAAGGTCTTCAGCTACACAGTAAGGAGAATTCAAGGCCAGCCTGAAATACATGGTACCCTGTGTCAAAGGTGTGTGTGTGTGTGTGTGTGTGTGTGTGTGTGTGTGCGCGCGCGTGAGTGCGTGCGTGTGTCTGTCTATCTGTTTGTGTCCTACTGAAAGACAAATGTGTGACTTGACATGGTCCTGCACATATAATCACCCACTGAAGGGAATAAGGCAGGAACATTTAGGGTTTGAACCTAGCTTGGGGAAACAAAACAAAATAAAAATATTTTATTCTTGTTCAAATAGACTGGCTCCACTTTCTGGCCCTGACCCACCCAAATGCTGCTGACACAAGGTAAGTGTCCTAGGCCAGGGTTGTAGGTGCTGAAGGACTCCTGTGACGTTGAGGTTTCCATTTCTTTTTTATGAAATTGTTAAAATGTTTATTTTTATTGCCAATAGTTCTTTCACAATATCCCAATATCGTTTCAGTGAGAGTTTATGTTGCTACTAACCTCACAATGTAGGATTTTTCAAACAGAATAGTGCTTTATTAATGTCCGTGCTTATAACTAATTGTGGTTTAGAAACAATTAAAATTAAAAATTGAAAGATATGATTTCATATACATGGACACTCACTCACACATGCGCACATAGATCTGAAGGTTTAGATCCATCATGTATATGATAGAGGCTTTCATTTACCTAAAAGTAAACTCGAAAAGAAAAGAGATTGCTATTGATGGGAATGGAGTTAATGAGAAATGAAGATATATTGTGAAATGACCTTTTAGAAAATGTGACTCTGGCTAAATTAATACTAAGTTGTCAAATACATCACCAATGTGGCTTTCTGTCATAAGCAAAACTACTGTGTTTGTGTAAAATGTAAAAATATGAATCATAAAATGATTTCAGTGGGCATTCTAGGAAGAGTCAATATTTATTAGGTCTATGAATGCAAAATGGGCAGCTATTTCCTAAAATCAATAAGAACTGAAAACCTGAAATCACCACGCTTATTTGTTAAAGTATACTAAATAGTGTTGTGAATTTTTCCCAGTTTCTCTCCTGAAGTGAAAACATTTATTTTATGTGCACTAGTGTTTGGCCTGCATGTATGTCTGTGTGAGGGTGTTGTATCCCCTATATCTGGAGTTACGGGCAGTTGTGAGCTACCTTGTGAGTGCTGGGAATTGAACCCCCTTCCTCTGGAAGACCAGCCAATGGTCTTAACCGGTGAGTCACCTCTCCAGTCTCTGAAAGCACTTATTTAGATAAAAATGAGGTTGGAGGTTGCAATTTCTTAGTAGCCCTCCTCTCATGCCTCTGGGGTGCCAAGGTCTGGGTTTGTTTAGGCACACTGAGGGTGGAGTGCTCTGTTGCTAGCAACCTGACACAGACTAGAAAGTCCTTCACCACAAAACCAGACCTCCAGACCTCTTGGCCACTGTAAACAAGGGGTCCACAGCAGGGGCCTCCAAAGTGGAGTGCAGCCCTGTAGAGGTGAATTCAAAACCCCTGGGGTGCTGAGAGCCTTCCTTGGAGTGTTTTGTTTTGAAGTTGCATTGATACCAGGAGCGATTTAACTTTTTTCCCAGGGTGTGAATTAGGGATTAAAAATAGTCACTATTGAAACTAAATTAGTTAAATCATGTTAAGGACAGTATTGGCAATGGAAGTAACTATTATCTTCCTTGGTTTTATTTGTTTTGTTGTTTTTGAATCAGGATATCATGTATCCCAAATTGGCCTTGAATCCCAGGCCCAGCTGCCTAACCCTACAACTGGGCTTCTTCACACAGCCTCCAAGAGAAAGGCTTCATGCTCCACTGCGCATGGGCTATCAAGGTCTGATCATTTATCCAGGGCACATGGCTTTGAGGCTGGACTTGGGTCAGAATTTGAAGATCAGGAAGCTGGGAGAGGTGGGACTTCACAGGGATCGAGGTCCCTCTTTATGCAGAAGAATTAGCCAGACTAGAGAAGTCCGGCCATGCCCCCCTCTTTTTCAGAAACAGCTCTCTTTGGGCTGGTGGAGAACAACTTAACTGTAGTTGCTGGATGTTGCAACTTCCCAGGTCGTCCCCCTCCCCCCACCTTCCTCCCCAGCACCCCATGTGCCTAGGCAGAGCTGGAAGGAGAACAGCTGAGTTGCTGGCTGAAGGGCAGCTGCCCAGGGGAGATTCATGAGAAAGCATCCAGCTGGAAGCAGGTGCTAGGTGGGAGCTGTCCCTGTCGTTCTTAGTTCCAAGCTTCCTGTTTGGTTTGGTCCAGGTTGGTGAGCCCAGCCTCCCAGGCAACTTGAATCTGCCAGGATCAGTGCTGCAGATTACCGTCCGCACTAAAAATCCTCCCAGACTCTTAGTTCCCATAGAACGTTCTGGCTTAGAGGGACATGAGATGCTCCAGGTTTCTTGGGCCTTTCTGAGCTTGGGTGAGCATAGGATTATGTGGGCGTGGGGGGGTGATGTCTAACATCAGCATTTTAACAGGTTCTGCCACATTTTGGCTCAGAGACCTGAGGAAACGACTCCTGTTAGAGGCTGGGTTTCTCTATCTATGGAAAATGGGGGTGAAACTTGATTTCTAGTGAGCCTTTCCTGGTGACTCCACCCCAGACCTAAAGGGAAGCTGAGCAGAATCACCAGTGACCATCTGCCTACACCTCCTGTAGGGTCTCAAGGAGGACCCTACAGTTCTGTGGGCCTGCCTGGGGAAAAGTGAAAGTCACAAAACACTTCCACCTTCTGGAGATGACATGGGTTAAACTACCCTTTCTTCAGAGCCACCTCCAGTTGAGGAGTAGGGTAGATGTGGCTACAGGGTCTTTCCGGGTGAGACAAGGGACTCGCCCACTCCATCGTGGGAACCACTGGGCTCCATTTTCTGCTTTGCCAAATTTCCTACTCAGTCACTCTTGATTTTCTGACCGCTCAGGGACTGCTAGCGTCTGCAGCGTATGGGGAGGCTTCCAGCCACAGGCTCCTCTTCTGATTGACCCAGGAAGGCTCTGAGGAGGTGTGAAAAACCCTTCACTAGACAGACCCAAGAATGGCAAAGGCCCCAGGAGAGCCAAGCACAGTGCCCTTGGGGTGGCTTTCTTTCCTCCTAGACCCAAAAGTCTGGAGGGTAAGATTTGAGAGGGTAGAAACTGTCGCAGGAGTGGGCATCATGGAAGAGACAGCTGGAGTCCAGCTCTAGTGCCAAGGCAGGAGCCATCAGCCTCTCCTGAAGACAAGCTACCTGCTGTCTGTCAGTTTCTGGTCACCCTTGTTACCTTCCAAATGTTCTACAATTGCTAGCTTTTTTCTTTCTTTCTTTATTTCTTTTTTAGCCAGGACCTCTGAGACAGCCAGGTATGAACTTGCCTGCTAGAAGGAACTTCCTAGACTACCATGACCCTGTCACCTTCCTTTTGGGTCTCAAGGAGGACCCTATAGGAAAGCACACGTGTGGTCCATGGATCTGTGCAAATGGAGATCCAGAATGTGGAAAATCCAGTAACTGGAAACCAAACAAGAGGAAGGGAAAGGGATGAATGACCCAAAAGGAAGGCCACTCTGTCTGTCTAGGAGGATGCCTGCTGCTCTTCCAGAAAGAACTAGCTGGGGTCAAATTAGCTTCTTGGAGACATGAAGGGTGTGATTCAGACTGAATCACTGTGTGGGGGCAGAAGACAAGAGCTTTAAAGAAAGCAGAAGTCCGAGGAAAACTGAGCCAACAGCCAAGGGAGATAAGAAAGGAAAAGCCTGGGTCTCCGTGTGTGTGTGTGTGTGTGTGTGTGTGTGTGTGTGTGTGTGTGTGTGTGATGCTACCAGCTTAGAGACCAGAGGAGACTTGATGTGTGTGTGTATACACATATATACATACACATATATGTATATATACACATATATGTATGTATAGGTATACATATATACATTAATTTCCCTCAGGGCTCACTAGGAGGAGAGTGGAAAGAAAGTTGGGTCCACCGGTCCCCTGCTTACAAAGCCTCAAGGGGACCATTCCCTTTCTCTGCCCACTCCTATAGGCTGACATGCGTTTCTCATACCCCACCTGCTGAGTTGGTCCTGCCTAGACTGCTCTGCCTTCCCTGGGCTCTTGCCTGATTCTAAGCCCTCCAGCATCTCCCATCTGCCTTTCCATTCACTCAGTTCAGGTCTCTCAAGTTCAGGGTGCTATCGTCTGGCCCTGGGCCCTCCCCAGTGCTCTTTGCATTAAAAAATATTTTAATGTGTCTATTATAACTATTTTAACATGAATGTTTTGCCTGTGAGTGTGTAACTGTGTGGTGTGTGTGTCTGATATCTGAGGCGGGCAGAAGAATGTGATAGGTAGGTTTCTCCAAAACTGGGGTTACTGAGGGTATCTGAGCCAACATGTGAATGCTGGGAACCAAACCCGGGTCCTCTGCAAGGTCAACCAGGGCTCTTAGCTACCGAGCCATCTCTCCAGCCCTTCCTCAAGTCTTTTCTCAAAAGGCTCCGAAGAACAAGAGCTGCCCTTTCCGCCCATCTCTGCCCAACTCCAAGCTGACGGAACAAATCTCAGAAAATAAATAAATAAATAAATAAATAAATAAATAAATAAATAAATAAAGTCTGTAACCCAGACTCGTTTTCTTCTCAGACAGACTTAAGAGTCGGGGACATTTGGCAAAATTCGCGAGGAACCTCAACAGTGTCCCAGGCTTTTTATTAGGGGGGGTCGACGGAGAGATTAGTAATGACACGATAGAAGCTCCCTTTCCCGGACTGGGCTGGACTGGGGGAGGATCCACCCAGTATGGCAGCAGCAATCGTCAATGCGGTTTGACTTTTGGAAGGGCCCGAGAGAGGCTGCTCCCGGTAATGCAAAAGGCCGGGCTGATGGTTCGGGGTACCCGCAATCCCACCTTTAGCTAGCTGTGTGACCTTTCGCTGGGCGTTTTTCCTCCCTGACTCTCCCCCTTTCATCCCCCGCAAGGGAGCTTCTGTTTCCGATGTCCCAGAGTAGAAAAGATTACGAGAGCTAAAGTTTTCGACCAGAAAGAAGCCTGACACCAAGTTTCTCCTATGCCCTCCAGTCCGTAGCCCTGAGGCCACGGGTAAAAGCCGACACCGGTGCTCAGTCGGCAGGCAGAAAGAGGGGAATTCGGGGCAGTCTTTCCAGTACTGTGGTGGGCCGAGACGGGGTGGAGGACTTTGGTCCGGGCCCCTGGAGCCTCAGGGTCTGCCTGACATCTCCAGGCTTAAATAACCGTGCGCCTTTGTTATTCGTAGGCAGCAAAGTGGTTCGTTACGCCTGATTGGTCTAATTGCTTTGAAATGAGATATATTATCTATAATTATAGAGTCCTGGTAGGAGCCGGCAGGCCTCCTCTTTCATCTTCCCCAAGTGCGCCCTCAAGTCCCGATCGCATTAATTTGCGCCATTTGAAGAGGGAGCTCCCTCTTCCGTGGATCCTGGCCCCTCACCTCCCCCCCCCGCCCCCACGAATTTAAAGACACAAGAAAGCCGGGCCGAGAAAGTGGGACCCTAAGCAAGTGGGGGATGGGCAGGAAGGGGCAAGAAGCCGCAGACTCTAGCTGCCTGTTCCTCAGGAGAATCTTCAGGGCTGGAGCCCTTCTTCTGAAGTCAATGAGTTCGGGAGAAAGGGAAAAACACCTTCCAGGAAGGATTCCTTTGACCGCGCCAGTTCCAGCGCTAAGGACTCCACCAGTTCGGCTAAATTCTCTGGAAAGCCGAAGCATTTTTATTTTTTTAAATCCTTTATTTTTAAGTCGCCTCTGCATCTTCTGGAGCTGATCATTTTTCTAATTCTAAGCTGTGGCGCTTGTCCTTGGAAACCTTTGAAATCCCCCTGAACGAGTGATTCCCAGGCAATTTCTCAAACATGACTTCTAGACTCTTGCACCAAGGCGACAGAGGCTCGGAGATGGCAGGGAAGGGAGGGCCTCTTAGGTTAGCAGATCCCGGAACGAGACTTTCTGTCCATCCATCAGACCCCACCCCCACTCAGGGACAAAATACCTCTTCTCTCTCCCACCGCTGCCCTCCCGGTGATTGGTGAATCCCCACAAAAATAAATCGTTCCGGGTAATCGGTTTTCATAGCACATCCATTCTATTAAAGAGGACTGTTTGGGGCTAGCTAATTGCCCGCGGATCCTACTGAGCAGCACACCAAAAAAAGGAAAAAAAAAGTATGCGGGGTTCCGGACAGAGGCCACAAAATGTACTGGAAAGGGGAGTGGGGTAGGGGCGACAAGGAACGCAGTACTGAAGGGCCAACTCTTAGGTTTCTCCAACCCAGAGGAAGATACTCAGATCGTAACAGTTGCCTTAACAATTGAATCCCTCTACAAGTTGATTTTCTGCCCGGTGGGGGGGGGGGGAGAAAATATCTAGGACCGTATCGCAGCTACCATACACCCCAGCGGTCCCATACTCTAGTAAAACAAGCACTTTGGGTTGCGGGGTAAAGGCCACCAAGGAGAGTAGCGGCCCAGACATTGATCGCAGAGCTAGTCTTTAGGATCTGAACCGGCAAAGGTAGTTTTTTCGGAGACAGGCGACGTGTAGGGTGTGGGAGACTCGGGGAGACCGAGTGAGGGGGAGGGGAGAAAAGTCGACCAGGCTGCAAGCAGAGCGCCTGTCTCAGTTTTATCTGCGGCGGGCCAGCCCTGCCCTTGCCAGGCATGAATTACGGTCGGTTTTCTTCGCTGCCTGCAGCGACAGCGTCGGGGTAGCAGCACCTCGGGTTAGCTCTGCCGCGAGATAACAGGCCCAGCCTAGGCTGTCAGCTCGCTTAACCCTCTGGCCAGGAAATCCGCAAAGGCCAGACAAAAAAGCGAGCTCCGAGGTTGCCTGCTCTCATGGATCCCAAATGTGTGCCTTTCCTTCTTTGGGGATGGGCCACACGGCCGGGGAACAGGGTTTTTGATTTGTTTCTCCGACGTCCTTTTTAGAGTTGGGGAGCACTCTACCCACAAAAGAAGTCCTTGGGTAGAGCTCAGCAGGGGTTCTGCGCTCTAGAAACCATCAAGTCCTGTCCCCTTCGCTCCGCAAAAACCGCTCTTATAGCCTTGTAACCTTCGCAACCCGCTAGCCTGCGCGCCGGATCACTGCAGACCCGAATGCACACCGAACCCCAAAAGAAGAGACTGTGGGGTTTGAGACCTACTCTAAAAACCCAGGAGCCGAACGCAGGGCTCGGGGCTGCGGGCGCAGGCGTTTTGCTCCCTAGAGGCAGGGGCGCGACTTCAAGGGCCCCTGCGCCGGCTGCAGCCTTTGATCCGGCCGCCGCTGGCGCCTAAAAACAACATCCTCGTCTGCCTATTAGGCGCGCTGAGGGATCGTGACAGATTGTTTATCCCCGCAATTAGCGATGCAGCCCTTCTCAGGCCGCCCCCTCCCCGGCCTGAGGCTAGGCCTCTTTGCTCCGACTGCTGCGCACTCCGAGAGTTCCGCTGGAGACCCCGGAGCGCCCTGGGGCCCCATTCTTGAGGTTCGAAGCCCCCTCTGTCCTAAAGCAGGAATTCGGTCTCAGGGTTGGTCCACGAGTCTCTGATGTCGTCTACACAGTTGCGTGTACCACGTTTTAGCCGATATGCATTTTTTTTCTTCCGGCAAAAGGATCAGAGCTACATTGAAATTCTCCCAGAAGGAAATCATTTTGACTTGGGCATCGCGGTGAAACAACTGACAATTCCCACCTTTTGACAAACACTCTTCGTACTAAAAACGCTAGCCTAAAACAAAACATTTGGGAGTTTTATTTCCATTTCTGTTTTAACCCGAGCGCAGAGTTGAGAATCGGCTAACGCTGTAGAACAAGTTGATCTAGCAACTGCTTAATTAATTCTTAAACTACAGAAGTTCTCCGTACCCTCTAGGCTTCGAGCTAGGAGTTCGGCCTACCCTCTAGCTTAGCTTTCGTTTGCAGGGCTTTAAAACGGGATGGCATAGCTTCTATTTCTCCTACACATGGAACAAACCTCGGGGGACCCAGTAGAGCGGGCATCCAGCTGGGCCTGAATGAGCTTGAATCCCAAACTTTACGCAGTGTCTGCTCAGCAGCCTCAGAAAAGTAAGAAATCAGGACATTTCACAGAAGCGAGTATTCCCGAACCCGCCCCAGGCCTTACTATTTCTTCAGACCCTGGAGGCAGAGGTGAGGCTCCGATCTCTCTGGCGTCCGCAGCCCGACCCCTCCCTCCAGACCCCGGACGCCGTCTGGGTAATAAAGTAATTCATTTTCCTTAATCTGGTCGCCCCTAATCTACAGCTTTTTATTGCGCCCAGTTAAAAGGCCAGGGAATTCGCTATCCCTCCGTGCTCGGATAATTACCCCTAAATGGCCGCGGCAGCCCCTTGTGTTTCCTGGAGATTAGAGGCCGGCAGTCATCAATGCCCAGTCCCGGTGAGCCGCCAATCACCTCCTCCAACTCCCTCGGAGCCGCGAGCCTGGGCCCAGGGATAAGAGGCCATAAAAAAGAGTCCCCCCCCCCCCCAACAGCCTGTCCGAACCCAGTTTACAAGATCTTTTGTGACCCCCCGCCCCACTTTCCTTTTTTAAAATATATATATTTATCAGCCAAAATAAAAACACGTTTCCTTCGAAATCGGGCAAACAAAACTTCTTAAGCCTTGCACTAAATATACCGCCAGGAACTGTCTTTTTATTTTTCCCCTCTACTGCCCCATCCTCAAATGGGCCTCCACTCTGCACCAGTATAGACCCACAGTTAGTAAAGTGTGATTGTTTTTGAGGATTCATTGTCTGAGGTCATGGTGAGGCCAGATCGATGTTTTTGTTGGTGGGTTCTGTTGGTTTTATTTCAATCATCCAAGGAATCCAATGGCTCCTTCGGCTAGTAGCAGTTCTCTGGTAGAGGTGTAACTTTCTGGAGGAAAGTACGGGACCCGGTACGCGTTTTGCATGAAAATCAAACTCATTTTGCAGATTTTGTTACATGTTCCTGAACCCATAGAACAGACGGATCCAGGCTTCCTATGACTAACTTTATCCAGCCCTTGGAGACGAAGGCCCAGTTTTACCCCCGAGGTAAAATTTTGAAGATTGGAAAACATAAGCCACTTAGGCTATATATTTTTTTTCTTTTAAAAAATTAGTATTATCCCTTGCTACTCTGACAAATAACTATGATCATTCAAGGCAAACACACACACACACACACACACACACACACACACAATTTTTGTAAGGGAACTGAAGTAAAATCTTTGTGGTTGAGAAAGGGGGACCAAAGAGAGAATGGGGGCAGAAAGAAATAGCACAGACCGTAAGAGAAAGTGTGGAAAGAAAGTAGGCTGTGAAAGGGGAACGGAAGAAGTGGGTAAAGGATGATGGAGGACGGCTTGGGCAGAAGAGAAGTACTAGTAAAGTCCCTCTGGAAATTGGTAGAATACACATCCAGGGGTGTAGGGACCCAGCCAGACCGATGTCCACCAAGCTAAGATAGGCTGAAAGGCTCCCCAGGTACCTCGGGCTCTGTCCCGCCACTGCGGGCCGGGCCCTTCCCGGAGCGCCCCCAGGCCGGGCGCGCCTCGGGCAGGAGAGCGGCCCAATGGTTCTCTCCGGGCCCGCCCCCTCGCGCGCTGATTGGCTGCTGCCGCGCTGGCCTTGCCTTATTAACAAGTTCTCTGGGGAGCGGCGGCGGACCCGGAGCCGGCCAGTGCGCCCGGGAACTCGGCCTGCGTGGCGCAGGGATCCAGGCCCAGCTCGCTCGAGTTGGCCTTCTGGGGAAGCCGCGGAGGGCTCTCGCGTTAGAGCCGGCCGGGCCAGAGCCCCGGGAGCTCCCAGAAACCGGTCGCACTCCCTGCCCGCCCGAAACCCATGATCCAGAGCTGGCCCGAGCTGCGGCTGGAGGAGGGGTCCGGCTCTGCATGGCCCCGGCTGCTGCTATGACTTCTTTGCCACTCGGTGTCAAAGTGGAGGACTCCGCCTTCGCCAAGCCTGCTGGAGGAGGCGCTGGCCAAGCCCCCGGGGCTGCTACGGCCACCGCAACCGCCATGGGCACGGATGAGGAGGGGGCCAAGCCCAAAGTGCCCGCTTCACTCCTGCCCTTCAGCGTGGAGGCCCTCATGGCCGATCACAGGAAGCCCGGGGCCAAGGAGAGCGTCCTGGTGGCCTCCGAAGGGGCTCAGGCAGCGGGTGGCTCGGTGCAGCACTTGGGCACCCGGCCCGGGTCTCTGGGCGCCCCGGACGCGCCCTCCTCGCCGCGGCCTCTTGGTCATTTCTCAGTCGGGGGACTCCTCAAGCTGCCAGAAGATGCTTTAGTGAAGGCCGAGAGCCCGGAGAAGCTAGATCGGACCCCGTGGATGCAGAGTCCCCGCTTCTCCCCGCCCCCAGCCAGTAAGTAGCCAGCCCTGGATGGAGAGCTCAGGGGCCAGGAGGGGGTGTGGGGCCAGAGGGCGCCAGGCCGCGCGCCGGCGCCGGCTTGTCTCGGGCGTCGGCATACCTGCAACTGGGTACCTGGAGGCCGTGCGGAGGTTGCGTTGGCGGGAAGGCCGCCTTTGAGCCGCTTCCCACTCCCACCCAGGAAGAGAGTTAAAGGCCTAAAGCAGGCAAAGCTCTTAGACCAGTTTCCCGCGCTCCTTGCCTTGGTTCAGTATCCCCGAGCCTGTCAGTTCATTTGTAGCGCGGATGTCTGTGGACCCTCTTTTTCTTCCCGTACTCAGGACACCGAGTGTGAGTGTGTGTGTGTGTGGGGGGTGTTCTGCTCCTCCACCTAACCCTAAACTCAGTTATTTCGCACCCTGACTTGGACGGGCGCAGCGGCCAGTACATCCTCGCTCGGTGGAGTTTCACTTTCTACTAGTAAAAGGCTATATGCTCCCGCGCTCTCCATTGAAAAACCTTCTAAGGGGTTGCGGAGCGCTACAAAACGCCACCGCGCATCTAATTCTAAGCAGAAACTTGGTGTTTTGGGCGGGTGGATGATTTAGCAAAAGGGCACAATCGCAGACTAGGCGGGGCAACAAGACAGCCCAAAGAGTTCCCTATTAACCGCTTTGCTAGTTCCCGACTGTGTTGGACCAGACTTTTGAACAAGCGACATGTTGTGCCAGGATAGTCCTAAATTCTTGCGGCCCGTAGGCTTCCTCTCCCCAGCGAACCCGCTCGAAGATATTTCAGGAGCACGGGAAATTCCCAAGTTTTCCTCGTTTCCTCCGATTATTTCGCACTACATAATAGCGTTGCAAATTCAATGGCGTGATGCTGAGGAACGATTTTTATCTGGGGATTAAAAAGTCTTTGAAAAGACAGCCCCTCCCTCCGCCTAATGCTTGAGGAAAGTGGCCCAGAGCCGGGCTGTTGCTGCTAACCAAAGTGACATTTCCCTATGAACCCTCCCTTCTCTAGGGCAGCCTGGCGGAAAAGGAGTCTGGGGCCAACTTCTTCCCGGACTTGCCATGGCCTGAAAGAAGTGGGGATGTTAACTGGGGATTTCGTTTGACTCACATCCTGGTGGTCGTAGGGCCCAAAGGATTATTATTTTTTCACAGCTAAAAAAATGCATAGTTAAGCAAAACCCGAAGATGTCCTCAAATCACCAAGTGGTGTGTGTGTGGGTGGGGATTGTTGTTGAGGTTTGTTTTATCCTGTAACAGTTTTATTAGGCATAGCAGGACTGAAACCTGGTCCCTTAAGTAGGCCTGCTCTCCAAATAATGACAGCACTTTGTTGGAGATTTAAGCTTTATGCAGAAAACAGAAAAGACAGGTGGACATAACCAGTCTCATCAAACTGAGACCCCCCCCCCATCCCCAACACACACTATCCTTGATGTGGTTCTAGAACCCAGGCACTGCGCTTTGGAGGGACTGTAGGGAAAACCGAGGACATCCGAAATGGCAGCACACCTACATAAACAATCCCATACATATCTGAGAATTGTCCCAGTGTGATCTCTTGGGTGGCTTCCTTCTTTGATTGGCCCTCGTGCCCAGTAGAAACATGTTTGGTAGAAAGTGTGGGATTTCAAGATCCATTCTATGCGATGCAAAGGCCTAGCCCCAACGCGGTGCATTTAGCGAGCACAGATACAAATGTATGTCTACCGTATGAAACCCAGGTGACCTTGGGCTGGGCAAAGGGCCCCTGAGTATTTTATTGACCTCCCCCCCTTAACATTCATCTTTTCACTGTGAGAGGCGCAGAAGAGGCACCTAGTGGGGAAAGCTTGACTTAGGGTAGGTTGGCACTGTCTCTGCCCAAATGTATTCCGGCGTTGAACATGCTTAGATTTCATCTAGCATTTTAGCAGGCACGAGAAAATATTTCTCAAGTGCCCCCATAGTGTCCAGCCCGGACGTGTCTGAACGAAATCAATGGTCCCAGTGGTTTGCTGTTCCTTAGTAAAACTCTCCCGGCAAGACTCTCTTAACTCCTTGCTTTCTTTTTTTCTCTTCTGGCCCCCTAGGGCGACTGAGTCCCCCAGCCTGCACCCTACGCAAGCACAAGACCAACCGCAAGCCCCGGACACCCTTCACTACGGCTCAGCTGCTGGCGCTGGAGCGCAAGTTTCGCCAGAAGCAGTACCTATCTATTGCCGAGCGCGCCGAGTTCTCCAGCTCGCTCAGCCTCACCGAGACCCAGGTGAAGATCTGGTTCCAGAACCGCCGCGCCAAGGCCAAGAGACTGCAGGAGGCCGAGCTGGAGAAGCTGAAGATGGCCGCGAAGCCCATGTTGCCGCCTGCTGCCTTCGGCCTCTCCTTTCCCCTTGGCGGCCCTGCAGCGGTGGCTGCAGCCGCCGGCGCCTCGCTCTACAGTGCCTCTGGCCCTTTCCAGCGCGCCGCGCTGCCCGTTGCGCCCGTGGGACTCTACACTGCCCATGTAGGCTACAGCATGTACCACCTGACATAGGTGGGTGCAGAGTCACCTCCCCGTGGTGCCATCCCCTCCCCCAGACACCTCTTCTAGCAGCGGGTGTCCTTCCTAGGAAGCTCTGCTACCCAACACCACTTGGCCCCGTTCTCTTAAACCCCTTGCTACCCAGTTCCTCCTGGTCATCGCTTCTTAAAGCTCCTTCTCCCTCCTCTGACCCCTCTGGGAAGAAAAAAAAATAAAGTGACCGGAAGTGTCTAGGTTTTTCGAGAAAAAAATCTAGATTTACACGCGCGAGTTATAAATGTGTAAACTAAGGGTGCAGAGGCCAAGAGATTTATCCGTGGTCCCCAGCAGAATTAGAGGCTGAAGGAGACCAGAGGCCAAAAGGACTAGAGGCCACGAGACTCCATCAGCTGCTTCCGGTCCTGAAACCAGGCAGGACTTCCACAGAGAAATTGCTATTTGGTGCTTCAAGAGATGAGCCCGGCCCTATAGAAAGCAAGGAGCCCAGCTCCTTCCACTGACAGACTCCAAGCGCTTTGGCAGCAAACATTTGCTCTGAGGGGGCAGGCGGGGCGCATGCTGGTGCTTCACGAAGGTAGGTTGAAGAGACTTTCCCAGGACCAGGAAAAAAAAAAAAAGAAGTAAAAAGACAAAAATCTTTTTCTATTTAACAGTACATTTTCGTGGCTCTCAAACATCCCTTTTGAAGGGACCGTGTGTACTATGTAATATACTGTATATTTGAAATTTTATTATCGTTTATATTATAGCTATATTTGTTAAATAAATTAATTTTAAGCTACAAGAAATGATGTGTGCGGGTTCAGTTGTGTGTTTTATTGTTCATTCTTTCTCTTCACATGTGCAATTGCTTCCCAGTTTGGTGGCAGTTTTTCTACACCGGCAGCTTTCACAGGTGACAGGAAGATGCACAGGGACCATCTTTTGGGCACACAGGAGAGATTTGCATGGACACAGTCAAATGGAGAATTGGAGCAATTACCTAGGATAATTAGGCTCAATTTTCCAATTCACTTTAAGCTGAAATCGACACTTGCTCTTTGTACCCATAACCCACCACCACCCCCCACTTCCCTTTTAAACTGTCTATGAAAACGAAGTGACTCAAATGGTTTGATGACTGTCAACAGCTAATCCAGACAATTCCTATCCCCTCAAACCTGTTTTTCCTACTAAAGGGGGGGGGGGGGTAAATCTTCTAAACATCCACTAGTGTAGACACAGTGTTTGTGAAGTTTCATTCTGATCTACTTAAAGGGCTTTACACAGTCAGCTCAGCCTGTTAGCGACACACAAACATGCTGCTACCTGGAAGAGGACAGAAAACCCAGGACTATCCCCCACCCCCGTACCCGGGCCCTGCTCTCCTGCCCCCATAAAACAGGGTTTTTCTTTTTATGTAGCCAAGTTCAAGCTTCCAAGAAAAACATATTTGAGTAAGTGCAAGTTTAATATTCTGGAGAAAATTCTGCAAGGATATGAGAGAATATTACCCACCCCTTGGTCAGTAAAGGCTATAGTGTACCCTCCCCACTTCTATTTCTCTTGGGCACCACTCCCCTTAAGTCTCATCCATTCTAGATGCATCCCTTCACCAGCATCTGTCTGGTGGAAGATTGAATATCCAACTGGAAGAGAGCCCTGGGCAACCTGGTCCAAAGCTGTCAAGAGGGGGGACCCCGAACCCTAGTAACTGGTGTTGGACTTGGTATGAATATCCACACAATTAAAAAGGAGAAACGGTTTCTGGTCCCAAGGCTTAGATTGGCCCGGGAATTTTGTGAGAGACTGAAGTTTCCTGTAGGCTTGGAAGGTTCTGCAGTGGCTTCAAGCAGCTCCAGAGGTACCTTGGTCTTAGGTCCTTCAGCTTGCTGTACTTGGAGTTAAGGTTCTGTTTCTCTGGCTATCTGTCACACCCTCCTCCCTAAAAGAGGAAGCTTGTTGCTGGATCTTGGTTCTACTACTAGGACAGTCTGGAGGATTCAGGGAATTGACCTTCCAAGTCTCTGGGCCTCTGGGAAGCAAATCCAGGATATGGGTCAGAATAGATAATCACACCTACAAGGTTGGGATTCCCGCCACCAGGTGCTCTGTAGAGGCACTTAGAAGCCAGACAGCAGGGACAACCTTGTACAGTACACTCCGGACCCCGCGACATCCTGGGTTCCTTTCTAGAAAGTCTCTGGAGATGGTCAGATAGTGGTCTAGCCTGCCTCAGTGCCTGTATGACCTTTTCATATGTAGGCAAGGTCATGCTATCTTGCTGAACCTCAGTTTTCTCACCTGGGAAAGGGCCTGAGAATCCTCATCATCTTCTGTCAGAATCCGGGGAATATGTTAACCTGCACTGGATACTGTAGAATGTTCCCGGCGATTGCTGTATTCTCAGTACAAGAGACCTTTTCCTCACCCAGATTAGAGCAATGGCGGGGTCGGATTCTGTGTCTCCTCCGGCCTAGGTTCCGGGGCCTCCTGGCTCCTCTGAGTTTAGCAATTTAGGGTCGAGGCAAATTTAGAGCAACATAATTGCTGTAATGAGCAACGGTTCGCGTTCTGCAGACGCGCGGTGGCTCCAGCTAGGCGGTAGCTGCAGGCGAGGCGGGCGCGCCTCCTCTTCCCCCTCCCGAGCCTCCCTGGGACCCCCGCCCTCAAGCGCCTTGGCCTTTGGAGGCAGTCTTGGGCCGGGGGTTTCCTTCCAGTACTGGGTCCATTCATTTTTCTGCTTAAAATTTTCTTTTTGCATTCAGCCCTTTCTTTACCCCATTTCTCATTTCCTAAATCTCTTTCTAGACCGCCGTGTGCGCAGAAAGTCCTCAATAGGCCGCCGTATCTGAGCAGCCCACTGGTTTGACGTACAAGTGTTGGAGCTGCTGTAAATCCAGGGAGGCAGAAATTTGGTGGATTCTGCTTCTTAATGTCAGTTCTGTGGCTTGGTTCCTTGTCTATTCAAGCAAAAGTGATGTCTGCAGCGGGGGCTCTTGGCTTGGTCCTTTGCGGAGAAATCTCCTGATCTAGCTAATGAGTGGTCTAGATCGCGGGGGTGGGGTGGGGAGGGCACCAGGTTGCCATCTAGGGCACTGGCGGTCTCTTCTTGGGATCTTTTGTGTTGACCACTTGAGTTACTTGTGAATGCAGGCGGCGTTTCTACTCCGCTGAAACCCAGATCTCTACAGCTTTTTTTTGAGGGGGGGACTCCTGTGGTCCAGACAGGTGGCGGGACACACAGCTAATGAAGAAACAGGGCAAGGATTAGATCTGATTTCACTTGGGACCTACGTGTTCTGAGCACTAGCGCAAGCCTCCGTAGCTGAGGGTCACTGGATGCCATGACAGTTCTCGAACAAAATGTGGGTGTCCCAGGAAACTAGCCACGGGTGATCTGGGCCCCAATTGTGATTTTAACTCCTTTCCCATGACCACACGCAAGCACTGTTCCTGGGGCCCCTATTCCCTGCTCGGCAGGCTGTCTGCCCTGGCGTTTATATTTTTTGGGGAAGATCACGGAAACTCAAGCAAATAATTCGGTTTCTGAAGACGCCTCAGAACCTGAGCGGCCGCTCCAGCATGGTAACTAAGGAGGGGGTGACACTTAGGAAAGGTTGGGGACTTGGTGCGCCAGAGCTCTGGTCTTGGATAGCTGGGCTTTTAGGCGGTCGTGACCGGGAGGCTGGGTGGGGCTCGCATTCAGAGCGCCTAGTTTCTGGGTACGTGGCCCGGATAGCTGATTCTGGAAGGACAGCCCAGGCCTCCTTACAGGAGATTGGGCGTCCTGCCGCGGGGCCCCTTTAGTGACCCGAGGCCCCTAGGTGAGCCCGACCGGTTCAGGCCTGCGCCCCGCCAGAGCCCTCGGGGGACGCAATGGGGAGCTGCGAGAAGAGGCAGCGGCCGCCTTTCAACTCTTAGGCTGGCGCCGGCCTGGCCAGGCCCCCGGGGCCGCAAGATCTCCCAGGCTCCGACTCGGTCCTGTCCTCCCAGCGGCTCCTCCTGTCCTCCGCAACAGTTCCCCTGCCCTTCATGCCGCCCGGAGCACCTGACCCCCACCTCCCACAGTCAAATGTTCACTCTCCTCCTCTGCACCCCGAAGCTTGCATCTGGACTCCGGGGATCGCTTCAGCTCTGTTCGACAGCTCCGGTTGTCCCGCGCGCTTTCGGCCCTGCAGGGCCCTGGCCGAACGCCTGCCAGCCTCCGCCACAGCGCCACACCGCGGCCTCAGCCTCCTCTTCCGCAACGTCAACTGTCCCGACAAAAAAAAATCCCCCTTGCAGGATGCAAAACACAAGCAGAGCCTACAAAGTGCTTGTGCACACATGACCCATGCACACCGTCACAACAGACCAGCACACCCTTCAGCAAACACACAAAGCCAACACGTGCTTCCCAGACGCACAACTCAGACTCATACAGATGCCCAACACATGTCTAACCATCACACATGGCGCTCACAAAATCAGTAGATGGTACATACGGCTCCAGCAAACACACCGTCTTGGGCAGGACGCACAGCCCACAACCACACAACCACACACAACCGGTAGAACTATACATTTCACACACAACCAACACTCATTCCCAAAGCATACGTGCTAGCATCCAAAACAAGGCCCTAGTTCATAGAGGCAAATGTTACCCTGTCAAGGTCACCTTCTAATATCTAATAGGGAGCCAGAAACTTAAGGCCTGCTGAGAGAGAAAAGCGGGGAAAGAGGGATAGGAGAGAGACAGACAGGTGAAGAGAAGGAGCTCCTTTGGTGTGTGAAGTGATGGAGGGAAATGTACAGCGAAGCCTGGCAGAGAAAATGGGTCGCAATGGGAGACACTCTAGCATTCTGGGTGCTGGGGGCAGGTGCCAGTGTGAGTACCAGAGGACCGTTCTGCAGGCACACTCATATAACTGTTTATGTACTAGTGCCTTGACCCTCATGCACACGTGCACAGTCAGTTCGAGGAGGCAGAGCTTTCCCGGGTGAGGGCGGGGAATGCTGGGAAGCCACTCCCTCCAACATTAAGAGACTTCTTCCCTTCCCCAGAGCAGAGCTTCTGCCCTGTATTTGGCAAAGCCTCACATGCCTTCTCAAGAGGGGCTCCTAAGGGACCTGACTCTCTTACTCTTGGGCAGCACCCAGGCCCAAGCTACAGAATGTCTGTGCAGCATGTCAGGTACTGCTAGGGACAGCCAGAGTAGCATCAGATACTGCGGTCTGTTAGTGTCTGGTTGTCTGATCTACAGTTGTCTGCCTGGAGATCCTGCTTTTAGACTTCTTGAGGCCATGCGATCTGAGGCAAGTTCCTTACGTTTTCTGGGCCCATCTCTTCTCCATATACCAAGTGTGGGATTCTCCCATTTTCTTGTGGTCACGGGAACAACAGGAAAAGCTTTGAAATCTGCTTGGCCCCTCCATCAACAAATATCCAGTGTGGGCTCTTAATAAAGCAACCAGAGTTGTGCCCCAGTCTCCAGGGAGACTCCAGAGAGCTGGAGTGTGCTGACTACTCAGGTCTGAGATGTGGGGCTCAAATCTGGGTCTGTCCCCATCTAGATGGTGACTTCTACCTAGCCATTTACGTCAACCCAGAAGTTTGATTACACCCGGCCGCCCCTGTGCAGGCCACGGCCCATCTGAACAGGCGCAGTAATAAGAATTGCCTTTGGGCTTTAGTTAGAAGCAAATTTAAGGCTCCGCCTTGCCCCCCCCCCCATTCCTGGTCTTTGGGGCCAGACAAAACAAAGGGCCCGACATACCACCCCCATCTTTAATCCCCAATGGGCACAGATACCCATGGGGGACTTGGCTAGTCAATTTTTATTCTCAGGAGACAAACTGGCTAGATTTGAATCTTGTGCTGTGGGACTTCAGGGACCCTCTCTCCCTCCAACTCGTGGAGGCCAGGCAATCTCTGCACCGCAGCTCAGATCTCCACATTCAGCCCTGAGTACCTGCTTGTGCACATGCAGGGGCTTCGGACACAGTTTGCTGTGTTGACAGAGAAGCAAGAGAAAGTCCACAGACACAAAGGTGTGTTTTTTGTTTTTGTTTTTTTTTTAAACTATTTATTTGTTTGTTTATTTTTTATGTGCGTACACTGTAGCTGTCATCAGACACACCAGAAGAGGGCACCAGATCTCATTACAGATGGTTGTGAGCCACCATGCGGTTGCTGGGAATTGAACTCAGGACCTCTGGAAGAGCAGTCAGTGCTCTTAACCACTGAGCCATCTCTCCAGCCCAAAGTTGTGTTTTATTGAAAAATATCTTCCATGGCACCCTTCTTTGGCTATCCAAGAATGGACTGGATTTCCCCCCCCATACCTCATATGGTGCTACATTTAAAGAGATAGTTTACCCCCATTAAATCCAGAGGCCATTGCTGAGCTCCTGAGTGTGGAGGGGTGGTTTATAGTGGTCTTGGGAGTGCCCTGAAGTGGCTGTACCTGGCTAGTAACACCCTTTGCATGTGGAGGCAGGGCCCTTCTGAGTTCTCCCTGAGGATTAGGACAGCAAATGCCCAATCAGGCGACATGCACCACAATATCCCTACTCCACAAACCAGATAACAAGACTGGTGAGGGGCAGGCCTTTAAACTTAGTCAGAATAAGATATGCCCCTTCCTGTTCAAGTGGAGGCTGAGAAAGCTGGCGGGGGAGGGGCAGGATAACTCAAATAGGAATAGGATAGGAGGTGATCCATGGAGAGTTCAGGGCACTCAGCACAGGGGCAGGATCATGCCTTCAGTCCCCCCACCCTAATCCTTCACTTCCCCAGTGAACTCAGAAGACATCCTTCTAGGTTCCATCCTCCAAGGGTGTGCAGGGGGGAGGATAAAACAGATCCGGAAGCAGAGGGATGCTCCTTGGACAATGGTTCAAAGATCTAGAATTAGGATACTTCCTTTTCTGCCCTAGCAGCAGCTGGCTCCTGCACTTAGCCGACTCCCAAGACTGATCAGCTCTGCCTCACTCTTGGATTTGGACAACACTTAAGTGACACATTGTTGTCATCTATGGGCTAGTGATCTCTTTTGACACAAGAAAAAATAAAACTGAAAGGAGTCTTGGGATTTCTTCTAAAATGTAGGCCAATTTAAGCTCAGTGTTCAGTGACGCCTTCAGGGCACGGTAGCAGGTAAATAGGAATAAAGCTTCCAAGACAGCAATGGATAGCATCCCCCTGTCTTCCAGAGCAGCCAAGCTCAGCCTTTCTGCAGGGGTGACTTGTAAGCTAATAGCTGAAGTTAGGGGTGTGGGGTTTGAAGTCCGGGGTTCAAAGAACATCCAGAAAAAGCTTCTCAGAGGTAGGTATCTGAGTGCAGGGGTCCTAAGGAAAAGTCATGCTTGCCAGGCTGGAACTAGCCTCTGGTAGTTGAAGCCTACGGCCTACAGGGAAATGGTGCCATAACCCTCGCCCTCTGAGCACTGTAAAGAGAGCCAGCCTCAAGGTAGGAGGGGCACTGGAACCCAGCTTGCTGAAAAGTGAAGGTGACCTGGTTTTAGAGATTGCTGGGAGGTGACTTCTCCCCCTTCCACCCCCTTAAACATGTCTTCTCTCTATGTGTGTCCCATACCACTCACTCAGAGAGTTCTAGGAGAGACCTTCTGACCTCTTGGAACGAAAGACCCAAGGCTCATAGATCTTTCTTTTCAGAACTCCCACAGCTGGGCCATGAGACCCAGGGCCTGGTCCTCAGCTCCATCCAGGAGCCTCTGAAGCTCAGCTGTTTCTGTGTCAGCTGCACCTCAGCTCTGTGGTGGAGAAGATCAGAAACACCCCTGGTCAACTGCAGTTCCTCGTCTCCTGCCTGCTTGCTTCTTCTGACACTGTGCTAGTCTCCTTGGCCCAGCTGTGTGCCAACTGTGTGGTCTCAGGGCTTACGTCATCCACGTCTTTCCCTGTGTTCATTCCAGAGCCTAGAGAACGGCCTTTCCCAGTTCCAGTGCAGGAAGAGAAATGCAGATCAAGCAGAGGTATGTGCCAAATGACAGAGGGCATGGTGACTTTAATCCTGCAAAGGACCAGGTAACGGAGGGGTGAGTGTTAGCACTGCCACCCCTTGTCCCTACAGGTGTGCTGCCACTCAGCAGGTGAAGGTAGTCTGAAGTTTTGGGCAGACCAGGTTCAGACTGAGAGGGTCAGGGTGTCACAGGTGGGTGCATTTCAAGAGGTTGTGCAAATGCTGGATTCTATGCCTGGGGCCTTATACTTGTCAAAGGATGTAATCAACAGTGTGCCCCTAGAGGGGAATCCTGCAGCAGCCTGGCAACACTCCCAAGGGCACCGAGCAGTGCCCTGGGGAGGGGGATTCTCACTCAGACTCTCAGCTTCCTCTGGGCTCAGTGTCTGCTCTTCCCAAGGCCTTTCTGCTCCCCACTCTCACCAGCACCCCGAGAGCCAGACCCTCAGATGACATGTCTTCTAATCTCCTTAGGGGTAAGTAGGGCTCCAGTGGCCAGGATGAAGACCAGGCAAGTGGACTGCCCAGCTCAATCTGCTATGGCAGCTTCTGAGTGCGGCTTGTGGGCAGGTGCACTGGTGAGCTCCTGGGTCAGAGTTTGTTGTGGTCCCATTTCTGGCAGGAGTCCTGGATCTCCTTGTCACAGTCTGGGGAGCCAGAGAAAGATGAGAGTGCCCCGCGTGGACTTTCCACACCCTTTCTCAGCCCTCTCCTTCTTCTCTTGTTTTATATTACATTTATTCTCTGAGAAAGGATCTCTCTAACCCAGGCTGCCTCGAACTCCCATTCTCCTGCCTTTACCTTCCAAGTGTCGGGATTACTTGCTTGTTCTCTTATTTTTGTTTTAAACGTGATGCATCTGATTCCTCAGGTTGGAAGGTATAAGGTGGTTAGGGTGGCTTACAAGGACACAGGTTTAGTTCACCAACATTTATTATGCAAAACTAGCGTTTTTCTCTGTCTGTCCCTGAAGTAGGCTAGCACCAAGGACAGTGAAAGGTAAGCCACAAAGCCAGGCCAGCCTCTAGCACGGGAGGGGGAGGGGCTGTGTTAGTGTTATTGCGACCAACCCCTTGACAAGAAGCTGCTTAAGGGAGGAAAGGTTTATTTTGGCTTACACTGTAAGAAGGGAAGGCATGGCGGCTGGATAGAGGCATCTTGATCACAGTCCGGGAGTAGAGTAGACAGGAAGTAGAGAGAAGATGCTGGGCTATATAAAACCTCAAAACCTACAGATATACGTGCAGGCAGACAACCGTAAGAGAAAAATTAAAATTAAAATGAGAAAGCATCAGGACTTGTTTAATTCCCAACAGTCACAGAAGCAGAGTACAGCAGTGATGTACTTCCTCCAGAGAGGCTACACCTCCTAAAAGGTCGGTAATGTTTCCAAACAGCGCCACCTACAGGGGACCAAGTGCTCAAACACATAGGCGATGGGGGACATTTCACATTCGAAATACTGCTCCCCTCTCCAAGGAGGTCCAGGAGGCAAGAAGCTGGGTGCTGAGATGGAGGTGGTCTTGGCAGACCCTGAATCCTGGATTTTGAGGAATGTGGAAGAAGCTGAGCCTTATTTTAATGAACTTCAGCCTGCTGGATTTATATCCTATCTCTCTCATCCAGAGTGGATTGTGAACAGGGCTGCCATAGACTGAAGAGAGGGGACAGGGCTTCCAATAAAGGAGGTCAGCAGGAGGTGCTGCTTCTGTGGCCTCATTAAGGCAAGAAGTTTACTTTCTAATTTAAGTCTCCTACTCAACCAAGAGTCAAGGAAGCAGTGGAACCTTCCCCCATCCCCACACTGACATCAGAGCCCTCCCCCATTCCCACACTGACATCAGAGCCCTCCCCCTTTCCCACACTGACATCAGAGCCCTCCCCCATTCCCACACTGACATCAGAGCCCTCTCCCATCCCCACACTGACATCAGAACCCTCCCCCATCCCCACACTGACATCAGAGCCCTCCCCATCCTCACACTGACATCAGAGCCCTCCCCCATCCCCACACTGATATCAGAGCCCTCCCCCATCCCCACACTGACATCAGAGCCCTCCCCCATCCCCACACTGACATCAGAGCCCTCCCCCATCCCCACACTCTCTGACATCAGAGCCCTCCCCCATTCCCACACTCTCTGACATCAAAGCCCTCCCACACACCTCCCACTCTATGATATCAGAGTCCCCTGACATCCTATTCTGACAGTAATCACATTTTTTTAAAAAAATCTGGAAAAGATCTAACTTTTCCATAAAACATTTTATACTTTATGGAATATGTGGAAGCAAGACCGTAGGAATTGGTCAAGTGTAGGTCAAGCTTTTGCAGTGAAGCTGCCTTTCTGGGCCTGGTTATTCATGGCTGGCGGTTTGCACGTGGGACTGTGTTTGCATGCCTCTGAGTTGCCAGTCTTCATTTAGACAGTAGGAGCTGGAAGGACTTCTGCCCCCACCGGATTGCCATAGGGGATCAAATGAGCTGAATACATGATTCTAGTTGTGCTGGGGACTCTCCCTGAGTCTGCTGTCATGGTAGACCTGGCTGTTAGCTAGGTATTCCACTACTTACAAGAGCAGACCCTGACGACATTGTAGAAAGTCTCACTAGGAACCTTGTCCCTGCCATGAAAATCTAGGGTCCTTAGTTTCTACTAGGCTCCGTGAGATGGGTGGTGGGGGTGGGGGTTGGAGGGCCCTATGTGTACTCCAATGCAGACCAGACCAGGCAACCCAGCCCACACTGCAGTTACAGAGAGAGCATGGGCATTTGTTATGTGCACTGGGAAGAAGGGAAGAGCCTTTCCCTGTGCTGAGCATCTGCTGGGGTCCTTGTGCCTATTCCTCACAGTGACAGCCCAATGGCGTGGGTGTCTTCTTCCTGCCCCTCAGGGAATGCTGGATTCCAGAAGTATTGAACCAATTGCTCAAGAACCACGTCTGGAATTAAAATTCAGCTTGTGCAAGGGGAAAGCACACACCACTTTAACTTACTTATGCCAAAGCTTGCTGCAAGGGCCTTCTCATTTCAGAATATGGTAGAAAAATAAGAATTAAGTAAAACACCTAAAGAAGATTGTTGGGAATACAAAACAAACAAGGAACTACCTGTTTCCTGCTAGCCATCACCAGAGACCAGGAATTGTAAGTGACAGGAGCTTTTGACAAGCAGCCTTGGACTTTTCGATACTGGTTGACTATAAAGGAATGCTAATGAAATGTTCTGAGGTTTTTTTTTTGGTTTTTTATTTTCCTCCTTGTTAAAAATCTTATTTCAAATAATTCTGTTCATCATCTTTTTCTTTCTTCTTTTTTTTTTCTTTGTCTTAAAACAAGGAAGAAAACCAAATGTTTTCCAAAGCTTCAAACCAAGACCTCTTGTGTGGGTTTCTCTTTTTCAGTGAACTATTCCAAGCCTTTTCCCAGCGGGGAATTCCCTCCCCTCCCCCTCCCGGTTGGTTTAGCTCCCAATACCTGTCTGTTCTCCCGCTACTCTCCTCAAGTGCTATCCTCAACCAACCCCACAGGTGAGCAGAGTCCTGGGTTCAAGATGGGAAACTCTTTTGCCACTAAAATGAATTTTTATTTTAACATAATCTTTAATTTTTATTTATTTATTGAATATAATTTTATTTTAATGTAATATAATTTAATTTAAAATAAAGTATCAGCACATTTTCTCTATATGATAAGGAGGGGCCCATAAGAGTATAAATGGCATTCTCATTGTTTCCCCTAGTTTTTAAAGGTTTGCAAAATCAATTTAGTTTTGTTAAAAGACACTATACATGGTTTAAAAGTCATGTGGTCTTGAAAGACTAAGGAAAAGATCAACCCTATCCTCGCCGCCCTTCCCACTCCCAGTTTTTCTTCAGGTATAACCATTTCAATGCGTAGGGATCCCCAGGAGCTGGAGTTGTATCGTGAGTTGTGAGCTGCCCCATAATGGTGTTGGGGTCCCAGTGGGTGAGGAGAGACAAAGTGGTTAGAGCAGGCGGTGGGAAGAAGCTACTGAAGAGCCACAGTCTAGACACTGGAACCATATGTGGGTGACAGAAGCCATAGGCAACAAATGATCCCTACCTGCCTCAGAAGAGTTACGTCAGCAGCTTGGCTCACTTTGGAGAGCCCCTTGGAACTGGACCCATACGTGAACTGAATGAGGGCATAACCAGTTACTCCAGGGTATGGGGGAGGAGGAGGTTTTTATTGTAGGCCTGGGAGAGAGTAGAACCCGAGGCATCTGGAAGAATCCAGGGCAGGAAGAGTAAAGACTGAACCATGTTATGAGAGGAAGGTGGGAAAGGAGAGCGAGAGATGAAGAGAATGAAAGAGGAAAGAGGAGCAAGAGAGCAAGGGCCAAAAACAAAACAAACAAAAAAAAAAAACAAAACAAACAAACAAAAAACAAAACCCAGCAGGGCAGTACAGGCATGAGAAGCAGGGGAGGGGCGGTCCCTGAGCTGGAGAAGTTTAGGGTAAAGGGTGGGGTGAAAAGAGCTTATAAAAGGCCAGCATCCTCCTTGGTAAGCTAAAAGGCAGCACAGTTACCCACTTGTCCCGTGTTGTTGGTAATATTTAATCTCAAACTTTGGTTTCTACTCCACCTTTGACAGTTTAGTTCCTGAATAAAAGCCACATACATTTATATTTATAACAAGCCTTAATCATCATTAGAACTGGGCAGATATCTACCCTCTATGCTATTAGACTCTACTTTCCTAACGATAACCCTGAGTTATTACTATGTTTCTTCTGGGCTGCTTTAACTCCAACTGGCCAGTACTCAGGGTTTTTTGACTCCTAACTCCTGATGTCTTTCTCTTTTCTTCACCTTCTGTGGTCTCCAGCCCCAAGCCCAGGAACTTCAAGCCCTGCCTATCTCAACTCTGCCCAGCTCTAGGATGTAGGCATCTTTATTCAATGATCAGAAATAACTTGGGGACAAGGTCACACAGCATCACTTGGGTCTATGTGTGGACTCTCTCCTACCTAGATCTTGGGGGTGTGCACTTAGCATTACAATACATAGCAACAGACCAAGCCTGGGTTTCTTTTGGAACTGACAGGTATGCATTTATTTATTTAGCGCTCATGTGAGTATGCACATCCCCGTGGCAGGAGTGTGGCAGTCGAAGACAATTTGTAGCAGCTGATTGGTTCTCTTCTTTCACCAGATCCAAGGACTGAACATAGAAGTCAGATTTAGTGGCAAACACCCTTGTCCACTGGGCAAACTCGCTGGCCCCTAATTCTTTAACGTTAAAAGACATTCGTCTTCTGTGTTCTTTTTCATCCTTTCTGCTTCTGCTTTTGTTTCTTTATCGTCAGGATTGAAGAGCTCTCTGCCTTGGGAAGAGCCCATGTGCGCCCCAGCTCACTCCATTTTCCTTGTTGGCAGTCTGAAGGCAGGATGGGCCACCGGCAGCTCTACTGAAGTCTCCGACAGAAATCCGGCCAGGGTTCTTGCGCTAACCACCACGGTCCGATCCGGAAATCCAAGCTGAATGTGCTGTCAGGGTTTCTGTCAGTACGCAAAGGACATAGGCTTCATTAAGCTGGACAAGCGACCTTGAATAGGTTACTCAAGACTTGTCTACCCAGTGAAACTCACCATGCTAGTTTTCTACATAAAGAGCAAAAAAAAAAAAAAAAAAAAAAAAAAACGTAAAATAAAATTAAGACCTTAAAAAAATGTTCTGCCTTGCTCCCCGTGTGGGCTGCCCCTTAGAGCACTATGGCGCTTCCTCGGGTCATATAAAGTATCGTATACCTTAGAGGCCCTGCCATGTGAAGCTTTCTCTGTTGCTTGCTGTCTTGGCCCCCATCTCCGAGTCTTTCTCAGTTTCAGTTTCCCCGTTTCACGTGGTAAGACGCATGCGCACAAATAGCAGGCACTTCCGGGGCACAAGGAGGACTTGTGGACCGACAGGTTGCCTGAGTAATAAAACAGGGATCCACACACATGCAGCCGGGCAACCCCGATTATAATGAAGAGAACATACGAATGGAAGCTGAAGGTGGGATCTCTATGTCAAATCTGTTGCTCACAGTTTTGGGGGCGGGGGGAGGTTGCAGCCCTTAACCTTGATATAGACTATATCCCTTGGCTAGGCTGTGTGGCTAAATCCCAGAGTCCTAGCCTCCCAGATCCACTAGTCAAGAGTGCTACCAAAGGCCAACTTCAGTAAAGAAAAAGAAGAAAAAAAAAGTTTTTTTTTTTTCTTCTATGCCTGATGCCTACGTCGGGTGGGAGAGGTAAAGTGTTCATTGTTAAAGGAGGCAGAGAGGTAGGAGGTTCTCATTTGAGGTCAGCCTGGGCTACATACTAGGAAAGAAAAGGGAAGAAAGAAGGAAGAAAGGAATGAACGAATGCATGCACACATAAATGAATGAATGAATGACTTTTTTTTTTTTTTTTTTTTTTTTTTTTTTTTTGGCGAGGACTGAAGAGACAAGGAGAAGGCAAAGGGAAAAACAGACTGTGCTGATCCAAACATCAGCTTAGGGCCGTCCTGGAGGTCCTGTCCTGTGATCTCTCAGGCCTGGTGAGAGCTCTATAGGAAGCCCACGTTGGCTACTTGATCCAAACTAGTGTCACCTGGGAATAGGCAACCGTAGTCAAGAAATTTTCTCTACTAAATGACCTGTTGGAATGTCTGAGGGACAGTTTCTTGATTCATTATCCATATATAGGGTGCCCAACCCATTGTGGGTGTTTTCACCTGTGGGCAGGTGTTCCGGGTATATAAGACAGCAGGTCGAGCAAACCAGGAGAACCAAGCCAACAAGCACTGCTCCCCCACGGCCTCTGCTTCAGTTCCTGTCTCCAGGTTCCTGCCTTGGGTTCCCTCACTAATGGTCCGCAAGATGGAAGGGCAAGGTGAAAAAAAATCTTGCTTTGTTTGTCAGTTTCTGTCATAGTGTCTGTCCCACTAACAGAACCAGCAAGAACCCTGAACATGTGGGTAGCGGGTACAAAGTTTAAGTCCTTCTGTCTGTCTGTCTCCAGTCGTAGAGCAGAGGAGGCTCCTGTTGTGCCAACAAAGTGACCTCAGCCACTAGGTACTCTTGAGATAGGGGCACCCTCCAGACATGGCATATCTGGTTTCTGTGACTGCATCTTCTGAGCATCCCGAATTTTACTTTCCTTCTTCCTGTTGTGGAGCCACCAATATAACACAAGAAAACTTCCTGGTGCAAATATAGATTAAAAACAACAGCGACACCACAGGGCTGTCAGTATGTCCGTCCCATCACACAACTGTTCTGGGCCACTGCTATTTTTTAGTGCTTGTCTTTGTGGTCAAGGTGAGGGCTGCCTCCTGGCAGGTTTCTTTCATGGCGAATGCTCAGTTTTGCTTAAGGCCTGGCCTATAAGGGCTTAAGAAATCCTGACTGGAAGGACTGGGATGTAGTATTGCTGTTGTTGATATGAGACAGCAAGAGAGGGACTTTCTTAATTTTTTTCTATGAATAGAACATTACTTAATCTCCATCTCCCTCTCCCCCCCCCACTTCCGTGTGTGTGTGTGTGTGTGTGTGTGTGTGTGTGTGTGTGTGTGTGTGTTATGGAATGGGTGTGGGACCAGAGATGACTTTATGGAGTGCATGGTCTCCTTCCATCGCTACATGGGTGCCAGGGGTTGAAGTCAGGTTATTAGACCTGCATTGCAAGCACTTAACCCATAAATCCACCTTGCAGGATTTTCCTTTGTTTTTAGAGATAGGATCCCTCATTGGGACCTGGAATTTGCCAACTAGGCTGACAGGCCAGCGAATTCCAGATATCCCCCTGTCTCTTCATCCCAACACTGTGATTACAGGAATCACAAGAGTGTACAGCCTGGCCGTTGACACCGTGCCGGGGATTGAACTCAGGTCTTCATGCCTACCCAGCCAGCACTTTACTTGAGCCATCTGCACAAGCCCCACATAACAGATTTGTCTCTGTGTCCTGTGGGGACCCTTGTCTCTCTTTCTCAGCATTATCAGGCCCAGCTCTGTCCAAGGTCAGACTCTCTGGCACTGTGGTCCTCCAGAGCCCCAGATCCAGAGACAGGCTGAAGTCATCACAGCCGAGATTAGATGCAAGCTCTTGATCTACATGAAAAGATGTCAGTACGGGTGGGGCGGGGGCGAGGGAAGGAGATGCATTTTGGCTGGAGTGCCCCCTTCACCATTCTTGAGCTGTTTTAATAGAAGAACTTGAAGGAGTTTTCGTTTTCCTTCTTTTTTTCTTTTTTTGCGTGCAGATTATCTGAGAACGGCTTGGCACTTGGGAATTTTCCATTGGCGTGAGCTGAACATACTGGCGCCAAGAAAGGAGAGAAGAAAATCAGACAACGTGGGCCCCGGTTTTCCTGCCAGTCTCAATTTGGGAGACTTTTTCCATCCTTGGGGCCATTTGTGAGAAATTAAGCTCAGAGACCTTCTAGGGAAAAATCTTTGGACTTTTGATTCCCCAGTGTGGAAATTTTGCACATTTGAATATTAAGTGGTGACTTGAGAAGGGTGTGGGAGGCGAGGCCAGAAACTCAGCGTGCGCTTATTTATTTCTTTATTTTTTTCTTTTGTCATGGGAAGGCAGTGTGGTTTCTGCAGTCTGAAAAGGCTTTGTGAGAACGAGGCCTCCCTATCTACTGAGTGGGCTAGGGAAATGGTGTCATCTGAGGCCTCAGTTTCCTGCCTCGGAAACAGTGATGCTATCGAGTTTACCGAGTTTCTCTGGAGAGCAGCGGTGGGTTCAGTGTGATTGTTCTCTCCATCTCCCCCTCCCTTTTCCTCCCCTTTCTCCTCTTCTTCCTCCTCCTCCTCCTCCTCTACTTCCTCTCTTTCTCAGCAGAAATGGTGAGGTGGGTTTTTTTTTTTTTTTTTTTCTTTCTGGAGGAGCATTTCCAGGTACCCGTCTAATCACCTCTTAAAGCATTCCTGGTGTCAGGTAAATTAAGGAAACAAAACTCTCATCTCAGCCAGGCCCCGGGCTGTCCGTACAGAATCAGCCTCTAGAGTGTTTACTGTGGCAGGTGCCTCTGGTCGAGTGGACTCAGTGGCAGCGGGTGCTAAGCCAGGATGGTGGAACCTGGTGAGATGCTGCTACACTCCTTATTTTGTTGCTGTTTGAAATTCCTTGAGTCACTGAGATGGCACAGCACCCAGAGGTGTTTACTGTCAAGCCTGATGACCCTAGTCCCAACCTTGGGACGCACAGGGTAGAAGGAGAGAAAAGACTCCTGCAAGTTGACCTCTGATTTCCACATTCACCCTCGTAACCGCTATACTCATACACATACAAATGAACGGATGAAAGAATAAATAAATAAATAAATAAATAAGTAAATAAATAAATGTATGTAATAAGATATTAAAGAATAAATGGTTTGGCCTTCGGGGGCAAAACGTGGCTAGGAACGTTGAGTCCTATCTCACCTGTGGTAGAGGATATTAAAGGGCAGAACCACTTGAGAATGAAAGCATGTAAGAGTTCAGAGCAGGCTGGCAGCTTCCACTTCCACAGACCTTTCTCACAGACATGCCAGGGAGGAACAGGATCGGCAGAGAGAAGGAGGCCCCGTCACTGTTGGAACAATTTTGCTTTAGCCCACATTCACCGGGTGCAATCTCTGCCCCAGTCACTGAATCTCCTGTCAGTGACTGACCCTCTGCCTGCTGGTGTGTACACCTGCTCTTGGGGGTCTCAGTCTTCAACTTACTGTCCTCAGGGGAAGCGTTAGGATTCTTCTGCTTCCTGTCCCAGGCATGGTTTGGAACCTCTCATATCAGCTTTAGGTAAAGCTGCTGGTTTTCACCCTTGTTCTGTACAGATGGTTAAAGGAGCAATCTGGAAAGTTAGCCTCTCACAGACCCTAGAGTTAGGCCACAGTAGCAGGCAGCAATGTAAATCTTACAAGGTACAGAGTGAACTTGCAAGTTAAAGGTTTCTTTTGAAACAACTCCGGCTAGGTGCACGGTAGGCGTTTTGTGGGAAGCCTTGTGTTGCAGGCTCTGGGGTGGGCTCTAGTGTCATGTTCCGGAACTTCCACTATGGCCGCTACATTCTTCACGATGTTGGAGAACTTGCATACATACCCTCTATCTCCGTTTTTCTAGGTAACTCTTCTTCCAGCTTCAGTCGAGAAACATCTCAGTGGACAGCAGGAGTTTTCCTATGGCTTTGTAGCAAGACCATGGTAAATCTATATTATCTAAGCCAGGTGCCCAACCATGGCTCACACCTATAGTCCCAACCTAGGAGACTGAGGCAACCTAGGAGGCTGTGAGTTCAAAGCCAGCCTAGGTTACAGAGGGAGACCATGTCTCATAAAGACCCAACAGAATGAGATGAAACAAGCAATCAGACATCCACCACTTCAAATTAGCTGGGCTGGATAGCCTAGTGTAATTCCAGGTACTCTTAGGAAAGAGAGGGGGACACAGTTAGAATGGAGATGAGGTCATGGCAGTGGGGCTGAGCAGGCAAGGCTGCCGGCTTTGAAGGCAGAGGAAGTGGCATGAGCCAGGGACCACAGGCACACTCTAGGAGCTGCGGAGACAGCTGCATCCTTCCCTAGACATCCCTGACTGGGTTGCTCTGGTCACAGCCCATCCTCAGACCATTAAGGCTGATTTCAGAAATCATATATCTCCAATGAACATAATGGCTACTGTTAGTTTGTGATAGGTAGCCTTTATTTGTCATGAAGGGGTATTGGATTTTGTCGAAGTCCTTTTAAGTAGCAATTGAAATGATCAATCATGTTCTGTCTTCGAGTCCATTTATGTGTTGGGTTAGGTCTATTGATTTACATGTATTGAACCATTCCTGAATCTGTAGAATGAAACCAGTTTGATCGTGGTGAATGAGGTTTCCAACGTATTATTGATACAGTTCGCGTCTCAGGCTCACTGATGCTGGGATGAAACACCATGAGCAGATCCAAGTTGGGGAGGAAGGGATTTATTGAGTTGAGACTTCCACATTGTAGTCTATCGTTGAAGGAGCCAGGATAGGAACACAAACAGGTTGGGTACCTGAAGGCAAGAGCTATGCAGAAAGTCTGGAGGGGTGCTACTGACTGGCTTGCTCACAGTGGCTTGCTCAGCTTGCTTTCTAAGAGAACGCAGGACTACCATCCCATAGGCTGGAACCTCCCCGATCAACCACTAATTAAGAAAACTCTACATTTTCATCCCACGGAGGTACTTTCTCAAGTGAGGTTTTCTCCTGTCAGGTGACTAGCTAGTGTTATGTGGATGTAAAACTAGCCAGGGAAGCTAACAAGTATTTTGTGGAAAATTTTTGCATCTAACCTCATCGGGAAGACTGGCTGATAATTCTCTCCTGCCCCTCCCCCACCTTTCTCTTTTCATTGGGTTATTTTCTGGGTTTCATGCATAACTATCTGGCTTTAATAGCTTTGCATAAAGACTTAGAAGTGCTCCTCTCCTTCCTATTCTGTGGACTAATTTGAGTGGTGTTGGAATTAGTTCTTCGAAGGCTGCTAGATCTGTGCTGGATCTGTCTGTCTCTGAGGAACACCATTATCCATTATCCAATAAACAAAAACCATTACTTATTTTTGTTTGTGGATTATTTTATATGTTTTTTTTGTTTTTCCCTAATATTATAATACAGTTACAACATTTCTCCCTTCCCCTTTCTTCCTCTAAACCTTCCTGCATAACCCTCTTGCTCTCCTTCTGATTCATGGCCTCACTTTTCACTGTTAATGCATACATATGTGTATATGTATATGCATATATATTCCTAACCATGACCTGCTTAGTCTGTATAATCCAAATTGTAAATGTGTTTTTAGGGCTCACCATCTGACACTGGACAACCAACTGTGTTTGCACTTCCATGGGACAGACCCCCTCTTCTGCACACATCCTTCCTCAGATACCTATAGTTTTAGGGCTGAGGCCTCACAAGCTTTTCCTTGTCAAGTTTTTAATGTCCTGTGGTGTCATCCAGTGGAGACACAAAGATGATCTGTGGGACACAGAATAAAGGCCTCTATGATGTTGACATCTTGAAAAGAATATACTCTTTCCTCCCCTTGTAGCATTCAGTGGGGCTGAACTTTGATGGAGGCACAAAGCAACAGGAGCAAGCCCTGACACAGGACATTGAAAGGGCAGAGAAGGGGCTGGAGAGGTGGCTTAGCAGTTAAGAGCACTAACTGCTCTTCCAGAGGTCCTGAGTTCAATTCCCAGCAACCACATGGTGGCTCAAAACCATCTATAATGGGATTCGATGCCCTCTTCTGATGTGTCTGAAGACAGCTACAGTGTACTCATATAAATAAATACTAAAATGACAACAACAAAAAGAAATGGCAGAGAAGAACTTGGAAGCATACACTTGCCACTTTAACTAAGCACAGTCAGATCTCCTTGACTCTTGGGTCAGTACAATCAACATCTGCCCTTTGAAGTGGCTGTACCATATAGGGTTGCTTGATAAAACAGCTTGGTAAAAACATCAGGATCCTCCGTGTCTTGTGTTTCTTCACTAGCCATTGCCTGGGGAGCATCACTTGCATCAAGCAAAGATGAGGTCAAGGGTCCCGTGCACTCTGCTGAGCCTGGATCCCAGACACAGAGCCTCTGCAGCATTCAACAGCGTAGTGTTGGTCAACAAAGGCTAGGTGAGGGGCAGCCTCTCCCTGCTGTTGCAGCTGGGCAGAACCTGTGCAGTTTTGGGTTCTGTAGCCAGAACTGGGATCAGTGGTGTATGAGGCAGAAGGAAAGGAAGGGACACACAGAAGATATTGGCGCTTTCTCTCTTTCCTCCTTCCTCCAAGCTCTGATTTGTGCTGCCAATGTCTCCTTCTACTTGGGGAAATGCACTGGAGCAAGGTTGACCCACCACTGAATTGATTGGAGGTGTTAGACCCACCAAAGGACCCTTGGATGCTCAACACCTGCTTCAGTTGGTGACTCCCTTTGAGTCCACGGTGTTCACCAGATGCCACTCAGCCCCATAAATTCTGCAGTTCTGTAGCTGCTGCTTCTCCCCCTAGTCTTTTTTTTTTTTTTTTTTTTTTTTTTTTTTTTTTTTTTTTGGTAACTAAACTACTGGGCAGCTCAGACAGGAGCAATGTACGTTTGTGATGGAAGCTCGAAGTCTCAGATCAGCATGGAAGCCAATTTGGATCTTGGTGAAGGATCTTCCTGTCACTAAGATGTCACTTTTTAAGATGTGACTTTTCTTACTCGGATGCCACAAACTCCCCGTGCTCATGATTTCGTGAGTTTTCTTTCAAGTCTCTGCCTCCAAATACAGCCCATTGGCTATCATACCTTTATCGTGTAAACAGGGAGATCAAAGGGGTACCACCAACACATCCTTCTTCCTCAGCATCAGAGGCGAATGCTCCCTTCTACTCATCTGTTGTCCCCATGAAGATGGGACAGTCATCGCAGCTGTGTACTAAGGGTGATATGGTCCCTGTCATCTGGCTGATAGGATCCATTCTAGATTTTCACTCTTAGGATAATACCCAGTATTATCCAAGGACTGTCTAAGATTAGAACCCAAGATAAGATCCTTTGCAGAATACAAAAGGATAGGCTCCTACTAAGTTTGTTTTGCCCTGCACTTGAGGGATGGGTTGGGTGTTTTTACTTGGAGGAAACATTTGGTTCTTTTACCAGCTGCCAGATGTCTGGCAGTGCCAAGGGCCATGACATACTCTACACACAGTAGGCAGGTTTTCTATGTTCTCAGTGTGGAGTAGGGAAGGCAGTGCATCCAAGAAGCTATCTCATGACTGCCTCGTTCTGTGCACTCAAAATCATTACGTGACATATGCATTCTCCAAACACACAAGTGGCAGTATTTTCTGCACTACAGATGGTAGAGAAATACAGGTGCTACTGTGCTGTCCCATGAGCCAGGGTGGGAACCCTGGTTGCAGAATTCTTCCGTAGTGGAAGTCACTCTCTGGACCATGTCTTATAACTCCTTTCTGGTTATGGATTCCTCTCTTAGAATCTAAGCTTCCTCAGAGCAGGTTCTAGGCTGTCTTGGTCACAGTTGGATCCCAACCCATAGTAAGGACTCCGTAGATTTTTTTTTTTAACTAAAGAAATGAATTATACTTGGCAGTCACTACATTCTCAAGTCTCCCTACTTTCTGTTTCCCCGTGGACTCTCTCTGGATATATGACAGGTTCAGATGGGCGATGTCTCTCCCAGGAAGGCATGGTCTCCTTTGAAGTAGGATTCTCAACCCCTGTCAAGCATTCCACATTCTTATAACCTTCTAGAAACTGCCACTTAGTATATGAGGGGTTTGTAGACGCTTCATGATGGAGGAAAGGTCACCAAGGAGAAGGGAGGCATGACAATGCGGTATTGTCTTGAGCACTTCATCTCAGGGATGTCCCAGGATGTCTTCCCAGGGAAGACACAGATGAAAGCAGAGGGGAATGGCCCAGTGGACAGGAGCACACACCTATGCCAAGCTCATCCTGGGTCTGTGGAGGTCAACCATGTGGGGTTGCATCTGCTGGTGCTTTATATTCCCAGGAGAAGGGGACACCAGGGGACTTTGTGTGTATGTGTGTGGGGGGGAGCTAATGCTGTCAACTTGGAGGGCTCTATACTCACCTGGGAAATGTATCTCCGGGTTTGTCTGTTAGGAATTTTTTAGACTGGGAAACTGGGCTGAGAAAAGACATTCTAAATATGGTGCTTTCCATCCTCATGGGCTGTCCCCTGAGCACCTTTCAGTGCTTCAATAAGGCATTTTGTTATAGAAGCAAGAAAAATGAAGACTCTACCATCTGCTGTAACTCCTGAGTATGGGTGTTGGGTGGTGCCTTTGGGAATAACACCCTCTGCTATAATCCTAGTGAGGGTGTTGGGGCAATGCCTTTGGGTGTAACACCACCAGCTAGAACCCTAGTGAGGGTGTTGGGTGGTGCCTTTGGATGTTAACTAGGTTGAAGGGAGCAGCCCTCTTAGAAGAGATGAGTGCCCTTATGAGAAGAGGATAGAGAGCCACCAACTCTTTCCACCAAGTGAGTGTGAAACTAGAAACCAGACTTCTGCTGCTCAGAGCAGGGCCCTCTCCAGCCCCTGACCATACTGGCACGTTGGTCCCAGCCCTCCGTTCTCCAAAACACCTAGAACGAGATGCCAGTCTATGGAAAGTTGAAACCAGCTGAGGCCAGCAGAAAGGGAGTCACACTTGCTCGAGCCTCACTGAGTGATACACCCAATGCCGGCACCTCCTCTGCCCTGTGTTTACTATTCAACGATCCACCCCGACTCTGCCCTCAGAAAATTTAACTCAATTTACTAATATTCAAATTCCAACTGGGATAAAAGCAAGCTGAGAGGGGGTAAAAAGACCAAAGCAAACGTCAGGAAATCCAGGGGGAAACAATTGAAGGCAGATGGAGTAAAGCTGGCCTGCGGAGGGTGGGCAGTGAGGTGAGGACACTTTGAAGAGCTGAGTCCCCACTGTGTTCTTATCAAGAACGTGACTCAAGAGTCTGCTAGGGAAACTGAGCCAGTGACTCAGAGCATGTTATGGGGATGACAGGGACTTAACTCTTTCTCCCACTTGTCCACTGAAGTGTGATGTTGGGGAGCAGAGAACAGTGTCCTCACCATGCCACCAAGAGACCTCGCTGGGCTGTCTCCTATAGCATCCTTGATGATAGGCAGGTAGTTGTCCTACACTAGAATGGACAATCAGTAGCAATTCATTGTGAGGGAATTGGATGGGAAGTTATTTAGCGAGAGGAATGCCTCTGCCTATGCATGGTTTTCTGCTCTATGGACTTCTGGAGGCTGTGGGTAATCCCTGGAGCTCTACTTTATGTCACTAAGATTTATCCAGCTATGTGGTGTCCTCTTGCTCTGTATTAATCTTTATGCCACCTCTTTGTCAGGAGAACCAGGTAAATGTGTGTGTGTGTGTGTGTGTGTGTGTGTGTGTGAGAGAGAGAGAGAGAGAGAGAGAGAGAGACTGAGAGAGAGAGACACAGAGAGAGAGACTGAGAGAGAGACAGAGAGAGAGACAGAGAGACAGAGAGAGACAGAGAGACAGAGAGAGAGAGAGACTGAGAGACTGAGAGTGTGCAGAGTGTGGTCAGTCGTAGAGATAGGAGGCACGGTGGAGCTCTCAGAATCTGGCTAGTGAGGCTCTGGTCCTTATGGAACTCAACTAGCCACCATGAGAATGGGTTGTTTTTCAGTGAGGTGCCACTCTCTACCATGAATTGAAGCAATACATTCAATACATTTTGATACAATGTAATGCATTAGAATACAATACAATACAATAAAACACAACACAGTAGAACACAACACAATAGAACACAACACAATACAGCTCTCAGTAGAAGAAGCCCCGTGACAGTTCCCAAAATGTAAGCCAAACAAACCTTTATTTCTTATAAACAACCAGGTCTCAGGTATTCTGTTACAGCAACAGCATTGGATTAAATGGGCCTCATCTGCCCACCTGGTAAGTGGTAAGCTTGCTTTTAAAGAGTGATGTTTGATTCTGAAATGTGTCTATGGCATCATATGATGATTGTTTCTTAGCGAGTGGTGCAACACTGGGAGGTTGTCATGCTTTTAAGGGGTGGGTTCTTGCTGGTGGAAGTAGAGTCTCCTATCACATGATCCCACAGCCAGGAACTCTACCATGTCTGACAGTGGTAGGCAGGAACTCTGAAACCAGGAACCAGAAGGACTGTTCCTTCCCTTTACATTGTTTGTCAGATGTTTTGGTCACAGTGACACAGGAGTAATTTACACACAAGCCCAGAGCCTAGATCTGACCCTTCCCTGTCTCCCCTGCACGGTTCCTTCAGATGAGCGGGCCTAGTGATGTAAGAGCTGAAAGGCTCTACTCATCCTACAAGATGGTGGCCGAGCCTCCTCCTCTATCCCTGTCAGTCCTGAAAAGTCCTGGACAGCTTGTTCTTTGGGCTGGAAGGCAACCAAGCTGAATTTCAATGTTTTCTAACCAGGCGTCACCTTCTCACCCCTGCCTTTGTTTTCGGCTCTCTACTTTTCCAGACCTGAGCCCCTGATTGACAAGAGGGTGGTTGCCAAGCACATCTGGCACAGGGGAAGTCCAGAGCAGCCAGTCATCCAGGTGTTGGGAAGACCCAGCCAGGGGTCATCCACGGTCAGCATACCCTCTTTTGATTGGCTCAGACCTGCTCCCCCCCCCCTTATCTCTGGAGCCTTCCTCCTGAGGACAGGCAACGAGGGGGAGGCTGAGGCCAAGGGACTGGGCCAAACATTTGGAAGCGCTTGCCTTGCAAAGGCACAGCCAAGAAAGCAGATTCAAACATTTCTTCTACCCACACAATTCAGGAAAGCTTAGCTTGGAATTTCCTAATTTTTATGCTTAATTAAGATAAAGGGGTCGAAGAGCGTGTGCAGAAGAACTTTGGTTTGGACAGCAGAGGCAGGACTCACCATTCACCCCTGGCACTCATAAATTAGTAGAAACAGGGGAGGCTCCAAGGTAAATGTCTTCTTTCATACAGAGGCAGAAATGTCCTGAATGGAGTCTGCCTACGCTCACCCAAATTAACCACACTACAATTTGAATGTGGGACTCAGGGAAGCCAGCTCTTGCCTTGTCTACCTGTCAGCGTGATGAGGGAGGGCCTCTCCACAGAGGACACAGGTCCAGTGCAGGAAGGCAGAGTTTAGGGCAGAGCTCAGAGACCTGCAGATGTTGGCCATTTCTCTTTGAAAACACTTTTGTTTTGCAAATCACATCGGCTTAAGCTAAAGCTCAGAACAAGCCAGTTTCTGATAGGGATTTGGCTCTGTGGGTAGACTGCTTGCCTAGCATGCACAAGACCCCGTGGTGTCAGATCCCCAGCAAAGTGAAACAGCATCGGAGGCACACAGTAATTCTGCAGCCCTCTGAAGCTGAGGGGTTCAAGCTCATCCTCGGTTGCATAGTGGATTCAAGGCCAGCCTGAGACGTGTTGAGACCCTGTCTTTACAGAGTCCTTTTCCTGAGCCCCTTTGTCTGGG
Source organism: Micromys minutus (assembly GCF_963924665.1). Lineage (NCBI taxonomy): Eukaryota > Metazoa > Chordata > Mammalia > Rodentia > Muridae > Micromys > Micromys minutus. Next base: position 23,267,846 of record NC_137969.1, read on the forward strand.
TGGCATTATCCTATCTGTTGGCCTTCTGTGGTTGGAGAAGGGTTAGGGTTAGAAAATATTGTTATAGCCCTTAGGAAAAGAGCCAGCACTTGTCTTTAAATTATTCTCTCTCCCTGACTTCTCTAGCATGCTCTGGAGAGTTCTGTGGTTCCTGTGTACCAGTGCCATCTCAAAGGGATGGGACCTAAACTCACCCAGCTCCAGGCACATGGGGCAGTTAGTATTTGTGGGTCCAACAAGACAGGAAGGCAGTGGGAGACCAGCACAAACCATTGAGGGTCCATGGGCTGCACTAGAATCAGCCAGCACTGGATCATGCCGAGGAGTTTGACTGCAGCCTGGTGACCAGAAGGCACATCCCTCCTCTAATTCTTTTCTCTCCCCATCCCCTAACACATGTCAACCTACACAAAAGTCAGGGCATGAGAGCCCCTCAGAGAAACAGCCGGTGAGCTAGTCCTCAAAGCTACGCCTGCTTTGAACCATATGGTGTTTTCTTAAAAACAAGTCTAATCGCCAACATTTAAAAGTTGGAGCTGTCACACAAACATCTGCATCTCTGGCTTCTTTTGAGACTTGGAAGATTTGATATCAGCAGACCTGAATTCTGCTCAGCAGCAAGGCTGACACTGAGCCAGCCCGGTCCACCCTTGCTTTAGCCCCAGCTTACTTGCTTGAGCCTGGGAGTCTGTCATGTGATCTGAGAACAGATGGAGAAGCATGTCAGAGACTCCCACCTTGTCTGAGCTCACACTGTCATTCTGGACACCTCCTCTGCCAACCCCCCAGGTGTGTAGTTGGCAGAGAGCTGCTGGCCGTGAATAGATCTATCAAAATCTGTTCTGAGTATTTGGTGGTGACAGTACCTTTTGGCGTTACCCATCTCATAGCTACATCCCAGTGATCTGGGAGAAACCCTGCTATGATTTAGGTTGTGGAGGACATAGGCTTGTCACAGGGTTGGGACAGAGCATGTCATCTCTCTAGGATCTCAGCTGCAGCTCTCTTCTAACTAGGTGGTCAACATGTTTAGAGAGACTGTAATCTAAACTTTTGGATTCCACAGATTCACTGAACGTCCAGGAAAGGTAAGCCTACAGGAGGTCATCAAATTGAACCTGGCTCTTAGAAGCTCAACCCGGTTGTCTAATGCTATTCTGTTTGCCCCTTGCCTAAGAGGCTAGGCGCTGCCTCTTCGGGGCTCATATATTCAGCCAAAAAAATAAACAAAACGAAACAAAACAAAAACTCACTGCCTTAGCTCCATCCTGGAATCTTCTTTCTGGTCAGATAGGGTTGTCCCAGACTCATCAACCCCACCCTGAGGTCCAGGTCCAGGACCTCTTTCCTGCATTTCTTGTCCAGGGACGTCTTCTCCCCACTGAGCTGCAAAACCTTGCCTTTTCTGATTCGGGGTTAGGGAGGGGCAGTGACTAGGATCTTTTGCACATGTCCACAGCTAGGGTGCAGGAGATAGGTTCTCTGCTGAGGTCACTCTTCCGAGTCCCTGGAGAGCCAATCCATCAGGGCTCTGCTGCTCATGTGACTGTGAGAGCTGTCGTCATCTGCAGTATGGTCACCTGCCTTGCATTTTGGTCCATTGGCAGTCTTCTCTATAGAGTGTCCCAGTGGGGCAGGGCCGGATCTGACAGTCAACAGTGTGAGACAGTGCCTGACATACCATAAGCTCCTAAGGCTACTTGTCAACACATCGTTTGTCTTCTGCTGGCCCAGTGTCTGTTCCCTACATATCCTGTATTCACCTGTCCCTGTGGGAGCTGCCACAACATGTGAACTGTCACTCAGTCCAGCCCCATTTCTCTTCTGCTCACCTACATTAAATCAAGCTCAGTGCTGCTTGTCCTCAATGGTCACTGTCCCTTTCTGAGCTCCTTCATGCCTGGCTCAGTCCATGCCTGCTGGATTGAGCCAACATGGTTCTTTAAAACCCAGATTCATGAATGAAACATAAATAACAAGATAGATAGATAGATAGATAGATAGATAGATAGATAGATAGATAGAGAGGGCTCTTTTATGGCCTCCCTGGTTTCACATTCTCAGAGATTGACACAAGTGACTCCATTTTGGAACTATAGGCAGCACCTCCCAGTTCTTCACTGGTTAGGGTCTACCTAAATTGATAATTTTGGGGTGGGAGAGGCAGAAAAGCAAGTGGATATGTGAAAGATTCAGGCTGTGTTGGAAGTGAGATCAGGCCTTGGGGTTGCTCTGGGGAGACCATACATGCCCTATATCCACTGAGAATGGAATCCTGACTGGTTGTTGAGGGTTGGCCTGTGTCTCCAGCTACACATGCCAAAAATGAAACATTACCAGCCCAAGCCCAAAAGGACCATCTAGCAGTACAAGCCATTAAATGTGGGAAGAAAGAGCAGAGACTACAGAAACGCTGGGCAAAACCACAACTCCAAGTCTCCACTCACGCACTTGATTCTGTTGGTCAGACCACCTCTCTCATCTTGTTGTCCGGAGTGCTGAAGGGTGATTGTGGCCTGTCTGGTTGGGAACATCAACTCTACCTTGGTCCAGAGGGTTGAGGTGCCAGGCTTCTGAGAGATGCCACAAGACCATCTAAATGCAGGGAAGTGCGTATTGGAAGGGGAGTGTCTAGGAGAAGGATGAAAAATGGGGAGGGGGTCATAAAGCATCTCTACTTGGAATCTGGGTCTGAATCCAGACTACACGTCTTCTAGATCAGATTCTTGCTGTGGTATGTCTCTCCTGACCAACTCCTGAGCTGTGTCACTACCCTTCCTCAAAGATCAATGGGCTCTTGTCCTATTGTGGAGTTTAGGTCTCTGTTCCTACCTGGGTAGTACAGTACAGACCGTGGCATGGGCCTTGTCCCCAGTCCTCTGGTTTAGCAAACTCTTTCTCTTGCTCTTAGAACAAGATTGGCCTCCAAGGTGGGGATCCTGGGCCCCTACTCACTTACACTCTTCCCAGCAGGCTGTAGACTTGAGGTCCAGGTCTAGGTCAAATGGTCTCTGGGGCATACACCTACATGCTCCCTTCTGGGCTGAGCAGGATTGACTGGAGGTTGGTGTCTGGATAGGGTTCTTCCACACTCAACCTGGTGCCATCTGACAGCTGTGGGTAGGGAAGGCAGAAGGGTACTGATTTGGGCCGGAGTGTGAATGACATGCAGACATTCCAGGGCCAGAAGGCCACTTTGATGAGGCTGATACACGCATATGTGCAAGCGTCTGTGTGTTACGTTGCTCTTGCCAGGCCATCTTGGAGGGCCCTGGAGCCTATTTTACAACACCAGTCAGCTCTGCTCTCCCAAGATCCTCAGAGCATATGACCTTGAGGCTCACTAACTTTCTTGGGGGCTTTTTCTGAACTTAGTTCTTGGGAAACAACGTTGGATTTTTGGGCAAAGAAGGCAGAAGGGCTGGTACCAAAAACAGCATCATCCCAGGCATACACCTGGCCCCAGCAGCTGCCCAGCAACAGAGCAACCAGGCTTCTGCACAACCTGCTCCTGCTGCAGGAGCCACAGGCAAATGGCCACTTTGGCTTCTGCATCCTGCTGACTCATTCATCTCTTCAGGCCTTTCGAGTCATAGGGCTCTGGTTGCCCAGATCCCCTGCCAGCCTCCGGGCACAGCTGGGTAACATTAGGAACTTGGCACCCCTCAGTCTTGCCTCAACTCCTTCACCACTGTTGCCCTCATCACAGGATGTCAACGGAGCTCTGGGATCAAGTGGGGATATTGTCTTTAGGCTAGATCAATACCAAATGGCAGGGCAGGGCTGGGATACTACTTTTGCTGATAGGCTTTGGTTGCCTGCTCAAATCCTATATGTATTCAATGGCTTCTGCAAGCCCTCATTTATAAAACAAGGGACCTATATCCCAGCCCCTTGAGAGCGCTGAGTGGCCACATGGATAGAGAAGGGACAGAATAGCTCAGCTGTTCTACCTGCTACTCATGTTTAATGCCTCAGTGTCTCCTCTGCGACCCTTTCTCCTTTCTTTGCTCACCTCCTCTGCTGCCCCATCCATCACACCAGCTATAGTCTGAGGCTTGGTTCTGCGACTTGGCCCCTTGTTCATCAAGCTTCTAACATTCTAGGCACACATGGAAACCTTTGATCAGTCCAGGTCTTAGAATGTTCCAGGTTCTAGATCTCTCAGCAGGGATCATTTGCACAGTGCCAGACTCATGGCTCTCTGCCTTATCTTACTCTGTCCTCTGTAGCCACCTGGTGTCTACTTTTGCAATCTCAACAGATATATCTTCCATGATGGCCCACCTTATTGCCTTTTAATGACTAACAGTTGCCTCTAGGGGGCGATCTCACACGCTGTCAGACATATAAATGAAGCCTGGAAGCCCCCCCCCCCCTCACCACCAATATAGAAGAACAGAATTTCCACCCACACAATCCTTCTCCTGACCTGCTAGGTCATTTAAGGACCCTGAAGCTCTGAGAGAGTCACTTCAAGCCCTGCCCAGCCACCAGCAGAAGACTCCAGGTCACTGAAGAACCAAGGCTATGGAAGAACAACTGAGGACCGTACTGACAAGTTTCAGTTGATAAAACTTTATGACATGTACTTAGTTGCAGGTATGGGGGTGAGCAGGGATGAACAGAGATGGCTAAGACACCCCAAATGCTTTTGAGCCCTGGATTTCACTCCATGAGAGACAGCTAGTCCATGAGAGGTTTTGGATAGCTTCTAGGAGGACCAACTACCTGCTCCCACTCCCCCCCCCACCCTGCCGGGGCTCTGTCTTTAGCCTTGATTGACTTCCTTGTACTGTCTTGCTGTGGTCTCAGGTCCCTTCTAGCTGTGAGGAGCTAACGGCTCAAGTGGCCTTAGCAAAGGGATGCTGGGCTTCCGATTCCTATCCTGGGAAGTATTTTTTATTCAGAAGTCTGAATAAAAATGGTTCCTGCTACTGCGGGTCCCTCACAGGGATGCTGGGAAGACATCATAGGCAAAGTGTGGGGAGAATGTTTTTCCATTGATGGTAACATGGCAACCAGCATGGGCACAGTGGCTGGGCATGGTGCCGAGCTGATCTGAGTGTTGGCTTCCAAACTCTGTTGGGGTGGGTCTCTGCAAGTCACTCCACCTTTGGCCTCCATTTCCCTGATCTGTAAGAGTTGTGGGCTCTAGACTTGAAGTGCATCACCACTGGTAAGCTCTAGGACTGCGCATTCCACTTCTTGTGGACTTGAACAGCCCTTTGGGTGCTGGGGTATGGGAAGAGGTATTCCATTTGGCTCAAGGATCTTCCTGAAGGATGTAGCCATGAAAGGCTGGCTCAGGGCCCACTTAGAGAATCCACCAACTCCAGGTCTGTGCAGGCTGACTAGGCAGCTCCTTCATTCTGTCAGGGGTCTTGTCTCACCAATCTGGCCTGGCTTTCCTGGCAGCTGGGTTGTGCCTTTCTGACTTGGTCCAGATACGAGAATTTCCCAGAGAAAGACCTATGGCTATTAGTTCTTGTGGCTGGGTTCTGTCCCTGGTAGAGTCTCCTCCAGGATGACTTTTTGTCAGTGCATCCAGACCACTGTCATGCAGACAGCTGGGACCAGAGCATGCAACCAGCCATGATGTAGATGGAAGGAAGAATTCTATTCCCTCCCTAGATGGGTACCAGGCTCATAGAAGTTGATGTCGTCCTTTTATGAATGACCATCAGATCTGGATTTTATCTCTGTCTCTGCCTTTCACCTCTGTAAGCCAGGCGATATCTACATCTGGGATCTCTACACCCGGTTGTCCCATTCACAAAACTGGAGCCAAATAGGGATGTCTCACAACCAGGAATTCTCCTGAAAGCAAACTCTGGGCCCTGACTGAAGAAATGTATTTAATGATTACTCTAGGAGCAAGAGGATGAGTTAGGAAGAGAGACAGAGTCAGGGAGGAGGGGAAGGTAAGCAGGTCTTTGCTGTGGGCTTGGTGGCATGTCTCCTAGGAGCCTTTTGGGATAGTGTAGAACATAGTTCAGTATGCCCCCACCTCCCTAGGTGTTTATATGCTAATTGCTGCTAATGTCTCAGGCTTACTGCCTGTATAGAGGGGAGCCAAGCGTGGCCTTGTGGCCATGAGTGGTCTAAGGTAGAGAAGCACAGCTGTGGACAGACTGAGGGCTGTGGGCCAGGTACTAACAGTGACTGCCATGCTGCTACCTCAGTAGCTGATGTAGGCTGTGCTAGGGGTTAGCACCATGCCTAACATGTGCTTCCCAGGAAAGAACAGTTTATTCCTAGCAATATGTAGTCTTGGTTTCTTTAGTCCCAGCCAGACCACAAGGTTAGTCCCATAGCAACTCTCATCTCTACAGCCTTGGGGGTCTAGGGAGTCTTCAAGACTGGGTCCTGTTAATTTAGGGCATTCTGTGTCTCCTGGCTGTACACTTAGGATGCCTTAATTGGCTATGGGATTTGGAAACGATTGACTGCTTCCTCAGAAAGATCTGGGGAGAGCATCTCAGGAAAGCCTCCATCTGTGCCTGTATTTGACATCACCATTCAAGTGTTCTGTCCTAGTGTGGAGATGAGGTGGTGGTAAATGTTCTGGTAATTTCTGGAAGGTAGCTTCAGTCTGATGGCTCATCTTCTAGAACTTTCCTCAGAAAGTCACCAGAGCACAGTATTTAACTCATGGATCTACGCCCCTGTGTTTAACATCTTGGGAAAAGACCAAACACAAACACAAAACAGCCATGTGCTGACCTCCTTCCCCCAGTGTCCCTTCTCTGCCTAAAATGTGCAGTCACTACGTGTGTCTCCCATTCTGCTGTCTGGAAGCTGGCTGGGAAGGGCGGGAGGCTTTCGTTTATGACTTGGACGAGGTTCTAACATTCCGGCAAGTTCACACCTTCTCTGAGCTGTGCTTAGCTGCACCCTAAGCATTTCAGCTCCTTCTGGGGCTGGGTGAAGTCACTGCTATGAAGCAATTTGTTGGAATGAAATGTTCTTTTCCCTCCACAGAGAAACCTCAGTGTGTAACTGGCTCTCCTCTCGGTAATTAGTTTGAGGAAGCACTCTCAAATGCAATCAAGGTGAGGGCAGACAAGGTCATAGGTGGGGCTCTCTCAGAGAGGTTCAGAGTTATGCAGAGCCAGAACAAACCAGTCCATGGGCCTGAGGGTGTTGGAGGGAAGCATTCAGACTAAGCAAAGTCATAACTGTATGGTGGGGCTTGCAGACACCAGGGGCTGACTTGGGTCAGCAGATAAGGGAGGGGAGTGACCCAGAAGTTGGGAGACAATGTATGGTGTACTTGGAGGAAGTCCTTTATTGTGGTCGGATTGCAGGTCTCCTCCTGAGGCGGCCAGTGGCTGCTGTAAAGTAGGAAGCAAGGAGAATAAAAAGGCAGTCGGCTACACTGAGTCAGAATGGATGGTCTCTGGGAAGATCCTCTGTTCTCTGGGGCTTTCCTACAAGGTGAACTTTAGTGCCCATTTTGGGTGTGGGGAAACTGAGGCTCAGAGATGCTAAGGAACTTGCCAGATATCCCGTCTGGTGGTAGAGTGATTGAATGTCCAGCAATGTTTAGTAGACATTTCTAGAATTCTTCAGTTCTGGACAAACTAGGATAGTTGGCCGCTCTAGAGACACCAGAGCTAAGGAGCAAAGATCAAAGTCAGAATCACCTGGTCCCAAGGAACACTGCACTAGCTCCTGACTTCCAACCTGTTACAACCTCACACTTAAGGGAACACTAGGTCACACCGATAAGAACTTTGAACTCAAGACTTTGAATCTTCTGATAAGGAGGATTTGAACTCAGGACTGCCTTTCTCCTACAGTTCCCGATGGGACCATCTCTGCAGGAACACCTCACATTTTACACACAATGGTGGAAGGTTCTAGAATGCTTTCCCCTCCATGGTGCTGCACCCTTCTGAAGTGATGCACATACATTCCGGGGGGAGAATTCTGGGTGTCTGAGGCATCTGTACCTGGAGCCAGGCTGGTAGGGAGTTGACACTCACACCAGCTCTTGGGAGGAGAGAGGGATCGCAGTCCAGGCTGCTTCGACTTAAGCTGCAGCACAAAGCGTTGGCTGGCTGCAGAAGCGACAGAGACGTCAGTATGGCACAGAACAAGGGCTGGCCATAAAAGAACTGCAAACACTTTAGTACAATGTGGTAACTTGTCTCATTAGGCGCAACTGGGGGCCCTCCTTGTGTGACATGATCCAGCTCTGATGCTCTTCCAGGGTGAGGCTAAACTGAAGTCTCACCCCCTCCCCTCCCCCAGACAGACACACATCCACTGTGAACAGACTGATGTGGGCATGCTTATATTCACAGGCATTTTGCAAGTACCGCTCCTTCACCGAAACTGTTTTGAATTTGTGAACTTCCCTTGAAACGTACTCTTTCATTGCAGCTGGCACCAGGCACCACACTTAGCTGCTTGTCCTAATTATCCCCATTGCTTCTCTGCTGCCAGTTCCCACCAGCCTTGGCTTTCCAGCCACGCTGGTTCCAGGCCCCTCAGATCCCCAAGGAAGGTCGTGCCAGCTGAGCTGGAGCGCATCCTGCTTGCTGACTGTTGGCACACAGTGGCTGTATTCTGATATCCCCCCACTCCTCTCTTCCCATTGTAACAGAAGCCTGATGGTTTGGCTGGAGGTATGGCCACCCCCAGAACCAGAAGTCCATATAACAGCCTTTTTCGCTAAGCCTGGGACATCAGGCCTGATGTGCCTTGTACACATCTGGGTTAGGACCTTCAAGGCCTTGTTTTGTCTGACATGCTCTCTTCTTTCCTGTGGGTGGGAGCACAAGCGTGCTGTTGCGAGGTTCTCTGGAGGCCCGTGTCTATTCATTTCCCCCAGTGTGGTCAAATACCGAAGGAAATAAGACTCCATGAAGCAGAGACAATACAGTAGAGTCACATAGAGACACCAGATACAGGAGCAATCGGAGAAAGACTGAAAAATACTGTAGAGATGACAGAACACTTAGTAAGTACCCACAGGACTCTCTTGCCACCAAGGCTGCCCAACTGGTTTCCGTTTAAGATAAATAGCATCTATGTGGGCCTCTCTGTGGCCACACGCTCCCTATTCTGTGCCACATGGCCCTGTGACTTTTTTGTAGCATCCCTTTGCACGAAGCCCATCACCTTCCAGTAAGTACGCCTATAGCATCACATTTATTAGCACAGATACTGTGTTAGCCTTCTGTATCATGAAGATGAGACAAACCAATGGGCTTAAAAAGTGGAAAGATTTACTGTAGCTCACAGCTTTGGATGTTTGGTTCCAGGGATACTTGGCTGCCTTGTTTTGGGGCCTGTGGACAGCCAGCACATCATGGTGGGAGCCCATGGTGGAGGAGGCTGCTCATCTCAGGTAGACCTGAGAGGGAAAGAGAGATAGGAAGAAATCAGGACCCAATGATCTAAGACTGGTTCCACTCCTGAAAGGTTGTTTTATCTCCAAGTGGCACCAACTAGTAAGCAGGTCTTCAACATATGGACCTTGGGCAACAGCATTTGCTAGGAACAGCTTTGGATGACAACTAAAATATTTGGGCTGGCTAACATTTGAGCTCTCTTCTCAAATAAAGTTAAGAAGTACCTACAAGTGCCCAGAGATGGAATATGGAACTGTCTTGCTCAGCCACTTTCTAATACGACCCAGGTTCACCTGCCTGGGAATGGTACTGCCCACAGTGGGCAGGGCCTTACCACATCAATCATCAATCAAGAAAACGCCCCCCCCCCAACTTGTCACAGGCTAATTTGATGAAAATACTTTCTTCATTAAGGTTCCTACTTCTATTTCTCTGGTGACTCTAGTTTAGGTTGACAAAAAATATCCAACCAGTATACAGTCTATAAAATGATAAGAAAATTATTAATTCCCTACGAAGCTGTAGACCTGCACCCGATGTGTCATAGGAAACAGGAAATGCTTCTGGTCCCTCTTACGTTGCTTACAGTACGGTCTTGCTGTTTCCCATCATTTGTGTGCAAACCCCTGACAAGCAGGAAAAGTTATATCTTACAGTTTTTCTTTCTTTCTTTTTTTTTTTTTTTTCTAAATTTGAGACAGGGTTTCTCTGCGTAGCCCTGGCTTCCCTGGAACTCACTCTGTAGACCAGGCTGGCCTCAAACCCAGAGATCTGCCTGCCCCTGCCTCCCGAATGGTGGGATTGTCTGTGAGAAAGAGTGGTGTGGTGGTGGTACCCACCTTTAATCCTTGGCGTAGTACAGAAGCATGAGGTAGCTGTCCACACTGCATGCCCCGTCAGGACTCAGAGAGTGAATAGGGCATGGGGCAACCTATAAATCATCAAGGTCCACCTTTACTTCTTTCAATGAGGCTCTGCCCTCTGCAGGTTTTACAGCCTCCCAAAACAGCACTACAGGCTGGGGACCAAGTGTTCAAACATAGGCACCTAGAGAGGGCATTTAACCTTCGAACAACAGCACCCCCTGAGTCTTCACATACTGTTTTCTCTGCTGCCAAAGCATTGCTCACCATTTTGGTTTAGGTTTTGGCCATGTCAGCCCCTGCACCCTGCCACTCTCTAAAGTTCTAAGAAGGACTTTCTTTGCTCTACCTTCTGGAGTTTGAGCACACTCTCTCTCCCTCTGCCAAAACCTGTGTGTAATCCGATTAGCAGCGAACTGTGCTCTTGCTACATGCTCGTTACAGTGTGTTTGCTTCCTCACACTGTAAGTTCCATGAGTCAGGGAGACCTCTTCAATTTGTCCCCCATCATACCACAATAGCCATACAGTGTGAACCACATGCTAGGCATTCTCTGTATTTGGGAAGAGGTATGGACCAGAGGAGGCTGAGAAGCAGGGAACAGATTTTTGCCTTTAATGGGAATAGAGAACAGGGTGAAGCCTGGATCCCATTCAGGTCAGTAAATGTTTATTGAGTGTTTGCCTCTTGTTCTCCTTCATCATCAGATAATCACATGTGCTGGTTCCTCAAAACCAGCTTCCAGGCCAAACAGCACAGATGAAAGTGCTTAATACTAACTATAGCAGCAACTTTCTCTCGTGGTAGCTGTCTGAAGGTTTCCATGTGGGTCCATGACTATGGAGTTAGGAAGAATAAAATGCTACGGATTATCAATAAAAAAACCAAGTGGCATCAAATAATTTCTAGATGTTCCATTAGATATAAAAATAATTGTTCTTACCAACAGAGTCAATTAACCTGGACCCTTGGAGGCTCCCAGAGACTGAATCATCATCCAAAGAGAGAACATTGGTTGTCCCTAGCCTTCCCACACACATGTAGCAGATGAGCTGCTTGGTCTTCATGTGGGTCCCTCAACAACTAAAGCAGGGGCTGTCCATGAATCTGTTGCCTGCCCATGGCTCCTGTTCCCCTGGATTAGCCATTCTGTATGTTATCAATGGGAGAGGGTGCACCAAGTCCTAAAATGACTTTATGTACAGGAGTTGGGGGGCCCTGGGGTGGTACCCCTTCTCAGAGAAGAAGGGGATGGAGGTATGGGGGGAAGGGTCTGTGTGATGGAGTACTGGGAGAAAAGGGGGGCTGATATTGGGATGTAAAGTGAATAAACAAATTGATGACGATGATGATGAAGAAGAAGATGATGATGAAACCATGTTCTTTCCAGTTTAAGCACAAGATGCCTGAAAAGCCATCTGTCTCAAGTCACTTGAAGTGCTGGGACTGCCAAGGTCTGAGATTCCTATATCTGGCTTCACATTCTGTGTTCTCTTCCTGTTCACCCATCAGCTTCTGAAAAGCTGGACAGTGAAACTAGAGGCTTCGATGACTGTCTGGGTCCCCTATGATGTCAGAGGAGCTGGAGACATCTTTATCCATGCACTTTGGGATCACAGCAGGGTGTCCCCAGAGCCTGTTGTCCACAAGCTCAGCAGTTGTTACACCTTAGTATACTTTCCTCAGGCTTATCGTCCACTAAGACACTGATCATTGTATTCATAATTTATTCATTCATTCACTTGCTCATTTAGTCATTCAATTACCTGTCTACCCATGCACGCATGCATGTATGCATCCATTCATCCATCCACCCACCCACCCATCCATCTATCTATCCATCCATCCATCTATCCATCCATCTATCAATCCATTATCCATACATGAATCCATTCATCCATTCATCTATCATCCACTCACCCACCCCACCCATCCATCCATCCATCCATCATCCATACATGAATCCATTCATCCATTCATCTTTCATCCATCCATCCATCCATTCATCCATCTATTCACTCATAATTCCTTCACTCACCCCATTCATTCATCAATATAATAAACAAGATCAGTTGTCACAGAAGCAGGAAGGGGCCATTATACATGAGCACTTGGGGAGGGCTGGCTCCTGTGCTGGCTGTCAAAGTGCCAGGGATTTAGAGGCCAAATTAGCCACTGACTCCCTAGGTCAGTGCCCAGAAATGAAACCTGCAGGAGACCTGAAGTAAAGTGGCTTCTGTCAGACTCAGGCACATGACACCTTTTGCTAATATTCATGTCCTTAGTGACTTAATGAAAAGCAACTGCTATGTGTGTTTGTGGAAACATACACATGTCTCTGCATGTAGTTCTTCAAATTTGTTTTTTATTTACATATATGGTTTTTTGAGGGCATGTATGTCTGTGCACTACATACATGCAGTGCCTTCAGAGGCCAGAAGAAGTTATTGGGTCCTCTAGTTAAGTTATGGAAAGCTGTGAGCCACATTGTAGATTCTGGGAACAGAATCAGGGGCTTCTGCAAAAACAAGTGCCCTTAACTTCTAAGCAGCCTCCCTAGCTACGTCTATGTGTCATGTCCTTTTGCTTGTTTGTTTGAGACAGTATTTCTATGTGTATAAGAGCCCTGGCTGTCCTTGAGTCACTTTGTAAACCAGGCTGGCCTAGAATTCACAGAGATCTGCCTGCCTCTGCCTCCTGAGTGCTGGCATTAAAGGAATATGGCACCATATCTTGGTTGTGTGTGTGTGTGTGTGTGTGTGTGTGTGTGTGTTTATGTCTCCACCCAAGTAGTCCAGAAGAAAGACCCAGATGTCCTGGAGCTGGAGTTGCAGACTGTTTCAATCTGCCTGATGTGGGTATTGAGGTCTCAACACAGACCTTCTGAAAGAGCAGCAAGTGCTCTTAACCACAGAGCCATCTCTCTAGTCCTTTGATTATTTTCTCTCTCTCTCTCTCTCTCTCTCTCTCTCTGCTTCTTTCTCTTTCTTTCCTTCCTTCCTTCCTTCTTTCCTTCCTTCCTTTCTACCTTCCTTCCTTCCTTTTCTTCCTTCCTTCCTTCCTTTCTTTCTTTCTTTCTTTCTTTCTTTCTTTCTTTCTTTCCTTCTTTTTTCTTCAAGACAGAGTTTCTCTGTGTAGCCCTGGCTATTCTGGAACTCACTCTGTAGACCAGGCTGAACTTAAACTCAAAGACACACCTGCCTTTGCCTCCTGAGTGCTGGGATTAAAGGCTGACCAACCCAGTTGTTGTTATTATTATTATCATTAATTGTTATTATTTCAAATAAATAGAAACATCTGTCCTGCCATGCTTAACATAACACTACTCACAATAACTAATAACCAAGAAATGGGGTCAACTTAAGAGTCCATCAACAGGGCTGTGGATAATGATGTTGAGATAAATGCACCATAGACTACTATTCGGCCACCAAAGGAGAAGACACCACCGTTTGCAGCAATTTGGGTGAACTCTCAGGCTACTACACTAAGTGAACTAAGACAGACACAGAAAAATACTTCAGAATCTCTCTCCTATGCAGAACTGAGGAAGGCAGACATTGGAGGAGGGGGGTGGCTGCTGGGGCAGGGATGGGAGAGTTTGATCAGGGGCACTTGCCTGCAGTTAACTGGAACAGAAATCAGGAGCTTCTTCACACAGCATCACAGGATCATTAAAGCCTAAATACTGCACCTATGAAAATGCATTAAATGGGTAAAGGGTTCTGGCCACAAAATGTTAACTGAGTTGACACAGTTGTTAAGTACTGAATTAAAACCACCACATTCAGAACATCATGGTGGACACAGCAGGTACATGAAGTATCTGTTTAGAGATAAATAAAAAGAATGACCTCCTCCAACTTCACTTTTTTTTTTTTTTTCACATAGTTTTCTTTTTTTAAAACAATTTATTTACTTTATGGGTACACTGTAGCTGGTTTGTCTGAAACACCAGAAGAGGGCACTGGATCTCACTTTGGTTGTGAGCCACCATGTTGTGGCTGGGAAATGAACTCAGGACCACTGGATGGCTCTTAACCTCTGAGCCATCTCTCCAGCTTACTCCGTTTTAAAGGAGTGTAGGTCTGGCAGTTCTGGAGCTCACTATGTAGACCTGGCTGGCCTCAAACTCAGAGATCCATCTGCCCCTGCCTCCAAGTGCTGGGACATGCACTACCACAGTCCCAACTCAGTGTCCTTTCCTGACATGTGTGATCTCCCCTTCCATGTTTCTTTAAAGGGAGGAGGGCTGAGAGGCAGAGAGGAGCAGGCACCACAGTGTCTCTTTATCTTCATAATAGTGGCCACCAGTTTCTCAAAACACTGCTGTTCCCCTTGGGCTTTGTAGCTGGTCTTCTTGCAGCAGAGTGTGAAGTCTGGCTACAGGACTCTCTGGTCTTTCAGTCCTTGCTACCACACACTCACCTGGGGGTCATGGGAGGTGTGAAGACAGTCATGATCTCTGGGGCCCTCATGAAGGATCTATGTGCACAAAGTGGCCAGGCTTTTAACAAAGCTGTTGTACTTAGTCCAGGCTGCTGAACTCAGTCTGGGCTGCAGGGCTGAGAAGGTGCCAGCAAACAGGTATGGTGATCAGCTCTATGGGGCTCAGAGAGTCGGAAGAGATGGACTTAGAATGTCTGGTATGGGATCCAGGGTTTCTACGTTATCACTCACAGGGCCTGAACACACCACCGGAGCAACCCCTGAACATTTTTTTCTTCTATCCCACTTGCTGCAGTCCCCACTCCATGTTCTGTTCAGGTCAGGGCACCGGGCAAGGAAAGGGAAACCTGGGCCAGGGCAAGGGTGTATTAAAAAAAATCCATGGTACAGAGAGAAACACTAGCATTTCACAGCTTCATTCATTTGTGGCAATAGACTACTCCCTGTTCTGAGGCCTCCGGGCTCCTAAATTCCTTGGATAGGCAATGATAGCAGTGCCTGTGTGAAGCCCACTGCTTAGGGTTTTGGCACGAGCACGCCAGTCTCCAAATACCAAATCCCTAGCAACCCGACTCCTACTTAGACAATTCCATATCCCAAGGAAAGATCCCAAAACCAGGTGGACAGCTCCTGAAGAACAACACCCAAGCTGGCCTCTGATGTCCATATGCACAGACATGCACACACACCCATGGAATCTGCTCCTGCACACACATCTACATACCCCCAAATCCTTGGTTATAATCTGTGAGTGAGGCTTTCAGGAATTTCCAGAGCTAGGACTGGCTGCTTCTGGTTTCCTAGAGTTCTGTGAGAGGCAGGGCTCGATAGCACCAGCTCTTGGGTTGTCTGCACACTAGCCTTGCAGCCCTCCTATTGTCTGATTTTGTGTGTGTGTGTGTGTGTGTGTGTGTGTGTGTGTAAAATCCTGCGTGGGAGGCTGAGTTCATCTCACAGGTTCAGGAATGAAGATGCCTTTGGGTTAGGGACTGATGCAAACTGTTCACTTAGAAGCACCAGAGCTTTCTTCAGCCCCTCATCTCCATCCAGGTCTTTGTTATGGGAAATGCCTCATTCCTGGGCAGTGCTCTGGCCAAACAAGGAGGCAGCAAGGGTGTTTGGTGGGGATTTACAAGTATCTTCTCAGTTGAGAAAAGGGAAATCTGAGCTATCTCAATTAATAAGACTCTTGCATCTTGCCACAGACTCTAGGGATCAAACTCAGGTCCTCATGTCAACATGTCAAGCCTTTATAAACGAAGCCATTTCTCCAGTCTCTTGCTGAGATGACCTATACTGCACTGTAGCTGCCACTGTGACCTAAAAATAGAGGTGAGGCCGGAATCCCAGTCGCTCACGACAGCAGTTACTGCCTGAGGCAGCAGCTCGGCTGGAGTGGGCAGAGCTTGGGGAATTGGTTATCTCTTGGCTTAGCCTGGCAAAGGTGTCTAATATTCCTTCAGTGGCATCCTGAGCCCTAACTGGGCTCTTAAGGCTCAGGAGTCTGATCATCCAAATATCCAAGCCATTGGCACAGCATCCCACTGACCAGCCACACAGCTGGGAAACCCTTTGGAGGAGTGCATACAGAGGAGAAGGTGAGGACCTGGGCTCCCACTGGAACCTCTCAAGCCCCGGTTCTGCTAACAAGAGTGTTTCGGTCCCACCCACCTACCTGCAACAGGAAACACAGGGTTTCTGGGTGGCTCTATATCCTCTCTGATAGAGCTCCCTCAGCTTTGTTTTTCTCAGCTGCATGATAGGAATGTTAATTCCTTTCACAGGATGTTGCCAAAATCAAGGAAGAGCCCTCACAGAGAGCAGCTTATGAAGGCGGGCAAGAGGCTGCCTTACTTCAACCCACCCAGTCCATTTCTTCACTTCTTTGGCTTGGTTGCAAAGAAACTTTTGGTTTGAAAACAACAATCAGGCCAAGTAGTGGTGGCTTTAAACTTAGTGCTTGGGATCTCTGAGTTTGAGGCCAGTCTGGTCTACAGAATGAGTTCCAGGACAGCCAGGGCTACGCAGAGAAACCTTGTCTCAGAAAAAAAAAAAGAGTAAAGAATCAAATCTCGTCTGTTGAATAGCAGGAAGGTCGTTATCAAAGCTAATGGAAGTTACGCTATTTATATTGGTGATCAAAGCTAATAGAAGTCACATTGCTTACACTGGTAATCAAATCTCCCATACAGAGACTGCATCACACTGCCTCTGTCTTTACTAAACATAACAGAGTGACTCCTTGGGTCACACAGCTGGTTAAGCAGAATTTATTAGAATTTGTCAGAAAGTTTTCTCTCCTTCTCCCTTCCCCTCCCCCTCTCCTTTTCCCTTCCCTCCCTGTTTTCCTCTTCCTCTCCCCCCCCTTATCCCCCCCCCCCCCCCCGCACTGCATCATGGGGGTAGACCAACAGCTGCTGGCACTGAGGGACCAGTCCTCTTACAAGGCCTGATGTGGGGCTAAGCAGTTGATGCTGATCAGGGGCTTTGCCCTGGATGCAAAGGCAGATTGTTCGTGTCAGCCTCTTAGTTGTCACAGGTACAGCTTTCTGCGGGGTGACCCATCTCTAGACACTCCTCACTGTCAAACCCTGCCTAGTAGGGCTGAGCCTCACAGCCAGCCTGTGTTCAGGGTTAGTCTCTGCTGCCTAAGAAATCCTGGGGGTGGGGGGGACTTGTTCTGTTCAGTGTCACTCAGGGCTTGCTGCACAAAGGCCATGGATAAGATGTTCATTAATGAAAACTATGAGGTCTTGGAAGTATGGAACCTGGAGATCTTCACCAAATGGAGGAGAGAAGGAATGAACGGGACAATATCATTGATGTGTTGAGAAAAGATAAAGGTGGGGTATGTTCTATGGAGGTGTGGTGAGGTGTGGAAGGAGGGGGTGCCTCGGTGGGCCCATGCTAAGCATCCCTTCCCCCTGAGGGACCAGCCACATGATGGTATAGTATAGAATATAATTTATTCAGGGAAATTAAGAGGGTAGTAGAGGCAGAGAGAGAGAGAGAAGAGAAGAGGAGAAGAGGCTAGCCATAAGCACTTGGGGGGGGGGGAGGAAGGAATGGTGAAAGAGTGGGGGCAGGAAGGCAAGAGCAAGAGAGGAGCATGAGAGCAAGAGGGGGCAGGCAAGCACCCCCTTTACAGTGACTCAGGCCTACCTGGTTGTTGCCAGGCACTAACTGTAGGGTGAGAGGCTGGACACAGTAAGGAGCATGGCTGAATACATCCACTTCACCCATATGTGGAAGTTGTTATCACTAGTACCTCCTAGCCATGGAGGGACAAAATGGTTTTGGTGTGCCCTGTGCACTGCTCTCCTTTCTCCTGAGGGTTGTAAGGTTGGTGTCCCTGTCTTCCACTCAAGTGGAAGCATCTGCCTGATGCTCTAACATTTCTGAATGTTTCAACAGATTGGTCGCCTGGTTATTAGAATATGGTTGCTGGGGAGTGAGGGTCATTTTCTTCTGCAGTGTAGTCTCTAACACATTGTCCCACTCCAGTAAGAAAGTCCCCTCTCGCACTCATTGGAAGTGGAAGGAGGGGTACTTAGAATAAAAGTTGCAGCAGGAGAGGGAGACAGAAGAATGGGGAACAAAAAGGACTAAAATTAATCATGTGCACATATGAAACTCTCAGGGAATCGCAGAAAGAATCAGAAAAAATAAAATAAAGGCACAGTTCCATCTGTCTTAGTTAACTTTAACCATCAACTTGACATGACCTGAAAATCTCCTGTGAGGAGAACCTATCTAGAAGAATTATCTAGATTAAACTGGCCCGTGGCAGACTATCTTGATTGCTAATAGTGGACTGTGGGCCGGCCCAGTCCACTATGGGCAGTACCATTCCCCAGGCTGTAGAAGAATGCTGGCTAAGCATGAGTCTGCCTATGAACCAGCAGGTGTGGTCCTCCATGGGTTCTAAACTGCTTCTCTGGATGAGTGAGTTCTCTGGTTGTAGGAAATGCTGCATGAAATAGCAAGAGGGTCTGCCAGACCTCTCTCAGTGTTGGACCATGGCCTGAACTGGTAAGTCAGGTAAGCCCTTTCTCCTCCTAGGTTGCTTTTGGTCAGTGTTTTATCACAGAAATAGAAAGGAGGTATCTTAGTTAGGTTTTTTATTGCTGCTCTAGAACACTATGACCAGAAAGAAAGTTGTCAAGGAAGGGGTTTTTTTTGTTTGTTTGTTTTTGGTTTTTTTTTTTTTTTTTTTTTTTTTTTGGCTTAGACCAGATTTATCCTTGGAGGAAGTCAGGACAGGAACTCAGGCAGGGCTGGAACCTAGAAGCAGGAGCTGCTGCAGAGGCCATGGGGGAGTGCTGCTCCTGGCTTGCTCTCCATGGCTTGCTTAACCCGCCTTCTTTTAGAACCCAGGACCACCATCGATGGCCTGCTCCTGCCCCCATTGATCATTAATTGAGAAAATGCCTTACAACTGAATTTCATGGAGGTGCTTCCTTAACTGGAACTTTTTTCTTAGTGATGACTTTTAGCTGTGTCAAGTTGATGCACCAAACCAGACAGTACAGGAGACTGGGACACCATCACAGAAACCCACCTGTTGCTTAGAAACAGAAGATATTTCCCATCAGCCAGTACTCTTTTTCCACATGTTGCCACCACAAGCTGTGAACGTACTTCTCTAGGACTTCTGTGTGCTGGAGCCCTGGGAGGGTGTTTCACATGTACAGAAGGTCCTCTCTTCACCTCGGTGTGCTCAGATAGGTCTATTGTCCTCAGTCGGAGAGTAGGATCAGAGCCAGATCCTGGTTTTAGCTGATGCTAAGGCCTTCTTGGGAACGAGGTCTGTAGGTCCAAATTCTCAGAGCCCGTTTTCCAACCTCTGTGGTCCCCGTCAGAGTGGTGAGGACATTATATTTCCTCAAAAACTCAATGTCTGGATTGAATTAATGAGCCAAACAAAGCAACAAAGTTCTAACCCATGCCTGGTCTTGGGTCAGGATGTGGGGGCTAGACCTTCATGCTTTTAATTACCTAGCCTGGCTGCGGTTGGGGCTGATCTCACATGACCACGTGACTTCTATTCCTCCTGCTCTGCTTAGGTGAGCCCCAGGAATTTGGACCCCACCTTGTGTGTGTTTAGGGAGCGAAGGTAACCTCGATGTTTCCCTCCCCTGAGAGTCTTCCTTCATATCTTCTCTCATTTGCTCCTGGGGCTGAAGGACTGAAAGCTCCACTTTCCAAGACCATCGGGGGATTTCGCCACCTCCAGGGACTGAGAAGACAGAGAAACAGGTTTCCTGGATGGTATTTGCAGACAGAAGGAGAGGGGAGTGTATTGATTCTCATTGAACTGGGTCCTTCAAGGGGACGGGAGAAGCTAAACAAATACTGGCTGTAAAGCCATCTTGGACACCATATACAATTGTGATTGACAAACAGAAGAAATGTTAGAAAAGACAATCAGACTTCATCTTTCTGGAGTATTCTGATCATTACAGAGACAGAGGACTAAGTTCATATCCGTCATTTATCTGAAGCTCAGATTGAACTGGGAAACCGGTGGGTTTATTTACTGTGTCTACTAGCTTTAGGGCTGTCTCCAGCAAAACCAAAGGCTTAAAGTTCAAATCTGTGCTAGCCCTTGGAGGCTGGAGAGTGAAGAGGTTCACCAGCCTTGAGCAGGTAGCCCCTTGAAGGAAGAGCTACGTTTCTGGACCATCTCCCCATCGTTTGTAAGACAGATTCTTTTTCATGGATTATCAGGAAACCAACAGTGGACATTTCAGTTTGCTTAATTCTGTGCCTCCTGTTCTCTACAAGGACCCAGGGCATTATTTCAAAGGACATGTGTTCCTTTGTCTTATTGGGTGTCTAGAGATTCACTGGAATCACTGGTTCTCCTGTTTTCTGATGCTGATCAACTGATTCATTCTAGTACTTGATACCCCCCCCCCTTAGTTTTGTTGGAACCCTACCCTTATGTGTATGTGTGCAGATGCATTTTTCTGTTTGTATACCTGTCTGTAGTTGCGTCAGAGGTATCACTGCTCAGGATGTTGTCCTTGTTTTTTGAGACAGGGTCTCTCACTGGCCTGGAGCAGTGTGGCAAGGTTAGCCAGCTAGCAGAACCCAAGGACTAGCCTTTCTCCTCTAGCCTTTCTCACTCTATCTAAGTGGGTTGGTTTCCCCCAGGAAGTGATTAGAAATGCAGATGACAGGAAGTAATCTGTGGTTATGAGAATTCTGAGGCAGGGAGTTCAGATTTTGGCTCCGTCTCTTCAAAGGTAGCGGGGGTCTATGCAGAGCATTTTCTCTAGCATTTCATAGTCTGTTTTCTCCGTGGAGGTCATTAGTAGACCAGAAGGCCCCACTCAGGTTCACTTCACTCTGTCCACAAGGAAGGCAGTCGACTGGGGTGATCTCTTGGGCATGATGCCTCTGAGGGGGGGGGGGGTGTCAGGCTGCAAGGTAAAGGGACCATAATGCTTTTGGTTCTGGCTTCATAGAGCTTATTTCTTGCCACCCAGTCTGTGAGTCTCCAGCCAAGAACAAAAAAAAAAAAAAAAAAAAAAAAAAAAAAAGACACGTGCTGCCAGTTGGCCTTGGAAGGGAGGTGGCTCAATGCCAGGCACTGCTAATTGCTAATTTGCACTGAAACAGCAAACAAAGCCCCCGAGTGAATGCCCTGATTATTTGGCCAGTTCTCCCCCAGACTCCCTCAGTCACACCCCTGGGGCTGTTCCCTAAATCTGGAGCCATTCTCCCCAGGAATCTAGGAGACCACTGGGGCCAGGATCTCTTCCCCAGCCCCCAGGAAAAATCTTGCTTCTCTACAGCTAATTGGCAGGGAGGAGGAGCTGTCTTTACTGAGCAGTTTATTTACTGTTGTGTCTCCCCTTGAAGAAGATTCTCTCTCTCTGTCTCTCTGTCTCTGTCTCTGTGTCTCTGTGTCTCTGTGTCTCTGTGTCTCTGTCTCTCTGTCTCTGTGTCTCTGTGTCTCTGTCTCTGTGTCTCTGTCTCTGTGTCTCTGTCTCTGTCTCTCTCTCTCTCTCTCTCTCTCTCTCTCTCTCTCTCTCTGTCCTCCCCAGCAGGGGAGGGACAGCATGAGGCTGAACCCCCAGTTCCTAGAGGAAGCCTCACACCACCCGCCTTCAAAGTCAGTCAAGGCATCTTCTGCTTGTTTTAAACAGTATTTAAAATATTTATTTTACTGCCATATGATGTTTCAAAAAGTATCTATTTACTTCTTTAAATTTGCTTTTTTTAGATTTGGTTTAT
Source organism: Micromys minutus (assembly GCF_963924665.1). Taxonomy (NCBI): domain Eukaryota; kingdom Metazoa; phylum Chordata; class Mammalia; order Rodentia; family Muridae; genus Micromys; species Micromys minutus. The sequence continues at coordinate 23,289,768 of NC_137969.1, forward strand.
TTTATGATGAGAGTTTTATTGCCTCATGCAATATAGAGAGGCTGTAGGCCAAAGTGGGCATCCTGGGAACTGAACCTGGGTCATCTGCAGAATAGGCAGGGTGGTTAATCACAGAGCCATCTCTCTAGCCCCTGTGTGATATTTAATATAACCATATACATGTAATTATCAAGTCAGGGCAAGCACTTTTGCACATCTATACGTTTGTCTATACCCCTAACGAACATTTACCACTTCTTTATGGTTAAAATAAATTAAACATCCTTTGTTCTAGCCTTTTGGAAATGTAAATCATGTGGTGTTTTCTTTAGTCACCTTACAGTACACTACAACATCAGAGCATTTTTCTCCTATCTAACCGGGCATGGTACCCACTGGCCAACCTCTCTATCTGTCTTCCTTCCTCTGTTCCCAGACTCTGCTAATTCCAACTCTGATGAGATCCACTTTATGAGATTCTCCACTCTGCTCGTCCCTCTCCCCCCAATTCTTTTCCATCTCTAGACAGCCAGAGATCGACTTTCTGTCATTGCAGATCGAATTGCATCTTAGGGAACTTTGTGTAACTAGAGTCATATGGAATGCATTCGTTTATGCCTGGCTTCCTTCCCTCAATGTAATTACTATGATTGTCATCTATGCTGGAGTGTTCATCAGGAGCCTCTTCCTTTTCATTCCCAAGCACACCCCCCTTGCACGAAGAGATCATGTGTCAGAGTCTGCTTTTTCATTTTCTTGTTGGTGGATTTTCAGATCCTTCCATCTTTGAATACTTAGGTATAAGTGTTTGAACAGAGATAGGTTGAACTTTTAAAATAACAGTGAAACCATTTCCTTAAGCAATTGCCATCTTCAGTCTCACCAGCGGATGAAAGAGCTATGTTTGCTCCAAGGCTCAGCTCTGGTGTTATCAGTGTGCAAAATTGCTCTGCTAGATATGTAGTGGGGTTCATGGTGCTATGATTTGCATTGTGGAGTGATTATTACTGTGTTGAGATTTCATACACACACACACACACACACACACACACACACACACACACACACACACACATGCTCATGCACATGTATTTGTATTTAAAATCCGTGGGGTGGTAGTGTTGGTGTTGGTATGACTGTGCGTGGATATGTGCCTTCTCTCTCCCTCCCCATCTTCTCTTCTGTCTGTCTGTCTGCCTATCTGTCTGTCTGTCTGTCTGTTTCTCTCTCTCTCTCTCTCTCTCTCTCTCTCTCTCTCTCTCTTTCTCTTTCTCTGTTGCTCTCTCTGTGTTGGTTTCTCTCACGTGTGCATGCACTAAGAGGGTAGTGGAGCCCTTAGACCTGGAGTTACAGGTAGTGGTGAGTTGTCTGATGTGGGTGCTGGTAACTAAACCCCATCTCTCAGGAAGAGCATCCAGAGCTTGTAGTCTCTGAAATATCTCTCCAGTTCCTGGATTTCTGAACGCATGGCTTTGCAGACACCGTTTTGCAAAGACTTCCTGCACTCCCCACCGCACAGTATTTCTTTAACAGTGTCCTTTGAGGAACAGTTTACCTTTAGATGACAGATTTATTAGCTTTTCTTCCTTCATGGATTATACTTTTGGTGTCACTTCAAAATATTTGTCTAACCCGCGGTCAAAAAGATTTCTCTCAAGTATTTTCTTTTTAAACGCTCAATGTTTGTTATGGCTTGAAAGCACAGTGTTACCTATAGGCTCCTATATTTGAACACTTAGTCTTATGGAAGGCTGAGGAACTTTTAGGAGGTGGAGTTTATCTAGAGGAGGTAAGGTATCAAGAGAGATGGCCTTGTGGGTCCTAAACCAGTTGCTTCAAGATGTCTGGTGAGCACACTCACTTTCTACAACTGTATCATGTGACCAGCTCCTACTTCCTGGGCTATGAGAACCGAGTCAGGCACCATGCCCTCTCTCACACACCCTGAACTACGGGCCAAAGCAAACCTCTCGTGACTTTCCTGTTTCTGTCAGATATTTAATTACAGCTCCTAGAAAAGTGACTAATTCAATGGCCTTCATGTGTTCAGCTCAGCCACCCACTTCAGTTGCTCATTGTGTGTTACACAAAGTAGAAATCCAAGCTCATTGTGCCGTACAAGAACGTACAATTTTCTAGCACCCTTTGTTGAGAAGATGACTTTGGCTTTGTGGAGTGGCGCCCGTGCCTTTGTTGAAAACCAGCCATCCATGTGTTCATGCCTCTACTCATGGACTCTCCTTTTCCGATGGCTTATCTGTTTATCTTTAACATACTCTCAATAAGTGAGGGTTAACAGTACGCCCCGAGTCAGTGCGAACCCTTGAAGCTCTATTTTTTTTATGTTCCAGCTTGCTTTTGGCATTTTATATACCCTTTCACTCTTGCACATGAACTCCATAGATCTGGTTGGTTAATATCTTTAAAAATTAAATTTTGGAATAGACCAGGAAAGTGTATATCATCAGCTCATGTATGGCGTATGCATGTGAGCATGTGGCTGTACATTCCTGTGTCCAAGAGTGCAGAAGTCAGGGCACAGGTGTCTGTTGGTGTCTTCTATCCCCTTCCATCTCATTGCCTGAGACAGAGTCTATCACTTGGAATCCTGTGGCATTGACTAGGCCAGATGACCAGTGAACTCTTCAGATCCTCTGCCTCCAAGTTCATTTCTGGCTTACACAGCCATGCTTGGCCTTTTATTTTGGTGCTGAGGATTTGATCTCAGGTCTTCGTAGATTCAGAGCAAGGACGTTACCCACTGACCCATCTTTCAGCTCTCAATGATGCCTTTTGGTGTTATTCTAAAGGATGCTTTCAATGTCAGCTACTAATGGTGAATTTCTAGTGTTTAGAGAGACGACTGGATTTTCTAGGTTGATTTTTTTAAAATCCTGCATTCTCCCATTGGTGCTGGGAATTGAGCCCAGGGTCTATGTACAGTAAACAGAAGCTCTAGTGCTGAGCTATATCCTCGGCCACAGTTTCTCTCTTGAGACAGAGATTATATTAAGTTGCCTGTTCTAGCCTTGCATTCTCTCTGTGGATTACACTGTTACCGAACCTGCAATTCTCCCGTCTTAGCCTCCTAGGTAGCTGACATTACAGTACCATGTTCCTAAGCACAGCTCCATAGCCTGCCATTTTGACGAGCTCACTTATTTGTAGCATTTTTGGTAGAGTTCATTTGATTGTTTCCAATAGAAAAGCATATAATCTGTAAAAGAAAAGGTTTTTATTTCTCTCTGTCCCATCTGGGTGGCTTTTATTTCCCTCTCTTGCCTTTTCGTGGTGGCTACAATCTCCCATACAATACCAAGCAGAGGGCATGAAAGCAGAAACTTCTCAATCTCAGGATAAAAACATTAGAGTTTTCAGAGTTAATTATAATTTTAATGGTGTATTTGAAAATGATCAACAGGTTAAGGAAGCTCTGATATTTTGAGTTTGCTGACAGGAAAACAAAAGGGGGAAAGAAAGGAAAAGGATGTTAGATTTTTTAAAATGTATTTTCTGAATTTGGAAGCTACGTATTCTCTTAGTCTTTGAATAATGTGAATAGCATTGGTTATGTTTCAATGTTAAACTTTTACTCCACACTAAATTCATTTGGTTCTGATGTGTTATCTGCTGTATTATCTGTTGAACCCTAAAATTTTCATGAAACCTTTGCACCTATGTTGCTAGGGAGTATTTGTGTTTTTCTCTGGTTTCCTTGACTTTGGTTATTCTGGTCTTAGATACTGGCTGTAGATAGTGAGCTGGTGAATATGCCCCCGTGCTCAAGTTCCTGAGGAGAAAAAAAAAAAAAGGAATTGATATGACTTTTTTACACATTTGGCAGAACTCACTTATGGAGTTTTCAGTTGATGAGGGTTTCTTTCTAGAAAGTTTTAATTTAACTTTTGTGTGTTATGAGGGGTTGAACCTACCTTAAGTAAGTTCTCTACAAGAGAGATGGCTCAGCCATTAAGAGTACTTACTGCTCTAGCAGAGGACCTGAGTTCAGTTCCTCAAATCCACATGGTGACACACAACTGCCATTGACTCCAATTTCAGGGGATCTGGCACCCTCTTCTGGCATCCATGAGCTCTTATTCCCACATGAACCTGCCAAAGCACACTCATGCACACACAAATAAATAAATTTAAAAAATACAAAATGCCCAGACATTTTAGTGATGGTATACAATAACAGACCTAGCACACAGAGATTTTTTTAAGTGCTAACATTTGACCATCATCAATAGATAATTGGTATTTGTGTGACTTCTGCTCCTTTGACTTACCTATCAGCCTTAAGCACCAACAATGCCAAAGGCAGCAGTGGCTGAGTACCCAGTTTTGTGTGATATACTGACACAGTCCTGTGGGTAGTGTACTATGCAACACTGAAACACAAATCCCAAACCTCTAATGCTGACCTGAGAAAGAAAATAATTATCTAAAACCTTTAAGTATGTACTTTGTTTCCTTTTTTTTTTTTTTTTTTTTGAAAGATAGTACCATTTCAGATCATAGCTTTCTATGGGTGTGGTGGTTGCTTGAAACTGTGCAGCATACAGCGGTAAATTTGGGGACATCAGTATTTCCATCTCATTGGCCGTTTGCTGTTACTTTGGGATGGAGACTTTTGAATTCTTCTGGCTCTTCACAAAATACATATATGAGTTGTTGGAACTGCAGTTACCACTACTGCTTGTGTGTCTCCTATGTGACTAAGATGGTTCCTGTTAGCCAGCTTCCTTCTAACCATCCTTGCACCTCTCAGCTTTTCTTTTTTCTTAAACTTTTTTTTTTACTTTTATTTGTGTGTATGTCACACATGTGCCATGTTCATAGAGACCAGAAGGTAGCATTAATTCCCCAAGAACTGGAGTTGCATGTTGTTGTGAGCCACCATCTAGGTGGTGGGAACCACACCAGTGATATTGGTGGGTTCTCTTAACTGCTGAGCCTTCTCTTCAGCCCTCATTTAAAAAATATTTTATTGTATATTGTACACTCATGCATGCATACATGCATGTGCATAGATGCTCACATCTATATATGTATAAGAAAGATTGATGTCAGTGTCTTTCTCTATCACTATCTGTTTTTGGAGACAGTCTCTTTCACTGAACCTGAAGTTCACCAGCTGGGTAGACCAGTTGGCCAGTGAGCCTCCCCACTGCCATCCTCTCATATTTTGTTTCTGAGCATTGGAACTATAAATGTGAGATGCCAAGCTTTTCTTTTTAAAGTATGGGTATTTAAAATCTAATCCCAGAATCTTCATGCATGCTTAACAGGTACTTTATCAACTATGCCATTTTCCTAGTATTCCATCTTCATCTTTGAAGCTCAGTTACTGCATCTCAAAAGTGAGGTTTGTAGTTCAATGACGTCTGAGTAGAAGTGCATGTAAAAACTCAGCTGAGGTGACCACACCCTTTCCCTCTGTTGAGCAGAAAGACTGTCCTACTTAAAAGTACATGACAAAAAGACCCAAAGGATGCCTCCTGGCATCTAGTCACAACCTGAATGGTGGCTTCAGAATACTTCCTGACAGTAATCTTGGGATTATCAATCTCTGCACCAAGGTGTCATGACTCACCAGGACATAGGCCAGGCCCTGCCCTGGGAGCCCCATCAGCGTGACTCAGGGAGCATGGGTCTCAGCCCATGGCCTGTGGCTAGGAGTCGACTGCTGGCCAGGGGTGGAGCTCCTAACAGATTGTTTGGAAGAGAATAAGCTCAGCTCTGAGCTTGGTCCAGACTCTGGAAGCTGAAACACAGGAGGCTCACAGGGTCTGTGCCTGAGCTAGGCAGGGATAGGTGGGGATGGCTCCAGGTTGGTTGAACCTTGTGTTGGGTGGCTCAGAGCAAGTCATTCTCTGTGAGCATTGTCTTAATGTATTATTTTACTCATTGATTACAATGCATTTAGTACTGGGAGACTCAAATAGAGCAATACATCTCTTTTAATAAGCTTTATTTCTATGCATAGAGGCCATTGTATTCCCTTCTACCTGTTTCAAAATATATACTATACTGTCGCTAACTGTGTAACAGAACATAGGACAGCATCCCTCCTATGTAAAGTGATGGTGTCCATTCACCCTCTCCTTTCCTTTCTTGCTTCCCCACATCTTTGGGAGCTACTGCTTCCTGGTGTCTTAGGGAGCAGCTTTTCAGATTGCGTGCATGAGTGAGCTCATATGGTTCCTGATTTGTGTGCCTGGCTTATTTCATTTAGGATCACAATGAGGGCTGGGCTGCACTTTCTTGTTTTTGTTTTTAGTGTGTTTTAGTTGGACTAAGTCAGGGGTTTTGTTATGACATTTCTACACAGGCAATGCACTTGTGGAAATGCACCTCCTCTATTGTGTTTTCCTACACTCTACTTCCCTTCTCTCTCCAAATCTCTCTGACCTTTTTACCTTCATGTCCTCTACCCACTACATACTACCTGTGAGAGAAGACATGTGATATTTGTCTTTATGAGCCTGGTTTATTTCAGTATCGCCAGTTCGCCAGTTCTGCAAAAAAAAAAAAAAAAAAAAAAAAAAAAAAAAAAAAAATCAATTTTGTTCGAATAACTCTTCTCTCTCTCTCTCTCTCTCTCTCTCCCTCCCTCCCTCCCTCCCTCCCTCCCTCCCTCCCCCCCCTCTCTCTCTCTCACACACACACACACACACACACACACACACACACACACACACACGAAATACTTTCCACATCTATCCATGGTTGGTTCTTGGTATGATTTCATCACTTGTCTATGAAATCTAAAGATATATTTTCAAATGTGTTCTTTTAGCAACTTTACATTTAGATCTTAAAATATATTTTAACTATATTTTTGTATATGCTTGTCTCTATACAGTGGTATGTGCAATATAAGCATGCAGTGCCTACAGAGACCAGAAGAGGGCATCTAATTCCTTAGAATTAGATTTATAGGAAGCCACCATGTGGGTGCTGAGAACTGAACTCAGGCTCCCAGCAGGAAACACTCTTAATTGCAGAGCCATCTGTCTAGCCCTCTCACATTAAGGTCTTTGGTCCATTTTGAGAGGAACAGATATCATTTCATTCTTCTACATGTGGGCATTCAGTATTATTAGAATTATTTGTGAAAGACACTCTTTTTCTTTAAATGCTTTTGGCACCTTTGTCAAAAGGCAAGTGGCTATGGTTTTTTAGACTTATTCTTGGAACTTTTACACACAGATCCGTGTCTGTTTTTGTGACAGTACCATACTATTTTTTTTTTTTTTGCTATGATTCTACGGTGTAATTTTCAGTCTGATACTGCGATACCACCATTATTATTTTTTTCAGTTTCTTTAGTAATTTTTGGATTAACTTGTTTCTTTGAAGAAACTTATTGAAATCTTCATGAAGAATGCATTGAATCTGTAGAACATTTTTCACAAAAACCCCAATATTTGGAAATGACATTATTACTTTTGTGGCTTCATGGAAATGGAAGAGAGAGAATATTAATAAAATTTTAGACAATTACTGACAAAATAAGGTGTTAGAACAGATACCACTGAAATCCGGATGATCATAAAGAAACATTTTGGAAAATGTATACTCTAATAAATTAGAGAATATGGACTAAATGTATGAATTCTTAGACATGTGACTCTTTTAAATTAATAAATTTATTTACAATCTATCACTGCAGTCCCCTCCTGGTTTCCCTCCCACAATTTCTCACCCCATTACTCCTCCCCCTCTGTTTCCAAGAGGATGCTCCCCTACCACCAGGTCTTCCCCACTTCTGAGTCTTTTGAGGACTTGGTGCATCTTCTTCCACTGAGGCCAGACCAGGCTGACCTCTGCTGTACATGTGTCAGAGGCCTCTGCCTGGTTGGTGGCTCGGTGTCTGGGAGCTCCCAGGGGTCCGGGTGAATTGAGACTCCTGGTCTTCCTATGGGGTCGCCCTCCTCAGCTGCTTCTTCTATCCTCTCCTAGTTCAACCATAGGGGTCCCCAACTTTAGTCCAATGGTTGAGTGTAAGCATCTAAGGTTTTTTCGGTCAGCTGCTGGTTGGGCCTCTCAGAGGACAGCCATGCTAGGCTCCTGTCTGTAAGCACATCAGAGCATCAGTAATAATGTCAGGCCTTGGTGTCTCCCCATGAGGTGAATCCCTGATTGTGTTGCTCACTGGACCACTTTTTCCTCAGTCTCTTCTTAATTTTTGTCCTTGCAGTTCTTTTAGACAGGAACACTTCAGGGTCAGAAATTTTGATTGTGAGTTGGTAACACCATTCCTCCTTTTGAGACCCTGTCTAACTACCGGAGGTAGATTCTTCAAGTTCCCTCTCCCCCTTGTTGGGCATTTTAACTAAGGTTGCTCCCATTGTGTCCTGAGAGTCACCTTCTAGAGGGCCTCCCTACCTCTCACCTTCTGAGGCTGCATATTTCTGTTCCTCTGCTGGCTCTCTGGGCTTCTCTCCTGTCCTCCCTTACTTGATCCTGTTCTCCCCCTCCCCACTTCTACCCCAAATCCATCCCTCCCTTTGGAAGATTATTTTTTTCCCCACTACTAAGTAGGATCAACGCACCCTCATTTGTCCTTTTTGCTTGTTAAAGTTCTTAAATTCTGTGGGTTATATCCTAAATATTCTATACTTCTTGGCTAAAATCCACTTATTAATGAGTATATATCACGTATGTCCTTTTGGGTCTAAGTTACCTCACTCAGAATGATATTTTCTAGTTCCATCCATTTGCTTGCAAAATTCATGAAGTCATCGTTTTTAATAGCTAAGTAGTATTCCATTGTGTAGATGGACCACATTTTCTATATCTATTCTTTGGTTGAGGGACATCTGGGTTGTTTCCAGCTTCTGTCTATTATAAATAAGGCCACTATAAACATCATGGAGCATGTGTCCCTCTGGTATGGTGAGACTTTTTTTTGGGTATAGGCCCAAGATTGGTATAGCTGGGTCTTCAGGTAGGTTAGACATGTGATTTACCAAAGTTGAGTTAAACAGATACAAACACATGGACAAATCAATAAATAAACAGACAATGACATATTAGAAAACCTCCCAAAAAAGAAAAGCTAGATGGAATCACTGCCAATCTATTCCAGGTCTCTGAAGAACTAATACCACCCTCCAGGGACCGTTCAGTTGCTCTCTTGCAGGAGGCTTTGGTGGAACTTCATTCTTCATAGCAGGAACAATTGATGAGGTCATCAGCCATTTGTCATCCACTTAAACTTCAGCTCCTGTCCCCTTCCAGGAGACTAAACTTGAAGTCTAAGTCCTCCTCGATCCTGCCTCAGCATCTTTCAGTTTCCAGCCTCTACCCTGGAATTACCTGCCTCCTCCCTCCCTGCAAGCGCTCACCCAGCTCATCAGCTTGGCTTACCAGCCTGCAGAGACACACCCACCTCTGGCACAGAACTCACAGCAATGGCCTCAGCATGGAGAGAGGGGATAACCAAATGATCACATGGTGAACCAGGAAGCCAGAGATCCTGTGATATTACCTATCTTTTTGGAAACCAACAGAGGTCCCGTGAGAAGCGTACTAATCTTTCCAGTACAGCAGCCCAGTGACCTCACCCTGTTCCAGGAGCCCCTGTTCTAAAAGTTCCACCAGACTTCCCTTTATTCCTGTGAAGCATGCTCCCATTGCATTGATTATCATGCCATGAGGTATGACTCTAATGCATGAATCTACATATAAAACCCATACTAAGCTTCACACGGCCTGTTATGATGAGTTGTCAGAACTCATTGTGGAAGGAATTATCTGGGTTCTCAGTAACACTGGAAGGTTTGTAGAGTCTGGTGCCTCCTGGTCTCCCTTGGGCTTTGCTTTTGTGCCTTTCTGATTTCTGGCTGTGTCTTGGACATTTTGCAGTGAAGACTTAGAAAAGAGAGGATGACTACATGCTTGGTCTTGTGAGTCCTGGCAAATCACTGAACGTGAGGTGGCCTGGGGTCCTAACATGACTTCCTCTCTGGGTCATTATTTTTCTTTCCATTTCTTAGTGAGTCTTGGTTATTTTTAGAACTTTATATGTTTTTATGCTCCTTATAATTTCTGAAGTATTAATTGGTATCTCCTCACAACTATAGTGAAACGGGGGAGGTGATAGACATCTAAGACTATGTTCATCTTCACTGAGGTTCATTCTCAGGGCCAGCCTTTCCACACTGAGTTCCTTTCTCATCTTTGGGTCTATGGGTTGCCAGACTATAGTCAGTGAAAGTTCACTCACATGAATCTCTGGGAGGAAAGTTTATTCTTATAATTTTCATTGCCGTGATAAGTTGCCCTGAAAAAAATAACAATAACCTATAGGAAAAATGAATTATGCTAGATTGAAATTTCAGGTTAGTCCCTAAAAACAAGGGAGTCAGAGCAGCAGGAATTTAAAATGGCTAGTCATATCACATCTAATTAGGAGCAGAGAGACAATGAATTTATGCATGCATCTCAGTCTTAGCTCTATTATTTCCACTCATACAGTTCAAGACTTTAAGCCTAAGGAGTGGTGTTACCTACAGTGAGCTGTCTTCTCCTATCAACTACAGTGATTTAGACAGTCCTTCACAGGCCAAGCTGATCTAGATGGTCCTCATTGAGATTTCTTCCTAGATGAGTATAGATTTTGCAAAGTTGATAATTAAAATTTACCTTCACAAAATGGAAAGCGGCCTGGGTCCTCTACAGGCTGTGGGTAAGCTGGGGGCAAAGACAGTATCTGCTTGGTAAGTTTGAATATTTTTCAGAGAGGCATCAGGGTCCAGGTACTCATTCTGTGAGTCCTGGTCCCTCAGAATTCAGGACAGTGTTGTTCCTGGGCCATGCTTCTTTCCTTACCAAGGATGATGGACGCCTTTAGCCTCTGACTCTTCTTCTTGTATAAGATACAGGCCAGTGTTGTAAATTCCTGTCTGACTCTGCTGGAACAAAATCCCACATTGGGTTTCCTCATAAGTCTACATGTACCACAGCTTCATTCATCAAGACTGTTTTATGTCCTTGATGGCTCTACAGCATTCTTTAGAAAGTGTACCCGAAGAATTGTGTTGCCTATGACCCTCAGCAGCACCCATGATAATGTCTGAGGTTTCACTGTCAGCCTGCCTCAAAGTTCATATGTTGAAATCCAGAAATCAATATAGCAGTACTTGGGAGTGGGGCCTCTGGGATAATTAGATCATAAGGGTGAGCTCTCATGGGTAGGCTAAGACAGGTCCTGTGAACTCCTGAGAAAGAGACTTCATTACTCTCCCTGCCTCGGTCTTGATCTCAGCTCTCAGCCCCAGAACGAGGACAGACAATGTGTGTTGTTTACCAGTCACAAAAGCCTATAATATCTCCTCAGAGACACCAACACACACACACACACACACACACACACACACACACACTATATGCCACATATACCACACACAAACTATACATATATACACAAACATACATGAATACTCTTTCTCTCTCTCTCTCTCACACACACACATATACACACACATACACATACAAGTTATACACATACCAATACATATATACATATGCATACATTAATGAATATATATACACACACACCATGTGCATATATATACAAATGTATGCACAAACACAATACATATATACATGCATATCTCCCCATTCTACTTACATATACATATCACACATTCATACATACACAATGTACATATGTATATCACACATACACATGTATGTTCACACACATGTGCACACACACTCTGCTCTCTGCTTTCCTGTCCTATCCTCTTTGTGTTCTTCTTTTCCTCCCCGAGGTACTTTGTTTATGTGTGTGTTTCATCCCTAGAAAAAGACTCCAGGGCTTCCCTCTGATTTCTGTTTGCTTCTTCATGGTCCGTGGTGCCAGCTGAAGTTCAAAGACTTATGGGAAAGAGAGATGCTAGGCCATGGAATGGTCATGAGAGGTCATCCAATCAGTCAGGTCCAGTGGCTCATACCTGTAATCTCAGCATACTTGAAACACTGAGGCCGGAGAACTGACGCAAGTTGGGAGCTAGTGAGGGACACAGAGTGAGTCTCTTGTTTGAAAGAAAGTAGCGTGACGCATTGATGTAAGCCCAGTGGTGGATTTCAAGGCCCTGCACAGCAGTAGAGGAGGGAGAGGGGAGGGAAGAAAATATGGAGGAAAATCAGAGACATGAGTAGATTTATGACCTAATGCATTTCACAAAACATTACAAAGGTCTGCCTGTCTATAGTGGTTCCCGCTTTACAAGATGCATGTTAAAACCGTAGGGAGTTGCCTGTGGTGCACAAATGGGGAGCAGTGTCCAGGGCACACCAGGAAGCTGACGGTGAGACAACTTTTCCAGCCTCGTGCATAAGGTGTGAGTGAGGATGTGATCTTAGCTCTCTGCACCTGAATCTAGGGAGAAAGAAATGCAGACAAAACTACACACACACACACACACACACACACACACACACACACACACACACACACTTTTCCCACACTGAGGAAAAGCAGAAGTTTGAGTGGGCCATACAGTTTAGGATACCTCGACAGGCTCAAAAGAGCCTGGGCTTTGAAGAATATAGGATCTAGGCATTGTCAGAGGAATGCCAGGCAGAGGAACAGCCTAAGTAAAGCCACACTGATAAACACCACTCTAGATGTGGGCTTTCCTAAGGAGAGTGGCCGAACAGTACTGGCCATTAGGGAATGTCATTGCTTCTAGTCATCTCATTCTTAAGTTGGCCTTGCTGACAGTGGTGACTTCCTGAGTGTGGCGGGTTTCCAGGGACTGGTGAAGAGTCACTACTCCATCCACAGTAGTTGCTGTCACTGTGAGTCCTTCCAGGGCTGTCCATGTCATCTTGCTTACCTCCTTACTTTAGAGATTCCAAAAAGAGCGACAGAGTCTTCTTTGGACAACAGAGGACCGGCATGACCCTAGGCAGGGACAAGAACACCATCAGAGAACCATTTTGCTGCAGTCCTCCGGTATCTGGACAGAGGAGCCTGCTGGCTCTGACATTCTGTGACAGTGACATTAACTGACCTATTTGGAGCTCGGTACCCTCATCTATCAAATGTCCCAGTGGGACTCCAGAAAAATGGCAGGATCCATTGCCATCTGTGATCAGTTGACTCCAAGCCCATACTCCACACCCAACTTTCTGGAAAAGAGAAAATTAGCCCTCAGCGGGGAACTGGGGTGGGGGGCTCAAGAATACAATTGCCTTGGATGCCCCTGGCCGAGTGAGACGCTCTGCAAGGTCTTTCTCGCTGTGCACCTTGGCTGCCAGAGGTAGAGTCAACTCCCCTGCAGGAAATTCTTGGCTCCGCTTGTGAGCAGCCCGACTCCTGTGGAATTCATTTCGAGCTCCTATGATGCTAAAGGCGTGCAAAACAGACATATAAAACAGTACTCCCCAGCCTTTGTACGGCCATAAACTCTGAACCATGCTCAGTTGGTGCACAATGCAAGACTGCCTGCGGCAGGAAAGCACACAGCCATGCCATTGGGGAGTTGGAAGGCAAAGAGGCTTCTGGGGCTACTGAGCCCAGTATGAAGCTCATTCCGTCTCTCCAGCCTGGGTCCATCTATCATCACAGAGAACTGGCAGACCTCTGGCTCCAGACTTTATCAGTGGAGTAGACAGGGTATGACGTCATTTGTACATACGGCTCAGGAGGGACACTGGGGAGGGGACCGGCCTCCTAGAACTTTGCATTCTGACTAGAGCTAAGAGTGCTAGGAGAGACCTTACTATTCACACTGATCCCTGCCAAGGCCACAGAGCATGCCTGCACAGAGATCAGAGATCGGAATACTCCAAGAGCGTAGCGTGAAGAGGTGTGGAATCACAACGTGCCAGGTTAGAACTCAGCTCCGCCAGCTCCTCACTTCCCCACCTCCAGTAGGTTACCTCAGATCATCGCTTGGGTTACTGTGTCTGCAAGACAGAAGAAATGAACCTGACTCAGGCCAAGTGAAAGAAGTGGTGGTGGTGGCTGAGCTCAAGCATGTGGCACCTCCCGGCACTCAGGTGAAAGCAATGACTTCTGGGTAGTGTAGTTTGAGTTTCCCCTGAGCAAAGATGAGGATGGGGGATTCACATACAAGGGTTTGGTTCACTGGGAAAGATGATAAAGATGATAAAGAAACTGGAGTAAGAACACAGAGGGTACAAGCAAGGATAATCACAGAGCTGGGGAAATTCCTGCGAACCTCACTGACAGGTTAAAACAGCAGAGTCTGGAGCAATCAGCTCAGAGTCCGTGTGCGTCTCAAAGACCTAGAAAAATGGCGGAGTCCAAAATGAGAGATTTATTGTGTGCATTTATTATGGGTGATTCTTCAAGCCCGCTGGCGCCTTGGGTTTGCAGTGTTGACCATAAGAGTGAGTTTCTTCCTTCTGCCTCTGTCAGACCTCCCTCTGACTGTATAAGTCCAATAGTAACTTTCCAGGCCAGGCAAAGCAGTGTACACAGATTGCTACCACTCAGAGGGGCTGTTGTCTGGGAGGCAGAGGTCACCCAACCAATGGAGCTCTGCAAAGAAATCCCAAGATGTGTCATGATGGAGTTTCACCTTTACACAGTGTGGGGATGAAGTGTTATTGTGTGTGTGTGTGTGTGTGTGTGTGTGTCTGTGTGTCTGTGTGTCTGTGTAAGTGGATCATATTTGCAGAGACCAGAAGAAGAAGGTGTTAGATTCTCTGGAGCTAGAGTTACAGGTGTCTGTGAGCTGTTCGGTGTGGGCGGTGGGACTTGAACCTAATTGCGGATTCACCTCTCCAGCCTATTTATTTATTTAATATGATTTGTTCACAACCTAGGTATGCTTTCTACCACTGAGCAAGATCCCTGCCCCTTTTGAACTTTGAGATAGGGTTTCACTAAGTTGCTCAGGTTGATTTGGAACACACTCTCACTCAGGTACTTGCTATCCTCCTGCCTCAGCCTCCTAAATAGCTGGGATGGCAGGGGTGGTCACTCCTGCCCTAGCCTACATTCATCCAGCCCAATTCCCCAGTTGTTAATGCTTGAGGGAGGCCAACATTCTTCCTCCTCCTCACAGACTGTGGTTCATAACTGCACCAAGCAATGATCTGGAGGGACTCAGACCACGGCGCCCTGTGCTGTTCCGGGTAAGAAGAGTGATGGCTCTGAGTTTTTTTTTTTTTTTTTTTTTTTTTTTTTTGAAGCTAAGAATCTCCAATCCCTCTGTCTGAACATAAAGATTTCTTGCAAAGAATGCCCCTGCATCTTGATGAAGCAGATGCCCAGACGCAACCGTTGAAGTCATCGCAAGGTGAGGCTGGAGGGATGGGTTAGCAGTTAGGAGCACTAACTGCAGGTGTAGAGGACTCAAGTTCAGTTCCCAGCATCTAGATACGGGGGATCTATCTGCAACTATCTGTAACCTCAGCTCCAGGGGATCCATCTTTATTTTTTGGGTTCCCTGGTGCCTGCATTCACATGTGTGTATACCCACCCATACATACACACATAAGCTTTACATGATCACAAATCATCCTAAGCAAGCTGGGTGTCGTAGTAGTAGGGGAAAGTTTAGAAAGCGCTCTGTATGTGGTGAGCTAGCCTGAGCCTTACAAACATCAATGGAGGGTGGGAACTGGTGTAGAAGGCAGACCACCAACATCATTGATTTCAGATGGGGCTTGCCACATGGTGTGTGCAATAGGACCTGGCCTGCCACTTGGGAAGACCAGCTATGGCTAAGGAGCAGGCAGCAGTGGTCAGAATGTTCCAGGTCCTCATCTTCCTCAGTTTCTATTTCTCTAACAAGCGCCAAGTTAAAAAACAAAAGTTATTTTTTTCCTGTGTTCGCACACACGGAGATAATCCTGGCTGAAGAGCCTCAAGTGCAAACAGGGCTGTACAAAGGTTGCGAGCCAGACGTTTGCTCTCTTTCACACTGATGACAAATCCCAGGCCCTAGCCTAGGCTGAGCACTCTTCTATGGTTTTTCTGGGGTACAGGATATGCTTTTTGGTAAGCTTGGCATATCAACCTCCACATTCCCGATGTGCAGACAGAATGGTTCTTTGCATATCAAGTGCATGGCTGGCCGACCTGACACACAGTAGGTGCTCAATAAAACCAGTCATGTTTGCTCTGATTGGTCTTCTCTGGGTTGGCTCTGCAACTGCCTCTCCCATCATCTTTCTCTAATCAACATGCTGCTTGTTTTCAGTTCCCATGATGCCTTCTTCATCTTACCATCTGAGAAGGAAGCGAACCCTGTTGTTGAGATCCCAACATAAGACATTGCATCCTCTCAGATGCTGATGCTACCTCACAAGGGCTCACAACCTCCTAGTGAAAGAGATAGCATCATGTCCATTTCACAGCAAGGAAAATAGAGGCTCTGAATGATGAGCTGACCTTCAGAGTTCATTTTGGATGTCTTCCTTGAGACCCACGCCAGGGGACAGACTGTCAGGTGGGTCTCATTGCTATGCTTGACACTGGAGTCCAAGAAATTAAAAATTGTCTAGATGCTGTCAGGCCAGTGGGGACCACCAGGTAGAATGGTGGCAGCTGAGGGGCCCCACCCTTTTGTAGACAGAGCAGCCAGATTTCAGAGAATGAGCCTGGGTGGTGACCAGCTGTAAAGCAGGCTGACAGTTCCCACCAGCTCATAGACTGCTCTAATAATGACACTGAAAACCAGAACCCCAAGAAGGGCCTTGATGGCCCTAGAGGAGGGAGTTGGTGGCCAAACTGAGCAGGGCATGTCACTGGGGTGATGTGGCTGTGTATGCTTGGGGACCTCATCTTGGACTTTGCAGTCTGTTTTGAGGGTTCACTGGGGGATGTGGGTCCCTGAGCAGCACATGGCCATTGGTCTCCATCTGACTGTGACCCAGGAAAATGAGGTTGTATTTCTCTTTGCTCCCAAAGAACCAATAATCTTGAAACTGTGGAAATCCAATGTCTGTGGCTCCTAGTGCCTCATAAGGTGGCATGGACTCAGATGTCGTAAAACTCGAAATTAGATGGAAAATCGCCTGAGGTCCCTGTAAATGAAAATTACTCTTTTTTTTTAATAAGGGGAAAATGATCTTTATAATCAAAACAAACAGTTTGAGGCTCTTCCTTTTACGAACTGCTTCCCCGGCAATCCTGTTTGTTCACACCACCACTGGGCTGGCCTCAGCTAGGGTTCCCACAAAGCCGTGCCTTGCACATTCTCCCCCAGAATGAGAAAAAGCAGCTGCCCCCCCAACCTCTGGTGCTTTGGGCCACTACCAAGTGTTAACCTCTGAGGTTGAGGGTGGCTTGGATAGAGGTTGGGTGTGGGACTCAGGATGAGTCAACTACTTGGTGACTTCAGGCTGGTTGCTTAGCTTCTCTGGGCCATAATTTCTTCTTCCATGAAAGAAGAGAGTTGAGTTCAAAGGGAGAGGAGACACAATTTATGTCTCTGGATGCCACTGAGGTGATGTCCACGGGGAAGTGTCAGCATTCTCTGTAGGTCCAGCCGTGACTGGTGCCTATGCATTTTGGCTCTAACATTCTCCATCCCTGGGACTTCACAAGAATATTTGGGAAACAAAGAATGGTCCTAAAGACTCTGGCTGAGAGCTGCTTTAATGTGGCAACTTCTGGGCACAAGCTAGGTTGTCTGAGTCAGTGACTAACCAGGGTGCTGCTGGCATTTGGTATGGAGAAACCAGCAATACTTTGAGTATCTCACAGTGCAGCCACCACGGAAGCTGACTGGCCCCCAATATCACTAAGGCTGAGAAGAAGCACTTGACAGAATCCCATATTGAGTCAAGTCTGCTGTCCTGCCCTGGCCTGGCACTGTGATGCAAGTGGCCCTGAGTCCTGGGAATTCTAGCCGGTGGTCCTGTGAGTCATCGTTATGATGTGGGTGGGTACTGACCTTCTCTGGAGTCAGGGGAACCTTAGAGATTACTGCCAAGCCCAGTTGGAGACAAAGAAATGTGTTTAGAGGGCATGCATGGGGGGGGGGTTGGGATGCAGGGATAGGGGTTGATGACTGGGCCTGCTCTGGGTGTTGCAGGATGATTGATGAGGACTCTGCCCAGCTTTGACAAGAATAGCTGTCCTTTGTGCAAATGAAAGCAACCCACAGTCACTGTACCCTCTGTGTCCTTTGTTCAATGAAGTAGTAATATCCCCACTTAACAAATAAAGAAAAGAATGTGGAGCCTGAGATGCCAGGGGCGGAGAGGCCTGAGTTGGGCTCCAAGGATGAGTTAGAGCTGTGAGTGTTTATGTTCTTTCCAACCCAAGTTCTAGGTCACTTCCTTTGAGAGCTCTTCCCCCAAGCTGCCTTTCAAGCCCACAGCGGTTGGCACACACCTCTCTTAGTTATTCAAACAGTGCCTGGAACTGACCCCGCCCCACCTGGCTAGCTCATGTTTATGCTAACAAAAATTCTGCTCTTTGTATGCATTTACTTGTTTGACAATTATTTATGTAGCACGCAGTGTGTACCTACGCTGGGGACACGGCAGGGGACTCCACACACATCTTTGTCCCCAGGAACTGTCTTCCCAGAAGGGCGCAATTAGTGGACAGTATAAAATATGCCATAACACTGCTGTGAGTACCGAATGTAGACATGGAAGGGTCAATTAAGCTGCCAAGGCAGAAGGAGGCCAGGAGGCTGCTGTCTCCTCTCTGGTATTAGGTGTCCTTGGAGAAGGCTGGTGTGTCCCAGAGTTGGAGAGCACCCTAGGTCAGAGAGTAGCGGGCTGGGGAGATGGGTAGCTGGGTATGTAGCTCTGGGTGACTGTGTGTGATATCCCAATGTCCTCTCTGCTGGTGCCTTGGAAAGGTGCTGTGTTCACGCAGTGCATCTTGGGCCTGAAAGCACACTATAGGGTTTTAAAGAGAGAGCCCAGAGTCATTCTGGCTGTAGGCCACTAGAGGGCAGTGGCGTTTTTTCTTGCTAAGGTTAATGCTCTCTTCCACCACTGCAGCCAGGCTGGTAGGACAGGACAGGGAAAGGCTGGAAAGGACCTTCCACCACCTACGCTGAGCACTGTCCAAACAAAGGAAGCACTTGCTGCCCACCATATTATATCTGAGAAAGTGCAGCCCAGAGGTAACAAGGGGCTTGCCAGGGTTGCATGGAACTTGGTGACTCTAGCTTACCCCAGCCTTCTTCCAACTGACCTGTCCCATGACCTTGTGGGCACCAAAGTAGGGTTACCAGGAGGCTGTGTGGACTGGGGTAAGGTGTCTTGTAGTGTATATCAGGTTGGTGGCAAGTGAGAGGTTCTGGGAGTGGAGCAAGGGATGGTGGATGGCCAGGAGCAGGGGTCAGTTTGCAGTCTGGGTCCTGCTCTGTGTTACCCACAGACAGGGAACAGTCATTACCAATGGAAAACTGTGTTAAAATGACTTAACTAACTAGGAGAATTCTTGAGCCAGGATCCACACTACAGCAATCTGACCTTGCAGCATCTTTTGTTCCATTGAAAAGGTGCTGTGTTTGGAAAAATCCCTAAGCAAGTATTTGCTAGTCAAGAAGCCGGTTTGCATATGAATTTGTTCATAATTAATCGTATTTGTCTAGGCCTCCTGCCAACTGCGGGGCATGTGTGTGTGTGTGTGTGTGTGTGTGTGTGTGTGTGTGTGTGTATTTGCTTCAGATGCTGGGCCATTTCCTATTGCTGGTCAACAAATCAAGCTCAAGCTTTGAGCCTTCTAACTGTCCCCATTTCCCCAACTCCTTTCATGGGAGGCTTTGTGGAAAGACTATGCCTAGACACAGCATTTGCCATGCCCTGCTGCCTCAGTGTGCCCCAGGACGGCAGGTGCTAACAGGCTGACTTTTGCTAAGGGCCAGGCCTCAGGTTTTCTCTGCACATTTGGACTGTGCTTCAAACCACATGGTTTTGTGGGGATTATTGTGAACCCTGTTTACAGAGGAGGAAACTAAGTCAGGGCGCTTAGAAGAGGCCGAATTAGGATTTGAGCCCAGGTATCCTGCAGAGAGTCTGCTGAATAGTCCTTCCTTAGCACAGTCCCAAGTGCCATTTGGGTGCTGGCCCTCCCTCCCATTACCCACACACTCCCCCTGTCCTTCCCTGTCTTGAAGCTCTAGTTTCTGAGGCTTCTTCCCTCCAGAAACTCTTCCTACACTGGGGTGCCTTGCAGGTACCCACAGAAGTCTCTCAACCTGTACCTTGGGTCTCTGTACCCATTAAGAAATGACTTTTTCCTCTACTTTTGACTGCATGTCTGTCTCCTTTGAGAGCAGGCTTCTCTTGGCCTTCAAAAGACCCCTCTTCACCCTCTTGCTGGCTTGCTCTCATCCCTGTGTAACGCCACACACCACATGCTACACACATGTGTTGTGCCTCCACCCCAACTAGAGGAGTAACTGGCTTCAAGGTCAAAACAAACACACTTGTACAAAAAGCTTCATGGACAGCCATGGCCCTACCCATTGTTTCCCACAGGTTCCCAGACGCCATACCTCGTGCCCATCCCCTTCTGTCTAGGAATGGGAACATGAAGCATTCCATTCCCCAAACCGTGGCAGCCGAGACATGCTAGCACCCGAGGATCTGGGAATCACAAGGCAACAACCTGTAGGGTTTCAGGGGACCTCAACATAAGCCGAGGCTTCCCTACTGAAGGGCCCACTTTATCAACTGTAAGGTGGCAGCAGTCAGCCTGGTCCCTACTTCTCCTTCTGTTACCCTGAAACACTGGAGACAGTATGGATAAGTATTATAGCACACACACACACACACACACACACACACACACACACACACACAGAGGCACATATACACACAGCACACACACAGGCACATATACACACAGCACACACACAGCACACATACAGGCACATATACATACAGCACACACACAGCACACATACAGGCACATATACACACAGACACACACAGGCACACACATAGAGAGTCACACACACAGGTACACACACAGCATACCCACAGGCACACACACACAGGCACACACACAGGCATATACACAGGAATACACACAGGAACACACAGAGAGTCACATACACAGGTACACACACAGGCATACACACAGGCATACACACAGCACACATACAGGCACACACAGGCATACACACACAGGCACACACATAGAGAGTCACACACACAGGTACACACACAGCATACCCACAGGCACACACACAGGCATACACACAGGCATACACACAGGCATACACACAGGGACACACAGAGAGTCACACACACAGGTACACACACAGCATACCCACAGGCACACACACACAGGCACACACACAGGCATACACACAGGCATACACACAGGGACACACAGAAAGTCACATACACAGGTACACACAGGGACACACACAGGCACATACAGTAAGACAGCAAGGAAGGGGTGATCCTTGGTCTGAGGCTTAGCAGGGAGGGACAAGCTGATCCTTCTTCTAAAGCACACTCTGTCCCTTAGTCTTGTCTATACTTGGAGCAGTCACTTTTTTACTGCTCTCTTCCCTGCTTCCCCGTCCCCCCGCATTTCCCCCACCGGAGCTTGCTCTCCATGAAGGAAGGATGCTGTAATCAGAGATAGGCAGAGGCATGGTTTCATTTTACTGAGGCCAGACTTCAGTCCTTCCTAAAGCCATGGTGGCTTATGCACCTGAGCTTCACCCCAAAGCCAGTCTGTAGCCCAGAGAGCCTGAGCCGGGAGGAGGGCTTATCTGCAGAGCCAGGAGGCCTGCAGCTCAGATAAGAGGATGAGGAGAGTCATCTCTGTGGTGACACTGGAAAGGCCTGTGGTGGTGAGGAATCATCTGGCTTGCTGGATTCATAACAGTAGAAACCAAGGGCACCAGCCCCCCTTCCCCCCGGCTCCTGGCCCTAAATGTCACTTTGCTTCGGAACAGGGTTTATGTAGGGCTTTCTGTGGCTGCTAATAATTTTTTCCCCAGCATTGAAAGTGTGCCTACATAAATTTTCTTTGCTCTGTAATTGACTTCATGGTGCTATTCTGCCTTGAGGGAAGTTACACTGAAATGATTTTGCAGCATGGATACTCTTATGGTCTCACTTCTGTAACCAAAGGGAGCGAGAGCATTCCATTTAAGACACCCTGCTTCAGGCTCTGGACCTGTGACTTCTTCCTCTCTGAGCTCTCATCTGAAGCCGAGTATCAGAGACGTGGTCCTAATGGGAGAGGAGAGGGCAAGTGTGGCTTAGGAGGTGTGTTGGCTAGTTTTAGGTCAACTTGACACAGCCAGGGTCACTGGGGAGGAGGGAATGTCACCCGGGAAAGCCATCATAGGATCAGGCTGTAGGCAATCCAGCAGGGCATTTTCTTAGTGACTGATGGTGGAGACCCAGTACATTGTGGGTGGTGCCAGCCCTATGCTGGTGGTCCTGGGTTTTATTTTTTTAAAAAAGCAGGCTGAGAAAATTATGGAGAGCAAGTCAGTAAGCAGCATTCCTCTATGGCCTCTGCATCAGCTCCGGACTCCAGGTTCTTGCCCAGCACAAGTTCTTGCCTTCACTGCTTTTGATGTTGAACAGTAATATAAAACTCTGAATAAAATAAACCTTTTCTTCCCCAAGCTGCTTTTGGTCCTGGTGTTTTATCACAGCAATATTAACCCTAGCTAAGACAGGTATTGGTCAAAGGACACAACATTTCATTCATTTGGTCCCACGAGGGTAAAGGTTCTTGCCACCAAGTCCGACAACCTGAGTTCCATCCCTGGGACTCATGTAGGAGAAGGAATGGACCAGTTTCTGTAGGTTGTTCTCTGACCTCCGCATGCATACCTTGACACATGAATATGCATGTACACAGATGCACACTAAGTAAATTTTTAAAAGTATAATGAAAAATAAATCACTTAGGTTAAAGAAAAGTAAGTTTGAAAGACTTATGGCCAGAGTGGGCACTTCACTTAGTAACTTAGTAACCAAGAAATGTCAGTCTGTAAACTGCTTCTTTAAATGTTCTCACGGCTGATCATTGCTGATTGATGAGGTAGTGCCTATGTTAATTGCCTTGATGTAGTTACCTCCCGGTATGCACCACCTTCTGATTCATCCTTTAAAAGTAAGAGATAAGGCTTGTGCCAGCTTCTCAGGCAAGGGCTCCGTAGAGTTTCCTTTACCTCTCTGCATCAACCATTCCAATCTTGAGACATAGTTTTCTATTTGATGCACATACAATTTTTGCACATTGCTTGCAAATGCCTCTCTCTGTTTACTAGATAGACTTAATGAAATGTAATTATTAATTTGTTTTTATTGCTTTCTTTTTCTTTGACAAGGACCAGCCTTGGCTTGGAGAGGGGTTCTGAGAGAAGGAGTGTCTGAGAGCAGTCAAAGAATGATGTGAAGTCTAATTGTGGGTTACGAGCTAACGGCTTATGTTCTGCTCCATGTGGCTTTCCAGATTTTTCTCTCTCAAGACAGCTCTTCCTTGCAATTCTAAAAACCTCTCTGGATAGCTCCTCTCTTGCTATATATGATATCTAAATAAAAGACTGGGCTTTTATTTACATATCAATTGAGCCATTACCCCAGGTTCCCTTTTTATTATCTCATGAATTACCACCCCATGATCCCAGTTACTTGATTCATAGAGACAGGAAGCACATTTTCTAAAAACATTGCAAACGAATTCAGAGATCTGCCTGCCTTTGTAAGCACAGACAGTGAGCTAGCTTGGTAGGATCCTGTCTTGAGATTACCATTTTTACCATGACTGGGTCCAACCTAGTTCTGTCCCAGGCTGACCTGGAACCCAGAAATCTGCCTGCTTTTGTATCTGTTTGCCTTTGTATTTTTCTGATAAGCCGGCTCACAGTGCAGCTACCTCTGTTCTTTTGGGTCTTTGGGCTCCTTATACAATTTATATTGTATTTTTACATTTTGCATAGGTAAGAAATTACATATTCTTGAACTCATGTCCTCAGAGTTCTTTTCCACAGTTTTAAGGGCTCTCCTGAAGGTCCCAGTGTTTATCATTTTGCTGAGACATTAGTCACAGTCTTACCTCCTGAATTTGTGCTGTCTTTGATTATCATGGATTCATTAACCTTGGCAGAGATGACATTCCCCAATAACCTTGGCAGGAAGAGTATTTCCTGAAGGAGAAACATAAGTAAAACATTATTTTTATACAAACAAGCTTTGTGCTCAGCAACTGTCAACACTCCTGGAGGCCCATGCCCTGCTGGCTCTGTTCCAGGGGCAGGAAACCATGTCACACTGTCCCTTCCACATGGATAAGCAGGACTCAGCAGTTTTTGTTTCTTCGATTTTTGGAGGCAGGGTGTAACTTTGTAACCCAGGCTCCCATAGCTGTCCACCTGCCTCAGCCGAATGAAAATAGTTGTCAGAGTATCTTTTCACAAATGTAAGGTTTTTTTTTCTTTCATTTTTGCTTGTCATGTCCTTATAAACTATTCTGATGGCCTTTTAATACTATCTGTCCAGTCCAAATAGTGAGTTTTAGGACATCCAGGGATACATAGAGAGACCCTGTCTCAAAGAAATTGTGTAAGTTAACTATTTGTGTATGCATGCCTGTGTGTGCATGTGCACTTGCCATAGGCTGCCTATGGAGGTCAGAGGACAACCTTCAGGTGGCAGTTCTCTCTTTCCACACTTTAATGTGGCTTTGGAATATTAGACTCAGGTTGTCTGGCTTGTGTAGCAGGTGTGTTTACCTTCTGAGCCATCTTGTTGCCCTCTGTGCTTATTGATATGAACCAAATATTAGCAGTGTTTCCATTAGTGGATGCCCTTTGGGAAACATCTTTATGCACTGAACATAGCTGGGCAAACAATATGTTGATCCTGATGGTCAAAGGCATTCCACCCTGTGGTCTACACACCGGACAGTATCTCATGTGACAGTCATCTCAGTTTCCACTGGTGTGTAGTGTAAGGTAGAGAGGAAACTTCAGCTCCTGGCACACGTGGTTCACATCTGAGCTCTGCTCATGCCATTTTTTGGTCTCCCCTCTGGATCTGTCCCACCTCTGTGGCATTTTTTTTTTTTTGGGTCACCCTTACACTAAGACACCAGTTGCTTAATTTCATGCCGATTTGATACAATCTAGAGTCATGTGGGAAGAAAAGCTCTTAATTGAGAAAATGCCTCTATCAGACTGTAGGCACATTTGTAGGGCATTTTACTGATTGATGATTAATGAGAGATGGTTCAGCTCATTATAGGCAGTGCCACCCCTGAGAAAGTAGTCTTGGGTGCTATAAGAAAGCAGGATGAGCGAAGGATGAGGAGCAGGCCAGTGGGCAGCACCCCTCCATGGCTTCTGAATCACTTCCTGCCTTGAATTCCTGCCCCACCTCCTTTGATGATGGACTATGATGTGGAAGCATAAGATGAAAAACCCTTTTCTCCTGAGTTGCATTGGCCACAATGTTTATCTCAGCAATAGAAACCCTAGCTAAAACTAAAAATTTGTAAGAGCCTTGCTAAACTGGAGTCCTTCACCTGTGTCAGTGAGGTCATTGGTGTGTGTGTGTGTGTGTGTGTGTGTGTGTTCCCTCATGCTCAGAGGGACAAGAGCCTGAGTGAGTGGCTCATGCTACAGCTCAGGACCTTTCTCTGTCGGAGTGGGATGAGTTCAGAACTGTGGACCTTTGTCTCCCATCTCTGTCTGTGATAAAACACCCTGACCAATAGCAACACAGGGGAGGGAAGGGTTTATTTGTTACTTCAGGTTTACAGAGAGGTGGATCAAGAGCTCTTGGGACAGAGACCAGGACCATCCTGACATGGATCAAGTGTGAGGGGTGAAGGAAAAAAATAAAAACAAAAAACCAAAAAAAAAAAAAAAACCAATAAAACAAAACAAAACAAAACAAAAAAACAGTTCAAGCATGAAGAAATAACTTAGCTTTATTCCCCTCCATGGTGAGGCAGCCCAGGTTACTTCCATCCTTATGCAGTCAAGGCAGGGAGCCAGTCACATCTCATCCAAGAGGAGAGAAATGATTATGTGAAAGCCAGTGCTCAGTAAGCTTCCTCCACAGTTACATAAACTAGGGCCTGAAGCCACCTACATGCAGGCCGTGCCTTTGTGCTCCAACGAAAAGAGTCAAGACAACCCTGACAGCCGTTTTCCTGTCACCCCCACTGGCCACCCTGATTTAGACAATCTCTTATTGAAGACTCTCTTCTTCGCCGATTCTAGGTTGTGCCAAGTTGACAAAACTCATCATCATATTGGTTCAACTGCCCAGACCATGGGGGAAGGGTCCTACCCTGGCCACAATGAGACTGCCTGACCTTGTCATCTGTTCCAACCATGGGTTGGAGCTGTGCAGCTAGAGCAGAGATCGGAGAGCCAGAAAAAAAAATGCTATTTCTCTAGAGCACATTCCCTTGACCATGCTCCACAGCCAGAACATTCTGGAAAAAAATTACTGGGGCCCCATTTCAGGAGCTCAACTACAAACATTCCAGATTTGTATCTGCAGTAACCAATAAATCTTGGGCTGCCTCACTATGGAGGTGAATAAAGCTAAGTTATTGCTGCTGATGCAGCCGTTTCTTCATGCCTGAGCTCTGCTTTTTTTTTTTTTTTTTTTTTTTTTTTTTTTTTTTTTTAATCTTTTTCCTTCACCTCTCACACTTGATCGATGTCAGGATGGTCCCGGTCTCTGTCCCGAGAGCTCTTGATCCACCTCTCTGTAAACCTGAATTTTCTGCAAACATGGCTGTGGTTTCATACTCTCAGCATTTTTGTACAGACTTAGCACGAACTGTGGGATTTTTGGCTGATAGTCCTCATCAGGTTTCAATTGCCCCTGGGTATGAAGTACCTGCCAGGCTGAGCCAAGTACTCCGAGGAGGCCCACATTGATGGTGAAGTGCTTGGTGGTGTCTGGGAAGGGAGATAAGGCCCTGCTCAGAGTTCAGCTGTTGTGGGGCCTTCGTAGCCGTGTTTTATAGAAGCCCTTAGAGCACTGTAAGATGAAGGTCCTTACAATTGTGTGTGCATGCATGTGTGCATTTGTGTGTGTGTGTGTGTGTGTGTGTGTGTGTGTGTGTGTGCACATAGACTGCATGTGTGAGTATACAAAATGCCAGTGCTGACCAAAGCAGCAGTTTTTGGCAATACATGAAGCAGGCCTCCGAAACTGTCCTCTCTACAGCACAAATGACGTGTAGCAGGAGGAAGGACTGGGTGTGGCCTACTGGAAATCCCAAGTCTTTAATGGGGGTCTTGTCTCCATTTCACGCCCAGTGCTTTCAAACCTACTTACTGACTTTGCTCATCTGCCAGGCATGGCAACAGGGGGTGGGGAAGAAGTCATGAAACAAGAATTCATGGTTTCTGCCTTCCTGGAGTTCTTCACCTTGTAGGAAAGACTAACAGCATGCAAGCCACCAAACAGACCTCTCGTCTGCTACGGTAAAGCCACAAGGCACTTTATAAAGAATGTCGGCATTGGTGAGAAGGCCAATGTGAGAGGTTCGAGTTCACTTCACTCAGAGTTTTCAACAGAGGACAGCCAGGATCTAGTTGGCTGTGTGTGTGTGTGTGTGTGTGTGTGTGTGGTGTATGTGTGTGTGTGTGTGTGTGTGTGTGTGTGTGTGTGGTGTATGTGTGTGTGTGTGTGTGTGTGTGTGTGTGTGTGGTGTGTGTGTGTGTGTGTGTGTGTGTGTGTGGTGTGTGTGTGTGTGTGTGTGTGTGTGTGTGGTGTATGTGTGTGTGTGTATGAAGACTGGCCCATGCGTTTATGAAGGCCAAGGAATCCCAGAATCTGGCATCTACAAATTACAGACTCAGAAGAGCTGCTGGTGTGGTTTTAGCCCTGGAAAGCAGGGTTGGCATGAATTCTAGGCTGAGCTGAAAAGGCCTGAGGACAAGTGGGGTAGGGGTGGAAGACAGGGACTCCAGGGCCAGCAGGCAGTTGAGGGTGGATGCTTCTGCATCCATCTGCCCCTCAATCTGCCCAGGTCTCCATGTGCTACACAGGCTCATCACACCTGGTTCCTCAGTGCACCAGTCCAATGTTGACTTCAGCCCAGAAACACCCAGACATACCCCAAAATGATTAGTGGGAACAGGAAGCCAGAATCTCATTCACGGAAAGGACACACTTGCTGTTTGTGCTTCTGCCTTTGCTCACCAGGAACTTAATAGGCTTACTAAGTGAAACCATCTCCAGAACATTCTCCACATAGAACAGTAAGGTGGGGGCCGGAAAGATGGCTCAGCTTGATAAATTGATTGTTGAGAACAGTAACATATATCTGTAACCCCAGCACTGGAGACAGGGCTTTGGTGAGTCTGGAGTGCTCTGTTCAGGTAATCTAGTCAAATAGGTGAGATCTAGGTTCAGTGAGATTTCCTATTTCAAAATATAAGGTGGAGAGTGACTAAGGAATACATTCAACATTGACATCTGTCCTCGACACGCATGTGCGCACAAGTGTCTGCATGTTCTCACGCACATGTGCCCATACACAAACTTGTACACACAGAGTAGATGGGGGTATTGGGGTGGGGCCTTTGTGATTTAGTACTGGAAATTCCATTAGAAGATAGAGACTTGTATATACACCTATATATACATACTCCATAGATTTGTTATGTGATGTCCTGAATTAGTTTGGGGACTCTGCCGTCACTGGATGTGGTCCCAACACCTTGTTATTTAGAACCATGAAGTCTCTTCACTCTCTAGATGGGTAGTCCATGTTTTAGCACTACCAGCAGCAGGAAAACAGACAAGTGAAGTGAAAAACTTTAAAAGTTCTTAGAGTGACCATGAGGCACATGGCTGCCGTGACTGAAGACTCAACGGCACAGGGATTGTTGACAGCCTTTACAATAGCATCTTTGTAAGTGCAGGGTGAGGACCACAGACTCTGCACTACAAACAAAGGATGCTGCTGGGGGATGGCAAGCTGGTGTCTCTGTTGCTTTGATCTGGCCATTAGGAAACTCCAGGACAATGAATCAGTGAGCCCCAGGGAACAGGAAATGGCAGAGAATCAGATACTCTACAGTTTAGAACAAGAGATGCTCCACAGAGATCTGCTGGTGATGCTACACTGGGCTGAATGGCTTGACAAATGAATGCTACGTATGAAGGTGGGGTGGTGGCCAGGGTCAGGTGAATCTCAAAAAGCCACTGGAAGACATCAGAAGTATGGAATATGTCCATTCTAGCATGGAAGCCCTGGTTAGTGGGTGGGATATTGATCACTTACTGGGAAGGGAAAGATGTCAGGACACAGGCCTGGAAGCTGTTGTCCAGGGCTGAGATCAGAAAATGGCTTGTCTGAAATGGTGATTCTTAACTTGAGGAGTGCATAGATTCTTGGGCAAGTTGGCCCGAATGCTTGTCCCCTACAGTGTTGGATTCTGATGTCAAACGAAGCTGGCCAGAAGTATATGTGAGCAGGTCCTGTGTCGTTTCACTATATTGATTCATGTTTCCCTCAGATGAACCCATGGCATTTGCATTATCATCACGATTATCTTACTGATGAAGGAGATGCTGAGGAAGTGCCCAGCAGCACACTGATACCCAGAACTGAGGTGGTCACCTTGTCGCCCCCTCACTCAGTTTCTTTGCTGGCTTCACTGTGTGATTAAATCAGTTGTAAAAATTCAACATTGGTCCCAACAGGCAACCACCCTCCTTCTGATGGAGAAGACGCATGAGATGCTTGGTTGACATACCCTTACTTAGGACAAAAAGAGTTAGCAGTATTGGACTCGTCTGGATGGCATGTGGGAAGGGGCAGATGAAGAGAAAGGTGACCATTTCATTCTGCAGGAAGGGGCTGTGCTCTCACCCCTGACTTGGTGATGGACTGAGGCCCAAAGAGCAGCATCTCATTTGTTAGTTTTGAGGCCCAACGCAGGGGACCCCTAAGGAACTGAAAACCTCAGTTTTAACTGACAAGTCGAAAGTTTTCTGCTAGGAGGGGATTCTCCTTTTTGTGACCCCGAAGATTCATTAGACACAGAAGGCTCTGTCTGGATGGGTCTGACCCTCACTTGTGTTGTTTGTAACACAACCCCACCATGTTTTCAGCTCCAGCTGCACTCACATTGGAACCTCATGCCTGCCTTTGCCCCTCTATAGCTCACCGGATCTAGGCCTGCTACAGGTCCTTTTGACACCTGGAATCCTCTGAGACCCTCCCCCCATCTCCTCCTGAAATCGCATGCTCCTTCCTGCTGTCTGAGTTTGTGACCATCTCCTTGAGTAACTGTGGGAAGGAGCCTGCTATTATTATTATTTTTTTCACTTTGGTCTCTGTAAAGTGCATGCCAAGCACTTGGAAACCATAGAAGAAATGGTCAATAGACATTTGAAATACATGTTAGGCCCCGCCTCAGTGATCTGCTTCTGCTAGTGAGAGACTGAAAAGGGATTTCAGAGACTTAGCAAGACTTAGAAACTTATCTGTATGCCTGAAATCTCTTCTGTATCACCCGTTAGCAGGGCTCGATGCTAACTTGCAACCATGATAATGACCTCATTTGAACATAGGCTCTGTGCAAAGGCCATCAAATGAAGAGGGCTGGGAGCACAGGGAAGTGACAGCATTTTTACTTGAGGTCATAGTGGGTGAAGGTGGGCCCTAGGTCAACAATTTGTGTCCTGAAAGAAGAGAGATATTGGAACAGAGACAGACATGGCAAGATACCCATGTATTGAGGGGACACTGAGGTAAGTTGCTTAAGAACCACTGTGGCCACCTGTATAAATAGCCATACCTAAGAGGTTGGGAGATGCTCCAACTTCTGCTGGGGACATAGTGTCCCTTTGGATGTAACCACTGGGAACAGTTCTACATTGTATCCATAGGGAGGGTGGTACCCTGTCACAAGGCTTAGGTCTTACGTATCTGGGATGGACATTGAAGGAGTCTAACGGTGGGCTGAGTGACTTACTTTGCCATAGCAGTAGAAGGCAAGGGAGAATTCAGTGTTGGATTTTGGAGAAGACACATTCTGCTGCATCTCAGCCCAGGGCATAGCCTCTTGTACCACAAGACCATGCATTTCTCTAATGAAAAGCCACCTCTGTGTCACCTTGTTGCAGTTGGCCTATGACACTAGCAAAATGAGTGTCACCCAGGCCATCTTCAGAATGATCTGAGAACCAGAGTATCTGAGGTCCCAAGAACAGCCTGGCCTGAGCGGCTCGGATCCTGACATAACACAAGCCACACATGGGAATGCTCCCCGGACCCAGGGGCTTTGCTGAGTCTATTGCTGGGGTCCTAAGTTAAGGAAATCAGTGTGGTACCTATAGGTACCAGTGTTGGAAGAGCACGGGCTTTGGGATCACCAGGTTTGGCTTCAACCAAGCTCCCTACTCAACATCTGGTGAACTTGAGCAAGTCAAGTCAAGCCACTCAACTCGCCATTAGTTTCCTTCAATGTTCATCCCAGATGTGTAAGAGTTAAGCCTTGTGACTGGAGCATTTGTGACAAGGTACTGCCCACCTCCCACGAGTACAGTGCAATCTGTTCCTAATGGTTACATTCGAAGGGATGCTGTGTCCCTAGCAGAAGCTAGAGTCTCTCCCAGCCTCTTAGGTACAGCCATTTTATAGGATAAAACGGACCAAGACATGGGCTTGATGGAGAAGAATCAACAATTGCATCATGGGATTAGCAGGTGCTCTGAGAGAAAGTAGAGAAAAGCCATCTAAGGCTACTGTGGGGTAATACAGCAGCACCCCTGCTTCTCACAATAGAGGTTTATTTGGTTTCCATCACCCTTCAGTGAAAGGGTGGCTCGTTCACACTACATAAAAGCCTTGTAAATGCATTGCAAAAGCAGTAAAAAAAAAAAAAAAAACACTTTAAAATGAGAGGAAGGAAGGAAAGCGTGTGCAGGAAGGAAGCATAAAGCTGAGGCCCCTTTGGGTGTAAGCAGCAACAAGAAGAATGGTCCCATTATTTCATTAAAGCAGTCACAAAGCCATGGAGTTTTGTTGTTTCCCAGGTGCTTGCTCCTCAAAGAGAAGCCAGTGTGTATTTCCCTGTTTGTACCTCTTATTGTCCAACGAGACACCTAGGGGCTGAGCTTCCCACCCATGCACAAAGCATGCTCAGGGGCAGGATCCTCACTGGTCTTTCAGAAGGTAGAGAGACACATGGCAGGTCTAACAGTTGCACTAAAAGGAGGACTGGGGGGACTGTGGCTCTGTTTGGACATCTGGCCCAGCTTCAGGCCTCTGAGTTGTTCTTCTGGTCCTTCTACTGTCTTAGCTCTGCCCGTCTGGAGGACCTGTGGCCTCAGGAACTGGGTAGTCTAAGGCACTGCAATCATCTGAGAGGAATACCAAGTCCTGGAAAAGACAAGCATGCAGTGAGCAAATGCTGCTGCCGATGTCCCTGGAGCCTGCAGGCAATGCCAGGACTGCTGTCACCCTCCAAGACTGTCCAAGCATCCCTAGGGTGTAGAAATACACCTCTGTCCCCAAGGAGAGCACTGCTTCTTTGCATTCTCACTGGCATTTCCTCAGGCTTTGGTTGACCAGATGGACAGATGACTGGGTGGGTGCATAGGATGAATGGGTGCAGCCACTACAGGACAGCACCAGTTCCCAGGTCCAGCCACTTCAGCCAGTGCACACCATGCACCAGAAGGCACTCTGATAAATTCAACCCCCCCTGTTTACAACAAGCCAAGGGAATTCAGGATTAAAGAGGGATGCCACAGGAAAAAGCATCAGCAAGCTAAGAATTCTGGAGGGGAGAGCCTTACTCTGGCCAGGTTGGTGCCTTCATATACACACACAGGTGCCCGCCCCCATATACTTCCCCTCAAACTTAAACATACATATTTGCAAGGGGGAGTCTGAGGAGATAACTCAGTAGGTAAAACCATGTCCTACAAAAGCTTGAAGATCCAAGTTTAATTCCCAGGACCCATGTAAGAGGATGTGGGTAGCCAGTACTGCGGAGCACAAAGACAGGAGGATATTTGGGGTTTACTATCTGCCAGCTTAGTTCAAGGAAACAGGCAGAGAGTGTCAGAGTGAGACACTTGATGTCCCCCAGCTGGACTCATGTATATAAATGACACATTTATATTCTGTCTGTCTGTCTGTCTTTGTTTGTCTCTGTCTATGTGTGCCTCTCTCTCTCTCTCTCTCTCTCTCTCTCTCTCTCTCTCTCTCTCTCTCACACACACACACACACACACACAAATACACTCTATACACACACAGGCATATCAATTATACACACATACACACATAGGCATATCAATATTTTTTTTTTAAAGAACTTAGAATTTACAATTATATATTTAGCTACCTTGCTAGGTATCTTAGGGAAAGAGTACAAAGTATAAGATGATCAACTGTAATGGTGTGATTATTAGGACCCTCCTCCTAATATTACCAGATGGACACTTAAGCCCCCAGCTGACCTTTGATGTGTGAAGGAGGGCTCCCACAGGGAAGGAAAACCAGAGGATATAACAGTATCTGGGGCTGTGGGATCACAATGCTGGCTCTCTGTGCCTCCTTCCCAACTACCAGCTCCTCCAACTACATGCATACCAAGATGCTGCTCCTTCAGAAAGTGTCCTCTGGCTGCCTCTGGCTCGTGCCCTCTTCCTCGAGTGTCTATGGTGTGCTCTAGGAGTGAGTCACCCACCCAAGTGGCTTCCATGTGCAGGTGTGGGAGGTTTTGGGGCCCCAATCTGATTTCTGATCACTGAACAAGGGTGACTTGCTTTAGAAAGGCCGCTTGGACTGGAAGTCCCTCCCTCTGCCCTCCTTTCCAACCTTCCCACTCTTCAAGTGCCTCACGTACCCGCCTGCAAAAGGAGTTCATGATGGTGTACAGCTTCCGCACTTTGTCCTTCAGAGTGTCTACTTCCGCCATTTTCCAGCACTGAGGGGAGGCCACGAAGTCTCGCAGTTTGGCCAGCACACAGTAATTCTGAGTGGGAACAAGAGAGGTTATGGGAGAAGGAAACGGGGCAGAGAGCCAGGGACTGAGCTCATGAGTCCTCAACCCTGGCTGCCCCCTCAAGCCAGCAGCAGAGGTAGTTCACATCCACCACCCTACCCCACCCCACCCCACTCCACCCAATCCCACCCCACCCCACTCCACCCAATCCCACCCCACCCCACCCCACTCCACCCCACCCCACCAGACAACATTCTCTTACGTGGATATCCAGGTAAAGCCGGGGCAAGTACCTCACACATGAACCCTGTAGGAAGGAAGCAAGTGAACGGGATACCCATAGGGACAGCTCAGTCACAGTCTGCTCCCCGACAGCTGTCGCCAGGCAATGGTCCCAGAGCTTTTATTTTTCTTGGTGCCATGGCACCTACAGAACATCTTGTATTGTGACACCTTCTCTCCCGGAATCTTACATCAGAGCACAGCCTTTACAATAGTGTGAAATTAGGACATGATTTTACACAAACACACACGTTATAGGCATGCACAAACATACATAGGACATTCTATAGTACTGTAGATATATGGTATTTGAATATATGAAAGCTGGGTTTATAGTAGCTTGCCATATGAAGATTATATACATCAATGAATTTTATATATTTACCCATGTAAGAGCCTTAAGTTATAACATAGACAGATATAACACATCACCATAAAGAGGTGTGTGTGTCTACACAGATATAACACATCACTGTAAAGAGGTGTGTGTGTGTGTGTGTGTGTCTATATACTGAATGCCCTTCCCTCTATGTACCTCAGTGTGACCTGGGACTGGTGCCTTCCCTCTTTGCGACTCAGTTCCTCATCTGTGAACTAGAAGACTGAGTGTTTTGTCTTTCACCTGGTCCCACTCTGTGGCTCTGAGCCTCGGATCTTACCCTTTAGCACCATATGCTCCTAAGGGCAGTGTTGTATCTGTTTCCTGGCAAGAAATAAGGGCACGAGTGTCTAAAGTGTTGCAGCATGAGTTTATTGCGTGATGGGGTTAATAAGTGGCACACTAAGTCATCTGTGCTACGCTAAGCCATCCGTGCTATGTAATCCATATTTTGCCACCACCATCACCACCACTACAATGACCACTTGCAACAGAGTGGTGACTGCCCTCCAATTGCTATAACAGACATTGCCTCTAGGTGGCAGGCTCACAAATACTATTTCTCTCCCCCCCCCCACCCCCCCATGGTCTTTTGTGCATTTCCCTTTTGTTCTACAGTCTATCCTGTTTATCACGAGGTAGTAAGGAATGCAATCTAACTTGTAAAAACGAAAAGTGTTAAGATAATGTGAGCCCCAAAACTTAAGGAATGGTGGGGTCTGCTTGAAGCGGGTACAAGCAGCTGAACTTTACCCAGGCTTTTAGTGGAATCCAATGGGTTTTGCTTCTTTTAGAGATAAGCATGTAGAGGACTTTGACTCCCTCCCCTTGCAGCAGTCCTCAGGGGACTCCCCTGAATTTCTGGGGTCTTCCTCTGAGGATAGGGCTAACAGCTTTAACACTTGTCGTGTGTCCCTGTGGTCAATGGGTCTTTCAGCCCCATCACACCCAGGGAGATATGATCATCCCCATTATTTACCAGAGAAGGAAGCTGAGACAGAGGGCTGAGTAATTGCTCCATAGTCCCTCAACAGATAAGGAGTGTACCACCCCCTTAGCATACATTGTTGGTCATCAGGCTAATGAGAGAACTGAAGAAGCTATCTATCTATCTATCTATCTTTCTATCTATCTATCTATCTATCTATCTATCTATCTATCTATCTATCTATCTATCTCTATCTATCTATCTTCCCAAGGCAAAAGGCAAGGGAAGAAAGAACTCACCTTGGGCTCTGAAGCCTGCAGGCTCTGGAAATCTGCCATGATCTCATGACTCAGGGTCAGCATCCGGGAGTAGCAGGTGGGGGGCGCAGGCTGTACCATCAGAGGCCAGACCACCAGCAGCAGCAACAGCAACAGTGGCAGTGTCTTTGGTGCCATGGTGTCTGCTGCCTACTGCTGGGCCAGCTGCCCCTTTAAATAGCCGTGTGGGGGTATCGAGGGCTCAGACTCCCCACCTTTTTCCGGTGGGGCCCCTGCCAGGGCCAGGCATCCAAGGAGGGTGGGAGCAAGAATGTGACACGCTTCTAGGATCTGGGACACTGGATTCTTTTAGAAGGAAACTGTAATAAGGGGCGGGTGCATAGTTGGGAGGGGGTGGCGCTGGAGGTACCTAGAAAGGAAGCAGGCATTCACTTTCTACCAGAAATTTTTGTCATGCCAGAAAAAGCAGTTGAGAGGGTCAGAGGGGAGAGATGGAAGAATGGGAGATTGGATCAGAGGCCAGGAAGGGGCGGTATTGCCCCAGATCAGAGGAAGGACTGATCTGATCTCTTGGAGCAAAATTGGGGGTGAAAGAGGACTTGGGTGCACCTAATCCTTCCAGTCTTCTGGGCAGGACAATGTGTAGGGCTGGGGCCACCTGACTACATATTGTCATCCATAGAGCAGCCACTAAGCAGGATGGAGACTGTTGGTTGCAGCTCTGGATTTGGAGGAGAGTCTTCCTCTGAACCTCTGGCTCGTGGCTGTGTAACCACCGCTGAGTCCCCACTATGGGCTCCAGAGGACAGAGAAGGAAAAGCCTGTATCTTTTTAGGGCTGAAGCAGTATTGAAGGGGGGGAAGCACTGCACTTGGATGCCGAGGGGCAGACTGGATCCATCCCCCTTTCTGGCCACAGCCTTGGATCAATTTCTTAATTCTTCTTCACTTTGCTACCAAGTGCCATGGGATGACAAATGTCCCTAGCCCAGGCCACAGTGTGGAAGAGTCAGGATGCTGCATGGGCTGGCAGGGCTTGTGCCACACCAGGTGTCACCAAGACTTCTGAGCCTCTGCTAAAGCCCAATCTTGCCATAAGAGGGGAAGTGTTCCAAGGGGTGAGGGTGGTACTCACAGCATCCTGAATGTTGCTTAGATACCAGCACCCATCAAGGTAACTGAGGCTGCAGGTACCACGCTTCATGGTAATGCAGCATAGTGTGAGGGTAACTCTATTCTCTAGACAAGAAGAGGGTCTTTGTGGAGTATGACCCTGGGTAGTGGCGCCACAACTCCGGATCGGTCTGGCACCAAAGCCTCCTGCTTCCAGGGATTTGGCTGGAGGGAACTGCCATGTGGTGACCTCAGTGACAGAAACAGAGCATAGTGTCCTGGATGCAGGCAGGACTGAGGTAGCCACAGGGATGGATAAATACCTGGCTTCGTGTTTGTGGGAGAACTCCTCTCCAGACTTGGCGCCTCTTCCCTGTTTGTAAACAGGTGGCTTCACCCCGGGTGATGTCTGCCATCACTGCCAGTCCCTACATTTTGTTTATTTCCTGGTGTTCAAAGCCATGGCTGGAATCATAAGCTGCCCCTTCCTGTTTTGTAGGTAGCAGTGTGTTCCCTAAAACACTTCAGAATGGTGTGTGCAGGGGTGAGATCACCTAATAGTGTCTTTTCTCTGCATGTAGAGTCTGCATCCTCTGGCCTTCCTGGTGTGGGGTCTGTGTGTCTTCTGGCAAATGCATCACCTGGACATGGTCTGCAGGTCTCTTTGAAATGCCTCCAGACTTCTGGGTGTATACAACACTGACCTTAAATCCAGGACACAGAGAAAACCCAACCCAGGTTCCAAACAAGTCCCATGCAGCATTTGATGTCACATTATTCAGAAGTGAATCCTCTGTGTGTTTGAGCTGAGATACACATGTCATTGGAAGCCTTGTCCTGTTCCTCCAGGATACTAGGTGGGACCCTGAGTACAGCTTCTTTTATGATTCAGGTAAAGCTCAAAGGTGGCTTCTAGGCTGGGCATTCAGAAATCACTCTGTAAAATCATGGAGCCCTCTCTACTTCCTCAGAACTGAGTAAGTGCTTCAGACCACTTCCTGGGAAGACAGAGATGAGAAGGGACAGCCTTTGTGGAGGCCGAGGACCATTCTGGTGTATATGGGCTATTATATCCCTCCTGTGGTTTCAGGGACACCCTATGTCCTGAGCATGAGATGGTTTCTGTGTCCTTAAGGACTGTTCTTTCTTGCTTGTGTGTGTGTGTGTGTGTGTGTGTGTGTGTGTGTACATGCCTGTGCAAGTACCTGGTTATGTGCTCACTTATGTGCATGTATGCATTTGTGTGCATGTATACATTTATGTGCTTATGGAGGCTAGAAGTCAATATTGGGTCTCTTTTCCAGTGATTCTCCACTTTATTCTTTGAGGCAGGGTCTCTCATTGACCTGGAGCTCACCAATTCAGCTGGACTAGCTGGCCATTGAACTCCAGGGATTGTTGAGTCTCTTCCTTCCTAGCACTGGTATTAAATCACCACTTTTTTTATGTGGATGTTGGGTCCTCATGCATACATGGGGACTTTACCGACTGAGCCATCTCCCCAGCTAGGGAGAGCTGATGTGCATCTTGATGTGCATGAGTCTTAAGGCTGTTCTTGTGTACAGACATCAGAACACAAGTATGCTAAGAAACCTACACAACATATATAGATGCAACCACACCCACTTTACCCCTTACTCCTATCCCAGATGCCCTGGAGGCATCTGTGTTTTGGGGGAGTAGTGTTCAAACACATGCACACATACATTCTACTCAAACATCTCATCCCTACGCTTCCAAACCCTTTCCCAATAGTTCTGTGGCTCCTTTAGTAGATTGCTCCAATAATAAGGGCATCCAGGGAGTCCTTTGTATGCTGCTCAAGACCTCTCCCATCCTCACAGTGTCTTAGATGAGGTCTAGACTTCTTTGGACCTTCCCTCCTACCAAGAGTTGCTGCAGAGTGATAGAGCCTGAGGCTGGCTGAGCAGATACCACTTATGCTGTATATGTCAGGCACAATGGCAGTGCTGGATGGAATGGTGAGCCAGAGAGATGCTACTGTCTTTATAGAGGGGGCATATGGAGCAAGGAGTGTAACAGTAGAAATATTGGGCTTCAGAGCTCCTGGTCAAGTTTGTGCTACTGGCCAAGCTTGCAGCAGCTACATTCTATTTTAGACTTGAGAATGTAGAAAGTGCAGAAGTGTGTGTGTGTGTGTGTGTGTGTGTGTGTTCATGTGTGTTGATTTGAATGTCCTCCACAGGTCCACACGTTTGAACAGTTGTTTTCCAGTAGGTGGCACTGTTTAAGGGATTGTAGAGCCTTCTAGAAAGTGGGGCATAGCTGATGGAAGTCCACACTGATGGTAGGTCCTTGGCGGTTATGGTTCAGCCCAATATCCTGTCCTCTATTTACTTCCTGGCTTGTTTGCTTTGTGAGGCGCTCTGCCACAGGCTCCTACTGCTTGGCTGAGCATCTGTTTTTGCTGTGACTGTCCTGCCATGATGAATGGACTGACATATTCCAAAACCATGAGCTATGATCAGCTTTCTTCCCATGAGGGTAATGAAGGTACACACAGCCCTGTAGACTTTCAGGTATCTAGTTGCCATAGTGAGAAAAGTCACTAATGTAGGGTGGAGGCCTAGAGCTCATCATAGTGTTCATTCTGTTCACAGGAAGAAGACTCTTTTACAACTTTATTTGAAAAAACAAAGATAAATGTACAGATTTTAAGCATTTTTTGCATAAAAGTATACAATACATTTTTGTCAGTACTTGTTTTTTTTTTTTTTTAAGGTTTGATAGCGTGATTAAGATCTTACTAGTTACAATGAGCATAAAGTACATGTAAAACGAGATGTAACCTGGAAATAGTCAAAGTTTTCTTGGTGTATAAAGATTTTTTTTTTTTTTTTTTTTTTTTTTTTACAATGAGCAAACAGTACATGTAATACAGGGTATAACCTGGAATTTGTCAATGTGTTCTTGGTGGGTAAGGATTGAGCAAAACTTTTTTGTTGTTGTTGTTTTGTTTTGTTTTCTTTTTTTCTTGGACTTCACATAGTCTGTGAGTTATTTCTGGGGCAGTGCGAGCCTCTGGGGTTAGCATCCCAATATCAGTGACTGCATATTATGTCTGTTCTTTTGTGACTGGGTTATCTCACTCAGGATGATATTCTCTAGATGCAGCCATTTTCTTAAAAATTTGGTTAAGTCATTGTTTCTGGTGGCTGAGTAGTATTCCATTGTGTAAATGTACCACAATTTTTGTATCCATTCATCTACTGAAGGACATCTGGGTTCTTTCTAGCTTCTGGCTATTATAAATAGAGATGCTATGAACATTGTGGTGCATGTGTCTTTGTTGTGTATTAAAGTGTCTCTGGGGTATATGCCCAGAAGTGGAATAGCTGGGTCTTCAGGTAGTACTATGTCCAATTTTCTGAGGTATCGCCAGACTGATTTCCAGAGTGGTTGTATCAGTTTACAACCCCACCAACAGTGGAGAAGTGTTCCTCTTTCTCCTCAACCTCACCAGCATCTGTTGTCATCTGTGTTTTGGATCTTGGCCAATATAACTGGTGTGAGGTGGAATCTCAGGGTTGTTTTGATTTGCATTTCCCTGATGGCTAAGGATGTCGAGCACTTCCTCAGGTGTTTCTCAGCCATTCGATATTCCTCAATTGAGAACATTTTGTTTAGCTCTGTACCCCATTTTTTAATAGGGTTGTTTGATTCTCTGGTGTCTAGCTTTTCTAAGCAGCACACTGATCTGTAATTAGCCTTGTACTTATGAAGAGGGGGTTAAGTTGCAAAAGCTATGTCCTCAGGAATGAACTAAGGTCCTTCTCAAAAAAGGAGGCTATTTATCTTATCTTATGGGTTCATTAGAGTTTTGTATCTACTACCCTTTATACTCTGCTCATGAGCCCTCTGTTTCTAGTATGAGAGACCCCAATACAATAGATGGACTTCTAGAACCTCTAGAACCATGAACCAAATAAGATTATATTACTTGTAAATTACCTAGATTGGGGTATTTCATTACAGCTTGAGCAAATGGGTGATGGTTTTGTGTTCTCTGTCCATGATCTTGGGTTTTCAGAGCTTTGGTCTTTTTTAGCCATTCTGGAGGCTTTACTCTTGTCTGTTCAGATGGGCATACTCTAACAAATGATTCTGGTAGCCAAGGAAATGTTCTTTCCTTAGCCCCAAGGGGTTATGGGAAAGTCCTGGGAAGATGATAAGAAACAGGAAGTCACTATTTGCTCTGGCTCTGTGTAACGTAACTGGAAAACAAAACAGCATTCCCACAAGTTCTCTGTGTTCCTGTCCTTTGATGAAGACATCTAAGGTTGAAATGGCCACACAAGTATCAGTGTTTCTCTATTGTTTCATCCCCAACCAGTGAGCATCATGGCCAACGTCAGAGGGCTTCAGGGCAGGAGATGATATACTGTGTCAAAGCCAGCACTGGAGGCCGCCTCCAAGGCAAAGATCCACTTCTGGGTCTCCTTACTTTTCCTGTAATTAAAATCAGAAGCCAGTGATTGGTGGGTGGTCTCATCCTAATGGAGACAGTCAGTTGGTCCTGGGGTGGAACAGACAGTTCAGTCAGCCAGGATGCAGTTTGCAGGGCTCCTATTGATGACAGCATCCCTATGCTTGTGGGACATGTTTTGGAGCCATGATTGTGTGGCTCTTGGCAAAGCCAAGTGGAAAGTTGACCCACCCACTCCCAAGTGAAGAATAAAGACAAACAGTCAGCTCTGCAGTGGGCAGGGAGCTTTGGAAACATCATCTTTTGGAAGAAAGAACTCCAAATGCTCCCAAACATAGGTTCAGGCTCCAGTGGTCAGTGGCCACAAGACAAGTGCTTTCCCAACATTTCTCACAGTGCTGTTTCTGCAGAGAGGTTGAGGCAAAAGTCTTTCAAGAAGAGGTCTGGCTTAGCTCTGTGAAAGTCCATGGACTTGGATGTTTCAGACTTTAGTGGTGACCTCACTTCTGTCACTGTGAGACCATGGGCCTTGTCATTACTAGATTTTTCCAAATGCAGGACCTTATTTCATCAAACTCAAGCAGACATTGTGAAGATAAAACCACTAAAAAGCCATTGGATTGAGATTACCCTCTTTGAGCACTCCCTGTGGAAACCAGCCAGCAGATATGTCTTCACTCTTGCATTTAGGTCAAGATGGAACACCCTTAGGGTATTGGATAGTATAGGAGGTGATAGATATTCTACCTACCAGAAGCTTTCAGAGCCTATGTGTGACGTATGTGTGTGTATCTATCTATCTATCTATCTATCTATCTATCTATCTATCTATCTAGTGGAGACACGTATGCATGTTTGATGTATATATTATAAAATTATAGATCTCTACTGTCTATCATCTACTTGACTATTTATCTGTTATTTACATATTATCACATCTATCATTTTTATCATCTTCCTATCTGTCATCTACCTACAGATCTATTTATTATCTTCCTGTCTTTTTACCTATGATATATTTATCTGTCATCTATTTTTATCTATCTTCTATCTATCTATCTATCTATCTATCTATCTATCTATCTATCTATCTATCATCAATCATCTACCTCTCTACCTACCATCTGCATATCTGCCTACCCATGTAACTTAGTCACTGTTCTATTGCTGTAAAAAAAAAAAAAAAAAGAAAACCGTGACCATGACAACTCTTGTAAAGGAAAGCATTTAGTTGAGGCTGGCTTACAATTTCATAGGTTTAGTTCATTATCCTTATGGCAGAGAGCATGATGGTATGTAGGCTGGCATGTCACTGGAAAAGTAGCTTAGAGTTCTACATCCTGATCTGAAGGCAGTAGAAAA
Source organism: Micromys minutus (assembly GCF_963924665.1). Lineage (NCBI taxonomy): Eukaryota > Metazoa > Chordata > Mammalia > Rodentia > Muridae > Micromys > Micromys minutus. The sequence continues at coordinate 23,332,431 of NC_137969.1, forward strand.
AGAGCAACACTGGGTCCAACTTGAACTTTTGAAACACCAAAGGCCACCTCCAGTAACACACTTTCTCCAACAAGACTATACCTACTCCAACAAAGCCACACCTCCTAATCCCTCTTAAGTAGTGTCACTCCCTAATAACCAAGGATTCAAATATATGAGCCTCTGGTGGCTATTACTAGTAAAACTACCACATCCTATATTAAGAATGGTTGATTTGAAGTAATTGGCTCATGCTTTCATGGAATCTTGGCACATTCTTAGTCATTCTAAGTTTGTGGGGCAGGTGGACAGGTGGGAAGGCTGGAAGTCCATATTGGAGCTCCTACCCCGGATACAGAGTTCTTTCCCATCAGTAGCCTCAGTTTTTACTGAGCTTCAGATCCACTAGCCAAGACTCCCTTATTTTATGGCAAGCATTCTGATTTACTCAAAATACATGATTCAAGCACTACTCTTGTCTAAAACATGCCTTCATAGAAGCCTATGGACATCTGAGTACCACAGCAGAGGGAAGTTAATGTGTAAAACTGTTCATTACACTATGTGACCCTGAGTAAGTCCCTAGCCCATTTCTGAGATTTCCGGTCTATGAGCTTCATTAACTGTGGTGTTTAGGGTCTGTTCTCTATCTGAAATGAGCTTCTATTGCCCTTAAAGGCCCCACCCACCATCAAATTACTGGATTCTTTCTGCCATGGTGGGTTGGAGGTGAGAGTTGGAAGTAACAGGCTGTGGTGTGTGCACACTACCAGAGTGGAACCTGTAGGTACAGTGAGCTTCGTTCAGTACCACACCCAGCTTTCAACCTCTAGGGGGTGCTTGATCTCTAACTGACTCCATAAGTTGTGCTGTGAGGACTGAAGTGGGGCTCCCAGGTTATATACAGACAAGGACACTCCCCAAAGTCAGCCTCCCAGCACAGTGTCTTTAGAGCACCTAGAATACTTGCAAGGGTGATGGTCCTGCCTCATGTTAGACGGTGTAAAGGCTGGGTCACGTTTTTGCTTTGTCTGTATGAAGTTGGATGATGTACCCAACACTTTGCTCTCAACGTGTGGACAGCTCTGACAATCTGAGTAGGCAGGTCTGGGTGTCTGTGCCATAGATGGCCTTCTCTAGCTGGAACTCGAGGCCAAAACTATATGCCAGAGCATCTACCTTTTAAGACAGTCTTACAATTTTTATTTTAATATGTATGAGTGTTTCTGACTGAAGGCATATCTGTGTGATTATTGCCTGGAGAGGTCATAAGCTTTTTCATGAGAGGATTTCAGATCCCACCGAGTGGATCCTGGGAATCAAACCTGGGTCCTCTGGAAGAGCAGGCAAGTGCTTTTCACCACTGAGCCATCTCTCCACCCTTGAAGCATCCATCTTTAATGATGCCTTTTGTAACAAATGGGATCCAAACAAGTACTGCACACTGTGAAGGATGCTTAGAGCTGCACTGTCTCCTCCACACTTAAGAAAAAAAATGCACTGCAGTAAATCATGCACGGCATGAAACTTCCCACGCTTCCACCTTTTCCTTCTGGGACATCTCCAGAGCCTTTGCTTTTTTCCTGACTAAAGCCTGCTCCCATGAAACACAAACCCCACCTCACCCCTGCTGCTTCTCTGTAGCTCCTGGCGATGGCTGTAGTATTTTTAATATTTTAGAGGTCCAGTTTGACTTAAAAGCTAAAACTCCAACTCTGAACATCAAATGTCCTCATGAGTCTGCCCATTCTGCCTGTTTCTAAAGGGTGTCTTCCTGGTTTCTTCTCAGTTAAATGGCGGCAGCACTGGTCCCCACGCAGGCCTAGAAAGGGGTTGAAAAAGCTTCCTTGGTTTACCATTTGTCCACAATAGTTATGGCACTATTAGGGGGTGTCACACACGCATGTGCACACATATGCATGCACACACACATGCTTGTGTGTGCTTCACTCTGAGCAGCAACACTACCCTTGATGAGGGTAGTAAACATACCTCTGGCCTGTCCTTATCATTGATTATAAAATCATGCTAACAAACTTTTGAGCCGACTTACTAGTCCATTATACACAAATCCTCCAATCAGTGCCTAGTGTAGGGTAAACACTGGAGTTTTCTGTTATATTTTTGTAACTCTAGTCCCATAAACTCAGTTCCAACCACCAAACACAACCACGAAACACTGGACTTTGAGGGTTCAGACTCAGGGCCTTGGCATGCTAGCCCAGGACACAAGGCCCAGCAGGAGAGATGAATAAATGAATGAATGAATGAATGGTACCTTTTGTTGCTTCCCCTCCTGATGGCCCCCATGGGGTCTGCAGCTGCAGCTGGGGCAAGTCCACCAACCTTCTCTGCTGGCCCAGAGCCCTGGAGCCCCTTCTCCTGAAGCCCCTGCAGGCTGCTTCATTTGAGAAGCCAGGCTCCCCTCCCTTGGGAAGCACTTTGAGTGTTTTGGCCTCTGGCCTTCCAGGAAGCCCCGTAGCCAGCACACACCCAGGGCAGGAAGCAGAGAGAATTTAAATCTTTGACAAGAAGCCAGGGCAGAGACCACTGCAGAAGCTGGCACAGCCCCTCCAGGTTGTTGGCACGGTGAGCTGTGCTAAGTGCAACCTCCAGGTTTTATAAACATGTTATGTGAATGGCTCCTTTCTTCCTTCAAGAGGGGAAGGCAGAGTTTGAGGGGGTGGGGTTTGCTGCTGCAGAAGTGAAGGAGTCAGGGAGGGTCAAAAGATCATTGTACAGAAGGCTCCTACTGTCAGCACTTTTTCTTCACGATCACCCTGATGGGTATAAGATCCCGAGACGACCCCACAACTCTGAATTAGAAGAGCTGGTGGGTCAGGTCAGCATTATTTTGCCTGCTTCTGTCTCCTGGCAAGAGGCTGAGGTGGTACAGACCAAAGCCCGATCTCCTCACAGTGTGGAAGTCCCCCAAACTCTTCTCCCCCATTGTGGAGAACCAAGTGTGTGGAAAGGCTCCCAGGCCCTAGGTACTTAGCGTGTTACGACGGTGCTTTGTGAATTGAGCTTAATTCACTGCAGAGAGGACATAAGGCCCTGGACTGGGCTGATGGCTCAGTTGACGAAGTGCTTGCTGTAAAAGCACAAAGACCCATGTTCAATCCCCCAAAACCCCTATGAAAAAAAGGCAGGTACTGATGGCACATCAGTACTGTGCAACCCCAGTATTTGGGAAGTGGAGTCAGGTGGATTCCTCAAGCCAGGCCTTCTGGTCAGCCAACCTAGTCTAATTAGAAAACTCCAGGCCTGCAAGAGACCCTGCCTCAAAATCAAGGAAACAAACAACCTCTGGTGGCGCAGCAGGTGAAGGCACTTCTCTCTACTCCCTGTGGCCTGAATTTTAGACCATCACATGGGGGAAAGACATTGTTCTCTGATCTCTACACATGCATTATGGTACACAATGCTCTCACACACAAACAAATATAATAATAAATGTAAATGTAAAAACCCAAGGGAGATGGCATCGAGGAGCAATGACGCCCAGGCTTGTTCTCCAACCTATGCACTTGGAACACACACACACACACACACACACACACACACACTCACATACACACATTCTCTCACATACGCACACACTTTCTCACACACCACATTCACATTCACACATACCACACACTAATATACATACTACTCTCTCTCTCACACACACATTCTCTCTCAAACACACCCACATACACCACACACATACAACTCACTCTCTCTTTCTCTATCTCTCTCTCACAGACACATACTCTCTCTAACATACACACACACACTCTTACATACACACCACACACACTAATATACATACCACTCTCTCACACACACAGACATACATTCTCTCTCATACACACATATCCTCTCTCTCACATACACACACTCCCACACACACCACACACACACTAATATACACACCACTCTATCTCTCTCTCACACACATGCACACACACATACTCACACACAGAGGATGAATCTTCATGCTTGTGTTCAAAACCTGACTTTCTCACTTGCAATAAGGGCCACTCCCCTCACAAAGGTTGGCATGAAGAAAATATCATCAAGGATGCTGGAGCAACCTGAAAACCAGTGGGTGTGTCCAGTTCAGGGACCACAGCTGGCCAGTTCCCCAGTGAACATCTCGCACTCAGAACAGTTCCTGATGTCTAGGAGGTGTGCAACAGGGCTCCCAGGCAGAGTTGCAGTTAAGAGCAGATGCCCTCTTGGTTGTAATGGGTGGGGATAAGAACTCTCGGGTGGGGAGCAGTAGCATACCCCTGCCTCCACATTTAGCCCTTTGGCCTCTTCCATTCTCCTTTATGGAGGAGCCTCCTGTTGATGGTGACTAGACTGTGGGAAACGTGAACAGGCCATTTCTCTCCACACCGTAAAACTCCCAGAAATCCAACTTAGGTCTTCAGATTTGGCTGCAAGTGTAATACTTCTAATGCTAGTGTGATGGTTAGATTTTGTTAACTTGATAAAAGCAAGGGTCACCTGGGATAGATGAAACCTCAATTAAGAAAAGGTCTCCTTGGGGACAAGGGGAGGGGGAATGGGGGAAAGGCTTGTGAGGGTGGAGGAGAGGAGGGAGCAGGGACTTTGATCTCGAGGTAAAGTGAATCAAAAAAATTTAAAAATGCCTCCTGCCGGGTTGTGATGGTGCATACCTTTGATCCCTTTGACGTGAGAAAGACATAGAAAGCAAACCAATAATCAGTGTACCTCCACAGTCTCTGAGTTTCTGCCTCCAGGTTCCTCCAGGTTCTTATTCTGATTTCCCTTCACGATGTAAGCTGAAATAAGCCCTTCTCCTCATCAGGTGCTTTGGGCTGTGGTGTTTTCTTATGGCAATAAACTAGGTGTGAGTGTGGAGATCAGGGGACAACCTTGGCTGTCAGTCTTCAGGTGTCACCCATCTTTTATCTTAGATGGGGTTCCTCACTAGTTTGGGGCTCCAGAGATGAGCTGGCCATCACACTTCCAGAATCCACCCATCTCCACCTCCCATCTCACCGTTGCTGGGACTCCCACCAATACACGTGGCTTTTGGTGGTGGCTTTGGAGATCCAAACTCAGGCTCTCATACTAGTGAGGAAAGTATGAGATGACCGAGGCATCTTTCCAGTCTGATGTTATAAATTTAATATGCAAAGACCTCCACAGGCTCGTGCATTTGGACACTTGGGCCCAAGCCTGTGGTGCTGTTTCTGAGGTTGTGAAATCTTTTGGATATGGGGACGTACATGGTAGATATAGGGCCCTAGGAGGTGGAGTTCTGGTCTTACAGGGCTCTGCTTCTGGCTTGAGCTCTCTGGTTTCTGGTCTATGGAGACTCAGGAGTCCCATGTGCAACTCTGCCATGCTATGCCTTCCCCACCATGATGGATGGTAGTACCCTCTCAAACCATGAGGCCATGTAAACCCCTCCTCCTATAAGTCGTTCCCATAAGATGTCTTCTCAAGGAGAAAAGTGATACAATCGGGATGGTAAAGAAAATGACTATTCTGTGGCACAGGAAGCTTCAGAACTTTACGTTCCCTTCTTCAGAGGGAAGCTAGAAAGAGGAACAGGTGATTTTGACAGGTCTAAGTGGTTACTTGGTGAGTTTCTTGAGATTCTGGCAAGCAAAAAGCAGAAACCCCAAAAGACTATGCCCTTGTTGTCATGACAGGCCTCCCAGATAATCCAGAACAAATGCTCTTCCTCTCACTAGTGACTAGAATTCCGTGGTTACAAGATAAGATGCCCAGGAAGGGGCTATGTCAACCACATCTCTATTAGAAGTTTCTTAGTCAAATGACAGCACTTTAGCGATAGCCCCTTCTGAAGAGGAGCTGGGGAGGTATCCCGAGGATGAAGAGATGGAGCATTACCAAGATTTTGTTACTGAGGTCATGATGAGCTAGATTATCAGCATGCTTTGGGAGATCATTTCCCAAGCCCAAACATCAACAAAATGTCTTCCTATTTTATAAATGGAGAACAGACCTAGGGGACTTAGCTATGCACACGTGTACACTCACAAACACATCTGCACACATTTCCCTGTGTCCTCGACACTCCTTTAAGCCTCTAAGAACCCTTACAAATCAGGCAGAAATATGGGGGAAACACACCTCATTGGATGTTGCCTTTGGCAGTTGGGAAACTCTTCCTGCCCAGGCTGGTTCACATTGCAGCTGTAGTTGTCCACAAATACATAACATGAGGGCACCGTGGAGCTACGCTGCAAATTGTTTTAATGTAAGAATGAGCAGCTCTAAGTTCCAAACTATGAAAATAACTCCAGGGGAGTCTTGCAATGCCAAGAAATGCAGATACCCACTGTGGGTGCAATTTATAAACCCTATGTTGACTGAACACACACACACACACACACACACACACACACACACACACACACACACACACACACCACTACATCAGGATGTGCAGTAAAATTGTGTTTTGAAATGCTGAATTTTTAATCACCAGGGATAACCAGCCGTGCAAGGAAGATGAGTCTCACTTACAGGGCTGCACGTGCAAGCCCTGCCTTATCTCGGTGTGCCACAGCCTTGTCATTTTCTTTCTTCGTAAGGCACAATGCTGCCAAGCAGAATGGCTTGAGCTGTAACGTCCGCAGACAGGATTTACTCTAGGCAAACCAGACTTAAGTTTTAAGTAAAATAGGCTTAACATAAACGATAACAAGATCTGATCTGGGGGACTCTTAAAAAAATAATAATGGTTTGGCACAGAAGACACCCTGCTCCAGGGAACAACGTTAGCTTCCATAGTGAGATCAAGTTACAGAAAATCAAACATTAAGTCCTAGGCATGGAGAGCCCCAAATGCCAAGAGTAGTCCGTGGATCCGGGTTCACGTTCTCAGCAGTATTACAAGTGCTCATGAGATAGCAGTTTGCAAATGTAAGACAGAAAAGAACACAGTCTAATTCAGCATCTGTCTGTGAAACTGGGGAGTAATGGAAAAGTACACTCCTAGTTTCCCCTCTAATTTGTGGAGGGATTCTCAAGCAAAATCTTCCCAGACCTCCTTATGCCTGTCCTGTCCTGCAATGTATAAATAAAGTCCAGCAGGCTTGGGTCAGGGACATCGATGGATTCTGTTTTATGAATTAGTTTATGTTTTGCACAGAGTTACACCCCACAAAACTGTATCAGCCAGGAGGAAAGAAGAGTAGTCCAGAGGCCAGCTTCATCTGGAGCCTTCAACTGAAGTCAAGTTCACACTTTCCCAGGGGACTGATGGCACCCAGCACATGTGGGTTGCAGAAAAGGAAGGGTCTTTTTTCAGAGCTATTCACATAGACGTTGCTTGTATAATGTGACCAATGCTTTGCACCGTGAAGACTTGTGGCTGAGGTTTCTTAAAGATCAGAGGTGACAGAGGCTGGTACCACTCACCAGCTCCCCTTCCATTCCTGGAGACTTCTGGGTTGAACAGGAGAGTCTTGGGCCATGGGGGAAGCCCCGTTCCAGTAAAACTGAAGAGAAGTCCACATGGAGGCAGCTAGGAGCAGGGTAGGTGACAGGCAGCAGAGAATGAGAACTCATAGCACAAAGGGAAGGAATGCCTAGAGCCAGAAGCTAGAACATCCCAGAAGTTGCATGGTACAGATTCTCCCACAGGGTCCGTGGAGGGCCTAGTGAGGTGGGCCTTGGCTTTGGAATTCTGGTCTCCTTTTTTTGTTTCTTAATTTTATAGAATTTTTTTTTTTACATTTGAAATGTTATTCCTTTTCCCGATTTCCACTCCAACCTCCCCCATCACATCCCCCCTCTATTTGCTTCTATGAGGGTGCTCCCCAAACCAACCAACCAACCAACCAACCAACCAACCAACCAACCAACCAACCAACTAACCAACCAACCAACCAACCAACCAACCAACCAACCAACCAACTAACCAACCAACCAACCAACCAACCAACCAACCAACCAACCAACCAACTAACCAACCAACCAACCAACCAACCAGCCAACCAACCAACCAACCAACTAACCAACCAACCAACCAACCAACCAACCAACTAACCAACCAACCAATTAACCAACTAACCAACCAATACCTCCTGCCTCTCCTCCCTAGTTATCCTACACTGGGGCATCAAGCCTTCACAGGACCAAGGGTCTCTCTTCTCACTGGTGTCTGAAAAGGCCAGTTTCTGCTACATATTGCAATTTTATGAGGTCCCATTTATTGATTCATGATCTTTGAGCATAAGCCATTGGTGTTCTGTTCAGGAAAATTTCCCCTGTGCCCATGTGTTCCAGGCTCTTCCCCACTTTCTCTTTTATTTGTTCAAGTGTATCTAGTTTTATTTGGAGGTCTTGTATCCACTTGGACTTGAGCTTTGTACAAGGAGATAAGAATGGATCATTTTTTATTTTTCTACATGCTGACCACCAGTTGACCCAGCACCATTTGTTGAAAATGCTGTTGTTTTTTCCCACTGGATTGTTTTAGCTCCTTTGCCAAAGATTAAGAGACCATAGATGTGTGAATTCATTTCTGGGTCTTCAATTCTATTACACTGATCTATCTGCCTGTCTCTGTACCAATACCATACAGTTTTTATCTCTATTGCTCTGTAATACAGCTTGAGGTTAGGGATGATGATTCCCCCAGAAGTTCTTTTATTGTTGAGAATACTTTTTGCTATCCTGAGTTTTTTTGTTATTCCAAATGAATTTGAAAATTACTCTTTTTAACTCTATGAGGAATTGAGTTGAATTTTGATGGGGTTGCATTAAATCTATAGAATGCTTTTGGCAAGATAGCCATTTTTACTCTATTAATTCTTTCAATCCATGAACATGAGAGATTTTTCTATCCTCTGAAATCTTCTTCGGATTTCTTTCTTCAGAGACTTAAAGTTCTTGTTATACAGATCTTCCACTTGCTTGGCTAGAGTAACACCAAGGTATTTTATATTGTTTGTGATTATTGTGAAGGTTTCCCTATTTTTTTCTCAGCCTGTTTATCCTTTGAGAAGAGGAAGACTACTAATTTGTTTGAATTAATTTTTTATCCAGCCACTTTGCTGAAGTTGTTTATCAGCTGTAGTAGTTCTCTAGTAGAATTTTTGGGGTCACTTAAGTATACTATCATATCATCTGCAGATAGTGATGTTTTGACTTCTTTCTTTCCAATTTATATCCCTTTGACCTCCTTTTGTTGTTTAATTGCTCTGGCTAGGCCTTCTGGTACTATATTGAATAGGCAGGGGAAGATTGGGCACCTTTTTCTAGTCCCTGATTTTAGTGGGATTGCTTCAAATTTCTCTCCATTTAGTTTGATATTGGCAACTGGTTTGCTGTATATTGCTTTTCTTCTGTTTAGGTATGGGTCTTTAATTCCTGATCTTTCCAAGACTTTTTACCATGAAGGTGTGTTTAATTTTGTCAAATGCTTTCTCAGCATCTAGTGAGATCACCATGTGCTTTTTTTCTTTGAGTTTGTTTATATGGTGGATTACATTGATGGATTTTCTTATATCAAACCATCCCTGCATCATCCATGGGATGAAACCCACTTAATCATGATCGATGATCATTTTGATGTGTTCTTGGATTCAGTTTGGGAGAATCTTATTGAGTACTTTTGTATCAATATTTATAAGGGAAATTGGTCTAAAGTTTTCCTTCTTTGCTGAGTCTTTGTGTGGTTTAAGTATAAGCATAAATGTGGCTTTTTAAAACAAACTTGGTAGTGTTCCTTTTGTTTCTGTTTGGTGGAATAGTTTGAAGAATATTGGAATTAGGTCTTCTATGAAGGTCTAATAGAATCCCATCTGGTCCTGGGATTTTTTTTTTTTTTTTTTTTTTTTTTTTTTTTTTTTTGGGTTGGGAAACTTTTAATGTCTGCTTCTACTTCTTTAGAGGCTCTGGAACTGTTTAAATGATTTGTCTGATCCAACTTTGGTACCTGGTATCTGTCTGGAAAATTTTTTGTTTCATCCAGATTTTCAAGTTTTTATTTATTTATTTATTTTAGTGTAGGCTTTTATATTAGTATCTGATCATTTTTTAATTTCCTCAGTTTCTGTTGTTATGTCTCACTTCTCATTTCTGATTTTGTTAATTTGGATACTTTCTTTGTGCCCTCTGGTTAGTCTGACTAAGGGCTTATCTATCTTGTTGATTTTCTCAAAGAACCTGCTCTGGGTTTTGCTGATTTTTTTGTATAGTTCTTTTTGTTTCTACTTGGTTGATTTCAACCCTGAGTTTAATTATTTCCTGCCGTCTACTTCTCTTGGGTGCATTTGCTTTTTTTTTTTTTTTTTTTTTTTTTTTGTTCTAGAGCTTTTAGGGGTGCTTTCAAGCTGCTAGTGTATGCTCTCTCTCGTTTCTCTTTGGAAGAACTCAGAGCTATGAGTTTTCCTTTTAGCACTACTTTCATTGTGTCCCATAAGTTTGGGTATGTTATGCCTTCATTTTCATTAAATTCTCAAAAGCCTTTAATTTGTTTCTTTATTTCTTCCTTGACCAAGTTATCATTTAGTAGAGAATTGTCCAGCTTCCATGTGCATGTGGGCTTTCTGTCATTTTTGTTGTTACTGAAGACCAGTCTTAGTCCCCATGGTGATCTGATAGGATGCTTGGAATTATTTCTATCTTCTTGTATCTGTTGAATCCTGTTTTGTGAACAATTAGATGATAAATGTGGAGAAGGTACCATGAGGTGCCGAGAAGAAGGCATATTCTTTTGCTTTCGTATGAAATGTTTTATAGATGTCAGTTAAATCCATTTGGTTCATAACTTATTAGTTTCACTATGTCTCTGTTTAATTTCTGTTTCCATGATCTGTGCATTGATGAGAGTGGGGTGTTGAAGTCTCCCACTATTATTGTGTGAGTCGTAATGTGTACTTTGAGCTTTAGTAAAGTTTCTTTTATAAATGTAGGTGCCCTTTCATTTGGAGCATAGATATTCAGAATTGAGATTTTATCATGGTGGCTTGTTCTTTTGATGAATATGAAGTGTCCTTCCTTTATATTTTTGATAACTTTTGGTTGAAAGTCAATTTTATTTGATATTAAAATGGATACTCCAGCTTGTTTCTTGGTACCGTTTGTTAGGAAAATTGTTTTCCAGCCTTTTACTCTAAGGTAATGTCTGTCTTTGTCACTGAGGTGCAATTCCTCTATGCAGCCCAATGGTGAGTCTTCTTTACCTATTCAGTCTGTTAGTCTATATCTTTTATTGTGGAATTGAGTCCATTGGTGTTAAGAGATATTAGGGTTCAATGATTGCTGTTTTCTGTAATTTTTATTGTTGGTTGGTAAAATTATGTTTGTGTGGCTATCTTCTTTTGGGTTTTTTAAAAAAGATTACTTTCTTGCTTTTTCTAGGGTGTAGTCTCCCTCCTTGTGTTGTCATTTTCCATCTATTATCTTTTGCAGGCTGAATTTGTAGAAAGATATTGTGTAAGTTTGGTTTTGTCATGGAATATTTTAGTTTCTCCATCTATGGTAATTTATAGTTTTGCTGGATATAATAGCCTGGGCTGGCATTTGTGCTCATTTAAGATCTGTATGACATCTGCTCAGGATCTTCTAGCTTTCAGTCTCCATTGGCAACTCTGGTATAATTTTGATATGTCTGCCTTTATGCTACTTGACCCTTTTCCCTTACTGCTTTTAATATTCTTTCTTTGTTTTGTGCATTTGGTGTTTTAACTATTATGTGATGGGAGGAATTTCTTTTCTGGTCCAATCTATTTGGAGTTTTGTAGGTTTCTTGTATGTTTATTGGCATTTCTTTCTTTAGGTTAGGGAAGTTTTCTTCTATAATTTTGTTAAAGATATTTAATGGTTATTTAATTTAGAAATCTTCGGTTTCTTTTATACCTATTATTCTTCATTTGATCTTCTCCTTGTGTCCTGGATTTTCTGGATGTTTTGGGTTAGGAGCTCTTTGTGTTTTGCATTTTCTTTGATTGTTCTGTCAATGTTTTCTATGGTATCTTCTGCACCTGAAATTCTCTCTTCTATCTCTTGTATTCAGTTGATGATGCTTGCATCTATGACTCCTGATCTGTTTTCTAGGATTTTAATCTCCAGGAATTCTTTAATTGTTTCTATTTTAATTTTTAGATCCTGGATGATTTTGTTCAATTCCTTCACTTATTTGGTTGTATTTTCCTGTAATTCTTTAAGGGACTTTTATGTTTCCTCTTTAAGGGCATCTATCCATTTACCTGTGTTCTCTTGCATTTCTTTAGTGAAGTCATTGATGTTCTTCTTAAACTTCTCTAACATCATCATGAGATGTGATTTTTAAATCAGAATCTTGCTTTTTCAGTGTATTGGGGTAGACCTCTGGTCTCCTAAGAAGCAAAAATAACTATTGTTTTTCCTGCTCCTCCTAATTTTCTTTAAGGCACGGTTTCTCTATGTGGCCCTGGTTGTCCTAGAACTTGCTCAGTAGATCAGGCTAGCCTCAGTCTCAGAGGTCCTCCTACCTCTACCTTTTAAGTGCAGAAATTTCTGTTTTTTCAAGCCATTAAGTTTGGGGAGATATGTTAATGGCATTAAGAAGCAGCCATTTAACCCCATGAGTCTTCTTTTCTTCATGTGAAAAATATGGGGATGATCATAATACCTCCTTTGTGTCCTACAGTAACTATAGCAGAAAACAGTAACACACACCTTATGAAATCAGGGTCAATGCTTGAAAGACTTTTCCAAGTGAAAGTACCATTGTCTTTACTAATTGTTAACATAAGAAAAATACTTAGAAGAGAAGATTTAAGAGCTGAATTCATTTATAACTCTCAACATAGCCACTATTCCATCCAGATCACTGCCACATCCTCTTAGCAAATCTGATACACATGTCTAACTTTGGAATTTGAATCTTTTTCTCCCTTAGCCTTTGATATCAGCTTAACCTTCTCATGCTATATTCTTCCTCCATCTGGGTGATGAGGGGCAAAAGTCTACCAGGGCTATCATGAGGGCTGGAGGGGACAGCTCCTGGGAAGCAATTAAGACCCAGAGTCTAGCACACAGTGTATAAGTGAGAGGAGGAGGGGGAAGAAGAGGAGGAGGAAGAGAAAGGAAAGTGGTTGCTGGGCTGAGCATCCCACTAGGATTTGCACAGTTTAGTATACAGTGCCCGGTTGTGATGGTTTGTATATGGGACCCAGGAGTGGCACTATTAGAAGGTGTGGCCTTGTTGAAGTAGGAGTGTCACTGTAGGTGTGGGCTATAAGACCCTCATCCTAGCTGTTTGGAAGTCAGTATTCTCACAGCAGCCTTCAGATGAAGATGTAGAACTCTCAGCTCCTCCTGCACCATGCCTTCCTGTGCACTGTCAAGCTCCTACCTTGGTGATACTAGATTGAATCTCTAAGCTAGCCTGAATTAAGTGTTATTTTTATAAGAGTTGCCTTGGTCATGGTATCTATTCACAGCAGTAAAATCCTAGCTAACTAAGACACTTAAGTCATTCTAATTGACCGTTCTAGAAGGAACCTTTCTCTCTTGACTGTGGGAACTTTACAGGCAACTACCCACCCCCCTAACCCCATCTGATGATTCTATTTGTTTTTCCAGACCTAGATGAAGAGCCCTCTTTCCCAGAAAGTCCTCACAGATTCCAAGTGTGTTTTGATGTCTCCCATTGTCCCTCACAGCCCAGTTTAATTTCCTATTACCACCAAATCCTCCCACACTCCCATATGAAATCATACCTTGTCTTAGTCCTGACCCATTATAAGTATTTAGAAAACATTGAACAGTGCTGAGAAGAGAAGGGGCAGATGTTCAAAACCATTAGGGACTCGATGCCTTTTTATTTATTTTTTTGGCCTTTCGGGGAGGGGCAGACAAATGGTTCTGCTATCCCCAAAGATCCCGGGGTTCTTTCTAACAGCAAAATCACACAGATAGTCTTCTTTTATTTTTGACACAGCTATTACTTTCATATGCATTTTATATTCTGTGATAATGCTTCAGAACATATAGCCCCCTATCACAGCCTCTAAGAGCTCCACCCTCTCTTGCCTGAGCATGTAGCTCTGCTTCTGGGCACACATACGGTTCAGGTGGGCACCTTGGACCCTTAGTCATTGGAGGAGTTGCCACAGGCCAGCTCTTCTTTGGTGAGAGGTGGATATGAAAGGACACAAGAGTCATCTCTTTAGGTCTCCTTCAGAACTGACAGTTGCCTCACATCCTCAGTAGGACAAGGAAAGCTGAGGTATCAGCTGCCCACACAGCATCTCACACTTATGCCATGCCAACTGTGCCCCAGAGACCAATATCAAGCCCCTTGGACCCCATCCTGAGCCCCGAGAGGTAGACGTGCCACTAGCGCCGTTGCACAAATGGAAGAACCGAGATCAGAAAATGTGATATGACCTAGCCAAGTTCATCTCCTAGAGTGGGGGTAAAGACTCGGCACTGTCTGAATTTCTCCCTCTGATTCTTGGGTTGTCTATCTCTTGTGTTCTTTATTCGGTCCTGCTGGGTCCGGTGTAGCTTGGCCACACCACTGAAGCTTTTGGCCCAAGGAAGAGCAGGTGTGCTTGCCTGTTATTAATTTCCCATCAGGCACTTTTGCTTCTTTTATACATATTATCAGACAGCCTTACAGCAACCTGGGTACCACCCCATACCACAGAGGTGAACCCCAGGACAGGCACCCAAACACCAGGTGTGTGTAGTCTTCTAGATGGGATCAATTGGATGAGAAGCAGTTCAGTCAGGTGAGGATAGAGCAGACTCCTTTTTCTCCTCCTCCTTCTCGTGGCTTCTGAAAGATTATGTTGGCCAAAAGGGACACGGTGGGACTGAGGGCAGAAGGAGGGAAATAGGTTAGGAAGACACAAAAGGGAAACTTTGCTTTTCACCACCTAGTTCGCACAGTGGCTCCCAGCGCCCAGCAGGTGGCAGGATATGGCCAGAGATGCCCTGTCCCTGGGAAGTCCGGGCCAGCAGCCCGCAGGTAATGTTAGTCTCCAGGGGAGCTCTTGCTGTCCACTCTGGCCCCTGCAAGCCTTGGGTCCTTAGGCATTCCGGTCCCTGGAGAGACGGCCCCTCCCCCCAGGCACTGTCCAGCTGCTGCAGAAGCCCAGACCCAGATGAACAGCCTGCCCCTAAATCAGCCACCTAAGCTTCACAGTGTAGGGGAATCCCGAGGACCCAGACAGGCAATTTCCAAAAATGTACATTTTTAAGAAAGTAACCGACAGCCTCGTAGGCCTCAGTTTCTCAATGTACAATGAGAGGTTATATTAGACCTTGCTGGTCTGGGCTTTCCTTTCCACTCATTAAACATCCCAGCAAACAAAGAAGAATCCTGTGGCTAGCCAGTGGGTGAGCGCAGTTCTGAGTCAATACAAACTGTCAAACGCTGCCGGTGGGGGGCCGGGGAGGAGTGGGGGGGGGACCCAGCAGCTCCCGGGAGGTCCCTTCCCTCAGAGTCCCCGCCTACCCGACTGTGAAGTGGGGGCGGTGGCTTCTAACTCTTGGCGGAGATCCGGGTCCACGCCCCCTCCTCCCGCTGCACACCCTCCCACCCTCCTTTCTTGCCTCTTCCTCCTTTTTCCTCACCACCGTTGTGAGCAGAGCTGCACGGTGGTCTGGGCTCAGGGAGTCCCCGGGTTTCCATCCGTGTATTGTGCGTCATGGAGAGAACCCGGTGAGGGCTCCGGGGGTGCGGTGATCACAGCTGGGGGATACCCTGGAGGAGGGGTGGCCACACGGTCTCCATCCCTGCGCTGCTCCAGCTCCACACACGCTACAACCCTGGCTGGCTGCCTGCTCTCACCGCAGCTTGCATCTTGCATCCCTGGGCTCTCATCCCGCACACTGCATCCCAAGAGCATCCTGCATCCCTTTTCGCCGTGAGAATCCTGCATCTGACATCCCGAAAGGGGAGGCCGGGCATGTAGTAGCGGCAGTAGCGGCGGAATATGGGCGGGAACCACTCCCACAAGCCTCCAGTGTTTGATGAGAACGAAGAAGGTAAGAGCCTCCCCAATATGAGCTGCCACTCCCCACATCCCCAGGGCATCTCTTCCTTCTGCAACCCTTCACTGAGTGCCTACTGAGTGTAACGCACCGATGGACACCTGGGTCTCGGCACAGCCTTGTTACCCCGCACTGGCAGTGCACCGGCGGCCCAATGCTATGCGTAGTGCTCCTACCTAGCCACTTCTTAGGCTCTAGTGCTCTTTGGAAGCTCAGATCATGCTGAACCTAGAGTTGGGTTAGAAGACTGGAGACTCAAGGTATTTACTTGGGGGAGGAGGTGTCACAGGGAAGACCTAGTTTCACAGTAAGAGTAGGGGGCGTTGCTCCTGCTAAGCATCCTGGGACTCCGAGGTGGCCTTCAGAACTTGAGGTTAACAGAAGTGGCCTACTGGGTGAAAGTGTACAAAGTGTGTGTGTGTGTGTGTGTGTGTGTGTGTGTGTGTGTGTGTGTGAGAGAGAGAGAGAGAGAGAGAGAGAGAGAGAGACAGAGATAGAGACAGAGAGACAGACGGGGTGGGGGAGGCCCTCCTATTTGGTCTCAGGAAGGCATAAGGAAACTTTTTGTAGCGGAAGTCTGTGGCTCTGAGAAAGGACCCCTGCTTGGTGAGTGTCCTGGTGGGGTGTATTGTAGCCTATCCACCTTGTATAGATGCCAGGTCTGGAGAGTCCTTGCAGCGAATGGTGGAAGAATTTGGTATCTGAGTATTTGACTGAGCAAAAGTATAAAGTTTTCTTAGCATCTGCTTTTATTATTGTGTGTCCTGGGACTCAACCCCTCGGAATCCTCATTTTCCGCTATCTGTGAAGGTTCCGAATCAGGTCGTTGGGAGCTCAATCATTAGTCACACGTGGAACGTGTATTACAGACACCTGTGTCAGTTAATAACCTCCAGTGGGACAATACACACTGGCTTCTCTCTGCCTATCTATCTCCACTGTGCCCCAAGTTAGAGTCCAGACATCCTGACCCTTCTTTTATGCCAGCCACAGTGCTGGGCATTCTCAGTCCTCACGGATCCCCAATGGAACAGGTACTTTTCTCGTGGCTGTTTTGTAAGGGAAAGGGAGGAGAAGGGTGGGGGAGCTAGAGCTAGTCATAGACTACAACCTGAGAGCTGGTTCTGAGCTCATCTCCTGTACAGGGCACAGGTTTGACCACTCAGATCATGGTTTCTAGAATCATCAAGGCAGGCCCTCTCAAAATGGTGAGACTCCATTTAGGTGAAGACACAGCCTGCTGGGACAGACAGGTGGTCCTTCCTTGCAGGAGGCCATGTCTGGTGAGTCTGAAACATTCTTAAAGATAGGAAGGGAGGGTTCAGGTACAGCCACGGGTTATTTGGCAGCCCTGGTCTTCTTGGTCTTCAGACCGGCGTGGGCTAGTAGAGAACAGAGACAGTGGAAGCTCTGTGTGTGTCAGAGGGAGTTAGGACTTCCATGTAGCTTTGCTTCCGTTTAGTTCATGGTTATAGCCTGGGTCAAGGTCACACTGATAGTTTTCTTAACATGCCTGTCTTTTAAAAATCATTCAGTAGGTTGAGGTTTACATGTATACATCAGTTTTTCATCAACAGAGCCTAACATAATCCTGATGTTAGTTCTCTCTTGAAACATGCCTCTACGTGCAACACTAGCACGTTTTAATAATTGGCACTCTAAAATCATTCTCTGCCCCAGAGACATTTAAACTCTCCTTAATCAAACCCCTCAGAGTGCTATATATTAATACTTCATTTGTCTGGCAGATTACAAACTTCTAAAGAAAATAACTCTTTACATTCAATGAAAGAGTTTCTCATTGCACTTAAAGACAACAAGGGCATACCCTTAGCCTGTAACTATTTTTTTTTAATTTTTATAATTATTCTTATTTGATGTTGCCATCTATAACCTCTGACCTTACAAAAATACCAAATATGGTCAGTAAAACCGCGCCCTCATGTAATGTCTATGTATTTTATTTTAGCAAAAGAAGCACCCCTTTCTTTCATGCTTAACTCAGAGGGGATTTGCCACCTCTGTGGCAATGATCTCTTTCATGATTTATTTGCTCTAAGGTATTTACAGTAGTTGATGTCTTGGTTTTCCCTGTCTTTTTTTATTTTTTGTCTTAATTTTTTTATTAGATACTCTGTATTTACATTTGAGATGTTATCCCTTTACCCTGCCCCTGTTCCCATGCCCCTCCCCCTTCATTTGCCTTCACAAAGGTGCACTCCCTTCTGATCCCCCTCTCCACCCCATTGCCTTGACATTCCCCTACATTGGGAAAACATGCCCTCCCTGGACCAAAAGCCTCTTCTCACATTGATGCCAGACACTGCTATCTTAAGCTACATAAGCAACTGATCAATAGGTCTCTCAAAGTGCGCACAAAGGTTGGTGTTTTACTCCATGGAAGTTTTGGAGGGTTTGGTTGGTTGATGATGTTGTTATTTTCCCATGAGGTTGCAACCTCTTTCAGCTCCTTAGGTCCTTTCTTTAGCAACCCCATTGGGATCCCCGAGTTCACACCGATGGTTAGCTGCAAGCATGCTCAGCTGTATCTATATGACTCTAGCATAGTGGTTTTCCCTGTCTTGATTTCCTGTCCAGAGTCTGTTTACCCTGGGTGAGCCATCTGTTTTGGAGCCGGTTGAAGTACAAGTCTGGAACTCCCCAGCCCAGTGGAGCATGAACACATGTGACTCACAGCCATTTCCACGTATTTTCTGTGCACATGTGGAGTACAGTCTGCTGGTTCCTATATTTCATATGCATTCACATGCAATCTTTCTCACACTCACCCTATGCTGAGGACCAGGAGTGGAAGCATGGTAGAGGGTTCCTGACCCTGGGTATGTAAACTGTCCTTTACACTTGAGTCTTTTGGAAGTGATAGTAAAACTTTTCCTGGGGAAAAGAGATTTTCAATGATGGAAAAGGAATGAGCAAAGGCTGTTGGTAAAGATAAAACAAGGTTCATTTGGGCATCTGGCAGAGCCTCTTGTGCACCCGAGGAAGCCTTAAGGTACCATAAAAGGCCCCTGAATGCCAGACCAAATTCAAAGGGCTCAGGCTCATGTGGGTGTGTGGAGTTGAGCTTTCAGGAATTCAGGAGGTATGGAAGGTTTTAGGCAGGAGATAATGGGGGTCAGTGAACAAGCATGCTCCCCCAAGTGTCTGAGGCTCTAGCTCCTGAGCACACCTGATATGGAGGACTCGAATGGATAAACCACAGCAGGAAGTTCTCACTGTTCTCCATTCTCCGGGGGTGAGAGGCAGGGCATGAGGCTTACCGTGTTCTGATCACAGCTGTCATGGTAACACCTTCAGCCTGGAGCTCAGAAGAACATGCTCATGTCCCAGGAAGAATGGCTGCACCAAGGTATTGGCCGTGTTTCTCTCCTAGT
Source organism: Micromys minutus (assembly GCF_963924665.1). NCBI lineage: Eukaryota > Metazoa > Chordata > Mammalia > Rodentia > Muridae > Micromys > Micromys minutus. The sequence goes on from NC_137969.1 coordinate 23,351,801, forward strand.
GGCATGTGAAGTAATAGTGTGTTTACTGTAATGCGTCTGAGGTAAGGTGGAAGATGGTGCTTTTCCCATCTGAGCTTCTTTGAGCAAATGATGTAAACCTGACAGGAAGTACTTTTTCTGGAACTCACTGACTTGCGTGACTTGGCCCCTTCCATATCTGCTTCAAGCCTTGGCCCTGACTAGCACTCAGATCACCAGCATGGCCTCATGATGCCTTCCTGCCGGAAGCTCTCTTCAGTGTCATCTGGGTGCATCAGCCAGGCCATCCTGCTCTAGGAGTGCCAGGCTGCGTTACACTCGCTGTTCAGTCTCCCTCTGTCTCACTCAATCTGGTCCAAGAGGCAAGTCACATGAAGACTGCAATGAGAGCAAAGTCCTTGTGCACGCCCCCTTGGACCCTCCCTCTGGGGGTTCACTCTTCTCTTATCCCAGGCGACTTTGGCCTTGGTTCATGTTTCCCTTCCCCACACCCTCCAGATCTTCCTAAGGGCTTCAGTGACTCTTCATAATGGCGCTCTGTGCCTATCCCTTGCTTATTTTCTTTCTTTCAGTCCGTCAACACCACCAACCATACCATTGACATGATTATTTTCTAATTTATCATCCATGTTGGTTTTCTGTCACTGTGACAAATACCTGAGTTGAACAACTCCTAAGGACAGGTCTCTTTTAGTTTATGGTTTCTGAGGGGTTGGACCCTCATCATTTGGCTCTGTTGGTTTTAGCCTGTGGTGGGATGGCATTATGGTCATTACAAAAGGCATGTGTCCAGAGAAGTGGTATTCGAGAGATAGAAAAAGACTGGAGAAAGCTAGGGTCCCAGGATGCTTTCAAAGGATGTCACCAAGTCACTTCTTTCTGCTTCTGAATCCAAGTCCATGTATTCATTGGTAGAAAAAGGCCTGGGAAGTGAAGACAGATTGAGGAGTAAGTGAATAGGTATCCTGGGGAAGCCAGCAGGACGTCAGGAGAACACATCTTAGGGAACCTGGCAACTGTTGGTATTGCTGCTTGTCTGTGCTACAATAGCCGACAAGCAACTTAAAGAGGAAGGGCTTATTCTGGCTCGCAGTTTGATGGGGGCACAGTCTGTCATAGGAAGATAGGCTTGGCAGCTGGATCAGGAGGCTGCTGGCTACATTGTATCAGCAGTTAAGAAGCAGAAAGGGAACAGGAAGTGGGGTTTGTTTGTTCCTGTAAATTGTAAAGCCCACCTGTCATGACCCAATTCCTCCAGCAAACTGCACCTCCAAAAGGCTCTACAACCTTTCCAAATGGTGACACCTGCTGAGGACCAAGAGCTCAAAAACACAAGCCTGTGGGGAGACAGTTCACATTTAAGCCTCAGCACTCTGGACTGACTGTCTTGAAGGTGAAGGTGCATATTGGGATAAGTCAACTTACACCTTTCATGTAAATGAACAACGAGGGCTGGTCAGAAAAGCACTGAGATTTTTATAGCAGAGAGTAGTAATCGGTGTGGCTGCATCTTTATCAAGTCCTGTCTCCGAAAGTTTTCGCCTGCTCTTGGTGGCATTGGTTGATAGGTCACCAGGTCTGTGACAGATGGGTCTCTCCAGATCTTCAGCTTCCAAATCACAGTGCTATGAGTCTTCTACAGCAGCAAGTGCAGGAAGGAGGAAACTGAAGGTTGGGCTCACGAAGGTTAGAGCTCTTTTGAGATGGGAATTTCATGAGAATTCCTGTGTCCCAAGGCCTACAAGAACATCTGGAGTAGAACCAAGATGCTAATAAACAGCGCAGGTGAGTGAGGGTTGATCTCTTCAGCCACAGCTTAGCTCTGTCTCTCAAGTAGTCTCTGGAACCTTCTGTTGTGTGTCTTCTGCATTCCTCTTCATGCTTTATGCCAGGACAGACTTTCCTCTCATGGATCCTGCCAGCCCCGAGACTCCACTTGGAGGAGAGAGCTCATATTCCTCATGTCACCTCAGAGTCACCAACGACTGGTTCCTATTAAGACTTGAACCATTCTGTAAGCAGGGAGATCTGGTGCGCTAACCAGCCAGCCCAGATTGTTCAGGCCTTGCCTGGACACTGGGTAGAGTCTCCTGAACTTGAGGGACTCTGGTACATGTGGGAAAAAAATCCAAGGAATACCAGAATACCAACAGAAGGAGGAAAAGTGGATGCTGCGGTGAATCCAAATAGTGTTCAAACAGTAATGACACCGATAAAAAGGACCGAATTTAAACCACCTTCTCCAGATCTGCTACCGAGGAGAAACACAATGTAACTTATCTCATACAATTGTTAAATCTGATGGTAGTCAGCTTTCCACCAGATAGCAATGTATCAGAAGTAATAGGCTTATAAAATGTTTTTTTTTTTTTAAATTGGCTCACAGATCTGCAGCTTTCTGCCCTTGATCGATCAGCCCCCACTGTTTTAGATGTGTAGCAAAGCCAAGCAAAAGTGAAAAAGTGGCAGAGGAAAACCTTAAGCTACAAAGCAAAAGCAAGCAGCACAATCAACGTAGAACTGTCCCTGAGGGCAAGGCTCCAGTACCTGGAGGACCTCCCACATAGGGACCCCGATCTTGATAGTCTCCCCACTTTGATGCTGGGGAACGTGAGCCTTTGAACAGCATTGAGCACCCGAAGGACAGCACAGGCCACTTTCTAAATGAGACTGGAACCTCTGTGAAGAGTGGCAATTGCTTGCTTTTAAAAAATTATTTATTTATTTATTTATTTATTTATTTATTTATTTATTTATTTATTTTTGCCTCTGCCCTGCTAGACCCAGGATGTAGGCTGAAGGTGGTCCCTTACTGGGGGCCAATTTTCTGTGTCCCTCTGAGTTCTGAGGCTACAGAGGAGTAAACACAGACATCACAATTTTATTACAAGTGACATCTGTGTGGCTTTTAGAGTGGAATGGGCTTCCTGCTTCTGTTCTCAGGTTTCTACCTTGGAACAAACAGGCAGGGACTCGAGTGTGCAGAATGGATGGGATGCTACAAGCAGTTGGGAGTGCCCAGCCATGGTACACAGGGAGCCCAGGAGACAGCCCCACGCAGCAGAAACCGAGGCTTGCACACCAATGTTAAAGCATTGTTCGCTTTCAGCAACTCCAGATATCAATTTTCCCTCTGTTGAAAGAGACACAGCACCCTCCTCCCCCTCCCATTGCTGGGTAAGACATGATTCTTGCTTTAGGGGACAGCAGAAGAGAGTGGCTCTTCCCTAGACAGTGAATTGCGCTCCATGATGGAGGCAGGATTGGTCCCCAAGGGTGAGGAAAGGTTTAAATGCATGGAGAGGAAGGGGGGGGGGGATCGTGACTTGGTATCAGCACAGAGGTCGGCCTGTTCCTCTGAGAACTGAAAAGAACAATATGCCGAGCATTACATGGGTGCTTAAAATTGAGGCTATGAGCCCTGGAAGGTGGAGATTGAGAAACTGCTCCTTAGAGGGATCTTGCCTCCCCACCCCCTACCCCCTCAGGGTGCACTAGTTACCATGGTAATGAGGAAAATCAGCTACCTAAACTACCAGTAAAGGGAAACTGGGGTCATTTTCAGGCAGAGCCAGCCCCAGCCAAGGAAAACATGAAGTCAATGCTGTCATCAACTTGGGAAATTTTCTCCTCCCAGCACTTGGCCTTTTGATCCTCCTGAGTATCCCAACTCACTGTGGCGTTGCCTTCTGGTCCGTCTTACAAAGATACTCTATCAGGGAAGTCATCAAAGCAAGTGCTCACCTTCCCAGGGTGGGTTGTTAGCCCTGTGGACCAGCACAGCATTCCTTCTTAAAAATACAACAAAACAAACACTCACTTTATTTCTAATTATGTGTGTGTGTGTGTGTGTGTGTGTGTGCGCGCGCGCACGTGCGCACTATCTCACTAACTTATGTGGGTGCCGATGTCTACGGAGCCCAGAAGAGAGTGTTAGATCTCTTGGAGCTGGAGTTCCAGTGGTTGTGAACTCCCTGTTGTGGGTGCTGGTACTCTGGAAGAGCAGCAAGCACTCTTCATCAGTGAGCCATCTCCCAAGCCCCCCTTTTCTTTTGTGCATGGGTATACTTTAAAGTTCCCTGTTCTCTTTGAAATTGTGAGGGGATGTGCAAATTACTTTGGTCCAAATGAGCAACACAGATGTGTATGTATCTAATCTCGGGTAAATTATTTACCAGCTGGTAGGTGTCACTTCATGTCCATCAATCTTAAGACAAATAGAGTTACCCATAAGGTAGCACCTTAGCCTGGCTTGAAGAGTGTGAGAACAGTGTGGACCAGAGGCCCTTTACCTAGCTAGCCAAGAACCACAGATACCTGTGGCTTTAAGCCAGGGAGGACCAGGGTCCTTGCCATTGCAAAGTAACTCAGCCTACCCTGTCTGGTCCATTAACCCTAAGTCAGCTGTCCCTCTAGCACAGCATTTTCAGTTTTTACAGTTAAGAATCTTGCCAGTGATGTTGCTAACCTCCACACACTTGGCCACACTGAGAATTTTCTTTTAGCCTAATTTGCTAACAAGTTTTATTTTTGTAAGTATGGGTTGAGTTTTCACAAATGTCTTTCCTATGTATACAGAAATAGTATATGGATTTTTCTCTGTTCAAATGCATTATTAAATCAACTGATTTTTAATTGTTAAATCACATTTTCAATGTTGGAATGAATCTCATGTTTTAGTTATGTTTTTTTTTATTGCTGTGCTAAAATGAATGCAAAAAACCAAAACCAAAACAAAAAGCATACAGAACAAAGCAAACACAAACCAGCTGGAGGAGAAAGGATTTATTTCAGCTTACAACGCCATTACTGAAGGAAGTCAGGGTGAAAGCTCAGGGAAGGAATCTGCAGGCAGAAACTTAAGCAGAGCCAATAGAGGAGGGCTGCTTACTGGTGTGCTCCTCACGGGATTCTCGGACTTCATTCTTACACGACCCAGGTCCACCTTACCACTCACACTGGGCTAGCCCCTCCCACATTAGTAATCTGTCACCAATCAAGAAAATGTCCTACAGGTTTTTCCCACAGGACAGTCTTGTGGGGTATTTATTTTTCAATCAAGGCTCCCTTTTGTCAAATGAATTTACTTGTGTCAAGTTGACAAAAAAACAAAACAAAATAATATAAGAACTAACCAGGATTCTTACATGTAAGGGCATGACATTATTTTGGATTTTATTTGCTAGTGTTTTGTTTATTTTTCATAGGAATATATTACAGACTCTAATTGATTCAAAACAGAATAGGAAAACTACTTGTGAAAGTACACTTATGAAAATGACAGGAGGATCTAAGTATCAGGGAAGTTCTATGGTTCTATGCCCATTGAGTCTCTCTGAGAAGACAATCTAAGTTTAGGTATCTTAATAGGCACACTTCCCCAGATATGAGAGAGAGCCATCTTCCAAAAACTCTCTAGAGAACAAGTGGAAAGACTATCTTTAAAAAATCTTTTTATTAATGTGTATGTGTTAGCTTCATGAATTTATATGCACTGAGCGCATGCAGTGCACGTGGAGGCCCAAAGAGGGCAGCAGAACCTCTGCAACTGGAGTTACAGCAGGTTGTGAGTCTTCATGTTCAGGCTAAGAAGGAAAGCCAGGTCTCTACACAAAACAGCAGTTATTCTTAACCCTGGAGCCATCTCCCCAGCCCCAACAGTATCTTTTGGATGGCTTCAGTATCATTTTAATGATGTTAAACTGGTGCCATTAGGGAACTGTAGATGGACATTTCTGTCTTCTGGAAGGATTTGTGAAGGACTGCTACAATGTGTAAATTTCAACTTACAGACACAATGTTACTTCCAGCATCCCAATCTCTACCTAGTGTCTGTAGCATCTGTAGTGAGGGCTCCTTTTTTTCAATTCCTGTTTTGACAGTTTGCACTTCCTTTCCCAATTATTTTCTTGATCGATCTTTGGTTTATCAGCTGTTGACTTTAATTTGTATTTGTTTGGTTCCTATTTGATTTCTTTGTTTAACTGTGTTGTTTTTTTTTCCCTTCAAGGTTTTGAGGCAGCTCTACTTTCTGGTTCACACTACTCTTATTTCTTATTTCACTTAAGTGTTAGTGCTGAAATTATTTTCTCTTGACTGAATTATTTTCTTTGGCATTCCTCCTAGTGTTTGCCTACTGTTGAAAACTTTCCCCACTTTCTGTGTGTCTTAAAATATCTATATGTGTATGCCTGGTTATTTTGTGGCTGTCAAGTTCCATATTGCCATTTTCTCCTTCAGCAGTTTGAAGTAGATCCCGTTGTCTTCTGTCCTCTACCATTATGACTGAGAGGTGGCAGCTAGTACTGCTTTTCTTCCACTTAAGTTTATTTCCCTTGTCTGCCTGTCTGAAGGGTTCATTTTGTATTGTTTTCAGGGGTACAGCACAATGTATCCACCTGTGAACTTGTGGTTGTTTCCACTTGTGCAGAGGCCTTCCTGAGTCTACCTTCACATGTCTTAGCTTTGGAGGATACTTCTTTTGCCTCTTAAATATTGTCCCTGATGCCGACTGTCCCCACATTATCACATCCCTAATACAGGGGCGTGAGCCTTTCCATGGAGACCATGTGTAGCTTTGGCCATAATTTTGTGGCTCAAGCCATCTCTTTGTTTAAGTCTGAACATTTTGTTTTGGCCTGCTTGTTTTAATCACTTCGAGTCTGTCTTGCTGTTAAGTGCAGCCATCAAGCTCCCTGTGTTAACTGTTGAGTTTCCATGTGGGGAACTGCTGACTTCATCTCTTCAATGGCTTCCAATTCTCTGAACTTGCCGTGAAGTTTCTTTAGCACATCAATTGCTAACCTTATTTTATCAAGCAGCCCCGTGGACCTTCCATTTCCCATTGCCTGATTTTGTTTTTCTCTTTGTGTGATTAGTACAGTCGCATGTATTGATAAACAATATAGTGTGTAACTACAGGTAATTTTATGAATTACTTGGAATGTTACAGAGACAATGCTAGGCTCCAGAGAATGTTCCTTTCACAGCAGTGACCTCCACATGGCAAGCAGTCAGTCATGTTTCATGTAAACCCTCACAGAGAATGGGGTATGGATATTGCAATCCTATGAGAACAGTCTTGTTACCTTTGTTCCTGGAACATAGCCTTTGATATTCTTGAGGTATGTCTGGGGTATTGGGCAAGGTTCCCCATTGGTAGGCTCTCACTTTTAGTATTGCCCCCTGCACACCATCTCTAAGGACACCCAGCTCTGGTGGCTTTCAGAATTTTCAGATTTGACAGAACTTCTTAAGGAGAAGCAGCCCTTCTTTGAACTGGCCTTTTTCTTGCACATTTGACCTGAATCTGTGTCCTCCACTGAGAATGCTCACACCCACAGTCTCATCCACAGCTTCCCTTCCTCTCCCTGCCATGTTTCCAGTCTCGCTTGTTTCTGCTTCCACAGAGATGCTGACTGTATCAATCTGTTTAACAAAATCTAACCAAATACCACCACTGCCAATTGACACTAAGCATTATCCATTTAAGGCACATCTTAAATTAGGGCAGACATTTAAAGTGCTTGAAAGCTTTGGGGGACAGATACCAGGCTTGGTGACATATTGTGGTGGTTTGGATAAGAATAGCTCCTATAGGCTCATATATTTGAATCATCTGTGAGAGACACTAAAAAGATCAGAAGGATTAGGAGGTGTGGCCTTGTTGGAGGAAGTGTGTCATGTGGGGGGGGGGGAGGGGTGGGCTTTGAGGTTCCCAAAGTCACATTAGATCTAGGTTCTCTTCCTGCTGCCTGTGGATCAGGATGTGAAACTCTCAGCTGAGTCTCCAGCAACATGTGTGCCTGTGTGCTGCCATGGTCCCCACAATGGAAATCCCCCAATTGGGTTCTTTCTCTTATTAGTGCTGCCTTTATCTTGGTGCCTCTTCGTAGCAATAGAAGAGTGACTAAGCCGTACCTGTAGCACTTGTTCTATTTTAGAGTCAGAGGCAGAAGGATTTTAAACTTGAGGGCTGCCTAGTCTACATAGCAAAGTCCAGTTAAGTAGAACTGGTAGCTAGGGACACAAGACAGTACATCTGTTTGGTTTTGTTATTTTGTTTTGTTCTGTTTTGTTTTTCTGGCCTTGCAACCATTCTGTGCTACGGAGCTTTCCATTTTGCTTTGGCCGAGCATGCAGTTGCATGTCATCGTGACTTCAATGTGTTCTCTCATTAAGGGACCTGAGGTTGCTTCATTAATTTAGCTCCTACTTGTTTCTCTGCTTCTGCAAAGGGCCATTTCACAGCTCCTTCCTTTTATTTGCAGAGGTTTCCTACAGTCCTGCCTGACGCCGTGAGTTGCATGTATTTTCTCTGCCTTCCGCTGGCCCTTTCTGGTCCTTCGTGATGTCATTATTTCAAGGTGGCTGTACTTAGTGACCTTTCCTCATGGCCTGCGGTGTGTTTTCTTCACTGATGCCGGCTGTGGGAGGGCCCAGCTCACCACTGGCAGTGCCACCTCTGGACTGACATTTTCTTAGTTGCAGTTCCCTCTTCCCAAATTACTCTAGCCGGTGTCAAGCTGACATAAAACTAGCCAGCATAACACCACTCTGGTGCGAACACCGCACATCATTTGAACTCCAGGGACCTCCCTCCTCCAGACATTTGCACTTAAGGGCATAGCTAATTCACAGCTACCATGATGCCAGTTCCTGGCTTAACACCCTTCAGTGGTCCTCACTGGTCTATTAGTTAAAGATGGGAATTGTAATAGGTCTTGGAAGCCCTCAGTGGTCCAGAACCTGCTCTCTTAGTTCATCTTTACTGAGTTGTTAGTAACCGGACTTAAAATTCCTTGCTCAAGCACTGGCACCGGGCAGCTGTGTTAGTTTCTTTTCCTGTTACTGTGATAAGATGATCAAACACAACTTTGGGGAGAAAAGAATCCATTCTAGCTCACAATTCCAGGTTCCAGTGCATCATGACAGGGAAGTCACTGCAGCAGGAGCATGAGGTATCTGGTCACATTATATTTGCAATCAGGAGACAGATGTGGAATCATGCCTCCTCACTAGGGCTCCTTCACTTTCTCTATCCTCATGTATCCCAGAATCCCCTGCTTAGGTAACAGTGCCAGCCACAGTGGGTGGATTTTCCTACTTCATAATGTAATCAATAAAATCCCATAGACACGTCCAGAGGCCATGCCCCAGGGGATTCTGGGTTTGAGAAGCTGACAATTCAGGCACACAGTAGCTGGCCCATGAAGTCAGCACAGGCTTCATTACAATGTCCATCAAGCTGCAATTCTAGTTACTCTGAAAGTTAATGTGTGCTTTTCCCCTCCCCCTTAGGTTCTTGTTGCCTTAGGTTGCCTTGTGTGGACTCTCCTGTGGGTCGCAGCAGCCTAGAAAGTCACTGCATTGCATTTAACTTTTCATGACTATGTGTCACAATAGGCATGCAAAAGCCATGTAACCTTTCAGAAGTTACAGGCATTGTCTCTGAACAGAAAGGAGGTAGCTCACCAGGGTTTGAAGAACGGGTAAAGGAACCAATCCTGGCGCTTCAAGAAGCATCTAAAATGCACCATTTGGGAGGGATTACAATGTCCAACTAGAAGGAAGCAGCACTATTTAACTTTGCTATGGCTTAATGATAGAAGCAGCCAGAAAACAGCTTGTTAGAGCGGTGGGGCAGAGACGATACACTGAAAGCTTAATGTTGTATGTGTAGAACTTGGAGGAAACCATTGGCTCAGTTTGGAAATATATTCAAATTACATTACAACAATCCATTGACTCTGGAGATAGCACCAAGAGAAGGTTGCTTCCTCCAAAGACTTTCACATAAAAATGCAGAAATATTAATTTCAACAGATATACCTGTCTACCATAGAAATGCAGAAGACATTAAAACACGAGGCGACATGGCATCTTCAAACATTTATGATTCTCCTGCAACCAACTCAAAATATGAAATACCAGACAAGAACTCAAAATAATGATTTAAAACATCAATGAATTTTAAAAAGTACAAAAAAAATCTTAACACATTCAGGAAGATAGTACAAGATGTGATGAGAAGTCTGGGAGAGGGAGGGATTGATTTTTTAAAGAGAAACAAAAAGAACTCAAAATCTCAGTGAAAATAAGACACTCAGTGTCCCAGTTAGCTTTAGCTGACAACTTGACACACCCTAAGGTCATCTGAGAAGCGAGTGTCAATTGAGTAATTGCCCACATCAGATCAGCCCATAGACATGTCTTGAAGGAATTGGCTTGATTGTTACTTGATATAGGAGGACTTATCCCACTGTGGGCGGCACCATTCCCTGGGCAGGTGGTCTTGGGCCTTTTCAAAGAGATAGTGAAGCATGAGACTGAGTGGGCTAGCATTGGGCTTCAGTTTCTGCTTGAGTTTCTTTCATGGTTTCTGTCAGTGATGGATTGTGACCTATAACCTAAAATAAACTTTTTTCCTCAAGTTGCTTATGATGAGGTCGTAGTAGTAGTAGTAGCAGTAGTAGTAGTAGTAGTAGTAGTAGTAGTAGTAGTAGTAGTAGTAGTAGTAGTAGTAGCAGCAGCAGCAGCAGGAGCAGCAGCAGCAGCAGTAGTAGTAGTAAATGCAAACACATAATAATAATAATAATAATAGTAACAGTGAAAAGTCTTACCAACAGATTATACCAAGTAGAGGGAGGACTTTCCAGGGTTTGATGGCAGAGCTGATAAATTATAACATCAGAAAGTAAGAAGCCAGAGCAACAGCCATGAACATGAAAAAGCACATGAAACTTTTAAGTCTGGGATGGGATTAAGAGATTAAACTTATCAATTTGGGAGAGCAGAATAAGGTGCTGAGGCCAAAGTTAAAGGCACCCCCCATAAAAAAAAAAACCTACTGAATGATAATAATGGAAATTTCCTAAATCTTGGGAAAGTTACAGGTATAGGGTGCATTTAGAATCCCAAACAGAGGAGGCCAGAAAAAAATCCTCTCTGTTCCATGTTATAGTTAAGATTCTAAGTGAACACACAGAGATTGAGGACTGCAAGATGTGACAGAATAATATAAAGTCACTTCCACAGGAAAACGCGTCAGAACTGCAGCAAAGTTCTCAACCGAAACGCACCAGCCAGGAGCTCATGGAATGATGTGTTCCAAGATCCTGAAGGGCAACTGACCAAAATGCCAACTCTACCCAGCAGAGATGTCTTTTAGAGTTAAAGGAGAAATAAAGACCTTCTAGGATAGTCATTAGCTAAAGGAGTTTATAATCACTTACCGGACATTAAAGGAGATATTTAGAGGAATTCTGTGTACACACAAGAGGGAGATAAACAGGACAAGAATATAGAAGCAAACAAGCCCTAGTAGAAACATAGATAAGCAAATCAGAAAAGAATCAAACATTAGAAAAAGCAATAAGATGGTGACCCTGGATGCAGATGGTATTAGTTATTCAAATTAAAAGACGCAGACAGGATGGTTGGCTTTAAAAGCAAGATCCAACTGTTTACTTCTGGCAAGAAACATACCTTACTCACAAATGCCTAGAGGCAGAAGGAGGACAGTGAAAATAATGTTCTTAGCAGACAGAATATGGAAGCAAACAGGAGTTACGTCTGGAAGAGCAAATTTCAGGCTAAATAATTTTGCAGCTACTTTTCTGACAGAGGATTAATATCCAGAAAACATAAAGATCTCAAGTTCAGCACTGCCCTGTGAGTGTTGTCAGGACCTCTGGCTGTGTGTGAAACTCTACATAGCAGCTTGTGAATACACAAAAATTCTTGATGATTCTGGTGAAATCTCTAAGATAGAAGTGGAGATATTATACCAAACCGATGAGAAACAGCAACAAAACACTTACCCCACCCCACAAACCAAAACCAACCAACCAAAAATAGCTAGGCATAGCTAAAACGGAATCAGGTATGGGAAACTGGAGGTGGGGTGTGAGAGCTGGTCCAGTGAGCAAAGTGTTCGTAGGCAAGGGTGAAGCCTGGAGGAATAGCTTGCATCTGTAAGCTCAGTGTCCTGTGGTGAGATAAGAGGCAGAGATGGAAGAGCTCCTAGAAGCTCGCATGCCCGCCAGGGCTGCTGAAGTAGTATGTCAGGGAACAACAAAGACCTGGTCTCAGACAGCCAGGGTCTTTCTGTGACAAGTACAGATGCATTGTGGTATGGCAGTGTCCCTAGACCACCATAAGGTGCCCAGTCAGAGGAGCTGATTCTCAGGCTGAACATGACCTAAGTCTGGCAATGTTTCAGCCAAACCTTGTGAGCCGTTGGGAAATACTCCTGTCAGCCGGGAAATGGCCGATACCATTAGGTTTCTTTGGTTGGTTGATGGGAAACTGATGTAACAAAAATGTTCTGTTTAAAAAAAAGAACTAAATTCTGAACACCAAAAATTCTTGAGAACAATCAACAGATGACCAGAGAAGCATGAACAGGTACTCTTCAGACCACCTACAAATTGATAACAAACACCTGAAAAATAGAAGTCAGCTTTTAAAGTTGCTGCTTCGAGGAGAGCATTCTCTGGCATCAATGGGAGGAGAGGCCTTTGGTCCAGCAAAGGCTGGTTCTCCCAGTGTAGGGGAATGCCAAGGTGCTGAGGTGGGAGAGGGTGGTTGGGAGAGTGAGCATCTTCATGGAGGCAACGGAAGGAGGATGGGGGATGGGATTGGGGAAAGGGGATAATATCCAAATGTAAATACAGAGAATAAAAAAAAAAAAAAAGAACTCATAGGCACTAAGGGAGAGCCTACTACTATTGTTTTGCTAAATGAATATAGTATCAAATTATCATCTAAATAAATAGGTCTATACTCATAAAAATAATAAAGTTGCTGCTGCAATACAATTAAAGAAGACATTCCAGCCAGCCCCGGTCAGAATGACTTCCATGTAGGTTCCTACAGTGGGACTGGGGGGCTGTAGCTCAGGGTTAGAGCAGTTGCCCAGAATGCACCAGGCTCTGGGTTCATCCCCAGTGCTGCCAAAAGCACAAAGAACTAATGCTGTGGGATGAGGGAGATAAGGAACCTTACTCAGGGTTGGTAGGAATGTAAATTAGTCTAGCCACGACAGAAGTCTCGGTATGCAGCTTCAAAAAAACTAAAAATAGAAGTGCCATGTGACCCGGCTCCCACTCCTGGGCATATCCCCGAAGGAATCAAAGTCAGCGTACAACAGCGGCACCTGCTCATGTTCACTGCTTGGCTCGTGACAGCCCAGGCATGACGTCAGCCCAGACTCCTGTCAGGGAGTGAATGCCAAAAGGAAGCGTGCACTGCACGTGCAGTGAAGGATTATTAAGCCACAAAGGAGAAACAAACCATATCATTTGCAGGAAAATGGATTTAAATGTATCATTAATAATGTTGGATAAGTTGGACTTAGACTAATTTCTCAAGGTTTCAAATGTAGGATCTAGGGGTGGGAGGGAAAGGCATGAAAGTAGGAGGATCAGGAAGGGACCAAGGAAGTGAGACAGAAAGAGATTAACCAAGGGTCAAGTGAATACTTTCAAAGTAGTTCCTGATGGCCAAGCGTGTAAGTCTATGAGCCTATGGGAGCCATTTTTCTTCAAACCACCGTGGGTGTCTTCCTCAACCACACACTCCCCTTTGGATAGTCTCTCATTTAACCTGGAGTTCGCTGACTGAGCTAGCTCCCTTTCCAGGAACCCCCAAGGATCCTCCTGTCCCTGTCTCCCTTGCTCTAGAATAACAAGAGTGAAAAAGCTGCATGCTACCACACCTGAGTTTTGCACTTTGTTGTTTTTAAATATGGGTTCTGGAAGCCAAGTCAGGTGTTCAGGATTGCATGGCAAACATTTCACCAACTCGACAGCCTCCCCACTCGCCTTGGCTGGTAATATATGTGGTGGACCTCTTTTGCAGAGAGGTGTGAGTAAATGAGCCACAGTAGAGGGGGGAGGTGGCAGTGGGGTGCTGGGGCTGGCCCTCTGGGGAGGCTGACCAGCTTAGGCATTTACCTGTGGTTTTACATGATGGCAGGTCTCTGAAGAAAGGAGACCCACAACATATCCCCCAAACCCGGCATTGTGGGTCTTCTAATCAGCTTTTTGAAAACTCTATAATCCTTCTTCCGATTCAGTTTAGACATGGCCAATAGGCCTTAATTTTTTTTTTTTTTTTTTTTTTTTTTTTTGTGTATCTGGGATGTGCCAAAACTCTTGCCCAGTCTTTCATAGAACATTCCAGTGGACATGCTGCTTGCTGGGTAATGTAGACGCTGGATCCAGGTGTCTGGACCTGACAGCTCTTAGCTGAGTAATCCTGAGTGCTTTTTCCCTTTCTGACCTACAGCTTCCTCATTAGTGACTTGGGTGATGGGGTAGGAAGCAGTCAGTGGTGCTTTGTGAATCATAAGTGCTAAGTGAGTCAGATTTATCAGAGATTTCTATAGCAGGGAAGAGTGTGTTGTGTAAAGTTTGTTTAGATTAAATGTGTGACTAAACAAAGTCTTGCTAGAGAGGGCAAGAACAGGTTTTGGTCTGGACTCAAATCTCATTTTTCTGTGTATTAGCTGAGTCACTTGGGCCACCTGTATACTGTCCCCGAGTCTCACTTTCTTTCTCTGGAAAATATGGGTGAACTGAGACTATATTTGGTGCTTCATGGCTGAAGCCAGGAGTTCAAGCAGCAAGTGTCAGGTGAGGCGGTGGCTTGGCCCCACCCCCACCTCAGCTACTGCCATTCCTTGCCATAGGATGGTATAGGAGCCCCTGCATAAGATGGTAGGCGTCCATTTCTATATCCCAGGAGACATGTGCTGGGGATTCTGCCTCTGACTGCCCTAAGTGTCCCCATCATACCTGTCAGCGGGACCAAGCTGTGTTCAGGGACAGGAACCATCCTCCAGGTGAACTTCTCTGAAGTCTACCATACCGAGCTCACAGCATCCTGGAGTCAGATCCTCATCAGATCCTAGGGTTGGGGGGAGGAGGCCCATAGGGCAGGCTTTAAGGAGGATTAGACACAGAGTCTGGGGGTAAAAGAGAAGAGTCTGGGTAGCCAGAGTAATAGGCTGCATGTGCCCTGCTAGTAAGGCTCGCCAAGCATTTGCCCTCTCACTTCAGAACATGACATTGTTTGCTGACACGGAGGAATGCTGTGAAAAACAGCGCTCTGGGTGTGAGCTCTAATCCAGGGTTACTTTCCTGTGAATGGGTGAAATCTAGACCCAAAGACAGACACAAGAGAGGAGTGTCCATTCCATGCTTGCTAACACCAGGGTTTCTTCCCGTGCTTAAATCGGAAGGCACCGGTCAGCAATGACACACTCCATTACCCCGGTCCACACAAGCCTTTCTCACCTGTTTAGCCAAACTTGGGTTTTACCACGACTGCACATTGTGTGTGTGTGTGTGTGTGTGTGTGTGTGTGAGAGAGAGAGAGGGGGGGGAGGGGGGAAGAGATTAATTCTGTGTTTCAGGCACCTTACCTGCCCATCCATATTCCTGCAGGGACCCATTGCATCCCCAGGTGGCTCCTAAGCATGCTCTATGATAGTATTTTCCAGGCAAAAATTCAGAGGTAAGAGCATCAGTGGAGTGGGAGTTGTGGATATTTCTCAGGCTGTGTGCCCACACAGCTGGCTCTGATCTCAGAAGAGGCAATGCCATGGTTTTAATCTGTGGACTGTCGCTAGGTTTTCGTGCCGGCTGCATACTGCAGGGTGGGATGACGGGAAGAAACTGATCACCAGAAGACATTAAAATGCAGCATAAGGGGAGGAGGATTCTGTGTGCCTATCTTTCTTTGAACGATGTTAATCAGGGTTCTCTAGGGAAACTGACTGAATGACTATAGACTAGAGGGGTTTGGAGAGATGGCTTAGCGATCAGGAGCACTGGCTATATAATCATGAGGACCAGGTTTTAGACCAAGCACCCACATAACAAACCACCACCCCCCACACAACTGCAACTTTACCTCCAAGGGATCCAAAATCCTCTTCTGACCACAGTGAATACAAATGCACACACACATACACCCACACCCACACACCCACCCATGCATGCATGCACACATACATGCACACACCTTAAAGAGGAGGTTATTAGGTTACAATACAATTAGTCTAGCAAGGGCCATCTGCATACTTGAGAGGCCAAGAACTCCACCCACAAGGCTGGGTGTCTCAGCAGTTAAATCTGGTGTTGAGAACCTGGAGGATTTCTGGAAAACCTTCCATCTTTAGTCTACAGTGGAAACCCAAAGAAGCTGTGTTCTGGAGCCAGAAAAGGAACACAGTGGAGGCAGCCTCACTAGCAAGGTGGATGCACTTGCTAGCAAGATGGAAGAAAAGCAAGGAGAAAGAACTAAGCTGTTCTCTCAGGTCTCCTTCTATATGGGCTGTCCCAGGAATTTAGGATGGGCCTTTTCAACTTCAGTTAACTAGGTCAAGAAAGTCCCTCAAAGGTGGGCCCAGCAGCTTGTCTCTTAGTTGATTCCATACACAGTCAAGTGAACAACCAAGGTGAACCTGCGCAGAAGTATTCAGACTTGTAGCAGGTACCTTTCTTCCTTTTCCCCTCCCTCATTCTTTTGTTTTTGAAGCAGGTCTTAGAGGACAGGCTGGCCTGAAACTCTCCACATAGTCCAGGTTGGCCTGACATTGACAAGCCTCTTGCCTCAGCCCTGTGATTGCCCTAACTTACATATTTGATGTTTATATTCACAAGAAGACATCCGAAGACACTTTCCATGGCTTCTAGCCCCTTGGTCTGGAGGAAGATGCCATAAAGTTTGCCTTTATAGGCAGCTCATCTTATTAAACCCAGCGGGCTCTCTGCTGATCACTTTAGTTTGTACGATATTTATAAATTCCATTAAGAATGCAATTATTTTAAAGCACACTTTTCAAGCAGAATCCAAAAGTTGCTTCATGGCGTATTTAATAAGCTCCAACATGGCTTCTTAAGTGTCCTCTCTGGAGTCTAATTACTTGGCAGTCTTTAGGAGAATCAGCAGAACCTTCCAGAACACACCTCTCTGGCCTTAGCTTTCTGTGGATTTGCATTTGAAAGAGAAGTGCGTTGGTGTTTCATATCCCAGTCTTTCTGAAGCCCGCCTCCGACTTAAAACACAAGTACTGTTTTATGAGCTCCTTTACTTTCTGTACTATGAGCAGGTTGGGAATGAATCAAAACAGCAATTCACTATTATTTCCCCCTTGGTCACGGAATAAGATACCAGTATGAGCTTTCTATGTATCTGAGGATGATTTGTTTCTTGGCTTTTTGCCTCTCAGTGACTCCTACAGGACACTCTCCTGATCTCCATTATTCTAGATCCATCTAATCTGTAATCAACAAGACTGGACTCTGATATAAATGTGTAGCAGAGTCTGCAGAGCAGAGAGGTTCTCAGATATTATGAGATGATTTGGACGTATGGTCTGCACCAAAACCCGCGAGTATTTTACTATCAATTCCTTCTTTTATTTTTTTCTTAAAAAAATCCTTTATGAGTGGTTGATGCATCATGTTTGTGCGACTGCTGTGCCCGTGGAAGCCAGAAGAGGGCGTTGGAAGCCGTGGAACTGGAGTAACAGCTGATTGTGAGCCACTGTGTGGGTGCTAGGAATAAAACCTGGGTCCTGTGGAAGAGCAGCCAGTGCTCTTATTCTGAGCCGTCTCCCTAGCTTGCCCTCCTTTCTCCCCCTCCCTCTCGACTTCTAATGTTTACCATGCTCAAACAAAAGCCTACAAGTGGAATAGTTTTCACCAGCCACCTTAACTTTTTACATGCTTGTGTATTAAAAATCTCAAGTTGTGGGGCTGAGAGCTGGATCAGTTGGTAAAACACCTGCCTGGCAGTTTAGATCTCCAGCATCCATATAAAAATTGGGGCCCAGCAGTATGGGTCTCATTGGCCCAGCCTTAGCCATGTTAGGGTCTTGACTGGCTTGATTCTGTCTGTATAACTCAACTGTAGTCACCGTGAGTTCCTGAGTGCAGGGAGCCTGGCATTCCAGACATTTCGGTTTTGTTTTTTCAAAAAGTTTTTTGACTGCACACCGAATGCAAGGCTGACGAGTCTCTTTTATGATATCTGAAAGAAGCCATTCTGGGGCTAGAGAAACGGCTCAGTGTTTGTGATTACAAATTCTGGTCTCGCAGAGGTCCCAGGTTCAAATTCCATCACCCACATGTCTGTGCACACCGGTCCTAGGGGACCCAACACCCTCTTCTAGCCTGTGAGGGGACCAGACACACGTGTGTGCAGGAACATATGCAGACGAGATGCCCAGGCACGTAAAAATTAAAAATAAACGAGAAGACCCCATTATTCTTTCTGAATAGAAGCTCCTGCGATTCCAGCCACCCTGTTCTCTGGAGCGTTCATCTTTCCACCACAGCTGCTTCCAGACATTGTGTGCAGCACTGGCTTTTATCCATTTGTCTGTGACGTGTGCAGATATGGTTCCCCGCTTTTTTTTACCATGCAGGGTTTGGAGAGCTTCTTAGGTTGTGGTCTGATGTTTTCATTCAGATTTGGAAGAATTTTGGTTGGCATTTTTTCTATTTTATTTCATGTCACTCATATCTCCTTTCTCCTCTGTGTAGCGGTGTGACATGTGCATCATACCGTTCTGAAGCATTTTGCAGATCCTGTGCATGTGTGGGTGATGTATGTGTGTGTGTATGTGTGCCTGTGTGTGTGTATGTGTGTGTCCTTTTCCTCCTTGTAGCAGATAGGACATGTGCATCGGACCACACGGAAGCATTTTGTAGAGCCTGTGCATGTGTGGATGTGTGTGCATGTGTGTGCACCTGTGTGTGCATGTGTGGATGTGTGTGCATGTGTGTGCACCTGTGTGTGTATGAATCAGTGGGCAGGGGATTCTTATTCTTGCTTTAGTTTGTATAAACATTTCTATTGGACCATTTTCAAGTTCATGGATCCTGCCTTTTGACTGCTTTCTACACAGTGAAGTTTAAGTTTTAAGATTTCCCATCTTTTCACTCTGGAGTCTTCATTTTTGTAAACCTCCCGATCTCTCCTGAAACTTCCGGTGCCTCTGTCCTCTTTGCTCGGCTTTCCCTGCTGATGCCCCAGGACTCTGCTGATCTCTTGGTCTTGCCACATTGAACTGGTCTATGAGGTCGTCGTCTTCCCACAGTGCCTTGTATTTCCACAGCTGCAGGAGTTTCTCTGCTACCAGACTCTGCAGCTGGTGCCCTGCAGATGCCACATGGAAGGCATTGAAGACAACGGGCACCACGGGCACCAGCAGGTGTTTATTATCGGAGTGGTTTCGTGGGTTCTACTGCATTCTAGCCACTGAACTTTTAACTTCAGACTTGAACCTTCTGCTCTCCTATGGTCCCTTGATTGTCACATTCCTATAGCCAGTGTTGAGTTTTGTCCTAGTGGAAGGGTAGCTGACTGGGACCAATTTTGATCTTTTGATCTTTGTTTCAGATTCTGGTAGGGCAGGTTGCTTTTGTCTATTATTTTAAAAATTAAAATGTAGTTACATTACCTCACCTGCTCCCTTTCTTTCCTCTGTTCTCTCCCATGTCTTCTTTCTCTAGCATCCCCCCGGCCTACTTCTCTCAAATCGGTGGTCTCTTTTCCTTTGATTATTATTATTGTTTACATATATATGTATAATGCATAAATATACAAATACAACATGAGTGTATTTAGTTAGTATTGTTTGAGTTTATATGATTTCAAGGCTGAGCACTTTGGAGGACCAATTTGGGAACTCATGCCTGGAAGCAACAATTGCTCTCTCTCTTGGCTGTCATTAATTGTCTCTTGTTCTTTTTCTAGAGGTGGGACCGCATTATAATTTCCTCTTCCTAGTGAATATATTAGTTGATATATCTTTGCCAGGTCTTTTCAGGCAGCCATCTTATTGAGGTATCACTAGTGTAGCTGCCCTGTCATTCCCAGGAGACAAACATCTCAGGACATACTGTTGCTATCCTCTGTCTTTTGGCATTTTCCGCCCCCTCTTCCATGATGTTCTTGAGCTTTACTGTAGATGCATCTGTACAGGTTGAGCACCTCCTGGTCAGATGGTCTTTGCATTATGACCAATTGTGGTTTTCTGTAACAAATGACTTCCATTTGCTGTAAACATAAGCATTTGGTGAGGGGCGAGAGCTACACTTATTCACAGGTATAGGAACACTTTTTAGAGCGTAGTTAGGAAAGTTCTAGCAAAGTGTTGGTAGTATGTCCTCTTTAATTTTGCTTTTTATTTTCAAAAATGCCCTTTACTTCTGGAACCTGGCCCTCACCCCCACTGGGCACAATTTACTCCAAACTCTGTGCCTCGAGACCCAGCAGCTGCCCTACTTTCTGCTCAGGTGCACCAATTTCCTACCTGGCATCCAGCATGCTCCGTGTAACCTCATGTCTTTCATCCCAGCCTCAGCAGGCAACCCAAGTTCTGAAGACTATGTGCACATGAAACGAGTCCCGGTGCCCTGTTAAGTTTTTCTTCAGTGTTAGTCCTAGCCTGGTGACATTTGGGGTGCAGGGTGTGAATGCATTCATAATTTGATCCTAGCCAATCACCGGTGTTTCCCAAACGTGTGCTCTAAGGTTTGTTATCACCAGAAAAGCTCAAGAATAGACACTGTAACACACTGTGGTCTTTCTGAGGAGCCAGAAGTGTTGTTTGTTATCCGACTGGAAATGGAATGGGAGGGTTCTGTCAGTGACTGTGCACCGATTGTGCACCGACTCCCAGGTATCAGAGCTTTTGCTCTCATGTCCACACAGCCGCTGTGAACACTGCTCTGTGAATGCACACACACCCTTTTCCCATTAAGCATCCGGGTTCTTGATATCAGCTACTGACATTGATGTTTCCCTCGTGTCATGCTGAAGTTACATGGCCAGGCGGCCAGAGTCAGGGAGTCATAAGGACCCAGTATCCACAGGAATACGTCATGCAGCTGTTGGGAAGGAACAAATAGTCCAGTGGTGCATAACCATTATCTTGTAACAATGAACTTCTATCCCACTAAAAGCATACACTGTAATTTTCTTACCTTGCTCCTTACTGGGACATTTGGTGTATTCCTGTTTTGTTTTGTTTTGTTTTGTTTTTTTACCCCTTGTGAATGATGCCAATGATCACTTTTGTTTTTACTCTAAACTCTAAATTCAGAATCATTTGCATATACCCAGTAGGTGATTATGGGGATAAACCCCTTGCACAGTTCAGGGGCACAGTGCCCCTTTAGAGTGCTGACCAACCTTTTTCTGCTCATGTTGGTGCTTGTTGACTATTAAGTGCTGAATATTCATGCTGTTACTATTTGGTGACATCATAAGCATGTTGTATTTTACCAGTGAAGTGTCCTCAAAGGATACCAAGTTGTAAGCTGGTGAGCTGATTACAGGCTGCAAAATAGTGAAGATGATAAACTCTATGTGGGTATTCATCACGGTTCCGTGGCCACCGTTATGGGATCATAAGGTACCTGGACTCCTGTCAGTGTCTAGTTCACTACATTCTGTCCAGGAAAGAGAATTATGTAATACTTTGAATGTTTGTTTAAGTGGGGTTTGCTGTTCCTTATTTAGTTAGAGGACTTTACACGTGGCTTTGCTGTTTATGTACAGAATTGAATTTTTAAAAATGGCTTTGAAGAGACAGTCTGGCTTTGTTGAACTGGAAGCCACGGTATTTGTAACACCGCCCAGAGTGCCCTTGAACTCGTAAACATCTTCCTGCCTCAGTCTTCCAGGTGCTGGGATTACATGCACTCGGCACTGTTCATATGTTTGGACTCCTCATCTTCGTCCCTAATCAGGTCCCTCTTGCTGTTGTCTGTGAAACTCTGTCCAGATTCTGGGCTTTCCTTGACTCTGGCTTTTTTTTTCTCAGCTGTCATCTAGACTACAGAGAAGCCCACAGTGTGTCTCCCACCATTGCCACCAGGTTAAGGTTCTCAGAGTCCTCACTAAGTGGGTTTCCCCTGGGTATATCTCAGCCCAGCAGTACAGTAAATCCCATAATATTGCTCCAGGAGATAGAATTGTCTCCCTGATCACTTAGTGCACAAGCCCGAGGGTGTACTGATAGGGGATGGAGGGCTTTGGGGCACTAATAGAAAGGGATGTGGGGTCCTGGGGCATTCGTGGAGAGGGGTGAAGGTTTCTGTTTACTCACAAAGAGGAATGTGGGCATCTGAACACTGATGGAGATGTGTGTGAGGCCCTGGGAAACACGTGGCTGATTAGACAATCTGCTGGTATAGTATCCCACACTTGCCCGAGCTTGTGAGAGAACCTGTCAGTTAAGTCAGTAAGATAGTAGGAATTCTTACCTTTAGTGAGGAAGGGCCTGTGAGGTGATGGTGTGTTTGGACTGCCTGGCTCATTCCTATATCCCTAGACTGCCAATATGGAGGCAGTTCTCAGTCAATGTGCATGGATATTTCTTTCCAAATGCCGTCTACACAGGTCCTTTTGTGTATTCTATGTCCATTAACATTTTTTCTGTCCTAAAATGATACATATTGACACATACCAATGATACAAATAAACACTTGTAAAACCTCCCAAATCTTAAGGCAAAAGAGCCAAACATAACCAAACCAAAAGAACCCTAAACCAAAAACATCAGCACTGTGAAACCAATATTAAATTTTGTTTAATTTCTCAAATGAATCTTTTCTTTCTGGGCATAGGTACCCTTTGTTGTTTGGTACAGTTTTATGCTTGACTTTCTATCCTCTCACTGGGATGGATATTTATTTTTGTGTGTGTTAGTTACCTTTCTTTTACCGTGATAAAATCCCAAGACAGAAAGCAACATAGAGAAGAAAAGCTTTATTTTGGCTTATGGTTCCAGGAGAATAGAGTCCAGCAAGGCATGGCAGCATTAGCAGGAAGTTAGCTGATTACATTTCATCCACACACAGGAAGCAGCGCAAGGCTATAGAGGCTCAAAGCCCACCCATTTGCAGCAACTACTTCTTTCACCAAGGCTCTACTTCCTGAAAGTTCCACAAGCTCCTCAAATGACAGCTCAGTTAATTTTCTATCTTAGAGATAAGATATCATGGCCAAGGCAACTTATAGAGGACAATAGTTTCTTGAAGCTTATTGTTTTAGAGCCTATGTTCAAAGCCCAACAGTTTCAGTTAGATGAGCCCATGACCATCATAGTTGGGAACATGGCAGGCAGGCAGGCAGGCAGACATAGTGCTGAAACAGAAGCTGAGAGCTTGCATCTGATATACAGGCCCATGAAGGAGGGAGGGAGAGGGAGAATAGGAGAGAAAGGGAGAGGGAGGGAAGGAGGAAGGGAGAGAGAGAGGGAGAGGGAGGGAGAGAGAGAGAGAGAGAGAGAGAGAGAGAGAGAGAGAGAGAGAGAGAGAGAAAGGGAGAGGGGAGAGGGAGGAAGGGGGACAGGGAGAGGGAGAGAGAGAGAGAGAGAGAGAGGGAGAGAGAGAGAGAGAGAGAGAGAGAGAGAGAGCACCCTACTGGTAATAGTGTGGACTTTTGAAATCTCAAAGTCCATCCAGCAGTGAGAGCTGTACCTATTTGGACCATTCTCACTCAAACCACCATAGCCACCTATTAGAGATCAAGTGTTCAAATGCACAAGCCTATGGAGGACATTCTTCATCGAAAGTAGCACATTTCCCCCCATGTGTTGATTACAGGTAGAATAAAACTCACAATGGTTTGAATGTTAAGTGGGACAACTCTGTCTGACCTTCATTTTTCACTGTGGTCTATTTGAGTTGGTTCTATTTCCCATTTCATTTAAGAATCACCTGTACACACTGCTGTCTCTGTTTTTATACACTTTTCTCAGAGTAAAAAACTCTGCGGCCATTTTTCCTTGGTCTTTTCATCCTGGTATATATTTATTCTACACAGCACTGGGTTACAGAAGGCTGTTTCCCTGTATGTATATATATATTTATATACAGTACCCTGTGTGTATGTGCCCCATGTCTCTTCCATACCTCCCTCCCTTTTATTCCTCTTTCTTCTCTTGCACTGTTCATGTCTACTTCCCTTTATGGACATTTTAATCCTCTAACACTTGACAGCTCTAAGACAGTCCTCAGAGAGTCCTGACAATGGCTCAAATCCATCTTCAGTCCATCACCCCCTGAATTCTCATCTCAAGTGTTCAGTGAGATGGCTCCATCCCACTTCTAGAGTCTGCTGAAAGCTGCCACTTGATGCCAGGCAGGTTCTTGGCAGAGTTTTGTCTTCAGCCCAGGCCTCAACAATGTTGCTGGTTGTCTGGAGACAAGTTACTGTTTTGAGCCCCATAACCTCCATTCATCAGCTGCCTGTGATGAACAGCCCAGTGCGGTGGTGCTCATATGCCTTCTCCCTTCTCAGAGAATGCAGTGACTAGAATTACTGACAGTGCTCGATTCAGACAGAAACTGAGGAAGGGAGAGAGAGGGGGAGAGGGAGGGAGAGGGAGGGAGAGGAAGGGAGAGAGGGAGAGGGAGAAAGGGAGAAGGGGAGGGAGAGAAACAGAGAGATGGGGGAGAGGGAGAGATGACTTATCCCTGTAGCAGAATGTCATCAAGGCACAAAGCGGTGGTGCTTATGATATTTCAATGGCATAAAAATAATTCTAATAATAATTAAATTCATGGCAGGATTCTAAGAAGGGAAAAAGCAAAACACTTAAAATGGTGGAGAAAAATAGTGAAAGAATCATCTCTGATCTTTCATGGTGTGATGTTTGTTTTTTAGCCCCCCCTTCCCCTTGATGTCATTTTATTTGTTTTTTCTCTTCCCTGGAAAGAAATGTGTTGGAGAAATTGTGTGGAATTGGGGAAAATAACTCTGTGAGTTCTTCCCTCTGCACCTCAGCCTTGCTCAATCTTACAAACTGACATCATACTGATGACTTTAGCCCCAGGTACGATCTCCTGAATTTTCTTCTTAAGCACAGTCATTAATGCCTACGCCAGAGGAAGCATCAAAATCTGTATTGAAAATCTATAGGCTGAAGATATATGTCCTCTTCGATCCAGATTTAATGTTGTAACCAGGGTCTCTATCACAATTTATAGCAGTAAAAAGTGTTGAGCAAAGCACAAATCAGCACCTTGGTTATTCACTGGGCTTTAGCTCAGCATTTTCCAGAATGTTCTGTGAGTTGTATCTCAGAGAACAGATGCTGAAGAGTCTGTTGACAATTTTTCTCTTGCCAACTCTTCAGGAGTATCCTGCAGGGGATGGTACTGGCTGGAAATGACCTTAAATGTTCCGACACTTACAATTACTATTTGGAAAAAGAACTTGAATACCTTGCTTCTGTTGCTTAACCTATGCCATAGGAACTCGGTTCTCTGGGTAAATGAGAACCGTACATCGTATAATAGCCTTGGTGTGCTAGGTGTAGTGCCTGCCTTACAGGTTCCCAGCTGGAGTCACTGGAACACTTCGCTCTCCTCTAGAAGTTGCAAGGGACCAGTAAGAGAGCCCAGTGTGACCGTCAAGGAGGCATGCGTGCATTAGACACATGGCTGAGATGACCTGAGGAAAGCCACTGCAAAAGCAGGCAAAATTTTGACATGTCCAGAGGCAGCTGTAGGACAATGTGAGCAGCAGTGGTGAATGCCACTCCCATAGGAGTGCACAAACCCAATGGGACATATCAGAAACAGCCCTCGTAATGAAAGCAAAGGCTGGGACAACCCAAGGGCTGCTTACTTGAGAAAGACCCTGAACCCAAAGTGTTGACTTTTACTGTTTTTAACTTAGTAGTCTCTACTTTCTAACTCAGCAATAGCTCTGAAACAGAGGCTGAAATCCCTGTACCAGAGGGCACAGAGCATAGCCTGTTTACAATGGGTTGCGACCATCTGACCTTGTGGCCGTGGGAGAGGGCTGCCTAGAAGGGTTAGTCTTACTTCACCTTAGAGGTTTTTTCCTTCTTAGTTTACTCCCAGACTTCAGTCCATGGGATGGCACCAACCACACACATGGTGCCTCTTCCCAGCACAATAGATAGGAGGGGGTCTTGTTAAAGATGTTACAGAAGAAGGCTTTAGCCCCTGCTCCACGAGGTGGTAAGGAATAGTGGATCCCAACAATAGACTTCGAAGTTTTAGAAGACATGCCAGGGAATGAGATGCTAGGAAATTGGGCCTTTTATATTTTATTCTTTTTAAGGACAAGTTTTTATTTAGCATTTTTGAAAATTGGGTATATACATCTCCAAGCATATATTTTTAAAATAGTATTTTATATTAGTATATATCAATAAGCCATTCCAGTGCTCTGTTTTAATTTAATTTTTCTACTTTCTTCTTCTTTATTAATTAGTTATTTTATTTATTTATATCCTAAATGTTGCCTCCCTCCTCCTCCCCCCATAGACTCCCCTCCCATTTCTCCTCCCCTTTGCCTCTGAGAGGGTGCCCCCTTCTCAGCATCTCCCAACCCAGGGACATCAAAATGGCTCAGAGGTTAATAATATGGACTGCTCTTCCAGAGGTCCTGAGTTCAATTCCCAGCAACTACACGGTGGCTCACAACCATCTGTAATGGGATCTGATGCCCTCTTCTGCTGTGTCTGAAGACAGGGACTGTGTGCTGACATTCACAAAATGAGGCCCTTAAAAGTTCCTATCTGTTTCTAGAAGTCTTTGTGTATTTTTTAGTGCTATTTGCAGGCTCCCAGATGCCTTGGGAGAGCTGTGTGCCCTCAGCTTGGCTGGGTTTGAGGTTTTTTTGTTTCGTAGGCAAAGACAAACAGAGATATCACCTACCTGTGTGAATATAGGCAATACATGTGCATATATTCACGATCTTTTTGACATTTCCCCCTATTCTGAAGTTGTTTCCTCATTCTGCTTGTTTTGATGCAACACATTTGCATATGTTTTGCTTTTATTGTTTATGCTTTTGGAGTCACATCCCAAGCCTGTACTGCCTAGACCTAATTACTTTCTGCTGCTGCAATGACTGAAACAACTTAAAGAAGAAAGAGTTTATTTGGCTTATGGTTCCAGTGGGAGAGTCCATAATGGCAGTACATAGCAAGTGGCCAGAGTAGGAGACTGAGAGATCATGTTTTCAAGACGGAAGCCAAGATAGAGAACAGGAAATGGGAGGAGGCTATAAAGCCTAAATGATCTCCTCCAATGAGTCACTTCTTCCAGCAAAACTGCATCTTCTAAAGAGTCCATAATTTTTATCAAGCAGCATCACCAGCTAGCGATGAAGAGTCCAGACACATGAATCTGTGGGGACATTTCTCACTTGATCATCATAACTGTTCTTTTGCAGGCTCATAGTCTGGTCTTACGTCTAAGCATTTAGTCATTTGGGTTGACATATGGTGAATTATGGGGCTTAGTTCTATTTTTCTGTGTGAAGACACATAGTTCTGTGTACCGTTCATCTAAGAGAATGCCTCTCCCCTTACATATGTTCTCGGTACCTTTGTTGTGGGTTGCTGCACTCATATGCATTTATTTCTGGATCCTGTTCTCTGGCCTGTGTGTGCGTGTTTGTGCTGGTGCCATACCTTTCGGTTAGCACAGCTTTGTAGAATGTTTTAAACTCAGGTAATGTCCTACCTCCAGGTTCACCC
This sequence comes from Micromys minutus, assembly GCF_963924665.1. NCBI lineage: Eukaryota > Metazoa > Chordata > Mammalia > Rodentia > Muridae > Micromys > Micromys minutus. The sequence continues at coordinate 23,379,333 of NC_137969.1, forward strand.
TTGTTGTTCAGGATTGCTATCATGATTTGGAGTCTTTTGTACATGGATGTAATTTTTTTAATTGCTTTTCTGTTTTGTGAAGAATGTCAATTGACACTGTACTTTATGAAGGATTTAAATCTAATATTCAAAGTGGATCTCTCACCATCTACCCATTAGTCATAGTATCTTGCAGTTTAGTGTTACTCTAGCCACTAAATAGGGAAATAGGGAACACCATTCATTTTAAGCTATTGCTGATGCATAACAAAGCACCCAAGCCCGGAAACTTAAAACACAGCTGGACAGTTTGCTCATTCAGCTAGCTCATCTTAGGTGTTGGAGGCATCTGTGGGGTCGAGTCAGCAGATTCTGGCTGGTCTATGACAGCTTTAGATAATGTGACTCCTCTCTGTTCCATGTCATTTGCTATAGTAATTTTTGTCTATAACAAAGCACCATGGACATGCTTTTAGAAAGAATGGTCTCTTCAATAAATGGCATAGGGAAGGTATGCATCTACATGCATAGGAACAGAGGTCGATGTCTGAGTCTTATGTATGCAAAGGGCAACTCAAAACAAACACTTGGATGTAATCCCCTGAGTCATAAAAAGAAGGCAGAAGAAAATTTATTCAAAGCCACTGATGTGATCAAATATATTTTGAATATGACCCCAAAGGCACAGATGTTCAAAGGAAAAATACATAAATGTCTAGCCCATACATGGTCAATGTGGTGGATTGAACAGGAACAGCTCCCATAGGCTCATATATTTGGAGGGTTGGTCATTAGGAAGTTCTGTTACTTGACAAGGATTAAGAGGTGTGCTCTTGTTGAAGTAGGTTGTGAATTTCTTAGAGGAAGTATGTCACTGGGGGTTTGCTTTGAGGTTTCAAATGTTCAAGCCAGGCCCAGTGTTTCTCTCTGCCTTGTGTCTGCGAATCCAGATGCAGAACTATCAGCTCTTTCTCCAGCATCATGTCTGTGTGCATGCTTACATGCTTCGCATCACGACAATAAGGGACTAAACTTCCAAACTGTACGCCAGACCCAATTAAATGTTTTACTTTGAAGGAGTATAGGGTCCTTGCCTGTAAGTGCAGCCAGAAGCACTTGGTTCTAGAGCTGAGGAGAAGCCACAGTTTTCCTTTGTAAGAGTCACAGTGGTCATGATGTTTCTTCACAGCAATAGAACAGTAACCAAGATAGTCGGAGACCCTCTTGAAGTCTCAGCTTGAATCTGAGAGCAGTACTCCTATACAACTGTTTAGCCAAATCAAGTCTCTGTCTTCTCAGGTGCAAGAAGCAAAGAAGCGGACTCCATACTTAGCAACAGGAACTGAAAGACAATACCACAGAGTGATGTGTGGAAAGCCATAACAAAGCTGGGGTAGCCTGTGACTTGGAGTAGGCAGTCACATTCATAGTGGGGCAGGGGAGGAAGAGGGAGCAAAAGTCCCTAAGCATCATTTATACTTGCAATGGAAGATGCTGGGGATGAGTATGTACCCAGAGCCACATATGACCTATAATTAGAATTATTTCCTTGCTTACAAAACCTGCTGTCAATAGCAGTGAGTGAGTAGAAATGCTCTCCTGGGAGTTTCCCATGTTAAGGGAGTGTAACAGCTACATATGTGAATGTGCCTATGGTTTCTCAGCAGCCCTAGAACTAGGTGCTTCTGGCTCCATTTATAGACGAGGAATCCATGTTCCTTCAAAGTAAAACATCTTAAGGCCACCATAGCTACCAGAGAGTAGGCCAGACTCCAGACCTCCTGGCATCTTCCTTTTAGTTTTTCTCCCTGTCACAGGCCAATTTTTCACTGGGAGGGTATTTGTGTGGCCCCTGTCACACCAATCATGGGATGGTGCACACCAAACAATTCTGGTATTCTGGTGCCATTTGTTCTGAGGGTCAAAAGTCTAAAATGGCCTCTACCAGGGTAAGTGGAGATGCCAATAGGGCTGCTTCCTCCTGGAAGATGTGGCCCATGATCCAGTCCCGTCCCTTTCCTGCTTCTAGAGGATACATGCATCCCTGGATCTTAACCTCAAAGCCAGTAGAAGGTGTTGGAGCCTTTAAAGCCCCTCACTCTGATGCAGAGTCATGTGATATCCTTGGGCTCCTGCCAGACACCCCAACCCAAGCTAGTCTCCCACCACCAGTGTATCTGAACAAGTAGCTTCAGTTTCATTTGTAACTTTATGCCTCATTTCTTCAGTTAGAGTTTCCATTGCTGTAAAGAGACCCCATGATCATGTCAACTCTTATAAAGGGAACCATTTATGTGAATATGGCCTTAAGGGATGGATGGGATTTCTGAGTAAATCTGTACAGGAGAATATTCTAGGTAAAGGGAAGGTCCAAGAAACACAGAGTCTATGAGAGGGATGGATGAATGTGGTAATAAATAGTGTGTCACAACTGTAACTGGTTGGCTCCTTCCACTCATGAACTCCTGGGTTTCCATTGTAGGCTACCCCAGACAGAGTGGGTAGCCACTACAAGCCCCAGCAGACCTGTGAGAGCCTGTGGTAAGAGTGCTTAGATGACTGGATTCTGACATCAAAAATCTGGATATTTACGTGAAATGTTAGGTTCTTAAAGTCTGTGCTTAACCCAGTTCTTTAACAAAACTTACAGAATAGTGGGGTAGCAGGCACGGGGGGCCTCCACTTGTCGCCTCTGAAGTGATAGAAAGGTTGAGTAGAGTTGTCACGGCCACATAGCTGAGAAGAAGCAAGACTAGCAGTACCAGCAATCCCAGGTTCTTGACACCATGCTGGAGAAGGCATGGCTGTTACAGGCATCCATGAAGGGATCGCTCCTGAGTGGGCCAAGCAGGTATCCTAGGAGTGTAGGGGACAGACCTCAGCTCACCCAAGGCGCAGCATGGCAAGAACCCCAGGGCAGAGCTCACAGCTGCACAGGAGAATCCTCCCTGGGGACCGATGTCTGCTGTTCCGATTCAGCCACTGAGTCACTGCAGTTGCTCTCTTGAAAGAGAGACAAGGAATGAAAGAACAGAGGAAGCAAGAGAGGAGAAGCAGAAAAACAAAGAAAATAAACTGAAATTGCTCCTTTTGTCAATGCCAGAAGAACAGCCATTTGGCTCACAATGAGGAGATGGGCAATTAGGAGGGCCATTGATACAGGAGTTTGTTAGAAACACAGTGTTTTTTTTCAAGAACGGACCGATAGAAACGATTATCCCTTTATCTTTATCTTGATACAATGGGAATCTTACTCCATCTTGTACCCCAATTATGACTATAATAACTTAGGCTCTGCAAGACTTTAAAAAACATTCAAAACATCCCTTTAATTTGCATTTCCAGTCTCTGGGGGTGGAATAATGGGCCATCTAATAATGAAATAAAAAACCCAGACTTCTGTCAGACAAGATTGCCAATTTACATCTGCTCTTTTAACACTGTAGATATCTTGTAAAATCAATGTGGGGTCTACATGCAGGAAGACCATCTCTTGTTGAGCACTTACCCAAACCCTCCCATTTGCCCAGCATCTGCCTGAGTTAGCATCTTCTCTCACCTGCTGAGAGCCTACTATTGACCAGAGAGAGGGGAGGCAGACCTTGCTCTATTGCTTTCTCTTGCCTCTCATGGTTTGAGGATGAAGAAGGCATGTGGGCAGGTTGACTCTTCACAAGCCACGATATTCTTCCCTCTTTAGCATCAGTATTTGATAGGAAGCAGAGATTCGACAGAAAGTAAGAAGGCTCACCCTCAGGAAATGCCTTTCCTGTAGCTAGCCCCACCTCCCCAAATAATGTCACTGACTGGGACCAACCATTCAAATGTTTGATCCTGTGAGGCTACTTCAGATTCAGACTGGAGGCACCTAACCTTTCCTAACAGAGCTACCACAGAGCATTATGACCTGGTGATGTCACTTCACATTACCATGGCTCTTGTTTCTTGCTTATAAAATGCACACCGTCATATCTACCCGTGAGTATCAGAATGCCTGGCCCATCCAAAGCATGCGAGAAAGTATGAGGTGCAAAGAGCTGGATCAGTGTTAATTTTGGGTCTTCATGCTACAGAGGCTTAGCCTTTTGCTTAACGTTATGTAATCCCAGTTACAAGTGCTATTTTTAAAGCCTATCATGATGGAGCTGGATCATTCTGCATCTTGTTTTTCTCCTTTGCTATCATTTTTCATGTTTACATTTAGGCTGTGGCTCATTCAGCTGGGCTGCTTGCTCTGCAGTAACCCCCCTGATTAAGCCATGATTTATTGACTCATTCTCCTGCTGATGAGGGATGTGAGCATCCTCATTTGGGTTTCCTAATGGACATCATAGGAGTCTCTGTGAGGCAAGTACCAAAGGACACCCACCAACAAGTGGAGGGACAGCTGAGTCACTGAGCTTGCACATCTTAGAACTGACAAGCCATCAGAGAGTTACACCCCAGGAGGGTCCTTGCAGCAGCCCATGCAAGTCTGCCTGGGACTCTTCAGTCCACACCTAGACTCATCTGGCTCTCATCAGGATTTACACTGTTTTTCCAGGATGACAAGATAGAAAATAGTATTCCACATATACATTGTAAAAGTTTAGAGTTTATGGGTCTTTAAAAAAATTAATTTATTATTACTTTTTTTTACTTATGTTACATCCTGCACACTGCCCCCTCCTGGCCACCTCTCCCCTCCTTCTCCTTCTTCTCTGAGCAGGTGGGCCCCCCGGGTATCCCCTGACTCTTCAAGTCTCTGCGATGCTAGGTGTATCTTCTTTCACTGAGGCCAATTAAGGCAACCCAGCTTGAAGACCTATTCCCACATACAGCCCAGGCAACAGCTTTTGGGACAGCCTCTGTTCCAGTTGTTTGGGACCCACATGAAGAACAGGCTGTGCATCTACATAGACGTAGGAAGAAGTCCTAGGTCCTAGGTGTGTGCTCTTTGGTTGGTGGTTCAGTCTCTGAGAGTACCAAGGGTCCAGGTTAGTTAAATCTGTTGGTCTTTCTGTGGAGTTCCTATGACTTTTGGGACCCACAATCTTTCCTCCTGCTCTTCCATAAGAGTCTCCAAATTCCATCCACTGTTTGGCTGTGGGTGTCTGCATCTGTCTGAGTCAGCTGCTGGGTAGAACCTCTCAGAGGACAGCCATGCTAGGCTCTTGTCTGCAAGCATAACAGAGCATCATTATTTATAGTGTTAGGGATTGGTGCATGCCCATGGGATGGGTCTTAAGTTGGGTCAGTTATTGAATGGCTATTCCCTCAGTTTCTACTCCATTCCAAATCCCTGCATTTCTTGTAGACAGGATAAATTTTGGGTCAAAAGTTTTGTGGGTAAGTTGGTGTCTCTATAGCTCCACTGGGGTTTGTGCCTGACTAAAGGAGGTGGCCTCTTCAGGTCCCATGTCCCCAATGCTGAGTCACAGCTAAGGTCACTCCCACTGATTCTTGGGTATCTCTAAAACTCAAGAGATAGCACATGCTGGCGAGGATATGGAGCAAGGGGAACACACCTCCATTGCTGGGGGGAGTGCAAACCTTTACAACCCCTTTGGAAACCAGTTGGGCAGTTTCTTAGAAAACGTGGAATAGTTTTACTTCAAGACCCAGCTATACCACTCCTGGGCATATACCCAAAAGGTGCTCCATCATCCCACAAAGACACTTGCTCAACTATGTTTATAGCAGCTTTATTCATAATAGCCAGAAACTGGAAATGGAGTAGATGTCCCTCAACTGAAGAATGGATAAAGAAAATGTGGTACATCTACACAATGGAATATCATTCAGCTATTACAAACGAAGACACCATGAACGTTGCAGGCAAGTGGATGGAACTTGAGAATACCATCCTAAATAAGGTAACCCATGCCCAAAAGAACACATATTGTGTGTACTCACTTATAAGTGGATATTGGCCATAAAATACAGGAATCCCAAGTTACACTCCACAGACCCAAAGAAGCTAAACAAGAAGGCACAAGCAAGGATGTTTGGATCTCACTTATAAGAGGAAATAAAATAGTCACAAGAGGCAGATGGAGGGAGGGAGCTGCGAGGGAGAGGGGATGTAGAGAGAAATGGGGGAGTTCAAGATCAAGTGTGGGGAGGGACAGGAAAGATGGCCGGGTGACCATGAGAATGAAAAGAAATCTGCAACTGACAGGGGTGGAGAGGTTGGGGGCATCTTCAGGATGAGACAGAGGCACATAAACAGGAGGCACCTCAAATAGGTTTTTTTTCTTTTTTTCTTTTCTTTTTTTTTTAAGATTTACTTTAAAATGTGTATACATGGATATGCACATGTGAGTGTAATACACATGGAGACCAGAAGGTGGCATTGGATGCTCTGGACATGGATTTATAGGCAGTTGTCAATGCTCCTCCTATGGGTGTTGGAAACCGGACTTGGATCCTCTGTATAATCATAGCTCTTAGCCAGTCTTGGACCTCATGATGTGTTCTTTGAGTTGCATTTCCTACTCTTTGCAAGACCAAGGTTTTTGAAATATGTACCACCCACGGAGGTTTCTCGACGGCTAAGATCCTTTTAGCTTTTTGCCCTTTTATGCAATGGTTTGGGATATTAGGCAGAGTCAGCAACAGAGGACGCCTTAGCCACACCGCATTCCTCAGCCTCAGTGCTTCTGAAGTTTGCACATTATGGATGGTTGATTTCACAGATTTTTCAGTTTGCCAAGGGGTTTATAACACAGCAGAGCACATACATAAAAGTGCGCAGGCACAAGTTTATTCATGTTAAGCATTTAGCCAACCGAACATAGCAGCAAACAGGAGTTCTATCGTGACCCTAAGCTGCGTCTTTTTGTCCAATATCATTCTCTTTGCGAGTTTGACTGTACATCATTACATGTATAATTCTCTTTTTGATACACATTTGTGCAGCGACTTAGCTCTGGTTGTCAGGCCGTGTCACGGTAGGTGGTAGATTGGAGCATGCGCCTTGGCTCACCCATTGTGCAGTGAGAGTTCAGAGCAGTTTTGATTGGCACTTCTCCTGGCCACTGATGTTGAGTTCCTTTCAATCAGATTAATTGATTTAGATATCTTGCTGTGACTTCCTGTTCAAGCCCTCCTGGTCAGCTTTTCTGCAAGAAAAGCTCATTCCTGCTGATACACAGGGACTCTCTCTGTGCTCAGGTATGATCTATGTCATAGAGACCGTGGCTTTGTGACACCCACATCTTCTATGACGTACGGTATGTTCCGTTCTTCTACTGATGCCTCAGTGAGTGGGGCATCCTTTCTTTTCTGGTTGCTTTGCTTCCTCCAAGATTGTGAAGAAGCCCAGAAAACAAAAGCCTCATCTGTTCCAGGTCTTCCCCTCACTTTTCAATAGGTTGAATTATGTTTACACTTGAGTGCATCTCTGTCTCCTGTCCTTAGCTGATTGCTTCTGAAACCAGGAAGCTGGACAGAGAGTTTGTTTAAAGTTTTGGCTTAGCTATTGTCACATTATAGCACCAGCTTTCCTGCCAGTCACCCAAGACCCCCACCCTCCTGGAATAGCAATTTGACGTACCATATGTCATTTTGGTATGGAACGAAATAGAGGTTTTTCCTGTCTTCACACGCCTGATAGCGATTACTTAATGCTCCTCACCCTAACTCATACTTACTCTATTGCATAAAACACGTCTCCTTTGGATTACTGATTGAAATTACACTGTGCCTCAGATACTGGGCCTTTTGACTATCATTGCTTAAGTCAGAGTTGTTTCTCTTTAAAAACCACTTGTGGGGGCTGGAGAGATGGTTCAGGGATCAAAAGCACTGGCTGCTCTTGCAGAGGACTTAGTTTCCAACACCCACATAGTAGCTTCAACAGTGTATACCTCCAATCCCAGAGGATCCAGAACCCTTTATGACCTTCCCAGGTGCCAGGTGAACACGTGTTACACACATACACATTCAGCTCAAACAGTCTTATACACATAAAATAAATAAATCTGGTAAAAATAGTTTCATGTTATTTACTTGTACTGCTTTAAATACGTTCCCTTGGCCTTCATATATCTTCAATAATATCTCCAGAATTTTCGATAGGTTTATTTAAATTGAGTAGCTAGCAGCATGGATTCTGCATCGGCAGCTGTCTTTTGGATTCAGTATTTGGCTAGACGTCTAGTAATGCTGGGCCAATAGCGGTCCAGGCGATGACAAAATGTCCCCATTTCTTATAGCATCCTTTATCTGCCCTCTGGGGCTTTTCCCCACCCAGCACCAGCTTTTGCCATAGTCCACAGAACCAAAGTTAACCAAAGAACTGCAGAATGGTGCAATGAAAGCCTGCGCATCCCTCCTGATAGAGAGAACGGTTTCCCCCTCTACTTGGTTTCCCTTAAGGTTAAGCTCATTTCAGTGAAGGAGAATGAAAACCCCAATCTTTCCCTCCCCTCTTTGATTTTCAGAGAAGTCGTCCTCTTTGCAGATCCTGGGGTTCTTAGTGACGCCTTTCTGTGTCCTTTGTCTTGTCAACACTCACCGTGGCTTGTGGTTTTTGAAAATGCCATCATTTTAGTGAACTGCAGCAGTACATTCTAGAAGCATTGTAATGGAGATAATCATTTGTGCCCAGCTCGTGGTGTCTTGCAAGATGAGCACACCTGTGACCGCTGCTCACATCACTGTGCTCTGAATGGTCATCCACACGGTCCTCTATACACCTGCTCCCAAATACGATAGAGACCCGGATTTCTTACTATCATTTACCTCGTAACTTTGTGTGACTAAAACTCTGAGGCCTGTCTTCCTTTGTGGCTGATTTCCAGGGGTTCATTTACACTGTTCCCTGCACTCACCTACATACATACCATCCTAGAACCAGGCAGGGTACACTGAATGTATACTTTGGATTTAGGGGGCTTCCACCCTGAGGCTGAAACAAGTCCTGTATGCATCCTATATGCATCCTATATGCTTCCTTTATGCATCCTATATGCATCCTTTATGCATCCTATATGCATCCTTATGCATCCTGCACCCGTGCTTTGGGGAGCCTGTGAATTTGGAGACTGCATTTGGAGTGGGTGCACATACTAGTCCTGTGTACATGCTCAGTCTTGGCTGGTGTGCCCCAAAAAGCTTTCCCGAGTTCCATGGTTTCTGTGTCAGAGCTGTTTCAAGGCTTTTGTTGTCGTTCTCTGAAGAGTGTGTGCAACCCCAGCACAGTCCATTTTTCAGTGAAAGTGCCCAGACCAGACCTTCAGGGTCTGAAGATCATTTGTGGCACTGTGGTTAATCCTGGATTCAACTTCCTGACACTGGTCACTTTTCTCATTGCAGAGACAAAAGCAATGTATCGAAAGCAGGTTGCATTTCCAGTCCAGTTCCAGGGTCAGGTCATCGTGCAGGAGGAAGTCATGGCAGCAGCAAGCAGAGGGGGATGGGTGCTGGTGACACTCACTGAATCTTTTTTATTTAGTCCAAGGGGACACCTACATTTTGAATGGCTCTTCCATCTCTTCTTGATCTAGATACGCCTCACAGGAATAGCCAGAACCCATCTCTTTGATACAAGACCCCTTTATGTTGATAGCCAGTATTAAGCCAACTTCAAGGATCACTCAGATTTTTATCTACTCTCTCCTCTGTCAGGTGTTGTGGCCTGCAGGGTGGTCATTTCAGGTTCTTCTCCGCTGCCTATCCTCACACACACCCTGAAATCCAGGGCCATCATTTTAGTGAACTGCAATCAATGTGGGGGGTCTGTTGCCTTCACAAAGGAAGTTTGATTTTTGATTCCTGGAATCATAAGTAGAAGCCCTGAGGAAAACCAGGAGAGTAGCTAAAAAAAAAAAAAAATTAGAAAAGAACAGTTTATGTGTAAGTGTGGGGTACTCATTAGTTTCTGAGAACGGGAACTTTTAAAGGCCGTTTCTATGCAGATACCTGACTGGAGCTGCACCAGGCTGCATCCCATTAGCAGCCACCAAAGGCCCCAGGAAGGAGGCTGTTCCCGTCTCTGCTTTTTCCTTCCTAATAGCTGTGCTGTCCTGGAACCCCTGCCCAATTAAAGCTGACCAGAGCCACGTTCACATCTTGAGCCTTGTCATGTACTAACACTGTGTCCCTTCTTACCTGCCAGCCCTGGCATTTCAAGCCCAGATCATAAAGCTGGAAGCCACTTTTTGGCATCGTGCTCTTATTTTCCTAGTGAGGCAGCTAATATGGGGAAGGAGAGGGCTACGCCCAGGCTTGGCTACTCTACCATCAGTCATCCAGCTGACTCTGCGCAGGGCACAGAAGACACAAGGAGACCGGTGACCTTGTTAGACCCAAGCTAGTAAACAAATGCACTAACAACCACAGACTGTGTGCCAGAAGGGAGGTACCCAGGGTTTTGTGATGTAAAGAGAATTTTTATTCTATAGCCATCTGTGAGTGAAGATGGGCCTGGAACACAGACTTAGGTTACCTAAATTCCATGCTGCAACGTGGTAAGAGTTTGATGAAGTTTTGAAGGTAATGTAACACAGAAAGTCACATGTCAGCCACACTGTCTGAGTATTGGAAAGGAAGGTTAAGGTGAAGTGGGGCCATCTCTCAGCCATATGTTTCAGGTGCTACCTGATGCTACTCTTAGCTTATTGGTTGGCAGAAACTAAGGCTTCATTCGAAAAGGTTTTATCTGTTAGTCACAGGACATCAAGTCAAATACAGAGGGAAGCAGGGAATGGCTATTTAAGAGGCTGAAACTAACCCAGGATAGACTAAAATCAGGCTTTGGATTTGCAACATTCCAATCTCTCTATGATCATTGATGTTCTAGTCATGCAACCAGCCTTCTAGAATGTTCAGTGGGAGGTTTAACTCTTTCTGAGAACTTTTCTCATCATGTGTGAACCCTTTGATGGTAGCATCTTAGTGTGGGCTTTCCTAGAAAATGGTCAGAGAAAGATCCAGCTAGAAGTGGTACCATTCTAATGTGATTCTGGGACACCTTCTTGGAGGGGAAACAAGGCAGGAAGGAACAAGCAGCCACTCCAAGCTGTGTCTTCGTTCTGGTCACCATGGGAACACAAGGTGCTGCAGAACTTGAAGAACACCGAAGACCACTCTTTGGAGTCATCCACCCCTGTGTTACAAGGACCCAGGATGCTATCCATTCATGCCTACCAGCTACTGGATGAGAGCTGCTTCCAGGACACTCCAGATTCTGGCTTTCTCATCTGACATGCATCCTGCAGCAGCTTTCTCCCACAAGAGCATGTCCTCAAGTGAAGAGACAGATGCAGATGCTGTAGTTGTAACATAAGGACAGATGGGAAGAAGTAGACACTGTCTGCCAAGAGATGCTGTTAGAACTTTCCAGAGAAACAGAACCAATGGAATAGGTTCACAAAGAGTTTTGTCATAAAGAACTTGACTCACATGAATATGGAGAAAGTCTCCAGGAGTGCAGTTGACAGGCTGAGGAATGCCAATGGCGGGAGTTCAGTCTTAAAGGCTGTAAGATCATGACCCACAAACACCTGATAGCTCAGCTCAAAGAATGCCAGCAGCTGGAACAGGAGGGTCACCAGTAGCTCAGTTCTATCCAGACAGGATGGGGGCCACCCATGTTGAAGAGGGCTGGCTGCTTTTCCCAGTTGATTCATGCAAATGACATTTCTCCCTCACATACCCGGACAGCTTCATCTGGAATAATGTGGACCACTGGGACTACCCTGGGTACCAGTCAACTTGACACATTAAAAAAAAAATCACAAAAATTGTCTGAGAAGGCACCTCTGGTGCTTTAAATCAGGAAAGGACCTAAGCAAAGGTTAGAAAAAGAATCACAGCTGGGTCCACACACATAGGCATGGTCCAGGGGTGAGACAAGGTTGGCTCTAGGAGTCAACATGAGAGTGATGTGCAGAAATCAGCAGAATACATTTATTTCGTGGGTATCCGTGAACGTATGTGCTGTGCTGGGCGCTAGGCATAGGAGAGGAACAAAGCAGAACAGTGTGCCGCCATCTGAAGAGCAAGATGTTTAATAGCAATGGGAGCAGGACCTAGTGAGATGTAGCCTTTGTCAGACTTTCTCCACGTACTGCAGTCTAGATATTTGTGCCTATGGCAGTTAGCACTGCTTAGCCACATGTCAAGATCTCAGATCTTCTGGGAAAGAAGCCTGTAGGCTTGCTGGGAGGGATTCTTTGGATTAGGTTAAACAAGCCGGAAGATTCACCTTAATTATTAATGCACCATCCCATGGGCTTGGGTATGGGCTATAAAAAGAGGAAAGCATTGATAACTGAATTCATCCATCCCTGCTTCCTGACCACAGATACTCTGTGAGCAGCTGCCTTATGCTCCTGCCGCCATGCCTTCCCCGCCGGGATGGACTGTACCCTGGAACTGTGAGCCAGATTAAGTCCTTCAAATGCTTTGTTACTTTATAACCATAGCAAGACAGACACTAGTGCAGTGACCCATCCATGGATCAGACTCTGAAACCACTGTGATGGTGTTAGAAAATGGGCCTTTGTGAGGTGAAGGGCCAGATGAGACTATGTCTTTGTAAAAGCTCTCAGAGAGATACCCATCATCCGAGGAAGTAAAACAATAATGGTGGCCAAAGGCTAAATGAACAGATGCCTAGCCCCTGCACATCTCAGCTTCTGAATCATGAGAAATGACTTGTTTATTAGCCAGCCAGCCCATGGTAGTTTGTTACAGCAGCTCCAAAAGCTTAAGGCACTGAGTGAATGCAGGCAGCTGGCTAGTTTGTGTGCTATAAATGCAACAGTAAATCATTATTGTTACAAGATGTTAAGAGCTGAGGTAGTTTTGTTACACCACTGAGCAGACATGATCAGACATAAGCTTGTTAGGTAGAGAAAGTGATCATACCAATCTACATGCTTGTGCCTCTCTCTCTCTCTCTCTCTCTCTCTCTCTCTCTCTCTCTCTCTCTCTCTCTCTCTCTCTCTGTCTCTTTCTCTGTCTCTCTCCCTCACATCTTTCTCTTTTTTTCTTTCCCCTTTCTCCCCTCATCCCTCTCCTTGTTCCTCTTCTCATAACTCACTCCTTTTCTCCTGGACCAACCCCTAACCCCTGCCAGATTTCCCTCCCCTCCCCTCTAGATAAGGGCATCATTTTCATCTCTGTCCTCATGTGTGGCCAGACCCTTTCTTATCTGTTCAGTGCTTTTCCCCAGCCCTTGCTCTCTCCAGGGGTGGCCTCTGTTGAACACCCACATCTCAAGTCTGAATTTTCTGTTGGCTGTGCTTAGAATCATCTCTCAGACGATCCCTAGACAGACTCCCATCTTCCTGACAGACTTCTATTCTCCTAGAATTGTCTGGTTCCTGCAGTGCTCCTGTTTCAGTTTAATTTTCACTTCTCTAAGGAGCTGCCTGACCCCAGGCATGACCCTCCCCATGAGAACTCTGAGTACACTGGGTACCTAAAAAAACAAAAAACAAAACAACCCCTCCCCCAAATTACAAGTTAGAGACCTCATCAGTGTGAGCTAGATGTGAGGGTCCTGACAGGAGGGATGATGCCTGCCTCCTGACTTCTGGTTTCTTCAGTACAGAATGCCTACAACAACAGTGAGCTTCAGGTAAACATGTTCCATGAATCCCCAGAAGATCTGTTTGACACTTTCCCACTAGAGAGCTTTTATGAAATGCCAGATTCTCCTTAGAAAGGAATGAACAGTACATAAAGCTCACTTTTGTTCTGTTCAGACGTTTTGAGACAATTGCCTTCTGTTTCCTAATAAAAGCAAGAGAAGTGGAGACCTAAGTGGCCGTCTCCCCAGAACACGCCATTCCGCAGACAGTGGTTAGATGTATGGAACTCTCACTGGGGGCAGTGTGGGGTCCTTGTTCTATGGGGCAGTTGCACCGTGTGCATGTTGGAGATTATCCTTCTTCAAGATTCATAGAAATTCCCTCTAAAGGACCCAATGAAAAGATTCAAGTCCAAGAGACTGCCTGCTTGTTGTTCTTGGGAGGACGTGGCATTTGAGAAGCCTGATGGACGCAGTCATCAAGACGTTCCCAGAAACTTCTCAACCAGCTTCCAGGGTAGCGGTGAAACCAGTATTTTGATGGTTGGAAAATCTAAGGTTTGGGGAAGCCTTTATGGTTGCCACTTTTCAGTGAGTCATTGCTATTTTTGATTGGCCTTGCTATGCCTAAGGGTGATTGTGACAGGGATGGCAAGTCTTCAAAATGGATCTTAGAAGATGATACTCACATGGTCTCCATCTGTTTAGATGAACCTGTGGTTTCTGTCTTTCACTGGCGTGGTGTGTGGTGGTGAGGTTTGAGTGTCCGGAGTCTTCCTCATGGGTTCTTTTCAACGTGCTATTAGTAGGCTCAGTTAACACCTGGCTGAGGGCTTTGGCAGTCTCTTCCTTGGGGAGAAAGCTTTGGTTTTATTTCCTTGTAGTCTGTGTCTAGATTTGGTGTCAGGACAATGCTTGCCTTGTGAAATGAATCTGAGAGTTCTTATGCAAGATGGCTGACATTTGTTGCCAGAGTTTGAGAAGGACTGATGGCTCATCTTTGTTCAGTTCAATTTTCCCATGAGGCTGTCTAGCTCCTGGATTTTCTTTGGGGAAAAATTTTCCTCACTAATTGAATCTTCCTGCTTGATACTGGTATTTTTGTGTTGGCTGTTCCTTCAGGATTCAGTCGTGGTAGACTGTGTGTTTGTAGAACTCTATCCATTTATCCCTTGTTGCTCTGTTTGCCAGCACAAATGGTTCACAGAGGTTCTTGTACTTATGTAGTTAGAGGGGTTGGCTGTATTGCTCACGAAAGTGCCCGTCAGATCCTTCATCCCGCCCAAGGCCTGAGTATGCACTGCTCCTCAATCCGAGAATGTGTGCATGATTTCCTTGTCCAGGCAGGACAGGGGCTTTCTTTTTCTAGTCTTGTCTCTAAGGCCACTTACTTTAAGATGCTGGCACAGTCAGTGGAGTCCTCTGTCCTGGACACTTATGGAACCCTCTCCTGCTTATCACTGCTCACAGTGGTCCTCACTGGCTCTCATTCTCTATGTCCTTCTGTAAGAGGCTGGGCCCCAGTCTCTACTGGGCACTGGTCCTTCCTATGCACCTGTCTCCTGGCTGACACAGGTCCGGATCACATTACGTTTTGGTCCCCATTTGCTTAGTGTGGCATTGATAGTTCTGAAAAGGTGAGGCCTGGGAACTGGGCTGGGCCTTAACTCTGCGCAGTGCTGCTTCTCAGCTGGTCGTCTATTCTCTCTCTCCTCCCACACCAGGAGGCTTCCTTATATTGGATTTTTCCTAATTGCCTCAGTGTCCCCATCACTGATATTTGAATCCACAGGTGTTCTGCATGTCTGTCTATGCAAACTGAGTGTGTCTGAGTTCTGCCTGTAAGAACCTGGGGCAATGTCTCCATGTCTCCCCCCCCCCCCCAGGTTGGGAAGATGACAAAATCAGTACCTATGAAAGGCTGGCAGGCTGTGTCATTTCTGCCACTCAGGAAGAAAAGCACAATTCACCCATTGCGGATTTGAAAGAATATTAGGACTAGGCAGAAAGATTTTTTTTTTTACTCCTATGAGCAGAGGAGGGAAAGATGTGTGACTTCGTGAAAATGCGAGCTGCAGAAGTCTGCTCAGCTGCAGGGAGCCCGGGAGTCACGGGAGACTTTCTTCTCCGTTGCTTCATCTCAGATGCTGTCATTTTCTTCAGACTTCTGTTGGCGCATTTCACCTTCTTCCCAGAAGCTGACAAAACCCAACCATGTGTTCGGCAATTTGTGTTGTGACTAAAGCCGTCATGCGAAAGCCTTTGTTTTCACAGTTTGTTTAACTCCTCGAGCATCTCCAGTTGTGGATAGACTACACCGAGCTGTGAAGTGGGCAGGGTATCTCACACTGCAGGCGAAGCTTCAATTGATCAGGTGATACGTTTTACGTTCTGAGGTCGATATGGAGATTGAATCTCCAGAAGCAACTATTTTTGCCCAGGCTCCACCATTTTCTTTGGGTTTTAACCATTTCCCTCCTCTGAATTCATTTGTCTCAACATCCAACCACTGCGTCGACCGTAATTTATCCCATGGCTTTCGCCTTCCCGGCAGAGTACTTGCCAATTTCTAGAGCTCTAAGGTTTGTATTATGGCTTTGCAAGGCTATGGCATTAGCGGTTTCATTTCACAGACTTGGACACAAAGCCCTGGGTTTGTGGGTAGAGGGGTTGAGACTGGAGATATGAGAGCAGTCTTGATGTCAGAGCTGAGGTCACTGCTCACAGTGACAGGCCAGGGACTGTCAATCCATTCAGGAAATAACGTGCAGGGTATTCAAGTGGCCAGCCGCCACACCATGTGGCTTAGAAATGCCATCATCTGTGTCCTCCCACGGTCCTCTCTTTGTGTCTTTGTTCTGATTCTCAACTTTTATAAGGACATCAAGCAGGTGTTTTAGGATCCTCAAGGAATGGCACGAAAAGAGAGTGCTTGTTTCTGATTGGTAAGAAAAGACGTCTAATTATTACGCATCTGGATCAGACTGTCCTCTCACTTCTCAGGGCCTAGGCTTCTGTCCCTGCTCATGAGCACCAGTGCCATTCCCTGTGCAGCAGGCAGTGGAATTGGCATCTTCTTCCTCATCACCTGTCACCTTTCCTGTTTCGCTGCTCAGCAACTGAATCAAAGAGCTTCCGCCAGCGGAAGCTCCAGTCATGCTGGGCCTTCACTATTCTTCCTCTAAACAAGGAGGTGGTCAGCAGTCATCTGCCAGACACATCTGTGGTTTAGGTATCTGGGAAGCTTCCTTTTGAATCATTGTCCTGGGCACTGGGACCTTTCAGGGGGCTTAGTCACATGACCTCGTGGCCATGCACAATCAGAGCTCTGGTTCAACTCTACCATACAGAAGAGCAGAAGGTTCCAATTCTATTCCTAAAACTGTGATTCTGGCAGCTGCAGATGTGTACACCAGTGTGGAACAATAGATAGCTTAAATGTGAGCTTGAGTTTTCAGTCAACCTGACTGGCCATTCCTGTGTCAAGCAAGGCTCCTGTGGGTACCCCAAGCTGAGTAGCTCTTCTCTCCCCCACCACCCAGTGCACACCTACCTGGGACCTGAGAATGGGGCCAGTTTTGTAAACAGGATATTGTTGGTCCCACTGAAGATCTTAACTTGGAGGCAGCCTGGATCTAGAGTGAACCTCCAATGAAGTGACTAAGTAAGAAGAAACCAGAGACACATGAGGAGAAGCCATGTGACGGTAGAGGAATAGTCCCAGAGTGATGCAGGGACAGGATTCAGTGTGCCAAGCACTGGTGACAGGGTTAGGAAAGGACCCCCAGGGTCTTCATGAATGACACAGACCTGATGACACTTTGTCACTGGACTTTTGGCCTCTTGAACTGTGGGATAATTACTTCCTATTGTTTTAAGCTCCTTGGTAACAATTTGTCAGTAGGATCTCAGGAAAGAACTACATAAAGGTACTTCTGATTGTCAAAACTTATCACAACGTAGAATCTCCTGGGAAGGGAGTCTCTGTGAGGAATAGCTAGATTAAGTTGGTTTGTGGACACATCTGTGCGGGAGAGACTGTCTTGACCACATTAACTGTAGTTGGAAGACATCCTTACTAGACATGGGCTTTAGTCTGGAGAAAGTGAACTGAGCCTTAGCAAGCATGTGTTAGCACACTGCTGTCTGCTCCTGACTGCTGCCCTGACTTCCCTGGAATGGTAGAGTATAGCCTGGAATTGTGGGCCATATAAACTCCTTCTCTCTTAAGTTGCCTTTGTCATTATTTTTTTTATGACAGCATTGAGAAAGAAAATGAAGACATCAGGCACACAGAGAGGAAGGACAGATTGAAAGTTGAGTTCTCAAGCTCTCTTGAAAGCCTGTCTTATGAATTTTCCACCAGCTCTAAATTAATTTACATCCTAAAGTTGTTGCTGTACTCCACTCCATATGAATTAGGCATGCAAATTCCCAGCCACTTACAGATTCAGTGTTTTATTTATTTATTTTTTGGTTTTGTTTTGTTTTTTTCCCTGATAAGACTGTTAGAAAGAAAAGGCTTCGGGTATTATTAAACATATTTATCAACGAGGAAACAAAGTGCTTTTTAATGATGCTGAAAACAGGGTTGCCATTCTGTCAAGCCAATCCAAGCTTCTCTTTCCATGTGTGGAAAGTGGAGCGGGCAGAAGAGCAGGACCACATGGAATGTCACAAACAAATGCCTGGCCTTCACTTCCCACATCAGCCCTGCCAGTCAGCATGGACACTGGCCAGGAGAAGACCCTTGGGTGGAATTTCTCAGCCCAGAGCATGGATATGAAAAAGGCCCGTGCCATCCAAGGAGCCAAGGATGGAAGAAGGCTGTATTCAGGACCAGAGCCCTAGATCTATAGTTCCACCAGGACAGGGGTATGCTTGGAGTTTCTTTGGTGTATTTTGTAGTTTTCAGCATTTAGTTGAAGCACAGTGTGCATGGTGAGCTCAGGGGATCGTTTCCAGGAGCCCCTCACAGTAGCTGCAAACTCTCAGTTTTATTACACAGAACCAAAAATACCTTCTGTTTCATTTTAAACCAGGAATGTTCAACGTATATCCCATATACCTCATGTAGCCCAGGATAGTCACAAATGCAGCCTAACACAAATTCCTAAATTTATTTAAAGCATACAGGTGTTTATTTGTTTGTTTGTTTTGTATAACTCAATTGTCTGGTTTTGGGGCATGAGCTTTGTAGATAATGATGTCACATTGCAGTGACCCACAAAATAAGCATGTATGTGCACTTACAACCTATGAGTAACAGGTTAGACAACCCATAGCTTCAGTTAACTAAGAGTAGATGTTGTCCAAGTGCTTGTTACACTGTACGTTTAGGGAATCATGACAAAAAAATGCCCTGTGGAATTAATTAGTAAAGACACACTGTTTTTATGCTTCCCCTATGTGATGGTCGGTTTTAACTTTCCACTTGACACTATCTAGGAGTACCTGGGTAGTTAGTTTCAGTAAATGAGTGTCTAAATGAGTGGTTCTCAACCCCTTTTGGAGTCAACCTTTACACAATGGTCACATATCATATAGCCTTCATATCAGATATTTGCATAATGTTCATAACAGTAACAATATTGCAGTTGTGAAGTACAACAAAAATAACTTTATGGTTAAGAAACAGTACAGTTCCTCACACTATGAGGTTGTAGTATTAGGAAGGCTGAAAACCACTGGCCTATACCAAGTTTGCCTATGGGCATGTTTATGTGAGGTTGACTCAGTTAATTAAAGGCCTTCCCACTGGGAGGGGGTATGGTTCCCTAGGTAGCAGGTTCTGAACTATGTAAGGGTGGGAAAATCAAGCTGAGCAAAAGTGAGCAAGCAAGCAAGCATGCATTCATTTCTCTTTCATGTCAATGTTTCGAGTTTCTGCTTCCTTGACTTCTCTCCTACGATGAACTGTAGCCAGGAACTCTGAATTAAGACAAGCCCTTTCTCCTGTTTTGTCAAGGCAACATGAATGAAACTAAAGCACCCCAGTTATCTAAGTCTCCAGTTGAACCATGTGTGCATAGCACTGAGAGCTCTGGTTCTTTCTAATGGAGATCTAGCAGTTCCAGGCTGGGTGAAGACCTTAAGTCTATGGCTTTGAACTAAGCCAATGACATATTGAGGGACACAGTCAACACCAAGTGTTATTCCTAGACATCATGGTTAGGGATGTACAGGGAAGGCATTCTGTGTCTGGAACTGGGATTTACAGTTTTAATGCCATAATCTGTGACCCTCATCTACTCAATAGCAGGACCCTGGGCTCTAATGAGGGGGAGGCTTGATGCCCTGGGTTCCATTCCCAGTGTTAAATGACTGGATGGGGTGGTACGTGCCTAATATCCAAGCACTCAAAGGATCAGAAATTTAAGGGCATCCTTGACTAACCTAGTCTACATAAGACTGTCTTGAAAGTGCAGACTCAAGGAAGGTAAAAAGAGGCCCTAAATAAACTGCATTTTTTTTTTTTTTTTTATATATATAACTTGGCATGCAGCTACGTTTGCTCACATGAAACTCTCTCCTCCTCCATTGGATTGCAGCCTGTTAACCTCCAAAGCCATGTGTTTTCCTCTACATTTTCCTGAGTTTCTGTGGTTATTACTCCAACTTGGTTTCCCAGGACAGTGCACATCAGCAGGAGTTGTGTCTGATTGTCCACCATAGGGAATCTACAGGTAGGGTAGATGGTGAAGGGATAAGACATCTGAGGCTAGGAATGCAGCCCAGGTGGGGTATTAAGGGTTAAGTCCTGAAGGCAGATGGAACTGGGCTGCGCCTGCAGCAAGACTGATAGTAGTCATGGGACTGTACCTTCAGAGGACATTGGAAATGCTGGTGAGCATGAAGCTGTTCATCTACAGTGGCCAACTGCTGAAGAAACTAATAGCCCTGGATACTCACTCAGCTCCAGAGAAGCAGGGAAGAAGGACAGAGGAGACAGCTGGTGTCAGACCTGTGACAAGTTTACCGCAAGGTTCCAGTGGATCATAGCCAGGTCTAAATGACACTTTTCCAAACTGTGTCATACCTGAGTGGCCCGACCTGTCACCAGAAAGCAGTAGGTCAACAGGGGTGGCTGATGTCTGGAGTCAAGAGATAAGGATGTAGTCAACCAGGTGTGCAGTGATTGTTTATTAAGTGATGCCAGAAAGCTGTGTGTGTGTGTGTGTGTGTGTGTGTGTGTGTGTGTGTGTGTGATTTCCTCATATATACACATGATAACTTATCCAAAACAGCTTTAGTCAGTGGGACATTCTGGCTAAACACATTCAAACGCCAGGGTCCTGCAGGGGCCTAGCCCACTATAGGCAGTGCCATCCCCAAGTAATCCTAGGTTCTACAAGAAAGAAGGTTGAGCAGGCCAGAATAAGCAAGCAAGCAAGCAGTGTTTCTTTATGGCCTCTGCATCAGCTCCTGACTCCAGGTTCCTTGAGCTCACGTTCTGACTTCCCTTCATGATATACCGTGATCAGGACTTGGAAACCGAAATAAATCCTTTCCTCCCCAACTTGCTTTTATTTATTTATTTTTATCAAAGCAATAGAAAGCAAACTACCACACTCTCTCAGGTTCATGTCTTTGAACACTTGGTCCTCAATTGGTGGTGATGTGCTGGGAGATTGTGCAGTCTTTGAGATTGTTGGTGGGCATAGAGCACAGGCTGTCAGCCCGGAGAGCAACAGCCTGGCCTAGCTTACAGTTTCATTCCAGTTTCCTGTTTGGCACCACGTGAGAGTCTTCAAGCTCTCTAACCTTAGACCAGTCTATTCCACACAGCGACACACTGTTCCCTCTAAATGTCAAGTCTCCTCAGGTTGTTTCTGTTAGGTATTTGACACACTGTTGAGAAAAGGAACTCGTTTGTCACACCTAGCCTTAAGAGGGAGATTGGAGCACAGAGTTTACGCAGTATCTCTAACATCACCCAGGTGCTGAGTGGTGGAACTCAAGTCTAGGTAACCTGGCCTCTATGTTGATGACATGGATGGATGACTACCCTTTCGCCCCCACAATAAGATCACAAATGGAGCTCCAAATCCAATGATAAAATGGGGTTTATAAGTCTTTTCTATGTGTCTTGTTTTTAATCAAAAAGAAATCCAGCAGCCACAGCCCCACCCACTAAACAGCATCATTGGTTTGTTTTTGTTTTTATGATAAGGATAAGAATCTGCCTCTCATGTAGGGCCTCAGAATCTGTGTCCTGGTAGTTTGTTAGTCATGCCTCTGGAGAGCTGGCTATGCTGCCTGGGGCAGGTGGCAGAGACCCATAGAGGCATTTGCCTTCCAAACCATGGAGATTATTGTTAGGATAAGCACGTGTCCCAGCACATGACTGTCACTTGAGCTGTGGCCCAAGTCTATTGCTTTCTTCTTCTCCCTCAACCTGTAGTGAGTGGATAGAGGTGAAGGAAGGAATTTCTGGTCCCAGTTAGTTATTCTAAAAGCAAACAGAGCTGGGTTAGAGAATGGGAGCTTTGCTAGTTAACAGTTAACGCCGTTACGCCATTCTAAGCACATCAGGTGTTTGACAGCTCACTGGAGTCTGACTGTGGTTTGACAAAGTTTAACATACAAGAAAGCAATGTGCTCATTGACTTTCCCACACCCCAGCTTCAGTTATGCTGCGAGCTAATCAATTCCCTTCATCTTCGCAAATAACATGTCTTTCCTAGTTATTGAGAACTGGCTGTAATTCCGTCAAACGCAAAAATATTTACCAATGACTTATGCACTTGGCGCCGTGAGTATGGAGATTAGCTCACGAAATCATCCCTTCAGTTAATGAGTAGTGACGGAATGCCTCAGTGTGCCAGCAGGGTTGGGGTGCTAAGGGAGTCAGGACAAATAGGATACTAGTGACATTTGACCCCAGGTAACTCAGAATCTAGTCAAGAAAAATGATCAAGTGCTGTAGAGATTTCCAGAATGATGTGTTTAGTGGACGTTACCACACTACAGGATTGCATGCTTAATTGGAAGTTAGACCCAGTCCCCTCTTGGGACCCAGAAGGGTGAAGCAGGGTGACAGTTGGGTGCTGGAAGACCAGCAAAGGATGGATTTGAAACAGCTGTACTAGGACCTGTGTGTGTAGCATGTAGGTAGGTCTCAAGGTTATGGGGTGACAGGACAGGAGCAGAGCAGGGACAGTGCAGTTCAGGGAGGAGTATTTTCTCTATGGATAAGAAAGAAGGATCAGCACAGGGGAGTAAGCAGGGGACAAACATGATTTCCATCCGTATCACATGTGCCCCAAGGGAAGGTCAGGGGGGGAGGTTGGGAGGCCACTGTAGAGGCCAGGTGACAGAAAAAGGTAGAAACCAAGGGGGCCTCAGGATGGATAGATGAAAGAGAACAGAGGAGGAAATACCGACCCACCCTGATAAAGGACGAAAGGTAGGATTTGGAGGGAAAGGAGACATAAAAGAATCCTTGGCTTTGAGCTGCTGTGGTTGGAAAAGATTATTGCCACCCAGCCTGGGGTCTGGTGGATGTACTGAAATGTGTGGTCAGGGAAAAGTAGACACCACTCTGTCTGGGGTCTGTGGCATCCACGAAATTCAAGGTATCTTTGAGTCCTCCAAGAGTACTCTGGGCCAGGCATCAGTTCAATCTACCTAAAGGTAAGGGATACTTTGTCAGGCTCTGGCATGCCACTGAACTCTCTGGGGGCCAGGAGAGTAGTTGTGTGACAGGCAGCTGACAGATTCCAGTGTCCCCTCCAGGTGTATTGGGAAGACTGGGCTTGTGGCAGCTGTTGAAGGGGGGACATTCAGGAGAAGGCTGTCCTCTAGAGGTCAAGTAGGTACTTTTGAAAGGAGGGAAGGAACCTGGGGCATGGCTCAGTTGGCAGAGCGCTTACCTACTATGCACGTAGTCCTTGGCTCAATCCTGAGTACCAGATAAACTCGGCACTGTGGCACGTTTATAATTTCAACATTCCAAAGACACAGGAAGAGGGAACAGAAGCTCAAGGTCAGCCTGGGATATATAAGATCTGTTTAAAACAAACAAACAAACAAAGACAAAAACAAAACAAAAAAAGGAAAGGGTGCTCAGAGACCCTGAAAGATGTTCTTGACAGTCAGCAGTATGGCCATGCATTGCTGACCTACTTCAGGGCAGAGGTTGGGACAGACACCAATCAGTGAGGACCGAAGGACAAAGATGAAGAGGGAGCTAAGCGGAGGCAAGGGTTTGTGTGAATCAGGGTGACAGCAGGTGGGTGGGTCTGCATGCTGGGCCTGCAGTGGCCTCACTGCCAGGCTGTGACAGACTGTGAGGGAAGATCAGACAGAAATGCAACAGCAGGCACAGGTAAGCTATAGTGTGACCTCAAGAGTACCGGGTGCATCAGAGGAGCCCTCGGCGGGGACAGGTCCACCCGGAGAAGGGAAATGCACATGTTAGAATGTGAAACCCAAGTAGCTGGGTTTTCCTGTTGTCCTTTGTCCCCTGCAAAATGTCTTATCCTTTGTACCTGTGGTTTTAACTGTCTGGGGGGGGGGGAGAGTGAGATGTCCTTTATTTGGCAGTGCCTCAGTGACCAGATGCTAATACTTGGTGGATGACACTGGTGGGTGGAAGCCAGCCGAGCAAGTGGGTAGTCCATGGGCACAATGTCTACACTTGACCTGATTGTCGTCTTCTCCTTTTTTCCAGTCAACTTTGACCACTTCCAGATCCTTCGGGCTATTGGTAAAGGGAGTTTTGGAAAGGTAAGAACATTGTACTCTTTAAACAACAACAACAACAACAACAAAAAGAATATGAAAGTCTTGATGTCTGGGCTTGAGCACGTGTGTGTGTGTGTGTGTGTGTGTGTGTGTGTGTGTGTGTATGTGTGTGTGTGTGTGTGTGTGTGTGTGTGTGTGTTGGTGGGTCTGCTTTTGTGTTGGATGTGTGCTGAGTGTTTTCGCTTGACAGAATAGTTCAGTCTGGTAAATCTGAAACATGAAAGGAAGTCTTAACGGTTTCCTTGGACTCTGGTCTCTTTTACTCTGAAAATAGAACAGAGTCTGGGCTTAGGTGACTTATGGTGGCATTTGCTACCGCAATATGGCTATTGCTAATGCCAGGTATCCTTTGAGAGTGTAAATGATCAGGGTGGATTTCTCCTCTCCAAACTTAACATGATCTGGCTCTTTGCAGCTCTTGGACATTTGTTTTTTTAGAAAATTCACATTGGTAAATCTGGACTTTGTGGAGATAGGATATAAAATTAGGGGAAGATGAAGGTTTTTAGGGGAAAAAGGTTCCCCACACAAGCCCTAATCTGTTCTCAGGAAAGCTTCTCTTGGCAACAATTACTCTAAGGACCTTTGAAAAGGCAGATGCTCTGTTATTCTCAAGTACTATGATGTACCTTTTATAGAGAAAATGACTCAAACTCAAAAAGCTAGAACCAGTGCTTCATAACTGTATATTACTTTTCTTATAGCTGAGACAGGAGACCTGATATAAAAAACCCTGACAACCTCCCCCGCTCCTAAAAATCTTGGCTCATGGTTTCTGTAGGCTCCACTCATTGTCACGTGGTGGCAGAGGAAGGTGGTGAGGGCTTTTCTTACTGAAGGACAAACACTGCCCCTGAAACACTGCTCTTTAAATAGCTGGTGGTGAAAGTTGGTTTGTAGCTTCCAGATTTTTTCAGAAAATCTTCCATCTGCTTGGAGCTGGTTAGTGTTTCTCAACTTGACACAAACTGGAATCGGCCAGCAAGAGGGAACATCGACTGAGGAATGGCCCATGAGCATCATCTTAATTGATATGACAGGTTGCAGTTCACTGTGGACAGTTCAACCCCTGAGCAGGTGGCCCTGGTTGTGTAGGGGAGCAAGCCAGTAAGCAGCATTCCTTTATGGTTTCTGCTCCAGTACCTGCCTCCCTGGTTCCTACTCTAGTTCCTTTCCTGTCTTCTCTGGATGATGGGATAAACCTTTTCCTTCCTAAGTTGGCTTTGGTCAGTGTTTTAGAATAGGAAAAGAAAGCTAGGGCAGATAATTTTACTTATTTTCCCTATCTTGTGCTTTTAGGGTTCTTGCATTACTGAAATGGCCAAACATTGCATTGTGGACTGAGTAGTCATAAGAAGCTGTTTTACTCTGGAGGATTTTCTGTGTTCCAGTGTGTGTGTGTGTGTGTGTGTGTGTGTGTGTGTGTGTGTGTGTGTGTGTGTGTGTATGCATGTATGTCAAGGCTTGTGGTTGTGATCAGGAGTCTTCCTCAGTCACTTGACCTTATTCACTGGGACAGGGTCTCTCAACTGAACCCAGAGCTCATGGATATAAGGCTAAGGTGACAGCTAGCTTGCTTTGGGGATCCCATGTCTACACCTTTGTGCGCTAAAACACTGATGAGTTACCGTGCCCACCCATCTTTTTTGTGGGTTCTGGGGATCTGAACGGCTGCCCTCATGCAAGGTCTCTGTGATACTGAACTGCCAAACCCCTTTCCTTCCCCGGCTTTGCTCCTGAGCTGAGAGGAGAAACAGTTGCTGCTTCACTCTGAAGAAAAGTTCTCTCCAAGTTTTCCTGAGGCTTTCTCTATGAGATCAAGAATTTCCCTTCTTGTCATGGCACAGTGCTATGACAGGCCCATGACACATGAGCTGTGAGTGAGTTCATCAAAGGCCAGAAGGATGGAAAAGAAGGATTTGATGGGAGTCACTAGGAAGGCAGAAGCAGTCTGTTCTCAGAGAAGGGAGTCCCTGGAGGCTGGGAAGCCTTTTTTTTTTTTTTTTTTTTTTTTTTTGTAGATTGTTAAAAGTAGGCAGTCAGATCTCATCGGAGGGGCATCTGTGAGGATGTTTCTCTAGGGGAATGGTTATCTGTGTGAACATCCGAATCTAGGTGGTCAGAGTTTTCTTATTAAGGTGGATGTTTTTTTTTCAGTAGCATGTTACAGCCCAAAGTTAGATCACCACTGGAATGTGCTATGCCGACTCTACCCGTGGACATAATAGTCCTACGTGGAGGAAGCAGAAGCCTTGCCCTGGCCCCATCTGCTATGAGGCCAAACGGCCTTATTCTGAGGCTGCAGCTACTCAGCACAGCCACCCACCCTGGTCTGGTGTTCACAGTTTAAAGCTCCCTGGTAGTGTTTGTCATGTCTGTGTGCTGAGTTCCCACATGCTTTTCTTGTGTCCATTGACGTAGCTACCGTGTCTCACTGAGAGTTGCTTTGCTCGGTTTTCAAATTTGAAGGTAACCATGTTTGCATCAGGTGGTTAAAATTGGTTCAACCTTTTCATATATCCTTGAATTTCATTTGCTCATTAGAGATGACCATGACTTCGTCTGAGATGAATGAAAGACAAAACGTTAACTGACCACTAGCATTCAGAGCTCTGCTTTCTGACTGTGGATGCGGCATGACCGTTTGTCCCATGCTCCTCCCATTACCCCTTCCCTCCACAATAAGTAGTGTAGACACAAACTCTGAACCAAAACATGTGCTTCTGTGAATTTTGATAGGTATTCTGTCACAGTGAGAGGAAAGAAGTCACACAATGATGCTTTTCAGTTCTGTGTCTTTGCTCATTTGGAGATGTTGTTCATCCATTTGTGACAGTTGTGTTCAAATTCCAACATGACTATGGGGTTGTCACTTTTCCTTGTACGTCTGCCGGTGTGTGCCTGGCTATTGGAGGTCTGAAGCACACATTTTTCTCACTTTTACTTTCTCATCATGAATGGATCCCATTATGAAATGCCTTTTCCATCTCCAATATTCTCATTTTAGTTAATATTTTCTCTGGGATCAGCACAACCACTGTCATGTACTTAAGCTACTGTTTATGGGGCATGTATTCTACTTATTTTAATTATTCTCTTTACATAAAAATAAATACTCCGAAGACAGCATGCATTTAGATCTTGCTTTATAAAGGTCCACACTACAAACTCTGCCTTTGGAGTTGGGTTGTTCATTTGATTTGTGGTGGATATAATTCTTGGTACTTGCCTTAAGGTTTCATTGCTGGGAAGAGACACCATGACCTTGGCAACTCTTATAAAGAAATGGGGCTGCCTTATAGTTCAGAAGTTTAGTCCATTATCATTTTGGTGGGGATCATGGCAGCAGGCAGACACAGTGCTGGAGAAGCCCAGAGTTCTACATCTTGATCTACGGTCAGAAGAAGACTGTGTGTCATAGTTAGTGGACCTTGAGCACAGGAGACTTCAAAGAGGGCCACCAACAGTGACATACTGTCTCTAACAAGGTCACCCCTCCTAATAGTGCTAATCCTTAGTGGCCAAGCATCCATACACATGAGCCTATGGGGGACATACCTATTAAAACCACCACAGTACTGTTTGGCATATGTCTAGTGTGCTTTTATTATTTTATTTATTACCCTACTTTTGTTCTTTTATTTATCCTATTTCATATGTTTCAGACCGAGTATTCAGAACTTCCTTTTTATTTCTCAAGCAAGGTAATAGCCACATTTTCCTCAGCTATATTTTTAAATTGTCCATTTAGGGACTCTACAATTTACTTTGCTTCACAATGTTTCCCTAAGGTACAGGACCACAGAGATGGCACAGATCAGTCTCCACCCTGTCAGACTTTCTACTGTAGCTGTCAAACTCACTGTGGTTTCTTAGAACTTAAATCTCTGAAGATGTTATTACAGGTGTTTTTTTTTTAATCTAAAATATATGCTAGTCTTGTCTCTCACCTTTCAAAAGTTTTAAATATTTTATTAACCCTTGGGAGGTGGTGATAAAGTCTATCTAGGTAGAACCTTTGCTTTAAAAGTACTTTGTTCTGTGGTTTATCCATCCCCTCCTTCCGTTTCTTTGGACCACATTGGCATTCCTGTCATGCAGCGATGGTACATAGCTGCTTCCTTCAGCTGTGCTTCCTCCTTATCTCTATCACCTTTTACATTTCTCCTCGCTCTTTTTAAGATCGTATTTAGGTTTTAACTCTTTCCACTTTGTTTCCTAGTTGTGTTATGATTGTACTTCCCAGTATATTTAAATTGCCACTTGAGAAATTAGAATGCAAGTCCTTAATGTCTCCCATGGTTTATTGAGTGTTAAATGCTGGGGGCTTGCTTGTATCTTTTACATTATTAATTTCTGTACAGAGCACAGATACATCTTCTGCTTCTCTACCCATCAAGTGTGTCCCGAGCATGAAGAATGAGATGCCGTCAAAGTTTGCATTGATTCAAAAATTTTTATAAGCGTGTGTTTTTTCCCTCCCCGTTACTGTTTCACCTTTGGGGCCAAGTCTCAGGCAATGGAGGTTATCTTCAGACTTGCTCTGTAGTTTGAGGACTAGGGACCCCTGCTCCCTGTCTCCCCAATGCTGGGATGCCAGGTCCCAGCTTTTAAAACACATTTGCAGTAGAGAATTTACTTGGTGAGTCCTGGAGACTCATTCTCTTGTTCGGCATGGTATTCCTGTCCTGTGTATTTCTCAGCTAGGCTTCTCGCTGTCTACCTACTTCATGTTTTCCTTAAGGACCTGCAGGTCTGGGGCAAATCTTATGTCATACCAGAAGTTCTTGATCTCGGGATTTCTCAGAACAGCTATGACCTAGACCTAGGAGGCCTGCCCCTGACCTCAGTGATGGTAGCTGAACTTAACAGCAAGAGCACAGCCCAGCATGTAAGAACCTTGCACATTTCCACCCTAATTTGACAATCCTATGGCTCAAAGAGCCTAGCAGAACCTCTTCCAATCTACACCACAGTTGGGGTTTTATAGATTTTTTTTTCTGTTCCCTTCTGTCACTGATAGTTTGGGTCCTGAACCCTCTGCATCTCTTTGTGACATTCTGTTTGACACGCTAGCGTGTGGCTTTGCCGTCTTTCAAATTGGCTTTATCTTGTCACCATCCCTTGACAGTGTTGTCTGCCTTTTCTGCTTCATCCTGCCCTGCTATCTGGCACATGATCTGCTCTTGGTATCAGCTGTCTAGAGTATTGATGTCTTAGAAATTTATGGTCATAGTTGATCTTTTAGAAGTCCTAAGCTTCCAGGCATTTATTTGTAAGCCACCGTGCAGTAATGTCAGAAAGATCCTTACATCCTTGGGAAGTGTACATTAATGTCAGGTGCTTGAGGTGTGGTTAGCTTGCAGTCAGTGACCAGAAGATAGCTCTGTTTTGATTGAACTACCCAATAACGGCTGCCTTTGTAGCCGATTAACTCTCAAGGTTGCTCTTAGCTACTGTGGAGCCAGGCAAGACCTCCTTTAATAGGGATTGAATGCGGGGAGCTTTGCTCTCTGCCTTGGGCAGGCTGCCTGTCAGCATTTATTAGGAGTTCCTTGTGAAGGATGACAGTAGCCTGGCTATCAGCAGGTACACGCAGGACCTGCAGCAATCACGTTTCTCATGAATTCTGGGAGTAGTCTCACTTCCCATGTGCCGCCAAAGTAAACAGCTTTCAATGCCTGGATTGAGGAAGAAACAGCCCTAAAAAAATAACCCTCTTGGGTCTGTGTTGTGGGGTAGTTGAAGTACTGCAGATAGGATTCTGGGTACTCGGTGAAAGAAAAGACTTTGAATTTTGAGCAATTCTGGTGGGCATCAGCTCTAGGTACCTGAGCCGGTGAGTGAACGGATAGTCAACGTGGATGCATGTTTCTATTATAGATTGGGAATGGAAAGTCACAAGAGGTTCTGGACTCCCATTGCTGTTCAGCTCACTCCTTCTTATGGCAACAATATCCCTTTCTTCAGAAGACATACCAACTACTCTCTGGGTTTCAAGGTGTCTGTCAATCACCGTCATTGTCATGTACCCAACAGACAGGCATGTGATGTGATGGTTTGACTTGGTGTCTTAGTCAGGGTTTGTATTCCTGCACAAACATCATGACCAAGAAGCAAGTTGTGGAGGAAAGGGTTTATTCAGCTTACACTTCCACATTGCTGTTTATTACCAATGGAAGTCAGGACTGGAACTCAAGCAGGTCAGGAAGCAGGAGCTGATGCAGAGGCCATGGAGGGATGTTACTTACTGGCTTGCTTCCCATGGCTTGCTCAGCCTGCTTTCTTATAGAACCCAGGTCTACCAGCCCAGGGATGGTACCACCCACAATGGGCGGGGCCCTCCTCTCTTGATCAGTAGTTGAGAAAATGCCTTACAGCTGGATCTCATAGAGGCATTTCCTCGACTAAGGCTTCTTTCTCTGTGGTAACTCCAGCTTGTGTCAAGTTGATACAAAACCAGCCAGTACACTTGGCAATGGGTTGAAGGTTCAAGGGGTTGCATGACTCAAGCAATACCGTCCACCTTCAGTGGGTGGAACTGTTTCTTAAGTATCAGAGAACAGGCTGACTCTGTGAGTGGCCGTTTTCCCCACAGTGGCTGATGTTGAAGGCTTGTCTAACAGGAGGAAACGATGGGGCTCTAAGCAAAGAAGGAGACAAATGCAAATGGTGGCTGAGGAGCTATGAGTCAGGTGGGCAAGTTAGCACTTCATTGGTGTACCCCAGTGTGGGAGCCGCTGATGGCTCCTGACCCTGTGGGCACTCTTGGGCCTCTTATAGCAGAGCAGCAGAAGTGAATTCAAGGGGAGGTAGTCCCTTGGTGTGGACTTGAGCAGAAACAGGGCAGAGTCCTTATCAGGAGAGGGTGGAGAGGGCCTGCAGGAAAACCAACTCGGGTTCCCCTAGCAGTGATGGGGCCCTCTATAGGAGAACTACAGGACTGAGGTAAAAGAATTGGAACTTCTTCCACTGGCCAGAGGCAGCCTGTGCATTAAAAAAAAAAAAAAAAAAAAAAAAATCACAGAATATAGCCTGGAGTTACATGATAATGGCCCTCTATGTTCCTCACAGGAAGATTCTGGATAAAACAGAGCTGGCATTACTCAGATGATAACCTAGACTCAGTACTACCTTGTTATGCAGAGACAGGTGCTCCCCACATACAAGCCCAGGTTAGCTGTCTTGTCCCAAGCTGCCAGGTCTACACAGCTGCCTATCAATGGTGTGTGGAAAAGCATGTCTTTAGAAGCAGAAAAATCAGCTTAGTATCCAGACAGTTACAGACCCATCCAGGACTTCTGTCAAGAGGATACTGTAGGTGCAAAGGCCCTGTGGTAAGTGCTGAGGTACCTGTGGGCACATGGGCACCCATGTGTGCCTGAGGCTTTGCATCAGGCAGGCCAGACAGGACTGTGTGGTTACTCTGTTTAGGAAACTATGTCAGTTAATTAAGTTGTGAAGAAACATTTTGTATGAGTGTTGGCTTGCAGTTTTGGCCCAGCCACGAGCCTCTGGGCAAGGTGCCGGACATCCCCCTGCTGCTGTTCTTATGTCAGAATCCTTTTTATAGAAAGCTTATCCTTTTTATAGATGCTTGTGTGCACTGCCCTTGTTCTCCCAGACATTGCAAGGCAGGAGGAGATCCATTTGTTTGCAATGAAATATTTATTACTTTCATCTTAATTAGTGCATTTGGTTGGAGGCATTCTTGGAGGACATTGTGGCTCCAGGAAATTAATTAATAAATCACTAATTGCCACAGGAGATGCATGTTCTCCTGCGATGCCTCCAAGCTCTGGCTTGGGCCAAGGACACTTCCCTGTCAGAGATTCTTGCTTCTTCATCTCACCCCAATCTTCAGTTCCTTCTACACCGAGCAGTCCTTGGGTTCTGTTTCCAACATAGCTCGCCGTGCCAGAGACAGGGGCCAATGGGGATGTGGACATCAAAGGTAAACCCTCATTGATCTGCTTTTTCCAGTCGGGTCCCATCTGTCAATACTGCGCTCATCTATGAGCTCACACATGGGTCAACCCACCGACGAAGTTGGACCCTCATGGTTGACTCGTGTTCCATCACATCACTATCTGGAGACCAAGTGTGACAAATGAGTCTTTGGGAACATTTCACACTCAAGACATGTCATGTCTGAGATCCAGGTTTAGCCAGGACTGTTTCCTCTCTCCTTGGGTGGCAGACAGACTCTTCAAATAGTCATGTCTCAGTATATGCCTATGTCCTCAACCTCTTTAAATGAGGAGCCCAGGGAAGACTGGGTGAGGGCCACTCTGTGACTTTATTTCCTCATACCCATGTCACAGACTTCCCTTTAAAGAGTCACATTCTACAGCCTGGCTTGAGGACTTCAGTGTATAAATTTTGGAGATTATAATTAATCCCATTACATTAACTCTTGAAACATGTCACCCAAGGTGATGCATAACCCATCTCTGTCACCTTTGACACAAAGTCTTCATGATGTTAGTTGAAGAATATCTTACGTAAACCCCAGCAAAAGTCAGGCACTTCAGGCAGGGGTTACCAGGCATGGCAGGCAGTGTTGGTGTTTCAGCCACCCAGTTGAGGACACCTTAAGAATCCTTCTCCACAGGGTTCAATTCCCACCCTGGTGTCCTTTAATACAGTGACTAGGGAATGGTGTTCTACAGTTGTATTAGTTAGGTTCCTATTGATGTGATAATTACAATGACCAAAAACAACTTGAGAAAGGAAAGTTAATTTCTTCTTACAGATTAGAGTCTATTATAGAGGAAAGGCAGGGCAGGAATTCAAGACAGGCACCTAGAGGCAGGAACTGAGGCAGAGACAGGGTAGAACCGGACATACTAATTGGCTTGCTCCTCTTGACTTGCTCAAACTGCTTTCTTATAGTACTTAAAGCCATCTGCCCAATGATGGCACCAACTACAGTGGGTCATATCACACCACTCAATTAAGAAGACACCATAGGCCATTACACTAGGACTATTTTCTCAATTGAGGTTCTTCTTTCTATCTAACTGTAGATTGTATTAAGAGGACATAAAACTCCATCACAACAGTAAAATCCAAAGCTTTGTAAGCCTGATGTGATCTCTCTAAGGGGGTAATGTAAAAATAGCAGGTGCCAGCTGAAATGGCCCCCATGACTCCACAGGCACACTGGAGAATGGATTCAAAGGTTGACTTCAAAGGTCTGGATGATTGCCAGCACATTCGCTGGGGCTCTCCAGAGATAGGCAATAAGGTGTGGCACGCACAAAAGAGGTTCGTCAAGGAGATGGTTCACAGGCTTAAGAAAGTCAATAAATGGAAACACACCAGGAACCAGACACAGCGATAGGAACTGGTATATAGTGGAGCCCACACACAGTATGATGTGACACTGAGGTGCTCTGCTTCTCACTCAGGGTGGCTGGAGGTGGGTCTCAAAGGAGAGACACCAATGGCTGGGGCCCAGCCTTGTGGGCCCATGTAGGAATGGACAGCTTAGGCTTACAATGAGAGATGCATCCTCAGTTCCCAACTAATGCTGCCTTCTGCCGTAACAACACCAGCCCTGAAGGCTGGTTACGCTGCCAAAATGGTAGTGAGAGCCCTGGCTAGAAAAAGGGTGATGAAGATGTAGCCAAACAAGAAGTTTCTAGAAATTTCTTATGTATCTACCTGACTCTGGATGCATATCAGTGTTTACTATGATACCCACCTTCAAAAAACAAATCCAACTAACCAACCAAACCAACAAAACAAAATTCCTATGTCCTCTGGGATTTCTAAGATGCACATGGCTCTAGGCTGTCAGTGCTGGGGACAGGAAGTAGACTGGGATGCCCAAGGGATGCTGGTGCCGTGTGGATTCCTCACAAACATCATCCTTCATCCTTTTTGGTGAATTGGGAGCCTTTTCTGCCTTGCTGGAGTTGCACACTCTTGGCACACGCTTTTATTTTCTCTAGCAAATAACTGTGTTCTACACCAGTTAGTGTTTGTTTATTGTCCCAACAAATCACAGTGACTGATGATAACCTCAAAGCCTAATTGATCTCTACGAATGAGAAGTTAATTGGGTCCTTCCCCTGTGGGCAACTTAGGGTGGCTTTGGTCAGATCACTTGTTCTTGCCTCATTAGCTATGATTTCCTGTGGCCAAGGCTTGGGGCAGTCTTACTGAAGAGGATCAGTACCTCTTAAGGCCTATTTAAAAGTTTCATGACAGGTACTCCCAGGACCAAGAGTGTCCATAAGCCACAATGCTGATCTTCACTCCTGGTTACCTGCTCGGCACGGAAGCCACATGCAGCCAGGTGTCATAGATTTTTCTAGGGCATGGCTGTCTTGAGGCTAAGAGTTAATGGAGGCTAGTGCAGGTCTCCAGGGCTGGTTTCTAGGCATGGATTGGTCCATCGCCTGGCAGTGCTTCTGTGCAGCTCTTACTGGAGCTGTTAGGCTCTTGGCAGTGTCCTGGCAGTGTTTTTGGCAGTGTCCTGGCAGCCCTAACCAAGTAAACCAGGGACAATCATTCTCAGTAAGCCAAAGGAGCCAACAGGCAACCAAAAATCAAAATAAGGACATCTATCCATAGTAGTCACGTTGGTGAGAGGAAGAAATAAAGTAGTCCAGTGATACACCCAAGTTTATTTTCAGGGCTCTGACATGAAGTTTAGGCTCAAATAGATAAACAAGATATGTATTACTAAACAGCCACAGTCAAGATGTGGTTTTGCCCTCCACTGATTCATTATTCTCTTGGCTCTAGTATCTTCTGGTCTGAGATGTTAGAACCATGTGAGATCATTTTATGGGAGACAAATTCTTTCCCTGTCTGGTACCTGACTTCAGTCTTTCTCTTATCCCAGTATGAGATTGTTGGGGAAATTCCAATTCCATGGGGACCATTGTTTTAACAGCCAATAGGAGGGTTATACCTGTCTCTCTAGAGCCTCTTCCTTCCCAACACAATGGGCTTAATTCAGTTTCATTTTAATATTCTAATATTCTATATTCTAAAATTTCATTGTAGGGGTTTTTCACCATCCTTGGCACCTGTTTCATGCTACTTGTGAGAAGGATTGATTTGTTTTCCTGATTTTACCTTAGCACATTCATTATTATGTAGAAAACTGAGAATTTTTGTATGTTGCTTTTATATTTTGCAACTCTGCTAAAGTATTGATCAAAGCCAAGAGTTTTCTGGTCATGTTCTTAGGGTGTTTTAAGTGCAGGGTATGATTGTCAGTAACTAGAGATCATATGAAGGGATGGGAATATAGGTTATTCAGTAAAGTGCTTCTCTAGCACCCAAGTTTTGCAAAAGTGTTGAGCATGATGGTATGGGCTTGTAATCCCTGCTATAGAGAGACAAGACAGGTGGATCTCTGGGGCTCTCTGACTAGGCAGGCTAGCCTACATGAGAGACTATGTCTGAAAAGGAAAAGTTTGGTAGAAGCTGAGGAATGTAACTTTAATTTTTTCAAAACCTATTTTTTAATGATGGTTCATAAACACTTTAATTTCTCTTTTAGCTCACCACTCTTCAGAGGCAGTGGGAAAGAAAGGATAAGGGGGAACTGGGCCTGTTTAGAAAGGTTCTTTGGAGCAACTCCTGCCTCTTTTGTCTGGAAATTGGCAGTTCAGTTCACAGGTTAGCAGAGGCAGCTCAATCCAGTTGCAAACACTTCACAGATACGCTAGCAGTCTAGTGGAGTCAGGTTAGCAACAGTGGTTGAGAGGACCTAGTGGAGACAGCTAGGTCTCAGTCTTGGTGTGAGTCAGCAGGAGGGACCAGGAAGAATACCAGAAGTTCTCAGCTGTCCTCTCTTAGGGAAGTGAGGATCATCAAAGAGTCTAGACCCACAAGCATTGCACAGCTAGCTCTATAAGCAAGCCTAGATCAGCCTCCTTCACTGTCTGTTGAATCTTTCTTATACTCCCTCCAAACATCACGTCTTCCATGGGTCTTGCACATGGGTTTGTCTCAGCTGACATCACTCTGCCAATCAACCAGAGTCAGAGGAAGCAGCATGAAACTGCAACACACCACCAAAAGTATTTTGGTGTGTTTCCATGGAGTCCCAACAAATGCAGCTCAACCACGTAATGTAATGTAGGGTGAACCAATATATGCATGTTGTTAGCAAAGAATCTTTTATCAAGTGTCCTTTCACGTGCTTGCTTCAGCCAAATGTTCCTTCACAAGTCTGCCTTAGTCTTTCACTCGTGCCCTCTTCAGTTAAACGTCCTTTCACCTGTTTGCCCCAGCAAAACACCATCCAACTGACCTTCCAAAGAGCCCTAAGATTTCACTTCAAGAATAACGACCTAAGGTTGTCCTGTAGCCTCTACACACATGTAAGCACATCCCCCCCACCCCACATACCACACCTTACACTCCCACCAAAGAAACCATAGGAAAACTTTTAGTTTATCTTTTAACTGCTTATACTACATTTCTTTCTTTTGCTTTATTATTATATAAGAATTCTAACGTTATGTTGAATGAGACTGAAGACAGTGAACACTCGTGCTTGGTTCTTGATTTTAGGATGAATGTTTGTGGTATTTCCCCATTTAGTAGAATGATGGCTGTAAGTTTTTTATATATTGCCTTGATTATGTTGAGTTATGCTTTTTCTATTCATAATTTCTCCAGGGACTTTCAAAAGCCCTTTCTGCATCTACCAAGATATTCTCATGGTTTTTATCCTTGATTATATTTACATGTTACATTATACTTACTGATTTGTGCATGTTGAAACGCCCTTGAATTCCTATGATGAAACCAACTGCACTGTGGTGTGCATTTTTTTTCAAACAGGTTATTAAAACTGGTTTTCGAGAATTTCACTGGTAGTTTTGTAGATTTCTAAACATTGAGGAAATTAATCGTAGTTCCTTTTTGTTGTGTTCATAACTGTTAGCTGCTATGTCTAAATCATAGTAATATTGGTTTCATAGAATGAGTTAGGTAGCATTTCTTATCTTTCTATTTATGGAAAAATTTGAAGAGCATTGATGTTTTTCTATTAAGGTATGGCAGAATTCATTAAATCTATTGAGTTCTGGGCTGTTTTGAACTAGGACACATTACTGCTTTTATTTTATTGTTACACATGAATGCAAATGCACTATGCATGTCTTGTGCCGCAGAGTTCAGACAAGGGCTTCAGATCCCCTATAACTGCAAGTTGTGGATGTTATGAGCCACTACATGGGTGCTGTGAACCAACTCAAGCTTTCTGCAAGAGCAAAAGATGCTCTTAACTGCTAAACCATCTCTGTAGCTCACTACTTTGAGGTTTGGATGACCTGCTTATTGAAAATCAGATGTTGAAGCCACCCATTAATATTTTGTTTAGACTTTCTTATCATTCTTTTTTTAACAGGCTTCTGCTTTCTTGGTATATAGTTTTCTATCTGTTGACTCTCAGTCTGTATTTTGACAATGGGACATGTTTGTTTCAGACAGAAAACCGTGTATTGACCTAGTGAGTTACTCTTTTAATTGCATAGTTGAGGCCATTTATGTTTACAGTTTTTAACAAGAGATATTTACTGATTCCTTTCATTGTTTTACAATTAAATTGCTATTTTTTTTCTTTTTCTCTTATTCATCCTGGGTGACTGAGCTGTGCAAGTTTGAATCTTTCCTAGTTATGTGTTTGAATATTTGTCTCATTGCTTTTGTTTGTTTTCCTATGAATTTCACTCATGACCACCTTCCTTCTCTCTGTGTAAAATTTTTTTCAGATATTTTTCACAGCCTGTGCTCAGTGTTCATGAATGTTTAAGTTGTGATTCTTGTGTGAGTTATTTTCAACAACTTTGAAAGATATATTGTTGGTGGGTAGCTATTTTACTCCCAGAACCTAGATGAGGCCAATCTGTGCTTTTCTGAGTTTTAGGATCCTGCTGAGAGGTCTGAGATCATTTCGGTGAGCTTGCTGTTGTAATTGTTATTTTTCTTGTGGCTATTAATACTGTGTCTTTATTCTATAATAACATGGAAAGATTCTTTTCTGGTCATGGATGTTAGAGATTTTAAATACTTCCTATATTGTGCTTTCTATCCTTTGTTCCCCCAGAGCTGAGGACCGAACCCAGGACCTTGTGTTTACTAGGCAAGTGGTCTTCCCCCTGAGCTAAATCTGACTCCTGTGGTTCATATCTTTTTTTTTTTTTTTTTTTTGGCTTGTGATTTCCTCTTTTTTAATGTCACTGAGTAGGGTTTCTGTGCCTTTAGTTTAAAACTCAGCTCCTTCTACCCTGA
Organism: Micromys minutus; assembly: GCF_963924665.1. Taxonomy (NCBI): domain Eukaryota; kingdom Metazoa; phylum Chordata; class Mammalia; order Rodentia; family Muridae; genus Micromys; species Micromys minutus. Next base: position 23,417,854 of record NC_137969.1, read on the forward strand.
GATTCCTTAATCTTTTGTTCATGTTTCAGAGTTCTTGAATGTTTTGGCCACACTTATTTTTTCTTTGGTTGCTAGTTGAATATAATAATTCCTAACCCCCCTTTTCTTTTTACAATCCTGTTATTCTTTCATCTTCTTGAACTAGTCTGCTAGTCTGCAATGGTTTCTACTATTTTGTTTTGTCAGATTGTTGATTTTTTTTTCCTGCTAGTCTACAATGATTTCCCCTATTTTGTTTTGTCAGATTATTGATTTTTTTTAATTTACAACATTTCTGATTTTTGCTGTTTGTTTATTCGTTTCAGGATCTTAATTTTCTTCCTTAATGTATATCCACAACACTCGCCTTGTTATTCAGATCCTGAACGGACTTTCTGATTTTATTAGTTTGTTTGTGTGCACCCTCTTTGAACTTACTCATGATTTTAAAAGTACAACTTCAAATCTTTTGGCATTTTAATCATTTTTTTATTTTTGGTTTGAGCTATTGAGAGGTGATAACTTTTACAATCAGTCATATTTTGCTTCCCATGTATAAGTCGTGCATTTCTATTTTGAAACTGATAAATTAAAATTAGGAGGCTCTGAGGGAGAGAGCCTACCTCCCACCTTACTCCTTTTCTTAAAAATTATTTTTATTTTATTTTTACAGTCCAGTTACTACCCCTTCCAGTATGCCCTCACACAGTTCCTCGTTCAATTCTCCACCCCACCCTCCCAGTTTCCAAAAGGATGTCCCCACCCCAGCCAGGCCTCCTGAATCCCTAGGACCTTATCTTCTCCCACTGGGGCCAGACCAGGCAGTCTTCTGTTGCATATGTGTCTGGGTTCTCGGGCTGGCTCCTGTATGCTGCCTGGTTGGTGGCTCAGTGACTGAGAGATCTCGGGACTCAGGTTAGTTGAGACTGCTGGTTTTCCTCCCACCTTACTTCTGTTGAGTGGTTTGTTGTACTACAGCATTCTTGAGACAGAGTCCACACCTCCTCTTTCTCCCCTGGAATTACACAGGTTTACGGACGTGAGACTGCTAAATTAGTCAGCGGAGGAAAGGCTCCCTCTGAAACCAACCATCTGGCAACTTGTTTTAGATTTGTTGAGATGCAGAATCAGGCCGTCTCCAGTCTACTACCTTCCAGTCTCCTGTTTGGTTCCCAGTCCTCTTCTGAGAATGCAAATGAGGCAACAGAAACAAGAGGCTCTGATTGGTGACGTTATCCACCCACTTCTGTCTGCCTTCAGACATGGTCTCGGGACTTCAGGAGCCTGCTTGAATTCCCACAGGCAGAGCCCCTGAGGGCCTCTGTGTACTACACAATTGCTTCTTCATACTTTGTGTCCCAAATGTACTGCACAGTGAAGAATTTCAGACCTTTAACTTCATGTTATTGATTTCACTGCCTGAAAAGATAATATTTGGGAGGTTTAACAGCATGCCCTGTGTAATCTATTGAGATTCAGATGCCATTTATTGGCTTTGGATGCCCTGCTTCCTTGATATCATGTAGATCCTCCCCTGGGGCGCAGGGTGAGCTTCAAATAATTCAGCTCAGATAGAGGGAGAGAAGTGTGTTCAGGCTTTCCCCCACTCTCTTGTGTGCCTTGAAGAGATACAGAGTGTGGCAGCACAAAGGGGTCTAATTTCTGACAGAAGAGCATCTGGAGGTGTCAGGAGAAAACCAGGGCACTCTAGCCCACTTCCCTGTCCCACTGTCTCATTGTTTTCATCTCTCACCACATCATTTCCCCTGGGACGCAGTGTCAGTGGTGGTAAACAGATGGGGAGGTGGAGAGATGGGGTTGAGTTTTGAGTCTGAAGAAATCACTGAGATCTGCTTGTGCTCACTTCCTGCTTCTGCACAGGTAGGGTGGGAATCGCAGCCATGGTAGATTAAAGAGCAGCTCCTAAATTATGTTTTCCTGGTCTTTAGAATAGAAATACACTTGACCCTGTTTCTGGGGCAACATTTCAAGACACCTACTTGGTCTCTGAACACTCAGATAGCATTAAACCTGATCTATACATACATGCAAACCTGCCTGTAATAGCTCACTATGGGAAGCCAATGCTGCATGAAATTGGCAGCGGTGATAAAACAGAACAACTCTAGGAGCATTCTGTAGTAGAAGTTATGAGGTCTTTCTCTTCTGAGCTGCATTAGTGTGTGGTCTTTGCCTTACTCCTGCGACGATATGAGATTGTGCAGACACGGATGATGTTGTGTGAGGGAACTGGCACAGGCGTTGTGATGCATGCTAGTCCATAGATGAGATGAACTCAAGCAGTGACATATGGCACTAATCCATCTCATCACCAAGAGGACTTCTGATTATCCCTCTATGCCTTTCTCTCCCCCTCTCACTGTATTTAACTCTTCCCAGTCCTTCATTTCTATTCCCCCCTTTATACCACCTGCACTCTATCCCCCCTTTTCTTGAGCTCCTACCCACAACTCCTTCTAGGTTTCCTGGATTCTATGGATACTCCAAATTAAACACATGTATTTAAATATTTAAAGCTAGCCTCAACATATAGGAATGTCTGACACTTATCTTTTGGGGTCTGGTTTTTTTCCATCGGAATGGTTTATTTTCATCTCTATCCAACTTACCTCTAAGTTTTATAATTTTATTTTTTTTCACGACTAAGTAACACACACACACACACACACACACACACACACACACACACACACACAATCACATTTTTTTCTTTATTGATTTGCTAGTTGATGACCATATGGGTTGTTTCTTGTTCCTGGCTTTTGTGAATAAAGTATTAATGAACATGGATGTGAAGCATCTCTGAAGTAAGATATAGAGCCCTTTGGGTATATTTCCAGGAGTGGTATAGCTGGATTATGTGGTAAATATATTTCTAGCTTTTACAGGAACCTGAATAATCATTTCCTTAGCAGCGGATGTGCCAGCTTTTACTCCCATCATTGTCAAATGAGTTCCTGTTTTCCACATCCACACCAGCATTTGGCTTTTTGTTTTGTTTATGTTTATTTGTTTTAATCTTAGCTATTCTGGCTCATGTAAGACAAAATCTCCTGGTAGATTTAATTTGCATTTCCATAATGGATAACGAGGCTGAAAGGTTTTAAAACAATTTCTCAGCCATTTGTATTTCACCTTCTGAGAACACTTTTGGTTCCATGCTCTAATTTTTAACTGAGTTGTTTGGTTTTACTTGCTTTTCACTTTTTTTGAGCACTTTGCATATTCAAGATACTAAGCTTCCATCAGATGCATATGTGATGAAGTCTTTCCCTCATTCTACTGTAGGCTGCTATTTCATCTGAAAGATGGCGCCCTTTGTGAATAGCAGCCATTTAGTTTCATGAGGCCTGATTGTCAATTATTGTTCTTAATACCTGCACAGCCAGGTTCCTTTCAGGAAGTTTATTTTCTGTACTTATTAGTTGAACCATTTCCATACTCAATCCTCTATCAGGTTCAGTGTATCAGATCTTATATAAAGGTCTTGGATCCACTTGAAGTTGAGTTTTGTCAGAGGTGAGATCATTACCATGCTATCATCATTACTTTGGTTCTATGATGTAATTTGAAATGAGAGACAGAGATACCTCCAGCAATGGTTTTATTGCTTAGGATTGTTTTGACCATCCTAGGTATTTTGTGTTTCCATATGAGTTTTGAGATTGTTTTTGCAATTTCAGAGAATTGCACTGTAATTTTGATGGGGGTTGAATTACATCTATAAATTGCTTTTGGTAGGTTGACCATTTTTATATCACCAATCCTGGCCTGAGTGTGAGAGGTCTTTCCATCTTCTGAGGTCTTTTCTAATATCTTAAATATATTCTTTTTCACACCCTTGGTTAGATTTTTTTCCAAGAATTTTGTTTGAGACTATTTTGAATAGTATTATTTCCCCAATTACTTTTCCAGTCTATTTCTTCTTTTTATATAGGAAAGTTACCAATGTTATATGTTAATTTTGAATCTTGCTACTATTCTGAACATATTTATCAGTTATGGTTTTCTGGTGGAATCTTTAAGGTATTGTATAATAGTCATAGCATCTGCCAATAAAAATACTTTGGTGTTTTCCTTCCCTATTGTACCTTCTTTATATCTTCTTTTACTTGTCTTACTGTTCTAGCTAAGGCTTCCAGCACTACATTAATCAAAAGTGGGGGGAGTCTTGTTCATAATTGCAGTGAAAATACTTTGAGTTTCCCAAGCTTAGCATAAGGTTGGCTGTGAGGTTGTTGTAAACCGTCTTCATTTCATTGACATAATTTCCTATAGCTGTGACTTCTGCAGGACTTTTATCATAAAGGGATGTTGAGTTTTGTCCATACCTTTCTTCATCCAGTGAAATGATAATATGCTTTATGTCCTGGAGACTATTTATGTAGTAGATTACAATCATTGACTTACATATGCTGAATTATCCTTGAATCTCTGGGATTACATCAGCTTCATCATATGAGCAATCTTTTAGATGTTTCTTAAATGTGCTTTGCAAGTATTTCATCGAGAATTTTTGTATCTATATTTATCAGGGAGATTGACTTATAATTCACTTTCTTTGTTGGGTCTTTATACAGTTTGGTATTGGGGCAATACTGGCTTTGTAGAAGGAATTTGGAAGTGTTTTCAGGTTTGAGAGCTTGCTAGAAGAATTTTAAGATCCAGAGACAATTGACATCTTCAGGGACACAATATTTCCAAAGCCAGACAGTGCTATTACACTCATGAACTTATTGCACCTATGACTGCATATAGAAGATCAGACAAAATTAAGCTAATCAAACTCCCAGCATGGCTGTGGTGGGGGAGGGTTCACAAAGCCTCTCCGATCTCTGGGAATTGAATAACAAGTATGGCACTGTTGGCAGGAGAAGAGTCAGTTTTCTTCAATTCCTGAATGTTATCATGCTCCAGTAGACTGTTCTACACTCATATACAGTAAGTGGAGTTAGAAAGTTAAAAAAAAGAGCGCAGGAAAGTGAGACAGAACAATGGTGGTTGAGACAAAGGAGTAGTTAGAGAAAAGGAAACATGATGGATTTGAAGGAACACATTATATGCATGTAGGAAACTCACAAATAATACAAAAGGTAAAAGGACTTGTGAACACTATTGCTAGTGTGGCAATACACTGTGGACACTTTGGACAGGATGGAGTGGGAAAGTGTGTGATTGTACTATACTTAAATGATGGGCAGTGTGGAATTTATGAATGATGAATCTATACTTACTATTTTCAGTCCACTGTTGACTGTGGGTAACTGAAACCCAGTGCAGTTGTTGATTTTTTTTTTCTTGAGGTGGCTAAATGCCCCTCAAGAAGCAACGTATCAAGGCATGGCTCACTCTGGCTTAGAGTTTAAGGTAAGAGAGTACACCATGGATGGCATGGTCTGGTGGCAAATGGCTCCATGCTCGCAGGAGTATTGATCTGAGACTCCTCACATTTTAGAGGAACAGGAGGCAGACAGGGAATGAGAAGTATAACAGGGCTATAAAACCCCATGGTCCTGTCCCAATAAACCATTTCTTCCCACAAGGCTCTACCACCTAAAGGTTCTATAGTCTTCCAAAACAGCACTGGGGACCAAATGTCCAAACAAATAAGCCCAAGGAGGGCATTCCACATTGAAAACACTCTATTCTTGGCCCCCACACTGTCATGGTAATTTCATACTGCAAAATACATTCATTCCAACTTTGAAAGTCCCCATGGTCTTTATCTGTCCCCGTACTATTCAAAAGTCCAAAGTCTCTTCTGAAACTCGATACAATCTAACTGTAAACCTCTATAAAATAAAGACAAAAAAAAGTCAAGCCCCATACTTATAATATACAAGGATCAGTACAAACATTCCTATTCCAAAAAGAGAAAAACTGGAGGGCAAGCAAGGAAATATTGAACTAGAGCAATATGGAAATATGAAAATTCTCCATGAAGCTGGTGCTGGCATCATGTGGGCTCCAGCAGGCTTGGGTTCCCCAGCCTCTTCAGTTCTGCTGCCTGTGGCACAGAGAACTTCTCTCTTAGGTGTGCTCCACTCTTTCCCTACAGGTTTCCTCAAGTGTCTCAGGAATGAGGTCACTGGGTCAGCATGCACACACAAATATCAATGTTGTGATCCTAGGACAGGTTCAAAGCATGCATGCCTAGATTTGTCCCATGAAAGTGTTTTCTGGAGGTTTTTACTGTCAGTTGACCAAGTGCCTTAGGGTTGCAGCCTCTGGACTCTGAGGGGACCCACAGCATGCGTGCATGTATCTCAGGGTCATGGTTATTGACACACATGCTTGAAAACTGCAGTCACTAGTGCCTTTATTGGGCTCTGAGCTTCCAGAGAGCGGCAAGGCTGCTCCTTTCATCTTCCGAATCTATGCCTGATTTTTCAGTGTTGAGTCCACAGCCATTATTCATTGTCCACATTTAAGTGTTAAAATCTGGTCAGATGTCTCCTTTGTAGATTTAGAGAGGCTTAGCAAAGATGCTTTGCTAGCACGTGGTGGTTGAAGTGAATGAAATCCAGGCATAGAATGGAATGTAAGTGAGAGGTTGACACTCCCTTTCTTCCTCCTCCACTTTCTCCTCCTTCTCCTCCTCTTCTCTCTCCCCCTGTCCTGAGTGTCATTCCCTCTGGCTGTCTTGCAGGTATGCATCGTGCAGAAGCGAGACACAAAGAAGATGTATGCCATGAAGTACATGAACAAGCAAAAGTGTGTGGAGAGGGATGAGGTTCGGAACGTGTTCCGGGAGCTGCAGATCATGCAGGGATTAGAACACCCCTTCCTGGTGAACCTATGGTGAGTGGGAGGCAGCTTCGCCCTAAAGAATGGTGTCCTGGCACTGCCAGAAGGGAAAGAACACAGGTTCTGGGTGCATAACCTCCCAAGTATTCTGTAGGGTATGATCACTAATGAGCCATCAAGAATTCATTTTTACCATATTTTCTGACTTAATCAGAATTGAAAAAAATTGGTTCTGTGTATTTGAGGACATATGTAGCAGGTTTCATGGTGTCCTGAACCCAGTATTTTATAAAGTCCCACACATTGTCTTAATGGCAAGAAGGGCTTGGAGCTTGGGTTTCACTCTATATAGCATGGTTTTTCTGCATGGAGATGTTCTTCTGCCATTTGAATTTGATACCCAGTCTACTATAATCCATGTTTCTGAAATTTCTCTCCATCCCCATCCCTGACCATTATTTCCACTTTTAAATTTGCAGCCTAGCAATGCTGACCTGCTGATGGGTCCCTGTCTCTGGGCCTCCTTCTGCTAAGTTAGTCAGGCACCCCAAAGTCCTCCACTGTTCCCAAGATGTCACTTGTGCATTTTAAGTGCCCTCATAAATTTTTTCCTATTATTTTATTATCTCCATCTTACAGATGGGTCACTGACTCATGTTACTAGTGAGCAGACAGAAGAGACTTGAAGGCAGGCTTTCTGCCTTTATGGCCTCCACCCACCTCCTTGATAAGTAGTTCCTGGCTTTGCCAGTTGCCCTACCAACCTTCCTCTTGGCATATTACTTTCTTCTGGTTATACTGTGCAGCCTTCTTGCCCTCCTAGGAGTCTGAGTATAATGGAGGTGCTCCTTGGGTTCATAAGGACGCTGTGACTTGTATTAACTGTATACCAGCTCCAGAATTCATTTCATAGAGGGTGAATTATTGCAGCCCTGAGAAAGCTCTCATCACTCTTCCCCACTGACAGGCTCTGTGATTGGCACCAGTGGAAGCCTAGCATTGATTAGTTTCCATGACAGTTTTGTCTCTGTAGAATGAATGATCTATGTTCCTGAGCTGTGATAACCCAGGCTGAACTGCCAAGTGCAATATTTTCACCTGTGTAAAGTGAAGCTGTGGTTCTCTCCTGGGATGAAGACAACCCCAGTGAAGGGAAAGTGGAAGAAAAATGGCAAGATAGACGGTGGGGGTTAATATAGTGCCTAGGGATCAGCCATGCTAAGGAAAGGAGGAGAGGAGAGACACCATGTCTGAGAACAGGGAGGCATTGCTGGCAGATGAAGGAGCCAAGAGAGTGGGAACCAGTTGTACAGCTGTCTGGGTCCAGGGCAGCCAAGGTAGAATATAGAATTTAGTAAAGTAATAACTTGGGATTATCAGTGGGAGGTAATTAACCTTATGGAGGTTAGGAAGTGGGCCAGCCGTGACATTGTTTAAGGCATATCAAAATATAAAAGCTGTGTGTGTGTGTGTTTCATTCAGGAATACAAACTATTAGGGTGGCTAGTGAGCCCTCTGATGGGATTTATTCAATTGATTAATTCAACAACTGCCAGTCTGTCAGACAAGGCATATCTTCCCAAAATGCAGATCTGACTTATAGATGAAGTATTACTTTGATTCCCCAAAGTCCACAGAACAATGTCTACCAAGGCTGGGCTCTGATTCAGTGTCCAGTCTATCCCCCACTCCTATCTTTCTGTCTGTTCCTCACTACTGTCTTGGTGCATTTTACTGCAGCGATCCTGAGTGGTCTCTATGTGGTGAGACTGTTTTGCTCATCTCTTCAGGCCCTCAGTCACCTGTCCCTCCGCTGGAACTCCACAGTCAGGGTTTCCCCAAGGAAGCCTGCTCCTTCCCCTGCAAGCCTCCATTTAATAAGCAAGTGCTCACTGGATTCCTGGTGGAAGCCAGGCACTGTCCTGTTTCTATACCATTCATAGACGGTATAGCTCTGCATCCTCCCAAGGATGCTCAGCTGTTATAGGACAGGGCAGCAATATTGAGTTCATCTGCCTTCTCTATTAGCTCTTCTCCTAGAGGAACCTTGGCATCCTCTTCATTATGCCTCGTGTATCTGGTACAAAGGAGATTCAGTTGTTTAATATTGCTATGTTTGCTAGATGCTGTAGTATATAAAAGTGCCAGAAATGAGCCCTGTCACCCCTGTCTTCCTGTCAGAGCAGAGCAGACAGTATCACACTAGAAGCACCATGTTACAACCCTCCTCCCTCCATGACTCTCTCTCTCTGGTATGCCTATCATTACTACAATAGTGAGATTCCAAACAGCCACCATATCCTGGGGGACTGGGCATCCCAGTCAAGCCCTGACACATAGAAGGGCAATGCTGGTGAGGTTTGTGACAACTCTAACTATGATGTGATTGGCTTCCATGCATCTAAGACACTCTCATCACCACGGTAACCTTGGGCACCAGAGGAAGAGGCTGTGCTGCCTTGCTTAGGGTTCTTTCTTGTCTTGAACTGTCCTGGCATATACACTGTTCTTGGTATCTTGGCTCCAGCTGTGAGGACTCCAGGATTTCATTCTTATTGTGATGGTCAGGGGCTGCTATTCTGAATGGAGAGGGGGGCTCTAAGTATGAGCCATGTGCACCTTGACACTCAGCTGTGTGAGAGGCCGGTGGCTACACTGAAAATCAAGGCTTAGGAGTGGTGCAGCTGAGCCAGGGGGTGACTGGATGTTAGTAAGTTATGTTGGGCTGCCATGCCGTGGCACCTTTATGCAGATTTCTCTTGATTACTTTCTGAGTTTTCCATGTGTTCTTCTGTAACTAAACCACAGACTTAATGTTGCCTCATGTATGCATTTGTCACTTTCCTCCTTGTGGTGCCCAATTAGCAGAGGAAACCAACCAAAATGGGAAGGGATTAATTTTGGCTCACAGTTTGAGGAATTACAGTCTATGGTGGGGTGGAAGGATGGAAACTGGGACTCTGTCTGAGGCAGTAAGCACTAGTGGCATAACTTGTTATATCTCAGTAGATCAGGAAGCAGGGAATTCCATAGGAACAGGATACAGGTCATACAACTCATCCCCCACCCCCACCCCATCTCTCACTTGCTCCAGCTCAGATCAACATCCCAATATCCCACAACTTCTCCAAACAGCACCATCAACTGAAAACCCAGTGGACAAGCACATAGACCAGTGGGGACTCTTCACACTGAGATCACCTCATGAGACCACACCGCCATGTTTTTCTACCATTGTAGTGACAGTGATTTATGGTCACTTTTTTTTTCAATTTTATTGGATATTTTCTGTATTTCCATTTCAAATGTTATACCCTCTCCCCGCCACTCTCCTCTCTCCTCCCCATCAACTTGCTTCTATGAAGGTGCTCCCTCTCCCAATCACCCTCTTTATCTCAGTGCCTTGTATGAGATAATGTTGTTCTTCCAATGAGGTTGGAAACCTTTCAGCTCCTTCAGTCCTTCCTCTAGCTCTTTCATTGTGGTCCCCGTGTTCATTCCGATGGTTAACTGCAAGCATCCTCATCTGTATCTATATGACTCTGGCAGAGCCTCTGAGGAGACATCCATATCTGGGTCCTACCAGTAAATACTTCTTGGCATCAGCAATAGGGCTTGAGTTTGGTGGCTGCATATGGGGTAGATTTATGGTCATTTATGGAGTGAGGCTCTTTCTCTTCAAACTCAGTGTATCCTTAGTACTGTCTTATGAGATGGACATTTACATCTTCTGCTTCCAGTTGGAGAGGCCAAAGTCAGAGATTTGAATTATTCACACAGATTACAAGCTCCCCCAAGGCAGAACTGAGATGAGGAGCCAGAATACAATAGTAAATTCTTAACCAGCTCTCTTGGGTTAGGAAAAAGAGGACAAGCCCTGGTTCCTGGTCTTCTATTCTTTGAGGAGTAGAGGCACCAATTTCTTATTTAAATCTAACAAGCTAGTGTAAGACAGCTTGAAATTTTTCTGAAAAACTTACAGTTGAGCTTTGGTATTAATACAAGCTGTCCCCTGACTATCCTACTGGGCTCAGATCTTATAATACTGCCCAGGGTCTCTCAGCTTCGCTCTGCAAGTTGGCTCATAGCTAAGCCTCTAAAACACCAAGATGAGAGAGGGATACGTTTTAACACAGAGAAAAGGGATGATGAGTAGGTGCTGGGCAGAGTAGCAGAGGCAGAAAATGGTCCATGGTCTTGATGGGTGCAGCCTTTTTTTCCTCCTGATTTTATTGGATATATTTTATTTACATTTGAAATGTTAACCTCTTTCCTGGATTCCTCTCCATATCCCCTCTACCTGCTTCTATGATGGTGTACACCCATCCATTCACCCCCTCCCACCTCCCCATGCTGAGATCCCCCTACACTGCAGCAACAAACCTCGGCAGGACCAAAGGGGTCTCCTCCCATTGATGCCTAAAAATGCCACCCTCTGCTACATGTGCAGCTGGAGCCATGGGTCCATCCGTGTGTACTCTTTGGATAGTGGTTTAGTCCCTGGGAGCTCTGGTTGTTTGGTATTGTTGTTCTTATGGGGTGGCAAATCCCTTCAACTCCTTCAGTTCTGTCTCTAATTCCTTAATTAAGTACCCCATTCTCAGACATATGGTTGGCTCTGAGTATCCGCCTCTGTATTTTTTATGCTCTGGCAGAGCCTCTCAGGAGACAGCTGTATCAGGCTCTTGTCAGCATGCATTTCTTGGCATCATCAATATTGTTTGGGTTTAGTGGCTGAATATGGGCTGGGTCACCAGGTGAAGCAGGCTCTAGATGGCCTTTGTTTCATTCTGTTTCAAACTTTATCTCCATATTTTCTCCTGTAAATATTTTTGTTCTCCCTTCTAAAAAAGACTAAAGTATTTTCATGTTGGTCATCCTTCTTCTTGAGCTTCATGTGGTCTGTGAATTGTTTCTTGGGTATTCCAAGCTTTTAGGCTAATATCCACTTATCAGAGAGTACACACCATGGGTGTATTTTTTGTGATTGGGTTACCTCACTCAGGATGATATTTTCTAGTTCCACCCATTTGCCTAAGAATTTCATGAACTCATTATTTTTAATAGCTGAGTGGTACTCATTGTATAAATGTACTAATTTTTGGTATCCATTTCTCTGTTGAAGGACATCTGAGTTTTTTCCAGCTTCTGGCTATTATAAATAAGGCTGTTATGAACATAGTGGAGTATATATCCTTGTTATATGTTGGAGCATCTATTGGGTATATACCCAGGAGTGGTGTAGATGGGTCCTCAGGTAGCACTATGTCCAATTTTATGAGGAGCCTTCAGACTTATTTCTAGAGTGTTTGTATAAGCTTGCAATCCCACCAACAGTGGAGGAGTGTTCCTAATTCTCCAAATCCTCACCAGCATCTGCGGTCACCTTAGTTTTTGATCTTAGCCATTCTGACTGGTATGAGGTGGAATCTCAGGGTTATTTTGATTTGCATTTCCCTGATGACTAAGGATGATTATTTCTTTAGGTGTTTCTAAACCCTTCAATATTTCTCAGCTGAGAATTCTTTCTTTCTGTACCATATTTTTAATAGGGTTATTTAATTCTCTGAAATCTAACTTCTTGAGTTCTTTGTATATATTAGATATTAGCCCTCTATTGGATATAGGGTTGGTAAAGATCTTTTCCCAATCTGTTGGTTGCTGTTTTGTCTGAATGACAGTGTCCTTTGCCTTACAGAAGCTTTGCAATTCTATGAGGTCCAATTTGTCTATTCTTGATCTTTGATCCTAAGCCTTTCATGTTTTGTTCAAGAATTTCCCCAGTGGCAATGTGTTCAAGGTTCTTCACCACTTTCTCTTCTATTTGTTTGAGTCTATCTGGTTTTATGTGGAGAACCTTGATCCATCTGAACTGGAGCTTTGTACAGGGAGATAAGTATGGATAGGTTTGCATTCTTCTACATGCTGACCACCAGTTGAACCAGCACCATTTGTTTAAAATGCTGTCTTTTTTTTTCCACTGGATGGTTTTAGTTCCTTTGTCAAAGATCAAGTGACCATAGGTGTGTGGCTTAATTTCTGGTCTTCAATTCTATTCCAATGATTTACCTTCCTGTCTCTATACCAATACCATACATTTAAAAAAAATCACTATGGCTCTGTAATATAGCTTGAGGTCAAAAATGGTGATTCCCACAAATATTCTTTTATTGTTGAGAATAGTTTTTGCTATCCTGGGTTTTTTGTTATTCCAAATGAATATGCAAATTTGTCTTTCTAACTTTATGAAGAGTTGAGTTGGAATTTGGATGGAGATTGCATTGAATCTATAGATTGCTTTTGGCAAGGTGGCCATTTTTACTATATTAATCTTGCCAATCCATGAGTAGGGGAGAGCTTTTCATCTTTTGAGATCTTCAATTTCTCTCTTCAGATACTTGAAGTTCTGTTCATTCAGATTTTTCACTTGCTTGGTTAGAGTGACACTCAGGTATTTTATATTATTTGGTACTATTGTGAAGGGTGTCATTTCACTAATTTCTTTCTCAGCCTTTTTATTCTTTGAGTAGAGAAAGGGTACTGATTTGTATGGGTTAATTTTACATCCAGCCACTTTGCTGAAGTTGTTGTTGAGCTCCAAGAGTTTTCTGGTGGAATTTTTGGGGTCACTTGAGTATACTATCATGTCATCTGCAAATAGTGATGTTTTGACTTCTATCTCTCCAATTTGTTTCTCTTTGTTCTTTTTTGTTGTCTAATTGCTCTGGCTAGAACTTCGAGTTCTATATTGAGTAGGTAGGGAGAGAGTGGGCAGCCTTGTCTAGTCTCTGATTATAGTGGGATTGTTTCAAATTTCTCTCTAGTTAGTTTGATGTTGGCTACTAGTTTGCTGTATATTCCTTTCACTATGTTTAGTTATGGGCCTCGAATTCTTGATCTTTCCAAGACTTTTACCATGAAGGGGTGTTGAATTTTGTCAAACGCTTTCCCAGTATCTAATGAGATGATCATTTGTTTATATAATGGGTTACATTGATGGATTTTTATATAGTGAACCAGCCCTGTATCCCTAGGATGAAACCTACTTAATCATGATGAATTATGGTTTTGATGTGTTCTTGGATTTGATTTGCAAGAACTTTATTGAGTATTTTTTTCATCAATATTCACAAGGGAAATTGGTCTGAAGTTTTCATTTTTGGGTCTTTGTTTGGTTAAGGTATAAGCATAATTGTGTCTTCATATAAAGAACTGGGTAGTGTTTCTTCTATCTCTATTTTGTGAAATAGTTTGAAGAGTATTGGTATTAGGTCTTCTATGAAGGTCTGATAGAATTCTGCACTAAACCGCTAAACCCATTTCTGGGCTTTTTTTTGGGGGGGGGTTTAGAAGACTTTTGATGACTTCTTTTATTCCTTTACATGTTATGGGACTGTTTTGATGGTTTATCTGATCCTGATCTAACATTGGTACCTGGTATCTGTGTAGAACATTGCACATTTCATCCAGATTTTCTAGTTTTGTTGAGTATAGGCTTTTGTAGTAGGATCTGATTATTTTTTGAATTTCCTTAGTTTCTGTTGTTATGTCTCCCTTTTCATTTAGAATTTTGTTAACTTGAATAGTTTCTGTGTGCCCTCTGGTTAGTGTAAGTGTTTATCTGTCTTGTTGATTATCTCAAAGAATCAATTCCTGGTTTTGTTGATTCTTTGTATAGTTCTTTTTGTGTCAGTTAGGTTAATTTCGGCCCTGAGTTTGATTATTTCTTACCATCTACTCCACTTGGGTGCATTTGCCTCCTTTTGTTCTAGAGCTTTTAGGTAATCTGTCAAGCTGGATGTGTATGCTCTCTAGTTTCTTTTAAGAGGCACTCAGAACTATGAGTTTTCCTCTTACCACTGTTTTCATTATGTCCCATAAGTTTGGGTATGTTGTGCCTTCATTTTCATTAAATTCTAAAACATCTTTAATTTCTTTTTTTATTTCTCCCTTGACCAAGTTCCCCATGAGTGAGCCTGGTTCAGCTTCCATGTATATGTGGGTCTTTGTTTTTGTTGTTGTTCTTGTTATTGAAGACCAGTCTTTGTCCATGGTGATATGATAGGATGCATGGGATTATTTCAATTTTCCTGTATCTGTTAAGGCCTGTTTTGTGACCAGTTTTGGAGAAAGTACCATGAGGTGCTGAGAAGAAGGTATATTCTTTAGTTTTAGAATGAAATATTCTATAGATATCTTTTAAATTCATTTGCTTCATAACTTCTGTTAGTTTTACTATGTTTCTGTTTATTTTCTGTATCTATGATCTATCCACTAATGAGAGTGGCCTTTTAAAATCTCCCACTATTATTGTGTGAGGTACAATGTGTACTTTGAGCTTTAGTAAGGTTTCTTTTATAAATGTAGGTGCTCTTGCATTTGGAGCATGGATATATAGAATTGAGGTTTCATCTTGGTGGAGTGATGAAATCTTGGAGATTTTTTTGGGAAGTACGAAGTGTCCTTCCTTATCTTTTTTGCTAACTTTTGGTTGAATGTTGATTTTAACTGACATTAGAATGGCTACTCCAGCTTGTTTCATGGGACCATTTTCTTAGCAAGTTGTTTTCCAGCCTTTTACTCTGAGGTAGTGTGTCTTTTTCACTGAGGTGTGCTTCCTGTATGCAGCAAAATGTTGGATTGTCCTTAAGTATCCAGTCTGTTTGTCTGTGTCTTTTCATTAGAGAATTGAGTCCATTGATGTTGAGAGACATTAGGGACCAGTGATGGTTGTTTCCTATTATTTTTGTTGTTAGAGTTGGTATTATGTTTGTGTGGCTGTCTTCTTTTGGTGTAGTTGAAAAAATATTACTTTGTTTCTTTTCTATGATGTAGTCCCCCCCCCACCTTGTGTTGGAATTTTCCATATATTATCCTTTGTAGGACTGTATTTGTGAAAAGATATTTTGTAAATTTGGTTTTGTCATGGAATATCTTTGTTTCTCAGTCTATGTTAATTGAATGTTTTGCTGGATATAGTAACATGGGCTGGTATTTGTGGTCTCTTAGATTCTGTTTGACATCTTCCCAGTATCTTCTTGCTTTCATAGTCTCTGTTGAGAAATCTAGTTTCATTTTGATAGGTCTGCCTTTGTATATTATTTGGCCATTTCCCCAAACTGCTTTTAATATTCTTTCTTTCTTTTGTGCATTTGCTGTTTTGACTATCACGTGATGGGAGAAATTTATTTTCTGGTCCAACCTATTTGGAGTTTTTTAGGCTTCTTGTACACTTATGAGCATCTCTTTCTTTAGGTTAGAGAAATTTTCTTCTATGTTGTTGAAGATGATTAGTGGCCCTTTATGTTCAGAATCTTTGCTATTATCCCCAGGTTTGATCTTCTTATTGTGTCCTGGATTTCGTGGATGCTTTGGCTTAGGAAATTTTGCATTTTGCATTTTCTTTAACGGTTGTGTCAATGTTTTCTATTCTATTTTCTTCCCGAGATTCTCTTTTCTACCTTTTGTATTCTTTTGGTGATGCTTGCGTCTGTGACTCCTGATCTCTTTCCTGAGGTTTCTATCTCCAGCGTTGTCTCTCTTTGTGATTTATTTATTTTTCTATTTTTATTTTTAGATCCTGGATGGTTTTGTTCAATTTCTTTACCTGTTTTTTTTTTTTTTTTTTTTTTTTTTTTTTTTTGTTTTGTTTCCTCTTTAAGGTTTTCTACCTGTTTACCTGTGTTGTCCTGTATTTCTTTAAGGGAGTTATTTATGACCTTCTTAAAGTCCTCTAACATCACCATGAGTTGTGATTTTAAATCAGAATCCTGCTTTTCCGGTGTGTTCGGGTATCCAGGGCTTGCTGTGCTGGGGGAACTGGATTCTGGTGATGCCATGTGGCCTTGGTTTCTGTTGCTTAGGTACTTGCAATTGCCTTTTGCCATCTGGCCATCTGCTTATCTCTGGTGTTAGCTGGTCTTGCTGATTCTGATAATGGCTTGACCCTCCTGTAAACCTCTGTGTCAGCACCACTAGGGCCCAGTTCTCTCCCAGCAGGGTTTGAGTTAGTTGTAGCACAGGATCAGCAGAGGGTGCAGGCAGAAACCTGAAGGATCCTGTCCCAGACTAATCCTCTGTTCCTGTGTTCTGAGGGCTCTGGACAGGACTCACTGAGCAGAAGTGGTGGTCTTACCTGTGTTCTCAGGTGTGTCAGCATTTCTGGGGGCCAGCTCTCTCCCAACTAGATCTGGGTATACAGAGCTGTAACACAGGGTCAGCTCCTGGTGCAGGTGGCAATAAGAAAAGCATAGCCTTTCAAAAGCCTATTTCCTCACCTGTAAAATGGGAGAGAACTCACAGTGACCTCTCCTTTGTTCTACCAGGCACAGGCCAACTGAGATCCTGGGAATGGCAGCCTTTTGGAAATTCTTAAGTGTCATGCCATATATTTTACATTGTTTTGAGAAAGCATGAAACATTGATATCAATCTATACATATGCATAAAATTGCTAGCAGCATGCAGCAAATGTGTAGCCAAAGTCCATGGATGTTAGGTGACCAAGAGATTTTATGCTAAGCTCATATGCCAAGAAGCACCAAAACTGCAGTAAGGCCCTAGTTCCCTGTGTTTCAAGGTCAAGCCTCCCTCCATCCCCTACACCCACAAGCCTCCTCCCACAGATCTTTATGTTTGATGCCTGAGGTAATTTTATGAGGACACCGGGAAGAGGATCCCTCTGCAAATTTCACACCCTGTCTCCACAGCTTCTGATGGTTAAAGGCTGAGATGTCCAAAAGCATGGCACCAGATCTCCTGAGGGGTGTTGGGGTTTCAATAGAAGATACTGTGAAGTGAGACAGGCAGCTACTGGCTCCTTATCTCCCTTCTTTCATATGCTCCTCCCCCATGACATCATGAACAGCCCTCACCTAACTCTAATTACTTCCCAAAGGCCCCAGCTCCCCAGCCCACTAAGACAAATCTGGAGGCTGAGTCTAACCCAGAACTTTGAGAGACCTAGTCAAACATCGGCACCCAATGGGATATGCCAAGGCCCAGCCTTCCGATCTTTTTACCTTTCTGCTTTCAGAAGGCTGCTTCCTTCACCATTTTCTCCCTGCATTGTTGATTGTAAACAATGTGATATCAGCCACTGAAGCTTAGCAGCCCCTTCCTGAGGAATGGTGGGACATGCTGTGACATGGCAGACAGGGCACATGGGTGAGCAACTGCCCAGAACTTTGCAGGGTCTCTTCAGTGCTTCCTCTCTGAGCCTGACCTCTAAGAGCACAGTGGGGTCTCCTCTCTCTATCCCTTTGGGTCTACAGTCTTGGGTTGCTCCCTTGCACCACACATCAACTCTCCTTACATAGATCTCCAGCCTTACACCTGTGCAAAGCTGAAAGAGAAGGAACACAGTGAACACACTCAGGGTTACCTTAGATGAAAACTGAGCCTTAGAGTGTGTGGGAAATTCCCCTGCATCTTGAGTTATTCCACGGACAACTCCATTGTCATGCTTCTGTTGGATTCCCCCCTCTGAGCAAGGTCTACCTCAGGGGTCTATAGAAGTCTCTCACCCAGCAGCTTGCAGACTTGGTCAGTAGAAGTAGCAGGTCCTTGCGGCTATTCCATGGCCCCTTCAATAACTGTGTTTACCTATGGCATTATCATCCTGGGTCCTGCCCTGCACAGAACAGCTACCAATGCCTTAGGGCACCTCACAGCTGGGCTTAGGTTCTTATTTTGAGCCTTATCAATGCTCACATGTAAATGGGAAGAAGAGTCTTCAAAGGTTGTGACATGAGGATCATTGTCACCAGTAATATGTGAGGACTGCAGGAGATTTGCTCATTCTGAAGTAAGATGTGCACCAGACATGTCCTTCCTTGCTCCCTCTTGGGCTCCATGTGTGCACACTTTGGCTTCTGGTGCCTGTCATACTGCCCTGCAGGGTTCCATCAGAAGGTCTTAAAGGAGAGCCAATAGCCAGCCTGTTCCCCTGTGGGATTACCTGGCTTTTGAATTCATGAGGATTGCTTGACTTCCTTCAGTTCCTGGGCATCCTCCCATCATGTTACCCTGTGTTGTAGAATGATGTCCTCTAAGCAAAACAGACACTGCCTTCACCAGATCATCTGTGCTGCATCCAAGACTCCATCATGGTTAGGTCTGTTTATTGATTTCCTTCAGAAGAGGGGCATGGTGGATAAAGGATCCTTACCTGAGATTCTAGCTTCTCTTCTTGGTGACAGAGCCTATTCTATAGGGGAATTTGTGAGAGCAACCATGGCAGGATCACAGTACCCGGAGCTCTCTGCCCTCCTCCTGCATGTCAGTTTCACTCCTTTGTGCTTAGAGTTTCTGACCCAGGTCCAGCAAGCCACCCTTGGAAGGGTTCTCATGAACTCAGTGCCAAGGGAGTGTGTGAGCCAACCATGGCTGCATTTCAAAGGCCCTGGTGTGATTTGGTGCAAATCTTTAGGCGTCAGTCATGGGCTGCAGTGGGCAGCTTTTTGAAGCTTACTGTGAAACTGCCTGTCAGAATCTGCCTCAGGAGCCCCATGTAGAGACACTTCTGTTGCCAGTCTCTGGATAAGGAGAGAAGAGACAACACTTTAAAGGTTGTTTTCATTTCCTTTGATTCCCAAGCTCAGTGGGGATTCTTAGCAGAGTTCCAGCCTTCAGGCAGAGAGGTCAGTAGACATCTGAGTTGGATCCCTGCAGCGGTTTGAACAGAAACAAACGGCCCCTTAGACTCACATGTTTGAATGCTTGGTCACCAGGAAGTGACACAATTAGGAGGTGTGGCCTTGTTGGAAGAGGTGTGGCTTTGTTGGAGATGTGTAGCTGGGGGTGGTCTTTGAGAGTTTAGTGTGTCTCAGTTCTCTTCCTGTGCCCTGCAGATCCAGATGTAGAACTCTCAACTCCTTCTCCAGCACCATGTCTGCCAGCACACTGCTGTGTTTCCTGCCATGGCCATAATGAACTAAACCTTTGAATTGTAAGCCAGCCTCAATTAAATATTTCTTTTTATAAGAGTTGCCATGATCATGGTATCTCTTCACGGTGATAGAACCCCTAAGACAGTCCCTGAGAACACAGAAGAGAAGCTGCTGAGTGTCATCCTGGGGGAAGTAGTCCATCAGGAAGAACAGAGGGGTAGAAATAATCCATCTGCCATGAACATTTAGCCTGAGGCTCCACATTTACACTTGATGACCTACAGGGTATTTCTGTCACACCCTGTCCCCGACAGACAGATAGGAGGAAGGAAGCATCAGACAGAGGTACCAGTTTATCCAGATGTAAGAGCTTGGCCTTCAAACCACATCCCCACTTGACAGGCATGTGGCTCTGGTTGTTTGGAGGTAATACCTGGTTTGTGTGTCCTGCTAAGTACAGCAGCTATAGGGGACAGGTCACTCCTGTCTTTCCCTCCTAATTAGGTGCTTTTGTGTGAGGTTCAGTGAGAGGGAAAGTCAGCCTACATGATTCTGGAAATTTCCATCCTGTCCACATCTGCCAGGTCTGCACAGCAGGAGTAATGAGATTCTGATGATCTCATATACAGGACCAGGGTGTGGGTCTGGGTGTCAATTGCAAGGGACCTCTGGGCTCAAAGGCATCCTCTATGTGATATTACAAAGCATATGGGGGCTTGGGCTGTACCCACCAAAGGTTGGGATAGAGGAAGGCAGAGGAAGTGAACAGGGCTTTAATTCTAATTTAAGTGGTTATTTACGCAGAAACAACCTACATGCGGAGGGCATGTGTTCTCAGTATTGAGCAGGAAGCAGAGAGTCTAATAAGGTCTAGACAGAGCAGATGCCACAGGGACCTGTTCTAACAAGAATTACAAGTGTCATCACCACATCCTCCTCACTATACGACCATGTACTCTTGACCATCTGAAGATGCACTGGAACCGTGTACGACGTCAAGCTGCCATCTCCAGTTTCTCTTACTCTGTAAACCCGCCCCTTGAATGCATCCGTATGCCTCTTTGGAGTGCTCCAAATGAGTGGAACTGGCTTAAAGATGATTTGACTCCTATTTTCTTTAAATTTAAATTTCTTTTCCCTTCTCTTTGCTTTTTCCAAATGGTCTTAGCTTTGAGATGTTATTAAGCCAGAGAGTTTGGCACTGGATTCCACAGTCAGAGCCTTCCTTACACCTCCAAACCCAGCTGCCTCCTAGGGTTGTCCCTATACTCAATAGAATTTCCTTCCACCAACATCTACCCATGATCTCCTACTTGTACCAGAAAACCCTGCCCAATGACCCATTTGCAAAGCTTCCCCAAGTTCACCCAAGGATGCCAAGGAAACCTGTTCTTGGGGTTAAAGAGAAAAACTATAGTCCCTAGGAAACCAGAACTGTTAAGGGTATAGGGGATATATAGTATGTGTGCAGTGTGTGTATGTGTGTGTGTGTGTGTGTGTGTGTGTGTGTTTGTGTGTGTGTGTGTGCCTTGGAGGTCAGAAGTACACATCAGATATCTTCTTTTATTTATTTCTACCTTACTTTATTTTATTGTTTGAGACAATCTTTCATTGAAGTTTTCAGTTTAGCTAGACTAGCTGACCAGTGAGCCCCAGGGATGCTCTGATCTCTATGCCTGGTTTCTTATGTGGATGTTGGGGTGACAAACTCAGATCCAGGCTTCCAAAGAAATCAAGGAACCCACAAGAGGTTGGACCAGATGAGAGGCCTTTGGGTTACTGGGACATAGTCTGGAAAGGACTGTGGGACCCCAGTCCCTGCCTTTATTATGTCTCTTTTTTCGTGTGAACTGGGCTTTTCTCAGTGCCTTGGCCTCCCATGATCCTCCTGCTGCAAAACAACAGAACCGACTTACCATGCACAGGAGCCTCCAAAATAACTTTTGCCTCCTCTTTCTACTCTAAGCACCTTGGCTTTTGCAATAGTAATGGAATATTTATCCACTCAGTCATCCTCCTTGCCTTCTGGCTCCAAGGAAGCTGCGAAGAAGGAGCAAGGAAAGAGCAAGAAAGGAGCAAACCACAGCTGGGAGGCTGCCTGGTGCCCTTCGAGTAGAGAACTGCAGATGACAGGCTCAGATCTGAATCTCAGGTCAACTAACCCTGTACTTTAGACTGTGTACTAAGTCTCATTTGCAGAATGTATGAAATAGGAATCTTGTCCAGTTCTCAGGTTAAGGCGCCAGCTCCTGATGGCTCCTGCCACTTGTCCAGCTGAAATGACCCTTACTTCCTGAATGATTATTGGTCTACACTTTCTGCTGTCCCTTCCCAGGCTTCTTCTATTTGGAATTATGATTCCTTGCTCTGAATTTGCTCTATCTATTTTTAACATTAATTTGTTTGTAGGTGATACTGAGAGCCACCCACAGTCATTTATGAATTTGCCAAGAGAGCTGGACGCGATGGCTCTATTTTTAAAGTAGTTGCAAGAGTGAGTTGTTTATGAGGCAGCCTTGGTGCCCAGTTCCACCTACATGTCACTCTTCTCAAGGGCTTGGGTGATGAACAGGTCCTTAGGGATCCCATGGCAGATGGGAAAGAGTTCTCTATTAATGTATCAGCAAACACCTCACACCTCATTGCAATTGCCTGCCAGTAGCAAATCTGGAGAACTTGGCCTGGCCCCAAAGCTGAAACAGGCCTTTTTTTCTCCAAGACAGGTCCAATTGTAGAGATGCATGAGTTCATATATAGCCTTAGAAATGGAGATGTGGGGTAAACACTCACCCAGAGTCTCCCTTCCTGTATCCGTGAGCCTTGGGTAGCTCTCAGACTGTGGTCCTAGAGCCAGTCCCTAGTTTGCATTGCTCTGACCAACCATGAGAGCAGGCACCAGTCACCAAAGACTCCCACGGTGACTCTGAGGTCAGAACCTACTGAGCCATGCCCGTTCAGGTAGAATGTGTAGATGCTTGCAGGCCTTTCCTGGGACCTCTTCCATGGAGAAAGAGGTGGTGAGAACATGCACGAAGGCTTGCTTTTCTGAGGTTGTGGCCTCATCCACTAGGACAGTAGGTCAGCAAGTAGATGGCATCTCTTATGGATAGAGTGGATAGAGGCACAGATATCCTTGTCAGGATGATGGAGGAAGGAGCAGGTAGGAGATGCTCCTTGGGAAAAAATCAGCTTCACTTCTAGGTGTCCTCACACCCATGTTCCTGCCTAAGTCTAAATTCCTAGCTGTCTCTCTATCCTTGCATCTATCCTGTTGCTATAGTATGTAACTGCTCCTCTCCTAGCCCCACAGACCTGAGGCTTTCCCAGATGAATTGTTGAGTGGGCAGGATATCCCCGAGGAAAACACAAGCCTGTCTTGCTTTAGGAAAATCCTGCTTGAGATGCGTGTACAGCTCTGCCATTGATATGTACACCATACCCAGCTCTTAATGTATGGGGCAGTGAGCATGGAGTAGAGTATTGCTCCGGATGAGGCTGGGACAGCTTCTTCCTGCTGCTGCTCGAACTGATGGGTTAGAAACACAAACTATCACCACCTGTGGTATCTGTGGTCCCCAAGGTCTGGTGATCTGTAAGGCAGAATCCTTAAACTTTAGTCTTCTGTTGTCTGTGATTTTTAGGAACCCCCTGAAAACCATAAGTAAAATGCAGCTGCTGATATGTGTCTTGGCAGTGACAGCTGGTATGTGGCACCAGTCACAGAGTGGGTACTGAGAGAACTGGATAGTTGTTTAACCTCAGCTCAGTGTGCACCCAATGGCTACAAGCCTTCTCTAGGAAAGTGGGTTAGGTGCTTTCTGTGGCTGTAATAAAATACCATGGCCAAATGCAACTCCTGGAAGGAAGAGTTTATGTTGGTGTCTGATTCCAGAGGGATCTCTCTGTTATGGAAGAGCAGCATGAACAAGCAGCAGGCATTGGCAGCAGGAGAAAGAAGCTGAGAGCGCACATTTTCAACCGGAAGCACAAAGCAGAGAGCAAACCGGAAGTGTCAGGGAGCTTTTGATCAAAGGCCACTCCCAGTGATGTATACACTCCAGTAAAACTACACCATTTAAATCTCCCCAAACGGAACTGTCAAGGGCCCAAATATGTGGGACATTTCTCATCCAGACCCCACAGTGTGGAAAAGGTTTGGGTTTCAGTTAACAAGAAAAACTAGAGGTAGAGTCTTAAACGAGTAAGTCAACCTCTGCCAGCCCATGTCACTCATCTTAGAAGAAAAGATATGCTTACTGGTTGCTGTGATTATGTTATCACAAACTTTTCAGGTCACAGAAGCTCAACAAAACCCCATCTATCCATCCCAGTGTCCCTGAATCCATCCCCTTAGACTTCCTTCTAGTGATATTTTTAAGCTCTGAGCTTATGGCATTTTGTTGTGTGGCATGCAGTAAGGAATTAAATAGTTTTTCATTGCAACCTAGAAGTTCTATATGTCCATTAATGTTCTTAATACTGTATTAATTAAATTTGTTACCTAGAGTAGGTAATTTATTCTGATTACTCTCATTACTATCACCTTTGGTCTGCCTCTCACATCTGTCGACTCCCTCTCCCTAACACTACAGATTCTTTCTGTGTCTCTCTCTCTCTCTCTCTCTTTTTTTTTTTTTTTTTTTTTTCTTTTTTTTTTGTTTATGACTCACTGAGTTTAACCAGTACAATCTGTGTGACCATAGCTTTGGAATTAGTTACTGGTGTCTGGTAGGCTCAGCAGTGGGTATGAAGTTGAACATGATAACTCTTCTGGTTCTCAGAGTTCAGCCCACTGAGTCCTTGGTATAACCAATCCTGTGCAGGCTCAGTACATGTTATCACAGCGACTGTGAATGCATGATAGCAAGGGATGTGTCATGCCTAGAAGATGTCATATTGTAGCCCCTCTCCCTGTCTTTTAGCTCCTACATTCTTTCAACCCTCTCTTCGTTGGCATCCCTCTAGCCTTAGAGACATTGGTATGGTACAAATGTCTGGTTTAAGGCTGAGCATCTAACTGACATTTATTCATAGCACCTTAAACATCAATCCTCTGCATTTACTGCCATTCAATGCAAAGGGAGGCTTCTGTGATTAAAACCAAACAGCATTTGTCTAAGGATATAAACATAGATATTTGGAAGGCAGTTTGGTACTATTTCAATTTAACTACATATATATGTATATACATATATAATATATAAATATATACTTATATTTACTTTATTCATATAATATATTATAACATGTAATACATATCATATACAATGCATCATATAATAATTATATTATAGCATATATAATATTGTATAGTTATGTTATATTATATAAAATATAATTACATGTTATATAATTATATAATTATATTATAAGAGTATAATGTAATATAATTAATAGCATAATATATATAATATTATTATATAATTATCATATATATAACAAATATAAATATATTTATGCACTTATATATGTCTATACATACATATATAGCTAAATTATATAATATCTAATATATAAAATATATTTATATTTATACAATATAATTTTATTATATATGTATATACTTATATGTAAGTTATATATTAGTATATTTTATATATGTATATACATATATGGATAAATTATATATTAATGTATTTTTTATATATGTATACACTGTCACCTAAGGCGTCTATCTTCCCCAGACACAGTTTTTTAACTGTGTTCACAGGACCAAGTAGGAAACCATCCTATGGAATAGGCCTCAAGTCTAAGGAGAGAGTTGTTGGTCATTCTGTGACAACCATGCCATTGTTACAGAGTTGATTAATTTTTGTCTGCTAAGTTGGTATTTCAGTTCAGGGGTTCATAGCTGGGTAAGACTGTTAGTGACTTTTCCCCTGCTGCAACCTACATAGCACCTCTAAGTGCCACGAAAGCTAGCTAGCAGGAGGACACTCATAGCTCAGGTCAGCTTGATTTTTTTTAATTTTTATGATTGGATAATGAAATGTTGTAGATATACACAAAATTTTGTGTGGTCTTAAAGAAAATAAAATTATTAAATTTGCAAGCAAATAGATGAATTTTAAAATAATTTAATAAGATAATGGACACCTAGATTGATTTCATTTCCTACCTAATGTGCATAGAACAGATATGAACATAGATAAACAGGTAAAGGAAATCTAATATTCTTTAGGTATTATAGGTATTATAGCTGTGTCATATGGTTGTTCTATTTCATGCTTTTTGGGAAATGTTCAGACTGATTCCTACATTAGTTTCTACATGCTGCTTTTGGGTTCAGTTTGGTTGGTTTTTTTGTTCTTTTTTCTTTTTTCACAAGACCTCAAGTTGCATCATTAAGTTATTTATTTGAATTCTATTTGTCTTATGCAGATACCTGGCACTATAAACTTTACTCTCAGGACAACTTTGATTTTGTTCAATAAATTTTGATTTATCTTGTTATCATTTAAGTTTTTATTTCCTTCTTTATTTCTTCAGTGACCAATTTATCATTCAGTAATGTGCTATTTAATCTTCATGAATTTGTGTACTTTCTGTAGTTTCTCTTGATTTTGATATCTTTTGATATTCCACTAGGGCAGATAGAATACAGAAAGCTATTTCAATTTACCTATGTTGAGACTTGCCTTGAATCCAAGTAGATGATTCAATTTGAGTGAAGTTCAATGGACTTCTTAGAAGAATATGTATTCTTTAGTGTTTGAGTGGAATAGTCTGTAGTTACCTTTTAGGTACATTTGATTTCTGATGTCAATTATCTCTAGTGCTTTTCTATTTAGTTTTTGGCTGAATGAACTGTCTATAGATGAGAGTGGGATATTAAAATCACATTATTATGTTAATATGTAGCTTTAAGTAGTATTTGTTCTGTGAAATTTGATGCACATGTTTTTGGTATGTATATATTTAGCATCCTCTTGATGGATTGTCAGTGTAATGTCTATGAAGCTATCTTTTTCTCTTCAGAAATGTTTTGATATGAAAGAATAGCTATGTATCTTTGCCTTTTTAGTTCCATTCACTTGAAATATTTTTCAATCTTTTCATTCTAAGGTAGTGTCTGACTTTGACAGTGAGATGTGTTTCTTGGGGTCAGTAAAAATATGGGTTCTGTTTTCTCATCCAGTCTGGTAGTCTGTGTTGGGATTCTGTAAACCCCACCCCTCAATTACCTGGCAGTAGCCAGGTATGCTTTGCCCCAGTGACCTGACACTATAAAAGGGGCTGCTTGCCCCCTCCTCTTTCTCTTGCCTCTTCCCTCTCTAGGCCTTTTGGCCTCTTGCAGCTGAACTCTCCCCCTTTACCTCTCCTCTTCCCCTTCCCTTACCCCCTCTCCCTCCACATGCTCATGGCCGGCCTCTTCTCTACTTCTCTACTTGTCTGTTCCTCTCTCTATCTTTCTCTGCCTCTACTACCCTCTTAACTCTCCCATGACCTGAATAAACTCTATTTTGTACTATAACATTGTGTGGCTGGTCCCTCAGGGAGAAGGGATTCCCAACATGGGCCCCCCATAGGCATCTCCCTTGCCCCCAGGCCTTGCCTCACCTGGGGATTCGTCCCAAATGCAGCTTCCAAACCTTATCACTGTTGCTGATGCAAAGAAGTGCTTGCTGAAAGGAACCTGATATGGATGCCTCCTGAGAGGCTCTGCCAGAGCCTTACTGATACAGATTAAGATGCTTACAGCTAACCATTGAACTAAGCATGGGGACCCCCAACAGAGGAGTTACAGAAAGGACTGAAGGAGCTGAAGTGGTTTGTAACCTCATAGGAAGAACCATAGTACCAACCAGACCCCACACAGAGCTCCCAGGGACTAAATCACTAACCAAAGAGTACACATGGGGGGGGGCATTGCTACAGCTGCATATGTAGCAGAGGATAGCATTGTCTAGCATCAATAGGAGGAGAAGCCCTTAGTTCTGTAAAGATTCATTTCCCCAGTCTAGGGGAATACCAAGGCGGTGAGGTGGGTGTGGGTGGGAGGGGGAACATCTTCAGAGAAGCAAGGGGAGGGTGTATGAGAAAGGGAGAAACCAGGAAAAGGGGATACATTTGAAATGTAACTATATAAACTATCCAATAAAAAGAATAGAGTTTAAAAAAAAAGAATTCTAGGCAAGAGAAGGGAGAAGATCTAAGACCTCACTGATGGCTTCGTGTGGAAACTGTGTTTGGAAACTTAAATGTTTCCAGAGCCTCCCATATTCAAGGCTTGATCCCCAGGTGATGGTACCATCAGGACGTTATGAAACCTCTAGGTGATGGAGCCTACTATGAAGAATTTACACCAGTGGAAGAATGTCCTTGAAGGGTATTATGGGAGTACCTTCTCATTTTCTCCTATCATCCTCCCTTCTCTCTCCCATCTACCAAGAGACAAGCAGCTCTCCTCCTCCATGAGCTTCCCATAATGATTTTCTGTCTCTATGCAGTTCCAAAGCAGAAGGGACCTGCAACTGTAGATAAAGAGCTCTAAAATCAGGATCTCTTTTTTTCTTTCAAGTTGCCTTAAGTATTTTTTCTTAGCTAAAGAAAACTGACTATCACTACTGTGGTAGGCAGAAGATGGGAGATTGTAATTGTGTATTGATTTTACCTAAATCAAGTCTATATGGAACACATGACTTTTGATTGGTGTCAGTTGGTGGATGACTGTCATGTCTCCTAGTTAACCTAAGGATTTTAGGCGCCATTTTCTCTCCTCAGTGAGACCTACCTTAAGACCTCCAGGAGAAAGTCTAAATTTCTTTGTTATATCTTCTAGGTCTTCCACAGCAGGTACTATGCCCTTTCAGGCGTTCCTCCTATGCACTTCATTCTCCCCTGCTGCATCTCATTCACTGCTCTTGCTTCTGTGCATGTGGCATGCAGAAAAAGGATGTTGGTCTTGGCCAGGTCCAGATGGATAGATCCAAGGAGAGGAGGAGTGAGACTTCCTCTTCCCAGCATCTCCAAGGGTGAAGTTCTTGTAGGCAGATGAGGATTTAGGTCAGATGCCTGCATGTCTTAAGGCTGACTGCTTAGATTGGATGTAGCAGTACAGCTCCTGGAAGGCTTGGGTCATGCATCACTAAAGTGCCTCTGTTGGAAATCAGAATGCCAGTCTCACCCTCACAGCTTGGTGTGTATGCAGCACAGCCATTCCCCAAACAGCACTGGGCCTCCACTGTATCATCATGTCACAGAGCTGATCTCCAGCTTCTGTATGTAACAAAACTGGAACATGTCATGGCCACTCAGAGCTCAGAGACCGGGACTTCTTTCTCAGCTGTGGACTCTGGGGGACCAGAGATGGGGCCAGGTTTGGTGACACAGATCAACAAGGCAGGCATTGGCTAGCTAGTCACTCTGCATGAGACATTCTTTGCAAAATGGGGGCAGATTTAAGCTGTTCTCAAGGCCACATCAGCCTAGACCTCAATTTATTCATCTGTTAAATAAACACAACACACTAGTACTTCCAGCCACGGGTCACTGTAGAGATTAGCTGATAATGTATATAAGGAACTCCATTAACATTTAAGCCTCACAGGGTAGTGGCTGTCCACAGCCATTCCCAGCATCATGCAGTTAACTCACGGAGGGGCTGACCATGGACCTGCAGATAGAAGACTTATGCTGTCACTCCACCTCAGGCAATTCGTCTCTACCAGGCTGTTGCATAATTAGATCTTTCATAATGTCAGATACAAAGTGATTGCTAAAGGAAGCTTTTCCATCACCCAGAAATGACAGCACATGAATTGCAGAGCCTCCTTCCATAGGTGAGGGACAGCTTCAGCAGACACAGGCAAAGTGCCCTGTGTCTCACCACCAGTAAGTGGTGGAACCAGGAGGTAACCTGGGGACTGCTACTTCCAAAGTCCTGAGAGTTCTGTGGGGTTCAGATATGAACCCTACCAAGTATCTGCTATGAGAGCTGGAACAAAGTGGCTTCAAGTTATAGCACAGAATTTTCAGTCTCTATTGGATTTTATTTGGTGCACATGTATGTATGGAACAATGCAGGTTGTGGCAGGTATCCAGAGGTCAGAGGACAGTTTGCAGGAGTCAGCTTTTTTATTCTACTCTATGGGTCCTAGGGATCCAGCTGAACTTGGCAACAAGGCCCTTTACCTGTTGAGCCATCTTGCAGACTCAGAAGCAGTATTTAGATCGTGTGACTACCCCAGCAGCTTCTCAGTCTCCTCTCCTCTCTCCATCTCCTGCTCCTCATTTCCTTACATATACTCAAACATATAAAAGGTGTGCTTATTACATAGGAGATTATGAAGATTATAACTATGAAATATACATTTGCTTTATATAAATATGTCATGGCTTTTGTGGGCAGCAGTCAGGCCCTTTGAACTCTGATACACTGAGGCCTCCTTTCCTGTTTGGGTGTATTTGGGTTTTTACCCAGCTTTATCCTCCTCCCTTTTCTCCCCTTCCTCTTCTTTCCTCCTCTTCCTCCCCTTCCTCTTCTCACTTCTCCTCCTCCTCCGTTTCCTCCATAACCTCTAGGGACCAATATTCTACCCACATCTATAAAATTATTCCTTTTTTAGCAGTTTATTATGATCTTTATACCAAGTTTACTGAATTTGTGTAACCTGGACAACTTGCCCAGGCATCTTATGGCAGCCCTTATTTCAATACAATGCACAGCGGTCTGTAAAAACAAAACAAAACAAAACAAAACAACTTAACAGGTTCGCAACATCTCAAACATGGAAGTTGATGAGATTTGAGGCTCTGTTCTTACTGAGCTAGTGGCAGGTGCATAAGAACTGAGAATCCCCCCTTGGGTTTGAAATATTTTTCCATTTTTTAATTAGAAGTATTTTATTTATATTTCAAATGTTATTCCGTTTCCTGGTTTCCCCTCCATAAACCCTCATCCCATGCCCACCTCCCTGAGGATGCTCCTCCACCCACCTACCTTCTCCTGCCTCCCTGCCCTGACATTCCAGTACACTGGGGCATCGAGCCTTGGCAGGACCGAGGGCATCTTCTCCCATGGATGCCCAACAAGACCATCCTCTGCTACATATGCAGCTGGAGCCATGGGTCCCTCCATGTGTACTCTTTGAATAGTAGTTTAGTCCCTGGGAGCTATGGTTGGTTGGTATTGTTCTTATGGGGTTGCAAACCCCTTCAACTCCTTTAGTTCTGTCTCTAACTCCTCTATTGGGGACTTGATTCTCACTTCAATTGTTGGCTATGAGCATCTGCCTCTATATTTGTCACGACCTAGCAGAGACTCTCAGGAGACAGCTATCTCAGGCTCCTGTCAGCACACAATTCTTGGCATCATCAATAGTGTCTGGGTTTGGTGGCTGTATATGGGTTGGATCTCCAGGTGGGACAGTCTCTGGATGGACTGTGCTTCAGTTTCTGCTTCAAACTTTGTCTCTGTATTTCCTCCTGTGAATATTTTTGTCTGGCACTTCTAAGAAGTACTGAAGCATCTGCACTTTGGTCTTCCTTCTCCTTGAGTTTCATGTGGTTTGTGAATTGTATCATGGGTAATCTGAGCTTTTGGGCTAATATACTTACTAGTGAGTGCATACTGTGTGTGTGTGTGTGTGTGTGTGTGTGTGTGTGTGTGTGTGTGTGTGTGTGAGATTGGGTTACCTCACTCAGGATGATATTTTCTAGTTCCACCTATTGGCCTAAGAATTTTATGAACTCATTGTTTTTAATAGCTGAGTAGTACTCCATTGTGTAAATGAACCACATTTTCTGTATCCATTCCTCGGCTGAAGGACATCTGTTTTTTTCCAGCTCCTAGATATAAGGTTGCTATGAAGACAGTAGAACATGTGTCCTTTCTATATGTTTAAGCATCTTATGGATATATGCCCCGCACTGGTATAGCTGGGTCCTCAGGTAGTACTATGTTTTCTGAGGAGCCTCTAGACTGATTTCCAGAGAGATTATACAAGCCTGCAATCCTACCTACAATGGAGGAGTGTTCTTATTTTTCCATATACTAGTCAGCATCTGCTGTCACCTGAGTTTTTAATCTTAGCCATTCTGACTGGTATAAGGTGGAATCTCGGGATTGTTTTGATTTGCATTTCTCTGATGACTAAGGATGTTGAACATTTCTTTAGGTGCTTCACAGGCATTCAATATTCCTAAGTTGAGAATTCTTTGTTTAGCTGTGTGCCCCATTTTTAATAAGGCTATTTGATTCTCTAGAGTCTAATTTCTTGAGTTCTTTGTATATATTAAATATCATTTCTCTATTGGAAGTAGAATTGGCAAAAATCTTTTCCCAATCTGTTGGGTGCCATTTTGTCCTAATGATGGTGTCCTTTGCGTTACAAAAGCTTTGCAATTTTATGATGTTCCATTTGTCAATTATTGATCTTAAAGCATAAGCCATTGGTATTCTGTTCAGGAAATTTCCCCAGTGCCCATGTGTTTGAGGCTATTCCCCACTTTCTCTTCTATTAATTTGAGTGTATCGGCTTTTATGTGAAGATCATTGGTCCATTTGGACTTGAGCTTTGTACTTGGTGATCAGAAGTGATAAATTTACATTCTTTTACACACTAACTACCATTTGGTGAAAATGCTGTGTTTTTTACACTAGATGGTTTTAGCTTCTTTGTCAAAAAACAAGTGACAATAGGTGTGTGGGTTCATTTCTGGGTCTTTAATTCTATTCCATTGACCTACATTCCTGTCTCTGTAGCAACATCATACAATCCCCCTCCCCCGCCACCCCATGATT
The DNA here is from genome assembly GCF_963924665.1 of Micromys minutus. NCBI lineage: Eukaryota > Metazoa > Chordata > Mammalia > Rodentia > Muridae > Micromys > Micromys minutus. The sequence goes on from NC_137969.1 coordinate 23,450,235, forward strand.
GCTCTGTAATACAGCTTAAGGTTAGGGATAGTGATTCTTCTAGAAGTTCTTTTATTGTTGAAAATAGACTTTGCTATCCTGGGTTTTTTTTTTCCTGTTATTCCAAATGAATTTGCAAATTGCTCTAACCCTATGAAAAATTGGGTTGGAATTTTGATGGGGATTGCATTGAATCTGTGGATTGCTTTTGACAAGATGGCCATTTTTACTATATTAATCCTGCCAATCCATGAGCATGGGAGATCTTATCATTTTCTGAAATCTTCTTCGATTTTTTTCTTCAGAGGCTTGAAGTTCTTGTCATTCAGATCTTTTACTTCCTTGGCTAGAGTCATACCAAGTTATTTTATATTGTTTGGGAATATTGAAAGGTGTCACTTCCCTAATTTCTTTCTCAGCCATTTTGTATTTGAGTATAGAGAGGCTATTAATTTGTTTGAGTTAATTTTATATGCAGTCAATTTGCTGAAGTTGTTAATAAGCTGTAGAAGTCCTCAGATGGAAGTTTTGGGGTCACTAAAATATACTATCATATCATCTGCAAATAGTGATATTTTGACTTCTTACTCTCCAATTGGTATCCCTTTGATCTCTCTTTGTTGTCTAATTGCTCTGGCTAGGACTTTGAGTACTATATTGAATACTATATTGAATACTATATATTTGAGTACTATATTGAGAAGGTAGGGAGAAAGTGGGCAGCCTTGTCTAATCCCTGATTATGGTGGAATTGCTTCAAATTTCTCTCCATTGGCTACTGGTTTGCTGTATATTGGTTTTACTATGTTTAGGTATAGGCCTTGAATTCTTGATCTTTTCAACACCTTGAATTTTGTCAAATTCTTTTTCAGCATCTAATGAGACGATTATGTCGGTGTCTTTTCTTTTCCTTTGAGTTTGTTTATATACTGGATTACATTGATGGATTTCCATATATTGAAACAGCCCAAGCAGAAGTGGCAGCGCTTGTTGAGTAAACTCTCTACCCCTTGTGGGTCCCTGTTCAGTGCCAGGCAGTGTGAAGACCCAAGAGCAGTTCGGACATCCAAGGCAAAGATGGTGGACTATAGTGTTTGGAATCACACTGAGGTGTGGGATGATGAAGACAACATGTACCTCAATATAGACACAGCCAACCTCTTCCACTGGTGGCACCAGGCCTGGGTGGAATGCCTGGAGCAGTTTCAGAAGGAGAAAGAGGAACTGGGACAGAGCTGCCAGGAATGCAAGGGAAAGGTATCTGAGTGCCAGGACAAGCCGAAGGGGCTGGAGGTGGCTGAGGGTGGTGGCCAGGTGGATCTTGAGTAACTTTGAGCTGTGGCACAGCAGTTGAGCAAGGAGGAGTGAAGCTGGGAGCAGAAGCTGGAGGACAACAACGTTCACCTGGTGTGTGAGGAAACAGCCAACTACCTGGTTATCTGGTGCATTGACCTGGAAGTAGAGGAGAAATGTGCACTGATGGAGCAGGTGGCACGGTGATGCAGTTTATCCTGGAGTTGGCCAAGAGTCTGAAGTTTGATCCCCGTGCCTGCTTCCGGCAGTTTATCCCCAAGGTCAAGACCACCAGTACATGGAGGGCTTCAAGTATAAACTGGAGGCCTTTAACAAGCATGTACAGGACCGTGCCAAGCTTCGAAAACAGAAGGCCATGAAGAAGTATGAGGAGGAGGAGCAAAAGACGTCTATGCCCTGGTGGCCTGAAACCCGTGGAGGTCTACGAATCCCTGTCTGAAGAGCTGCAAAAGTGCTTTGATATGAAGGATGAACAGATGCTGCAAGACGCCATCAGTAAGATGGACCCCACCGATGCCAAGTATCACATAGAGCATTGCATCGATTCTGCCCTCTGGGTCCCCAACTCCAAGTCTGGTGAGGCCAAGGAGGGGAGGAGGCAGGTCCCAAGGACCCATCACTGGAAGACTTCTCAAAAGTGGGCAACAAGAAAGACATCAGTACATGACCCTTCTGCAGAAAAGTAAACCTAGCCACCATGTCCCTAGCTCCTGACTTCTTCACTTCTGCTGCTCCATGGCCTGCCCCATATCCCCTCTCCTCCAGCCTGTCCCCAACACTCATCAGATTCTCTGCTTTGGGTTGAGGGGCTCTGCTGTCTCCAGCCCCACCCCCACCCCCATCAGCATTATGCCAAAGTCCTGGGTGTCTGGGGAGGGGCAGCACTTGCCAGGTTGGTCCCCGTGTTGGCGATACACATGTCCCCATCTGGGTTGGGATGTCCTTATGTGTCTGTGGTCACTGTTTTTCTTCTGTATAGCTTTCTGACCTGCAACTGGAAACAATGTACAATAAACAAAACAGTTCCAGGTGCTGAAAAAAAAAAAAAGACAGAAAAAGAAACATCCCTGTGTCCCTGAGAGGAAGCCTACTTGATCATGATAGATAATCGTTTTGATATGTTCTTGGATTCGATTTGCAAGAATTTTATTGAGTATTTTTGCATCGATATTTATAAGAGAAATTGGGCTGAAGTTTTCTTTATTGGGTCTTTGTGTGGTTTAGGTGCAATCATAATTGTGGCTTAATAGAAGGAATTGCATAGTGCTCCTTCTGTTTCTATTTTGTGGAATAGTTTGAAGAGTATTGGAATTAGGTCTTCTATGAAGATTTAATAGAATTTTGCACTAAATCTACTTGTTCCTGGACTTTTTTTTGAGGTGGAGAGACTTCTATTTCTTTAGGGATTATGGGACTGTTTAGGTGGTTTATATGATCCTGATGTAACATTGGTATTTAATATCTGTGTGGCATATTGCCCATTTCATTCAAATTTTTGAGTATCAGCTTTCGTAGTAGGACCTGATGATTTCTTGAATTTCCTCAGTTTGTTTTGTCTCCCTTTTCATTTCTTATTTTGTTAATTTAGGATACTCTTTCTGTGCCCTCTGGTTAGTCTGGTTAAGGGTTTATCTATCTTATTAATTTTCTCAAAGAACTAGCTCCTGGTTTTGTTGATTCTTTGTATAGTTCTTTTTGTTTCAGTTGGGTTTATTTCATCACTGAATTTGATTATTTCTTCCCATCTTCTCCTCTTGGATGTATTTGCTTCTTTTTGTTCTAGAGATTTTAGTTGTGCTGTCAAGGTACTAGTGTATACTCTCTCCAGTTTCTTTTTGGAGGCACTCAGAGCTGTGGATTTTCCTCTTCACCCTACTTTCTTTTTTTTTTTTTAAGTGAACAACTGTATTTTAAAAAACAAAGATAAATTTACAGATTTTAAAAGCACTTAGGCATAAAGTATATGAATACATTTTTGTCAGTACTTGATTTTTTTAAAGGTTTGATAGCATTAAAATCTTACTAGTTTAAATGAGCATAAAGTACTTGTAAAACAAGATGTAACTTGAAAATAGTCAAAGTTTTCTTGGTGTGTAAAGATTAAGCATAATGATTTTAACCTTTTTTTTTTTTTTTTTTTTTGGCCTTTGTTTTTCTTGAACTTCACATAGTCTGTGAGTTGTTCCTGGAGTGTTCTGAGCTTTCTGGGGTTAGTATCCAATTATCAGTGACTGCATATTATGTCTGTTCTTTTGTGACTGGGTTACCTCATCAGGATGATATTCTCTAGATGCATCCATTTTCTTAAGAATTTCATAAAGTTATTGTTTCTGATAGCTGAGTAGTACTTCATTGTGTAAATATACCACAATTTTTGTATCCATTCATCTACTGAAGGACATCTGGGTTCTTTCCAGGTTCTGGCTATTATAAATAGGACTGCTATGAACATTTTGGTATATGTATCTTTGTTGTATGTTGGGGCATCTCTGGGGTATATGCCCAGAAGTGGAATAACTGGGTCTTCAGGTAGTACTATGTCCAATTTTCTGAGGTATTGCCAGACTGATTTCCAGAGTGGTTGTACCAGTTTACAACCCCACCAAAAGTGAAGAAGTGTTCCTCTTTCTCCACATCCTCACCAGCATCTGCTGTCATCTGTATTTTTGATCTTAGCCATTCTGACTGGTGTAAGGTGGAATCTCAGGGTTGTTTTGATTTGCATTTCCCTGATGACTAAGAATGTCAAGCAGTTCCTTAGATACTTCTCAGCCACTCAATATTCCTCAATTGAGAACTTTTTGTTTAGCTCTGTACCCCATTTTTTCATAGAATTGTTTGATTCTCTGGTATCTAACTTCTTGAGTTCTTTGTATACCTTGAATATTAGGCCTCTATCAGATGTGGGGTTGGTAAAGTTCTTTTCCCAATCTGTTGTCTGCCGTTTTGTTTTCTTGACAGTGTCCTTAGCCTTACAGAAACTTTGCAATCTCATTAAGTCCCATTTGTTGATATTTGACCTTAGAGCACGAGCCATTGGTGTTCTGTTCAGAAAATTTTCTCCTGTGCTTATGTGTTCTAAGGTTTTCCCTACTTTCTCTTCTAATAGTTTCAGTGTACCTGGTTTAATGTGGAGATCTTTGATCCACTTGCACTTGAGCTTTGTACAAGGAGATAAGAAAGGGTCTATTTTCATTCTTCTGCTTGCTGAGGGCCAGTTGGACCAGCACCATTTGTTGAAGAGGCTGTCCTTTTTCCATTGAATGTTTACAACTCCTTTGCCGAAAATCAATTGGCCATATATTTGAGAGCTCATTTCTGGATTTTCTATTCTATTCCATTGATCCATGTGCCTATCTCTGTACCAGTACTATGCAGATTTTAGCACAATTGCCTTGTAATATAGCTTGAAGTCAGGGATAGTGATTCCCACAGATGTTTTCTTGTTGTTGAGGATGGATTTTACTATTCTAGGTCTTTTCTTATTCCAGATGAAATTGCTCATTGCTTTTTCCAACTCTATGAAGAATTGGGTTGGAATTTTGATGGGGATTGCATTGAATCTGTAGATTGCTTTTGGTAAGATGACTTTTTTTTACAATGTTGTTCCTTCCACTCCATGAGCATGGGAGATCTTTCCATTTTCTGATATCTTTCTTAATTTACTTCTTCAGAGATTTGAAGTTCTTCTCATACAGGTCGTTCACATGCTTAGTTAGAGTCACACCGAGGTATTTCATATTGTTTGTGACTATTGGAAGTGTATTTTTTCCCAATTTCTTTCTCCGCATGTTTGTTGTCCTTTGAGTAGAATAAGGCTACTGATGTGTGTGAGTTAATTTTATATCCAGCCACTTTGCTGAACTTGTTTATCAGCTGTAGAAGTTCTCTGGTGGAATATTTGGGGTCACTTACATACACTACCATGTCATCTGCAAACAGTGATGTTTTTACTTATTCTTTTCCAATTTGTATCCCTTTGATTTTCTCTTGCTGTCTAATTGCTCCGGCTAGGATTCTCAGTACTATGTTGAATAGGTAGGGAGAGACTGAGCAGCCTTGTCTAGTCCCTGGTTTTAGTGGGATTGCTTCAAGTTTCTCACTGTTAAGTTTGATGTTGGCTATTGGTTTGCTGTATATTGCTTTTATTATATTTAGATATGGGCCTTGGATTCCTGTTTTTTCCAAGACTTTTAACATGAAGGGGTGTTGAATTTTTTTTTCAAATGCTTTCTCTGCATCTAGTGAGATGACTATGTGGTTTTTTTCTTTGAGCTTGTTTATATGGTGGATTATGTTGATGGATTTCTGTATATTAAACCATCCCTGCATCCCAGGGATGAAGTCTATATGTTCATGGTGAATGATCATTTTGATGTGTTCTTGGATTTGGTTTGCAAGGATTTTGTTGAGTGTTTTTGTATTAGTGTTCATAAGTGAGATTGGTCTGAAGTTCTCTTTCCTTGTAGGGTCTTTGTGTGGTTTAGAAATGAGGGTTATTTTCGCCTCGAAAAATGAGTTAGATAGTGTCCCATCTGACTCTATTTTGTAGAATAGTTTGGAGAGTATATGTATTAGGTAATCAATAAATGTCTGATAGAATTCTTCACTGAACCCATCTGACCTGGGCTTTTTTTTTTTGTGGGGGGGGGTTGGAAGGCATTTGATGACTGCTTCAATTTCTTTAAGTGTTATGGAATTATTTAGATGGTTTACCTGGTCCTGTTTAACTTTAGTATCTGTTATCTGTCTAGGAATTCATCTATTTCCTCCAGATTTTCTAGTTTTGTTGAGTATAGGCTTTTGTAGTAGGATCCGATGGTTTCTCGAATTTCTTCAGTTTCAGTTGTTATTTCTCTACTTTGATTTCTGATTTTGTTAATTTGTATACTCTCTCTTTGTGCTCTAGTTAGTCTGGCTAAGGGTTTATCAATCTTGTTAATTTTCTCAAAGAACCAGCTCTTGGTTTTGTTGATTCTTGGAATGGTTCTTTTTGTTTCTATTTGGTCAATTTCTGCTCTGAGTTTGATTATTTCTTGCCATCTACTCCTCTTGGGTGTATCTGCTTCCTTTTGTTCTAGAGCTTTCAACTGTGCTGTCAAGTTGCTAGTGTATGCTCGCTCCAGTTTCTTTTTGGAAGCACTCAGAGCTACGAGTTTTTCTCTCAGTACTGCTTTCATTGCATCCCATAGGTTTGGGTACATTGTATTTTCATTTTCATTAAATTCTAGAAAATACTTAATTTCTTTCTTCTTTGACAATGCTATCTTTTAATAGAGCATTATTTCGTTTCCATGTGTATATGGGCTTTTTATTGTCTTTGTTATTAAAGTCCAGCCTTAGACCATGGTGATCTGATAGGATGCATGGGAGTATTTCAATCTTCTTATATTTATTGAGGCTTTTTTGTGACCAATTATATGGTCAGTTTTGGAGAACGTACCCTGAGGTGCTGAGAAGAAGGTGTATTCTTTTGTTTTAGCACGAAATATCCTGTAGATGTCTATTAATTCCAATTGGTTCATAACCTCTGCTAGTTTCACTGCATCCTTGTTCAGTTTCTGTTTTCATGATTTGTTCATTGATGAGAGTGGTGTGTTGAGGTCTCCCACTGTTATTGTATAGGGTGCAATGTGTTTTTTGAGCTTTAGTAGGGTTTCTTTTATGAATATGGGTGCTCTTCTATTTGTAGCATCTATGTTAAGGATTGAGAGTTCCTCCTGATAAATTTTCCCTGTAACAAGTAAAAAGTGTCCTTCCTTATCTTTTTCGATAACTTTTGGTTGAAAATCTACTTTATTTAATATTAGAATGGCTACTCCAGCTTGTCTCTTGGGCCTGTTTGCTTGAAAGTTTTTTTCTCACCCTTTTACTCTGAGATAATGTCTCTCTTTGTCTCTGAGATGAGTTTCCTGTATGCAGCAAAACGCTGGATTCTGTTTATGCATCCACTCTGATAGCCTATGTCTTTTTATTGGGGAATTGAGTCCATCTATGTTAACAGATATTAAGAAATATTGGTTGTTGTTTCCTGCTATTTTTGCTTTCAGAGGTAGAATTGTGCCTGTGTGTCTTTTTTTATTTTGGTTTTCTTGCTTAGGTATTTTCTTGTTTTTACTAGGATGTAGTTTCCCTCCTTGTATTGGGTTTTCCACCTATAATTCATTGTAGTGCTGGGTTTGTGGTCAGATATTGTGTAAATTTAGTTTTGTCCTGGAATATCTTGGTTTCTCCATCTATGGTGATTGAGAGTTTTGCTGGGTTTAGCAGCTTGGGCTGACACTTGTGTTCTCTTAGGGTCTGCATGATGTCTGTCCAGGATCTTCTAGCTTTTATAGTCTCTGTTGAGAAGTTGGGTGTGATTCTGATTGGTCTGCCTTTATATGTTACATGACCTTTATCCTTTACTGATTTTAGTATTCTTTCTTTGCTTTGGGCACTTGGTGTTTTGACAATTAGGTGTCGGGAAGAATTTCTTTTCTGGTCCACTTTATTTGGAGTTCTGTAGGCTTTTTTTTTTTTTTTTTTTTTTTTTTTTTTTTTTTTTTATACTCATGGTCATCTCATTCTTAAGGGTAGGGAAGATTTCTTCCATTATTTAGTTGAAGATATCTACTGTGCCTCCTAGTTGATATTCTTCTTCCTCTTCTATTCCTATTATCCTTAGGTTTGGTCTTCTCATTGTGTCCTGGATCTCCTGGACATTTTGGGTTAAGAGCTTTTTGGCTTTTGCATCTTCTCTGACTGTTTTGTCTATGTTTATAATGTTGTCTTCGGTCCCCGAGATTCTTCCATATCTTGTAGTCTGTTGGAGATGCTTGCATCTATGACTCCTGATTTCTTTTTTTAGGTTTTCTACCTCCAAGGTTGTCTCTTTTAGTGTTTTCTTTATTGTGTCCATTTCTGTTTTAAATTCCTTTTTCCATTCCTTCATCTCTTTGGTTCTGTTTTCCTCTAGTTCTTTGATTTCTTTGAGTGTTTTTCTTGTTTCCTCTTTAAAAGCTTCTATTTTTTATGCTCTTTTCTTTCATTCTTGTTTAAGTGAGTTATTCACGCTCTTCTCAAAGATCTCCATCATCATCTTGAGGTATGATTTCACGTCTGAGTCTTCTTTTTCTGGAATGTTGGACATTTCGCTGTTTGCTGTGATGGGAGAGCTGGGTTCTGGTGTTTCCAGGTTGTCTTGGTTTCCATTGGGTAAGTTTTTTCGCTTTCCTCTTGCCATCTTGTTGTCTGTGATTACACATGGCCTTATTGTCAGTGATTGTTTGCCATCTCTCCCATGTACCTGGCCTGTGTCCCTGGGTCTCCGCTGTTTCAGGTGGCAAATGGCTTGAGCATTTGGTCTGCATGCAAGGGCCTTCCAGGTGGACCCAAGTCTCTATGGCAGAGTTCCTGCTCCCCTGAACCAATCAAGGGGGGCCACACTTTACACACTCCAGGCCTAGCCCTCTTTGTGCCCCGGCTACTCGCTGTGCAGTCTCAAAGGCCTGCATCCCTGGATCTCCGCTGTTCCCAGTGGCAAATGGCCTGAGAGTTTGGTCTGCACACAAGGGCCTTCTGGGTGGAAAGCGAGTCCCTTCAGCAGAGTTCCTGCTCTCCTGAACCAATCAGGGGGCCGCACTTTCTGCACACTCTGCCCAGACCTCTTTGTGCCCCTGGCATTCATAGTTTCTGTTGAGAAATCTGGTGTGATTCTGATAGGTCTACCTTTATATGTTACTTGACCTTTTTCCAATACTGCTTTTAATATTATTTCTTTCTTTTGTGCATTTGCTGTTTTGACTCTCATGTGATGGGAGGAATATCTTTTCTGGTCCAATCTATTTGGAGTTCTATAGACTTCTTAGATGTGTGTCAGCATCTCTTTTTTAGGTTAGAGAAGTTTTTTTTTCTTTCTATAATTTCATTGAAGATATTTATTGTCACTTTAATTTGGGAATCTTTGCTCTCTTCTATACCTATTAATCATGTTTCCTCTTCTCATGTGTCTGCATTTCCTGGATGTTTTGATTTAGGAGCTTTTTACCTTTTACATTTTCTTTGACTGTTGTGTCAATGTTTTCTATGGTATCTTCTGCCCCTGAGATTCTCTCTTTATCTCTGGTATTTTGTTGGTGATGCTTGTGTCTGTGACTCCTGATCTCTTCTTTCCTAGGTTTTCTATCTCTAGCTTTATCTCCCTTTGTGATTTCTTTATTGTTTCTATTTCCATTTTTAGATTCTGGATGGTTTTGTTCAATTTGTTTACCTGTTTGGTTGATATTTTTGTTTCCTCTTTAAGGCCTTCTACCTGTTTACATGTGCTCTCCTGTATTTCCTTAAGGGAGTTAATTATGACCTTCTTAAAGTCCTCTAACATCATCATGAGTTGTGATTTTAAATCAAAATCTTGGTTTTCTGGTGTGTTTGGGATATACAGGACTTGCTCTGTTGGGGGAACTTAGTTCTGATAATGCCAAGTTGCCTTGGTTTCTGTTGCTTGGGTTCTTGCACTTACCTCTGGCCATCTTTTTATCTCTGGTGTTAGCTGGTCTTGCTGATTCTGACAGTGGCTTGACCCTCCTGTAAGCCTTTGTGTAAGCACTACTGGTGGGCAAGCTCTCACTTCGCAGGGTCTGTGTATAGAGTGCTGTGGCACAGTGTCAGCACAGTGTGCAGACAGAAACCAGAAGGATCAGTTCCTGTTTCCTGAAGACTCTGGGTGGTTCCCTCAGAGCAGAAGTGGTGATCTCACCTGTCCTCTCAGGTGTATCAGCATGCTGGTGAGACCAGCTTTCTCCCAGTGGGGTCTGGTTCCAGAGAGCTCTGGCACAGGGTCAGCTCCTGGCGCAGGTGGAAACCAAAAGCAAAATTACTCTTATCACTTATACTTATGAATGATAACATGTTGTGTCTACCTTTCTGCATCTGGTATATTTCACATATTTAACCATAAAGTACAGGCATTCAAGTTTTCTTATGACTGCAATATTCCACTATGGTATGTACTTTTCCCATTTCTACTTTAATGTTGATGGGTGTCTAGGCTTAGTCTACATCATGGCTATTTTGGATAGTCAAGTCAACATGGGCAGTGGAATTCCTGCCTTCTGGCCTTTGCTTTTGTGTTAATTCATCCTAGAAGGGAGGCCTCATTTGTTCCCAGGAGACAAAGCAAACAGTGTTGTTTCACAAGCTCATAATCATACCCGCATTAAACTCTGCAGCACCCTAGCTGCAAGCGTCTCTGACTTAATTCAGTGAATGCTCATTTATTTTTCATTCTATAAACTGCTCTTTATGGGCATTTGACATACTGGTCCAGGGTCATCATAACCTCTGGTTTTGCCACTGTCTCCTTTAGAGATGATGAAAACTGACTGACACCCAGGTAAGAATGATCTCTCAGCTCTGCTGGGCACAGGCACTACAGTGAAGTATGACATGGGCAGCCCTAGTTATTATTATCATCACTTGCTGTCATAAAGGACACATCAGGCACTGGGTGCTGACTCTGCTGGACATTGGCTGTTATCTTGGGCACCTACAGCTAGTGCCCATTAGATACTATTATTGTGAACATTTTACATAGAGAAATGGAGTCACTGACTGCATATAGACCTTCCTCATATGAGTTGGCAACTGAAGGAGAGATCTAGAATGTTCTGTTGCAATATTGCTCATGGGTGACAGTTCTCAAAGTCAGTGCTTCCCGAGAGCCCCTGGTCTTTCTGATATCTCTAAAAAGAGCTCTCCAAAGCTCTGGGTGACAGTAGCTGTGCAGCAAGTTCAGGAAACAGCAGTGAGGCCTGGTCCCCTGGGGCATTCCAAAGAAGCCCCTACTGGCTGCCTAACCAGAGCTAATGAGTACCCTAGAGTTTCACTCTCTGTGTACAGTTAAGTGGTCACCCCAACTTTCCAATTTTTGATATCTGGGCAAAGGTCTTCAGGCACTATCCTCCATGTCTGCCATTGACCCCCTGAGAGTATGATGTACTTAGAAACTGCTGTGTTGGTTGAAGATGATGGCACTGTTTATGTCTGTTCATTTTGAACATGAGTGATATTTTCCTCAGGTGGGGAGATGTCAGGGGAAACCTTATGAAAAGGCTTGGGCTACAAGAGGAACTGGCTTCTCAAGACTGTGGCAGAGAGAACTAAGGCTGCAGGCAGGTCTTCACCATCCCTCTAACACATCTGTTTCATGTTGACCTGCTTATTCTGTCTCTGTAAAATATTCTCTCTAGGTGAGCCCTGATTGTCATGAGTTATATGAGAACAGCCCAACTCGAGACCAATCCCATGGACAGGAACCAGTCCTTGACACTATTAATAATACTCCATCATGCTTGCAGACAGGAGCCTAGCATAACTAACTGTCCTCTGAGAGGCTCTACCTAACAGCTGACCAAAACAGATGTAGATACCCACAACCAAACATTAGATGGAGCTCAGGAAATCTTGTGGAAGAGTTGGAGGAAGGATTGAGAGACCAGAGGGGAATAGGAACCCCACAGGAAGATCAACAGAGTCAACTAACCTGGACCCTTTGGAGTCCCCAGAGATTGAACTACTAACTAAAGAGAATACATGGGCTGGACTTAGGCCCTCCTGGAAATACGTCACAGATGTGCAGCTTTGGTCTTCATTCCAACCCCCAACAATTGAAGTGGGGATGGTCCCTGACTCTGTTGCCTACTGGTGGCTCCTGTCACCCTACCAGGCTGCCTTGCTTAGCCTCACTGGGAGAGGATGTGCCCATCTTGCACTGACTTGATGTACCAGGCTGGGTTGTTAACTAGGGAGTTCTCCCCGTTTTCAGAAAAAAAAGGAGAGGAGTTTGGGGGAGGAATTGTGTGGGAGGGACTGGGATGATTTGGGGAGGCTATCATTGGAATGTAAAGTAAATAAATAAATGCATTAATGGAAAATATATATTTATATACACACTCATGCTTTGCTTAAATCAGTTAAGAACCTATGATGTCAGTATTAACTGTTAGCTTGACAGAATTTAGGATTATCTGAGCAATGGACTCGTCGCTGAGGTATTGTCTTAATTGTATGTCCTAACGATATGAAAGATCCATCTTAATTGTGAGCAGGACCATACCCTGGGCATGGGACTCTGGCTTAAATACAGGGAGTATCAGCACTGGTCTCTGCTTCTTGTCTGTGAATGTAAGGGGACAAGCAGCATCAATTTTCCAATGCTGTGACTTTTTCACAATGGACTGTGTGCCCTGCAACTGTGAGACCAGTAAACCTTTCTCTCTTGTGTTTAATTTATCAGTGTATTTTATCATAGCAACAGGAAAAAAAACTAAGACAGATGCCTTCTGAGAAAGATATAGCCAGGTGATTCCATCCATGTGCAGACACTACAGAACTTACACCAGGGTGAAAGTCAATCCAGAAGCATGGGGTCTTGTTGCAGCTGAGAGACTCTGTGGGCATGAGAGGTAGACAACATTATACAACACAGCCCAATGTTTGACAACAAACTCTTTGCCACGAGAAAGATTCTATTTTAAACCAATGAAGGAAAGCCTAGCATAACGAAAACCTAGCACAACCATTTATGGCCTTCCCCGGTGCTATATGGAGCACACAGCCACATACACTATGCTTGCATATGCTGACAGTACAGTGGGCTTGTAACCACCCTGACCACAACCACAGATACACTGTGACATCATGAGCTATAACATCACTAGATGGTAGTTGTTCAGTGCCGCTATGGTTTGGTGGCAGTACTGTCCTGCCTGCACACACTTAAGCATCACCATAGTATGGGTTTGTGGACGAACACATTTTGGCACTGCTGGGTGGTAGGGCCTCAGTCTTCATAACTTCACATCTCTGCTTCTGTGGCTGAGCTACCCTCCTCCCTGCTTCAGGTTATGGTAAAAGCCAACTAATGGCCTTGCCACTTTCATCCTCAGTCGGTAGCCTGTGTCAACTCCACAGCCACCAGACAGAGCTTCCAGCTAGCTTCAGTCTGATCATCCCCTCCTTGTGCAGAAACATCAGAATCAAATCTTTATTCCTTCCTGCCAGGATCAAAGGCCAATGAACAGCACTGCCCTCCTTTTGTCTGCCTCAGCTTAGACCTCATTGAGGAATGAAGCCAGAAGGAAGTCAAACTTCCATCTATTCCTGGTAGACTAATGCTCATGGAATGTGGCCTATGTCTCCCCCACAAGTAGGCTCCAGCGCACCCCTCAATTTAAGACGTTCTGCCCCTTGGGAAAGAAGCCACCTTTTTGAAATCACCATCGCCCCCTCTAGGTAGCCTGCCTGTTCTCTGATCCAGGTTGCACCCGCACTATCTGTGCTTGTGCCTTTTGCTAGTGTTTGAGGAGGCGGTCATTAGTATGGGGGTGGGCGTTACACATGAGAGCCATCTTCTGCGGTTTGCAGTTTGCTGTTTCTATTTTGTGGTAACTTGAAAGAAGGGTTTAGTTTTAATAGAATTCAGAGACTAATCTTTCTCTTCTAAAGTTGCATGTAACTTCTGTTAGGAAAATTGCTTTCTAGCTTCAAAGCCTCAGCTAATATTTCTTCCTGTTTCCTTCTGGCAGTTGCAAATGCAGCTTCCCATACTTGATACTCCAATTTAAACAATGTCTCTGTGTGGTAAATGATGTGGCCTTTTGCACACAGTGACATTTTGGCCCAGAGTTTGTTCTGTCTAGAGAACCCTGTAGCCAGATATCTATTTATAGTCGCTCAAAGACAGAAGGTACCAGTCGTTAGGGACAGCCAAGGCCACACACCACTTCCTCACATCTGTGCACGGCTCACGCAGTCTGTGTGTCCAGGCCTGCTCTGCGGTGCCACACCTTAATCAGCAGAACTTGATACTAAAATGAGGAATGTGCTTGTCAGGGTTTCTGTTGGTTTTGCCTTTTATTTTTGGTCAACTTGACACAAACTGAAATTATCTTGGAAGGAAAGCCTTGGGAGAGAAAATGCCTTCATCAGTGGAAAAGTCTATGGGTCATTTTCTAGATTAATGATTGATGTGAGAGGGCCCTGCTCACTGCAGACGGTTTCATCCCTGCGGTCCTGGGTGCTGTGAGAAAGCAGAGTGAGCAAGCCGTGGGGAGGAGCCAGTAAGCAGCATCCCTCTATGGCATCTACATCGGCTCCTGCCTCCAGCTTCCTGCTCTTCTTTTCTCATGTTGCTTTCTGTCATAGTGTTTATCACAGCAATAGAAAGCAAACTGGGACAAGGAAATGCAGGAGAAATGAAAAGTTTCCCGTGAGCCCACTATTGCCTGAGCGTTAGTCCCCACTCTTTCCCTTATACACATTTTCATATTTGTGTTTTTCTTGTGTGAGAGGTATGGGCAGGATATAAGGCTCAAAGAGAAAGCAGAATAGCATCTTGGAAGGAATTAAAGGCCTCATGTCTCTCACTGCGCAGTTATCTCAGCTTGCTTCTGATGATAGTTCAGAATACCATTGGAAATGGTTGGACCATCCACTGGAAGATCTGATGCCAAGACACCCGGAAGTGATGTGTACACCCAGGGACTCATATTGATTTTCAGTGCTTTCCCTTCTATGGGAGCAAGTCACTTGTTCTATGAAGCCACCACTGAACTCTTTATTCCAGGAACAAACAATGATGGGTAAGTCTCACAAGACCTTTCTGCAGTGGGTCAAGAGCTATGAGGAGACGGTGTACAGTATGGCTCTTAGTGAAAGGGAGGGACACGTCCTGGCACCTGTGGGGACAGCGGCATACACAGCATTGTCTAATGCAGCTCTTGTCGTGGAAGATCGTAGCCACAACATCAGTTGCTGCGTCTTCCTTGAATTTGACTGCGAGATTTTGCCTGCGCTTGTCACCATGATTGTCTTTTCGGTGGCTCCAGTTGAGAGCATGCAGTTAAGCAGCCCACTTCTTGTGAGGCAGCCAGTGCCCTTTGTTCCAGAGCAGGCAGCTTCTCTGCTCCGTGCTCAGTCTCCCAGTGACAGGGACTTCTTTGTTCTGCCAGCTTCCTGCTTGGATTCAATTGAGTTCCTTGTGTTTAGTCCTTAACAAAAATCTTTCATCCTTGGCTCCTCCCAGGGTAGGGAAGATTTAATGAGTTTTTTTAGTTAGTCAACATTAAATGTTGCTCCATGTATTATCTCCCTCTGTGTGTGTATATGTGTACACACACACACACACACACACACACACACACACACACGTGTGTGTGCCCATGTGCGCTCGCACTTGCACATGCTTGCACACACATATCGTGTGTGTGTGTGTGTGTGTGTGTGTGTGTGTGTATAGTATCACTCCTCTCCCATCTAATTTCTTTGAGAAAAGATCTCTTGTTATTCATTCATTCACTCACTCATTTATTGAGACAGGGTATATATATATATATATATATATATATATATATATATATATATATACCTTGCCTGACCTTGAACTCAGAACTCACAGTGATCCACTTGCTTGCATCTGCTTCCCAAGTGGTTAGATGGAAGGTGTGCCACCCGATAAGGGCCTTTTGTTTTCACCGCTGTGCACACCCGGTTATGCATCCCACAAGTTTCTGGGGATTCTCCTCTCTCCAGCTGCCATCTCAGTGCAGGGATGCGGAGATTACAGATGTGTGCCGCTGTCTTTATGTGTGCTGGGGATCTGAACCAGATGCTCCTACCTTCATAGCAACCACATAGCAACTGAGCTGCCTCCCCAGGTCCCAGCCGTACTTCCGTATACCTCAGAGCAGGCAGAATTGCATTATCTCCGGAAGGCTTACAGGTGAATGAAAACCTAGAATCAGCTTGCCTTACCTGGCTCAGAAGCCTTTTCTGGGGTTCAAAGCAACATCTACTGAGAGCTACCTTCAAGCAGAGTGTGGACCTGTGTAACCAGGCACCCTTATTTCTCTGGTTCTTAGGTCCTTCCTTGCTGTGGGAAAATCCTCCATGCCTGCCCCTTATCCAGAGTCAGTCTGTACAGCTGACTGGTTCTGCATTGCTCCCAGCTGGTTCTAGACTGTCAGAGCTGGTGGTGTAGTCATGACTCTTGGGTTGAGTGGTGTCATGCTGCTATACATCAGGGATTCCCCAAGTTTGGCATGTTAGGGTCACCTGATGGATTTTTCCCCTTTAAGTAATTTACTTATGCACTTTACATCCAGATTTCTTTCCTCCTTCTTCCCGGTTTATACCTCACACAGCTCTTCCCTCTGTCCCCCTTCCTCTTCTCTTCTGAGAAGGCAGAGGCTCCCCCATCCCTAAACCCTGCACATCAAGTCTGCAGGACTAGGTGCATACTCCCCCACTGAGGCCAGACAGGGCAGCCCAGTTAGGGGAAGGATTCACAGACACGGAGCAGATTTAAGAAGTTACCACCCACTTTGCTGTGCCCTGCCCTGCAGTCAGAGCTGGGCTGAAAGCAGAGCTCTGTGCTTCTTGCAAATCTGGTTTCTGCTGGTCTGAGAACCATGCTTCAGGGATTCTTTTTAAAGGTCAAGAGCCTCATCCTTTTGCCTAGCTGAGGAAGTAGGTGAGCCAGGCAGGTAGCCCTCCCTCTCAACCATGTACAGTTCAGTGAAGCTTCCTGGCCTAAGAGTGTCAAGGCGAGGAGTTTCTTCTGACAGACATCAAGGAACAGTGAGACTGTCAGAGAGGGAGACCATCATCCGGCCAAAGAGTCACACTGAGGGGAGCCTCTTTGTAGAAGGCTTTGTAGATTTTGAGCTATGGCCTGACAATCAAGATGGAGTGTCCAAGGCTGCAAAGATAAAGATAGGTCAGGAAGAGGGAGAGGTAATGAAGTTCAGATAGATCCCAGAAAGGATGGACACATAGCATGGTTCATATAAAAACATGTACACAGCCAAAGTAATGGCTATACAGAGAGGAGGGGAATGCCAAGAGCATGCTGGTCCCTTCTGGACCAGCTGAAGGTTAGTATCTCTGGTTTAACAAGAGAACAGCAAGACTCTGTGAGGATTTAAAGCTAGTGGGCTGAGTGTGCGTATATATAAACGTATAAGGTAATTTTATTTGGGCCTAAGAGTGTATAGAGAACCCTAGTTTCCCTAAGAATCTTGTGTGTGTGTATATATATATATATATATTACACACTGCATCTTTATAGAACATCTGTGCATATATGTGTGTCACTGACCCAGTAAAGAAGAAGCTGAAACCCAGCAAAGCCAACTCTGGTAAAATGAAGTCTAGATGCTCAGCTTCCCAGTGGCTGATTATGTGTTGTCTTGTGAGTAACACCTAGTGCTAGCCCTCTTACATGGTATGCAATTTTAAATTGATTGGAAGGCATAATTTTATATTCTTTCGCACTGATGAGGCAAGATTATGATTGACTGATACAATTTAGGGCTCATAAAGAGAATGCTAACCTCCAGAACTGAAATATGTTCATCTCTCCCCTGGAAGGAGGTCATTCTACATTTTATGAGAAAGGAGGTCTGGTGTGGGGGGGCAGTACAGATGACAGGGGCAATGGGAAGGGGACATGAAAGGAGATATCAACCAGATGTTACTGATGTGATGCAGGAGTGAGGGTCCTTTATTACTTTCCTTGGATATTTCAAAGATTAGTGGGTTCCTGAGAGAAAAGGGGTGTAAGTGTTGGGGGCATACTGAGTAACATATGACTTTAATCACAAGATTCTGCACTTGTGTTAGTGGAGATTTTTAGGGCTGGACGAATGTCACAGCTATACAATGTGGCTTTCAGGGGTCATCTGACTGATTGCTTTAATAGTTTGGAGAAAATGAGGTTGCAGCAACCACTTGACTACATAGACCCAGGGAAGGCAGTCTGCCATCTCCTCAGCGAAATGAGAGATTAGAGATTTCTCACTCGGCATGAATAGAGGGGGATTGGAAGAATGTTGGTAGCAGTGAGCCCTAGATTTAAATGCTGGCCCCTGATTTACTAAGCCAGTCCTCCAGAGCTCACGGAAAATGGCTAGTTTTTCCAGCATCATGGGATTCTGAAATTGAGAAATTTCTGTATCAAAAGCATTCACGTTTTAAAGAAATTCTTCCTAACAGCTGTTATCACTTCAACCACAATTACTTTGCTTTTCTGGGCACTCCATCAGTGTCTCAAGAGAGTCATCACTCAGCAAATTGCTTCAGTGTATGTGAATATTGTTCCAGACACAGTTGTGGCCATCACACATGGAGTTCACAGGCCGTCAGTTATTAGCAGCCATGCCCACAGAGAAGATGGGATCTCACCTCTTGGAGTAGTGCCCATGAATCTGGAATGCATCTTTAATCCACCAAGCAGCTTGATCATTGTCAATGCTGGTCCCAACCATGGAGTCAGATAGACTGAGGTGTGGAAGGAAGCCTCCAAGCCCTGTGGGTGTCCTGGTGGGTAGTAGATTATGCTCGGATGAAATAGATAGAAAGTGGATAGACTGGAGGGCTTTCATGTAAATCAATGACTACATAGAGTAATGACTATGAAGGCTAGTCTAAAGGGTCTGAAGGACCCTCAACATTTGAGAGTTCCTACAATTACATGAAACCAAGCTAAGGAACACAGAAGGCACAGAAGGCATCAGAGTAGAGGCACTGTCTATAGTTTCTATACCCTGAAGTCCTCATTCTGTTTCTATGCAGCCACCTATTTATCTATACATCCATAGAACCCCTCCTTCTATTCATTTATGCATCTCTCCACTTTTGACTCCATCCATCTCTGCAAACATTTATTCATGGCTTCCTTGAATCTGTTTTTTTTTTTTTTTTTACTTTTTCAAGGCACTGAGAGATGAGAATACTAGAAAGACAATGATCGGTCAGGGCACCAGCTGCCTATAAGCTTCCAATTTTCCTGACAATTGGCTAGAAGTCCCACAACCATGGCCATGGCTGACAATATTGCATTGGCCTAGAGAGGCCAAATAAGATTTTTTGCTAAAGGCGATGTTTGAACTGAGTTTTGTCATGTGTTAGTAAGTCAGTACATATTAGTGGTCTTAGGAAAGATTTTATATTTTGTTTTCTAGAAATTGTTTTCTTACATTACACATAAGACGGCAGAGCATGGCTGCTTTTTGTATCTCAGTGGGTATAAGGAAAGCTTGAACTTCAAGTGGGTGGCTTGCTGAAAATAATGAGCTCACAGACACCAAGCAGGAAACACCAGAAGCTTAAAGAAGAACAAGGGAGAAGTGTTGAGAGCAATCTGAGATCATCTTTGAAAATCAATGTGTGTATACCCCAACTTACTATCCTAGAAAACCTAGAAGACCCTAGAGTACATAGGTATCACTCAATATTCACGACAACATGTCATGTGTCATATGTAGCCCTAGAGAACTGTGCTCTACTCTCAAGAGAGGGTGTGAGTTTAACAAGTAAAACCTAACTGTTACAAAAGCAATTCGAGGTTGTGTAAACCCTAAAACAGTGATGAGATCTTCCTAATGCCCCGTATTGAATATTGGTCTCTCCCAGTACTCACTGTGGACTGATGATGTATTCAAGAAGCATCTATGCACATGTGCCTGTGTGACATTGACAAACCAGGTGGTGGATTAGGCAGAAGGATGAGCAGTTGCCATCATTCCAGAGATCAATGAGCCTATGGAAAGCTCTCCTGATGCAAGATGGGGGAGTCTTGGGAACTCTAAAGTTCCCAAGGAGAGGATTAGAAAGAAATTTATGCAGTGATAGAGACAAAGGTGTAGAAAGGAGCATTTGATGCTAAGGTCATGGGTGGGGAATGCAATAAAGTACATGTAGAGTTCACGAGAATGGAACTTCTGGTGAAAGTTATGAGATAATATAAGAAGACTGCAGTAAGGTCCTCATGGTTCCTGTGCAGAGTGGCTGATATCACCTGCCTGAGTGAGGACCCACCAGAGACCCCACTCACAGGACATGTCCTCATCTATACACTCACCATGCTCATTGTTAATTATTATTTTGTCTGTCTTCCTGGTTCCCCAAGAAGAGGAGTCTATAAATATCTCTCCATGCTCTGGTTACATTTACCGGTTACAGTAGATACTCAGTAAATGTCAGTGGCCAAATGAATGCATGGACTTGGCTTTAGAGGGGGCAGTTTTACATGAAACAGTAATGGATAGGACAGAGGAAACAGATGAGTTAGGGCTTGACAGTTGGTGTAGGGTAGGAAGAAGAGCAGCCTCTGTAAACAGAGCTCCTAAGAAACATATCTGTGTGCTGTAGAAAAGAGAGAAATCAATGTCCACACAAGGGTCTGGGGATAAGAAACATCTTGTAGGAGAGAGATTAGCAGAGTTATATGCTGAGACAAGAGTAGGAAGAGAGAGATGTGGGAGAAGACTTCCCATGATGAAGATGGTAAGCATTCTGTACTGGCTGGTTCTGTGTCAACTTGACACAAGCTGGAGTTATCACAGATAAAGGAGCCTCAGTTGAGAAAATACCTCCATGAGATCCAGCTATAAGGCATTTTCTTAACTAGTGATGGGGGGGGGGGGGGAAGCAGCCCATTGTGGGTGGTGCCATCCCTGGGCTGGTAGACCTGGGTTCTATAATAAAGCAAGTCGAGCAAGCCAGGAGAAGCAAGCCAGTAAGTAACAACTATCCATGCCCTCTGTATCAGCTTCTGCTTCCTGACATGCTTGGATTCCAGCCCTGACTTCCTTTGGTGATGAACAGCAATATGACAGTGTAAGCTGAATAAACCCTTTCCTCCCAAACTTGCTTCTTTGTCGTGATGTTCTGTGCAGGAATAGAAACCCTGTCTGAGACACATCCATTCATCTATTTGTTTATTCCACAAATATTGATGGGGATACCTTTCATGTGTGAACTACACTGGTTGCTTGAGATGCAATTGGAAGAAATAGGATCATGTTTCTGCTCTTGAAAATTGTAAACAGATGTGGACTGAACCTTTCCCACAGTTTAGTAAAGACGATAGAGCCTTCCCAGGAGCAAATGCTTCTAATTGTATGTCATAAAATAAGTTTTGATTATCTAAAATTTACCTCATTGAGGTATCTCAGTAATTAATTTATGGTTTAATGACACAGGGAATTTTATTGGTATCCTCTATAAGATCTTCTGAATTAGTTCTAAGCGGTACAAGTTTAAAAGCTTGGTCTTGTTTTTCCTTTTGTAAAATGGATATACTAATTCCCATGTCTTCAATGAGCTTCAAAGTACAACGATGCACAAAGTACATATTGCACCTTGCCTAGGGCATAGGCTGAGCTCTATGGAATCGCAGCTATTGTTTCTGATGGCACCTCTTTTACAGACTGGTCCAGAGAAAGACTGGAGAGGTTCCCTGAAAAGGGCAGCTGTCTCTCCTGGTCACCACTCTGTTTCATAGCACAGCAGCTGCTACAGAGAAGAGGACCAGTGAGCATGGGTCACCCACTAGTGCTAACCAGAGCATCCCTATGGACTTGAATCTCTTTTTGTTTTGCACCTGTCTTGTAGATAGGGGTTATTTTGCTCTTATAGGCGGCATCTGTGTTTTCAAAGCACATGCAAATGGTCCTGGATCTTGGAACCTCAGTAAACCACATGAAATAAATATCGTATGTCTGGACATTCTCATCCTTGTGTTTTCCACCCAAAGGCACATCAAGTACAAATGGCAGTTGAGTTGGGACTATTTTTGTATAGATACAGTTTCCCAGAATCCTTTAACTTCACGGTCATTGAATAACTTCAGAATACAGCCCCCAGGTTGAACCAAAAGTATGGGTTAACAATGCATATTTCAGAGAGAAAAAGGAATAGTTTGACTGAGAACTTTATAAAACCCTGTGCCAGGAAACTCTATAAAAGTTGGGGTTCTCTACTCCCGGAGTGCTCGTGAATCCAGAAATGAAATAGTATTTAGTACTGTCCTCTCCACACCTTAGTAGTGGGTCACATAGATAAGAAGTTCTGCCAATTTTAGTCTTGTCGTGTGTGAACCATGGGGGGAACTGCCTGCAGGACGTGGCTGTTGCACTGTGCAGAGGCCTCACATGTCACACAAGAAGGCAACGACACAGTGATCAAGAGTGCCATCACTTCCAACCTTGCAGCCTGGGGATTTTCTTCTCACCTGCTGAGCAGGAATGACCACTGCATGCCCACCAAGTGTTATGGGAAAGTCACAAGAATCCGTTGTAAGTAGCACATGGATGGGGAAAGTCTTTAGATCGTGAGCTTGAAGATCACACAGAATCAACCCAGCCATCTGGTCTCTGTCAAGACAATTGCAGATGTGCAGACTTCCTTTAGCCTAATGTTAAAATCATGGCCATCCTTGCAAAGGTAGCAACCTAATCTATAACCATCTGAGGTGATTACTTCTCCAGGTAGAGAATTTGTTCTTGAGGGAGTTCTCTCAGCACAGGCTACTCCTGTCCGGTCTGCTGAAAATAGTGTTCAGTGTGAACCTCAGATTCGTAACACAGCCACCACCATCAGGCATCGTTTGCAATTTTCTCCTCAAGGAAAGGCTTCAGGCAGGGTGACAGAGAGACAGGCAGACATCTAGGAGGGAAGATGGTCTCATTCTTGCCACAAACATGCTCCTCAAGCACAAAGGACTGATGGTGACTTGGGCACCAAGAGCAGGAGCATCTGGGGTTGGATGCAGGATTCACTTCCAGGGAAATGAAGTTGAAGACAACAGAGCAATGGACTCTGGGTAACTATGGTGTGGAAATGGGTCTGTGGCATCTTGGTAATGGTGGACAAAAGAGACAGCTTGGAACAGTCAAGGACATGTCATTATCCCTGAACAATAGTGTGTTTCCTGGTCCTCATTCCACAGTCTCATCCTCCTCTCAACACTGTCAGATCTGCAGATACATAACAGCACCTCCTCCTTGGGGGATTGTCATTTGGTTGTAAAATTACCTTTGTAAAAGGCTACCCTGTGAGCCTTAATGTGCACCTATTATAAATATCCAGCCAGAAGGTATTTCTAATACCCAGTGCACCCTCACATATGAAGGAAATAGATCAGAGCCCAGGGCACCTCCAGAGCACCATTCAGACATGCCCCCAAGGTGGATTATTCCTTAGCCGTGGACAGCGCAAACTTGCTCTGTCTGTGTCTGATTTATATGGCTTTCAGCCACACAGCAGGTGTGAAATGTACCCCCAACACTGTGTTGACAAAGCGAGCTACTGCGTCTGGCTCATTGTGTTCAGCACAACACTGTGTGTGTGAGGTTTCTATAGACTGTTGTAGATACCTGGTCTCTCTCATTGCTACATAGTGTCCTCCAGGGATAATATGTCACAATATGTTTATCAGCTGTGTAGACCATTGTCTACCATTTAGGGTGGGTACCATGGGTTCTGCTGAAAGCACTGGGTGCATGGCTTTGGGTACAGATACTCAGAGTGTTGATAGTGTAAGCCCAGATGTGGAATGTATGAGCAACAGGCATAAGTGTCTTGAGTCTGAATAGATGTTGTCAGACAGCTTGCCAAAGCAGCTGTTCCAGGCTTGGCCATTCTCTGCAAAGTTTCTCACCGAACGTGCAGCACAGAAAACCCTCTGGTGAACTTGGAAAGGAAATTATCTGAAACCTTCTAGACCTTGAGCAAGCTAACTAAGATCCAGCAGTATGAGGCCATGTCTACAACACTGGAAGACATGTTGTCTCTCTAGCCCTGGCCGTGAGCCCATCCCCGCATCTCCTTAAGACGAGGTATGAGGAAGGGTGGTGTTATGCAGTTGGCTAGCCTGGTTCAGGCATCTTCCTCCTGCCATGGGAGGGAGGTATTGTGATTGACAGCTGTCTGGGGCTCTGTCTGGAACCTCCAGTGAGGACCTGCTTGTGAAGACACTTTGTGAGCAAGGACAACACTGCAGGACTCCATTATTAACAGCCCGCTTCCACTCCATCCATCACTATGATATGTTTTAACTCAGGAGATTAATAAGAATGAGCTCACTTCTTAAATGAGGCCTCCAGACCCAGCTGGTTTTAATTGGTGAGGAAGATGAAGAACCAGCAGATGTTTTCTCAGAGGCCTGATCAGAAATGTCAAGATAATCGGCTACGGTGAGGGAAAGGTTGTGCCAGAATGGAAAAAAGAAATGCGTGGGGGATGAAGCTGATTCTTACTGAGAATGGACAGCCATTCTTACTGAGAATGGTGTGGTGTGCACATGACGGATGGAGGGGCTGACAGTCCATGCAACGTCATCAGACAATGCCACAGTAATAGGTCTGTCTTCCCACGGTGACTGCTCTATGGCTGTCAGTGTGCACTGCACACTTTCAGTTCCAGGAGTGTTGTGTGGAAAGGATGGATAGTTAGATGGGTTTTTCTGTCATAGGCCCGGTGACACGTCCCTTTGTTTCCTCTGACTAATCTCTCGAATATCTCCTTGAATCAATGAATAGAAGAGGAATGGGAAGAACAAAGTCTGCATCTCAGCCGCTCTATACTTGGCTTCAAGCCTTCGGGGGTTTTAGTGTGTTTGAAATGAGAGCTTGTGCTTGCTGATACCGTCATATGCCATGATGATAGTGTCAGTGGTTGCTGTGCAGCTGCTACAACAATTACAACATACTGGATGTCATAGATATTCAGTTATGTGGATACTTGGGCTGGGGAGATGGCTCAGTCAGTAAATAGCCATACATGTATGAGGATCTGAGTTCAGTCATGCAAAAAGCTAAACATAATGCTGCATGCTTATAATTCTAGAGCTATAGAGGTAGATGAAAGTGCATTCCTGGGCCTTGGTGGTCAGTCAGCCTAGCAACCAAGTGTAATCAGGGAAGCCACAGGTCCCAGCGAGAGACCCAACAAACAAACAAGGTAAATGGCACCCGAGAAGAATATTCAGTTCAACAAAATTGACCCTTGACCTGTATGTCTCCAGCCACACAGGCACCCCATCCATGTATGTACCTATCCATTCTCTCTCTCTCTCTCTCTCTCTCTCTCTCTCTCTCTCTCTCTCTCTCTCTCTCTCTCTCTCTCCATACACAAATGAACACGTACACTCAGAATACAGCTACCTGGGCCGTCACATTTGGAAGCCAGATACCTGGGGAAAATCATGAGCAGGGAGCGCTCCCCCTAAAGCAGTCATCCTCAAGCTGTGGGGTCCCATGACAGATACACGAGTTCTGATTCATAACAGTAGCAAAAGTACAGTTACAGAATACCAACAAATTAAATTTTATGGTTGGGGGACCCCACAACATGAGAAACTATACTAAAGGGTCACAGCATTACGAAGGTTGAGAACCACTGCCTAAAGACTGCACAGGACAACCCTGGCTTGCCTCTGCAGCTCCCAGAGGCTCTGGGATTGAGTCCCAAGATCCCCCAGGCTCTGACTGTCTTCACAGCACCTTTTCCCGCTTCTCTCCCTCTCCACTCCTGGTTCTTAGAAGGACAGTTGGCATTTAGAATAGCTCGATGGTAGGAGCTCTCTTAGCCTGTTCAAAGCCTTGCATTCAATCTGCCTGTGTACTCACACTTGAGGGGGAGCTCCTCCCAATGTCCTTAGCTCCATCTACTAAGACCCCATGTTTAATTGATTCCACATTCACAAATGGACGTGCACATGTCTTTTTGGAATCAGTATTTAAACACAGCAGAAGTCTTAAGTGACAGTCTCTTAGAGGAAATGTTACTAGTAGAAAAATACCCTAGCTTCACTATGTCTATCCTGCCTTTGATTCAGGTTCAAACCTGAAAGTTTGACGTTACATGTTGATAGAGCTTAACATGTAGAATCAAATGACTAATGTTTCCACTTGGTGGCAGGAAGGCTTGGTCTTCCAGTGGCTCAGAAGACATTGCATTTTACAGTGCAATCAGACATACCATTATCAGTGGGCAGGTGCTCTCTGTCTTCTTCCCTGGGTGTCTCTTGAGATTCTTAAGAGAAAGACAAGAAGCACCTATAATCAGCAGCAGTTATACATACAGAGTTGGCCCTCAGCAAAGCTTGTTGATTGACTATTTAAAAAGCCAGCTGAGTGGTTAATACAGACAGGTATGCACACACTAGCAGTTGGCTTCCTCGGGGAGCCTGTATACAGAGGGGCAGGCCTCTGTCCCCAGGGACAGGTGGGGAGTTGTGAGCAGCTGAACGCAATGACCATAGCTTGGTCTATTTCCACACACTGCTGGGATATGACATCAACCTCAGGACATTGTCACAGCAGTTCTTTGCACTGAGAAGCAGATGGGGAACAGGAGGGTCCTAAGTTATATCTCAGACATGAAAGCCTCTCCTTTAATGAAGACTAAGGTGTCTCAGGTTGACTTGTATGTGGACTGGGCGTTAGGCTCTGCAAACGCCATTGTTGGCTCTAATTTCAGCTCTGGTGTAACAGTAAAGACAGGGAGCGATGAGTAGGCAGAGGCAGGAAAGCAGGGCAGGGGTCTGTCTGGGGAGGTTCAGAGGGTGTTACCTGGGAGAAAGGCAACAGATCTTCCTTGCAAAGATTTCTCTGGGTACTGTGCAAGCTGTGGATGAAGGTAGGGTTGAGGTAAGTTGAAGCAGAGGGGAAGTAGCAGAATCCAAGGGGCCAAGAGAAAGGGAGGAAGGCACACACCTCACTTTCAGAACTGGCTTGTATTCTGAGGATGAGGATGGCTACAGAGAACCAAACCCAGTCCTCCAGGAATGTTTGGCCAGTGGGACTCTGCTCTTATGGCCCCAAAGTCAAGGTTACTGGAGTCTCCAGGTCTGCAGAATGAAGCTTCCTCCTGGGGCTCTCCAGATGGCAGGCCTAAACTTGCATCTGGGCTGGGGGTGGGGAAGCGTAGAGGGAACAGCTTCAGGTGCCAGGCTGGGGCTGCTGGTGGCTCAGTTTTAAGAAATGTGGATGTGAAGGCAAATGCTCTGTAGTAGCATCGAGGGCACTGATGGTTAACAGTGTCTCACAGTGACCTCCTATCTCTCTTGTGTTTAACTAGAAGAGAGAAGTTCAAAGCACCAACCTCAGTGGCCACAGTGGGGACTCTGCATTGTGCTGCTCCCACAAGTACGGAGTGTGTATGTGGGTAAAGTCTCAAGTCTATCCATTACTCACAGCATCGAATAGAAAGGCTTGAAGTAACAGCAATCTTAGCCACCTGGATCTGATCCTTACCTGCCGTATATTCAATTAATATATTGTATAAACAATCAAAATGATTGACTGTTACCCTGGGCTTTTCTTTGTGTAGCTGCACTGAGTGACAGATATTTCCTTCTAGAATGGTTGAATGCCAGCCCCTGCTCCTAAACCTCTGCTCTCAAACCTTGTGTAGAATACAGACTGTGTGTCCTATTCTGAGGGCACTGAGCACATCACACTTACATTCCTTGTCTTTCTCTTCTGGGAACCCCCATCTTCCACATCCTCTGCAAGGCCCTTTCCTGCACTACTACTTTCTAGAAGCTCCCCTTCCACAAACCCCAGCCTCCTTATGTGATCCTTGCACACCCATTTTGTACTGGGTTTCCTCCATCCCAGCACATAGCAATATCGACTGTTCTTCACCGCCCACTAAAGAAGCACATGGCTGGAGATGGAACTGTGGCTGACTGACACATGGTAGACATGATGATATGAAATGAAGCTCTGGGAAGACAGTATGAGTAAGTGAGGGAGGAATGGCGGGAGGGATGGAGGGAGAAAGCGCTAATGGACGTGATGGAGTGAATGCAGCTAGAAGCAAGGGTGGCCGTCATGCCAGGGAGAGAGCCTTCTCTTTTCCCAGTGTACCTCCCCAGAAGACGGATGCTCTGGGGGCCCACTGCATCCGAGGTCATGGCTGTGGGCTGTAAGGCCACGGACAGAAGATTTCTATCTTCAGAGGGAGGAGGGTGGTTGTTGGCAAGAGTTCTTGTTCCCTTTTAACTGTACGCTATTGTAGGCTATTTATTTGCAGAATGAGCTAAGTCCGAGGTGAGTGATGTCTGCGGGGGTGTCGCTTTGTTGACACAGTGAGATCAAGAAAAGTCCGTTTGTTAGCCTACTCAGGAAGAGGCATGAAGGGGAAACTTTGCTTCGCTATAAAACACCTCCCACTCATGTCAAGCCTGCCCTTAATAAGTAATCAGTAGTCTCATTCATATTTACCACAGACTTCAATTTTTTTTTTTTTTTTTTTTACAAACACAAATTGCAACTTTGGGGGGCGGTGTCTGGAAACTCAGAATTTGTTATTTTAATTACCAAAACAGTACATGTTTATCAAGTTGTGCTGTGTGCTCTTTGCTTTGTTTCTCTGGATACAGTTTAAAATAAACTCTACAAGAAATGTATAATTATTCTAAGTAAGAATTACAAAGAACACTCCCGTGTCCTTATTCCTTCTTATGGAATAATGGAGCATTTGTGGACATGTCACCAAGCATAAGCATGTTGGGTCATGTGTGTGTCTTTCCATGGCACATGGGTGAAACCACCAAGAGGAACCTGCAACTACTTACACTGCTGTTAGCTTGCACTTTGAGCCACATCCACACCACACTTTAGACACACACACTCTTGGTGAACCCTAAAGATATGTTCCTTCAATTTGCTCCTGTATAAGCATGTAAGCCCTTCACTTTTGCTGAAGGTCTGCTCTGAAACTTCATATCATTTCCCTAGGCTCCTTCTCATCCTCGCCTCCTCCTTCTCCTCTTTCTCTTCTCCTCTCCTTTAAAAAAAACTTTTTGTTAGTTCTTTATGAATTTCACACCATGCACCCCAACCGTACTCATTTCTACCTCCCTTTGTACCCACATTACAACCTTCCTACACCAACAGTAAAAGCATCTCATTGTGGAAGCTGAAGTGTGTCCCATAGTGTACCGCATCTTGTTGTGAAAGCTGAAGTGTGTCCCAGTGTGTCCCAGTGTGTCCCATAGTGTACCACTTTTGTCCACACTTCTTCACTTGCAAATGTTCATTGCAGTGACTCATTGGTCTGGCAGACCTCTGGCTTCTGCTCCACTATCCATATGGAAACTTCACTCTTCTCGGATATGGGAATATCTGAGATTGTTGCCTTGTGTCATGGAGATCCTGTAGCTTTAGATCTGTAGGACCAGCCCCTTCACACACTTCAACAGTTCACCAAAGGGGTGGATGTTGACGTGGGCCAGCTCAAAGTCCTGGATCTGAGCCCGAGATGTATCTTAGCTGGTTATCCTGCCAGCTTTCCCACTCTCACATCCTCAGGGCCTTCTTACCAGCAACCCCTACATTCAAGGTCAGCTCTATTGTGTATCCCAGGCGAGGTACTGGGCCTGCTCTCTCAAAAGCTGCAGCAGGTGAAAGGCAGGGTCAGCTCTTCTGCTCTGATGACCTTGCGGACAGCTCTTCTGCCTGCTGTAGAAGAGGAGAGAGACAAATGGTGGAGACAGCTCCCACACTCATGCCCTCAGATACAGTTTGCCTGGCCCAGTTTACTAGAATCAGCTCTACTGTGCTGCCCAAGTGAGATTCAGGGCCCACTCTCCTGAGTGGTGCAGCTGGTGAGGGACAACTGTCCTGCTCTCTGAACACTGGACCAGGTCTCCTGCCTGCTGTAGGTGGTAAGGAATGACGGGGAAGGAGGGTATCTCTCCCTCTCACACACCACTGCAGGGAGATGCTGGTAGAGCCAGCTCTCCCAGGCTTATATCCTGGGCTGGCTCACCAATGGACAGGGCTCCTCTCCTGAGTACCGCAACCGGCTGATGTTACTGAATGATGTTTTACTGAGAACAGAGGTAATTGGTTTGTTTTCTTTCGGTATGTTAAAACTTAGCTCTGCTGTCCTCTGGGTTTCATTGTCCTTAGTAAGAAGTCAACTGTCAGTCATACCAGAGTTAAACCAGTCTTTGTCTGTCTGTCTGTCTGTCTGTGTGCACACGCATGTGTGTACTGTGTACATAGATGAACACAAACACACATTCTTTTGTCCTTGAAATCCATGTGTTTTTACCTTTGCACAGGAGAATATTTCAGTGTTATGGTTGAGTAGTTTCTACCCGTGTCTAAACAAACTCTTCTCAAACATGGACAGGTAAGTCTATTCTTAAATCTGCCTAATGAGTACTCATTTCCAATACTGAAGCATGCAGGCTTCATACGCCCTGGTCTTGTTTATAGTCATATTACAGTTCTCCATCCCCACACATTTTTAACTCTTTCATAGTAGAGCACAGTTCTCACAATTACACTGAAGTGTCTCTCAGAAACTCTGACTTCTAGTAATGTTTGTGTGCGCTAACATTCTCCTCAGTAATGGATATTTTCATTTTCTGCATGTTCTAATTCCATTGCCTGGAGAACTGGTATCAATGAACAGTAGATACAAAGTAATATTTATGTTTTTGAAAAAGCCTGTCTTCTTCTTCTTGTACCAGGTTGCTGGAGTCAGGGCAGTGAATTAATCTGGCTTCTTCCTGGCTTGGGTCTTAGCTTTGCTATATGATTATTAATCTTTCATGAAACTGTCAATGCTGTTCTCTCTAGAAGAAAATCAGCAGATAAGCAGTATTTAGCAATGCCCAGTTCAAGGATCTCCTTCTCCAGCCAAAGATGTCAGCATTACTTCTTTTGGAGTGGAAACTCGTGAACTCCTACTATAGGCTAAAACACTGAAGTTAAAGGGATTGTTAGGGTTAGTGTTATCAACTTGACAGAGTCTGGGTTCCCCGAACATTCCCATTGGGATCTCGATTATGTTAATTGAGGTGAGAAGCCTATTCACTTTGGGTGGTACCGCTCTGCATTTGGGACCTCCACTGTATGTAGACGGAGATCAGAAGCCGGGTGTTTGTGGCTCTCTGTTTCCTGGTTCTGGATGTCATGGTACCAGGTATTTCAAGTTCTTTCTGTCTTGATTTCTTCACTCACCACGATGGACTGAAAAAGCCTTTAATGGTGAAAGAGTAAAGGCTTTCTCCCTCAGGGTGTTTGTATCAGAGCATTCTCAGAAGCTATGATGGGGTATGCTGCAGTTACTGCACATGGCTACCTAGTATATTAACAGTTCCTTCTCCTCGCAATTTGCCTTGATTGGCACCCTAGAGCTTCTCCCTCTGGAGTCTCATGAAGGACTTGCCAGTCATCATGAATTTCAGTAGCTCCACTCCAGACAGCATTAACCTGACTGAGCCAGTTCTCACCCTGAGTCTGAGTGTGCTGTTAGTTTCTGAAGCTCTTTTTACTGTGTCTCTGAGTTGCTACAATCCTGGGTTATGGAAGTCCTTTCTCTTTGCTTTACCTCCTGGCCAGTTGCTTTATGGATCACTAAATTGATCAGGGCTGTCCAGCCTGGGTCTTTTATGCTGGGGATATGTCTTTCCCCAAATTTCACAAGATTTTTGTCTAGTTCTCTTGCGTCAGCCCTAGTTTACAGCAGGTAAACTCACAGTTCCCCCCCTGACCTGCCATTTGCTCTCTACTTGTGAGTGTGGTGATGTTGGGAAGGTCCTGTGCCTCCAGGATGACAACTCACACCCGGTTTCTGAGCATTTGACATACCCTGACCCCTGGGAAGGGACGGGCAGTGCCCTCTTGCTGTGGGGCTGGTGGTTGCCTTAGATTTCTCTCTCATTTTCACCAGCTCACAAACTACTGATGTAAGTTCATCTGTCTGTGCTAGCTTTGCTGTATCCATGGAGGACCTTCCTCGTCCTGAAGTTCTAACAAGGCTTTGCTCTTTGTCTCTCAAAGGAACGGCTTATCACTTCGGGAATTTACCTCATGCATCTTTGAACTTTGGTTCTTCCCTAATGGGTTTAGAAACACTGTGATGTCAAGATGTTTCTGATTTGGTAGGATTTTCCAATTAATGGTTACTTCTTACCTGTATGAGGAACAATTTGTGTTTGGGGCATGTACCACTATATATTTCTCTTTTTCTTTCTCTCTCTCTCTCTCTCTCTCTCTCTCTCTCTCTGTGTGTGTGTGTGTGTGTGTGTGTGGTGTATATATTGTGTATGTGTGGTGTATATATGTAGTGTGTGTGTGTTTGTGTGTGTGTGTTTACACATGGGTATATGCACATGAAATCAGGTACCCACAGAGACCAGAAGAGAATGTCAAGTCCCCTTGGAGCTAGAGTTACAATTAGTTGTGAGACCCTCAACACGGGGACTGGGCTCTGAAATCTGTCCTTTGCCATCCCTCCAGCCCCAGGTAGAGAGTTCTTTATGTAACATGGATGTAAGACTCTTACTAACCACACATGCTGCAAATCCCCTCCTCAAATCTGCAGCTCGTGTTTTTATTGTCTATTTTACCTTTTGACAAGTAGATGTTTTATTTTGACTGAGCCTCATTCATGTTTCTACCTTTTGAGTATTATGGGGCTTTTTTGTTCCTTTCTTCTATGTCCCACAGACAGCACCTCTCGACGGACCTTACTTCCCATTTCTCTGGGTCTGTATGAACTCTCCGCCACGCCTCCCCCAGCATCTCCATCTTGCTGATTTCACTCTTATAACACGTTTTGGGCCCTGGTGAGTCAGTCTTTCACCTCGTTTTTCAAAAGTCCTCCTGGGTGTCTTCTCTCTTTGTTCTTCCAGACTGACTTTCAAATCCATTTGTCGAGTTCTATTAAAACTATCAGCTTTTGTCAGAAAAACCATTAGATTTATAGATTAATTTTGAGGGAGCTGACACTTTTATTATTGGATCTATGGCATGGCATTTCTCTCCATGTATTTAGGGTTTTTATATAAAGCTTTATATCGCAGTATTATATATAATGCCATTCATAGCCAGCCGCACATCTATTGAGGGATTTAATCTTGTATCACTTACAGTTTGGATCCTAAGTGTTTCCCAAAGGCTTAGGAGTTAAAGTCTTGGTTACTGTTGGGAGTTGGTGAAAGCCAATGGTTGGGGCTCAGAGGGAGAAACTTAGGTTTTGGAGACTTGCCAGCGAAAAGGAATTTTTTAAAAAGATCTCCTCCTCTCTGTCTCCCTTGCTCCCTCTACCCCTCCTTTTCTCTCCATCCCCTCCTCTTTCTCCCCATCTGCCTCCCCACCATGTGTCCCCTCATGTGCACATGTGTGTGTGTGTGTGTGTGTGTGTGTGCTCACTCACATGCATGCATTATGTCAGCAACCTTAACAGATATAAGACAATGTCCACTGTAATTTTTATTTATACTTCTTACCCAGCTTTTGGACACACCTTATCTTTATACCCTGCCATAATTTTTTTGTGTTAAGGTATCCCACATGTTACATTTGAGGGACTAGGAAAAGAGGAAAAAGTAAGGGGAACATACATTTTAAATGGGAGGACCAACTTTGAGATTGAGCGTACCGGCATACTGGGACTCTGAATCGTTGCCTATTAAACTACTTCTGTGTGTAGCGCGTTGGTGTCTTCTCTCTCACTGAAGGCATCTCAGGGTGAATCTGCTGCTGCTCTTACTGCCACCATCCTGTGTCCATGGGCCGGGATCGAGCTCAGACAGCAGACATGGTTTCTATGGTTCTGTGTACTGAGCACTTCCTGGGTCCCTTGTTTTGTAGATACAGATGGAGACAGACACACTGCGGAAAACAAAGCTTGGGGGTCATTTGATTCTTAGAAAAAGAGAGTCTGGTCAAGTGACTCAGGGGGCTGGAAGCAGCATTGGGTGGGGGAACTGCAGGACTCATTTGGACTCTTGGACAAAAGCCCGCAGTTGGGGGCACTGTAAGAGGCAGAGGCCATTGAGATTCTTAGTGTCGTCACTGGAGGAAAGCAAACAGCCAGCAGGGAATTGGGAGTCTCCCTAACCAGTGGGGAAGCACTCCTCACTTCTCTCCAGACAACTGGGTTGTCTCTCAAAACACTGTGGGCAATCCCTCTTTTTAAAATGTATTCTTCTCTCATATTTTGCATCCTGACTGCAGAGAACTCTACCCAGTCTTCACCTCTACCCTCCCAACTCCTCCGCCCATGAATATCAACCAAACATGGCATACCAAGTTTCAGTACGACTAGGCCCCTCCTCTCATTTCAAGGCTAGATGAGGCAACCCAGTATAAGGAAAAGGGTCCCCAAAACAGGGACTCTCTTTTGCCCAAAACCGGGAGTCCCACAAGAAGCCCAGGCTACACAACAACATATATGCAGGCCCCTTGGTTGTCAGCTCAGTTCCTGTGAGCTCACATAAGCCTGAGTTATTTGATTCTGTGGGTTTTCTTGTAGTGTCCTTGTCCCCACCAGCAACTATAGCCTTCCCCAACCGCTGCAGAATTCTCTCATCTCCACCTAATGTTTGAGTGTGAATTTCCACATCGGTTTCTATCAGTTGCCGGATGGAGCCTCTTTAATGACAGGGTCTCTGGGCTGTTCAGCCTCTGGGTCCTGGCTTCTCAACCAGTGTCAGGGTGGGCTTCCTCTAACAGCGTAAGTCTCAAGTTGGACCAGTCATTGGTTGTTCACTCCCACAGTTTCTGAGCCATCTTTACTGCAGTACATCTTGTAGTCAGGGCAAATCTTAAGTCAAAGGTTTGAGACACAAACCCAGCCACAAACCCCTCAAGAAATCCCTTCTTAAAGTAAGACTAAAAACCCAGAATATCACAGGGCAGGGAAGGGATCCTCCCACATCACAGCACTGAGGCAGCTGAGAGCCACAGAACTGACAGCATGGCCTGTGGTAAACCTTTGCTGTCAATCAGACCCCATCCAAAATGGAAGGCTCAGAGCAGCTACTGTGTTTGGCTCATGCATCAGTATGTGGGTCTGGATGAGCTGTTTCACCCTTGATCCTGCTGATAGCCATGGACTTGTGTAGTCAGCTACTGGCTCTCTCTGTGCTAAATCACTGCAGGGGAATTTCTCAAATAGTACAGAAGGACAAAACAGTCAGACCAGCAGAAAATTTTTTGAGCACAAGACTCAGAGTCACACTGACCTTAAACTTGGGTCCCATCCATCTATGATTCGACTACTTGGTCCCCATTCTTCTAAGCACTCTAAACATCCATTTTCTTTTTTTTGTTTTTTAGTTTTTGTTGTTGTTTGTTTGTTTTGTTCTTTAAAATTCAATAAAGTTTTATTTTCCCAGATGTACAGCTGATTGAACCTGTTCATGCATCTTCACCAGCAGCTGGGGCATCTCCAACCCTTTGTGTTTCTGGTGTAAATGACTTGGGCTCTGTGCTTTGAAACCAGCTTGATAAGTCCTTCACTAAGTAGCTCCTGAAGGGCTGCCCTGGCCAAGAAACCTGGAATCTTCAGTCTCTCGGAGACCACAGTTGGAGTAATAAACTTATAGTTGGAAACTTCCTTACAGAGTCTGTCATATGTAGTTTTGTCAAACAGGACGAGATTGTTCAGCTTGTCCAGAACTTTGTCTTTGGACCACTTCTTCTTTTTGGCCTTGCCACTATATTTATTTACTGAGTCTTTGGCTTTTTTGGCCAACTTTTTGGCATCTTTCTTCTTGTTGTCGTCTTTGGGTGGCATGGCGAAGCTCAGAGAGTAGTGTGGACCTCAGCAGCCTCACTAAGATGTTGGAAAAAAAGGAAGCTTGGTGGGCCAACAATCCCAGAATCCTTTGCTCTCTTTTTATTTAATGCATGAGTGGCACAGATGTAAATGGTGTCAACAGTGCTGTGACTACACCCACTTTCTACATCTTCCTTCCCTCTTTTCTGTGCTGCTGCCTCTCCTGTGGATCTCAGCCCTACCCCAGTCTTTGTGACTCATGTGTCTCTGGCAGCTTCTTAACTGATTCTTCCCTAAACACTTCAACCCCTTAAGAAAGAAGAGTTGAAGACCTCAGGGTGTTACTGTCTCTTCCTCTCAGTTTGCAGTCACATCTGCCATGAGACCACCCAAGCCACACACTGGTGACATAATGTCTTGAGTTTATTGTCCCCAAATCTTCAGCATGACCATCCTCACTACAACTCCACCCTTATTTATCTCTTGTAGCTAGACAGCTCTTTTTGTGGGAGTTTATTGTCCCCAAATCTTCAGCATGACCATTCTCACTACAACTCCACCCTTATTCTTTATCTCTTGTAGCTAGACAGCTCTCTTTGTGGGACACACAGCAAGTTCTGAGCCTGGAAGCCAGGGTCCCTTGGATCAGCCACTGCCTGACTCTGCTGCAGGATTTCCCTGTGGACCCCACAGTACAGTGATGCAGACACCCCTGCTTTAGGCAGGTGACTCCCTCTCCTCTATGTCCTCACCTTCAGGGACTCTCTTACATATACCCTCACCTCTGAGGCCATCTCTTGCCTCAAGCCACAGTGTCCCCAAACTCTTAATATTGCAGGATGTCACTCATTGCTTGGCCTAAAATGATTAGGTCTCTTCCCTGACATTTGTGCCAGCTTCTGAGCTCCTTGAGGGCAGAGGCCAATGACATTATGACTGAGTAAATTTTATGAACTAGGATTCAGCCCCCAGATTCCCAGCCTGTGGTTTCTGATGCATGACAGTTTAGATGACCTGGGCAGCAAAGGGTGTGATGTATTTCAGAAAGAGACAGAAGAAAGCACTGTTTTTAATTTATATAAAGTGACTGCATATTAGAACTAATTGAGAGATTTATTATCATAATTGTTACTGTCATGGAAGGTTTTCCAGCCTCATCACCAGTCTTCAAGGGACACAGCTTGAACCAATACTGTGTTTCTCTGCATGGTTCAAAATAATGCTCCAGTTTTTCATGCAATGGGATTTTGCCAGCTAGGCTGGCCTGCACGGATTTCCTCTAACCTTGGCTGATGGAAGTTAGCTCTTTGCCTTTTTAGTTCAGGTGAGTCACTGCAGCCTTTCATGTTTATATGTTGGACACTTCCTCCGCACACTGAGCATGCTACAATCAGCACCTAAACCCAAGGCTTCTGTCTGCGGAGACACGCCTTCATCAAGCATGGTGAA
The DNA here is from genome assembly GCF_963924665.1 of Micromys minutus. Taxonomy (NCBI): domain Eukaryota; kingdom Metazoa; phylum Chordata; class Mammalia; order Rodentia; family Muridae; genus Micromys; species Micromys minutus. Next base: position 23,487,336 of record NC_137969.1, read on the forward strand.
GAGAATACCTTTGTCTATTTCTATGAAGTTGATGTGACTGTGAGCTGAGGAGAACTCCAGCTTCAGAGCTTGGCTGTCACCTCCTCACTACGAGGCCTCTCAAGTCAGCACACCCCTGAGGTTCAGAGTCAGCTCCATCCTTGGAGACTGAGGGTATTCAGAGAGGCTATAGGTCTTGATCAAGTGACTTAAGAGTGGAAGGATTTATTTGTCCCACAGTTCCAGGTGGCAGTCCATAATGGCAGGGAACCACAGCAGCAGGGATTTGTGTGAGCTGGTCCCCTTAGACAGTCAACACCAGAAAGCAGTGAATAGATACTGAATGCTACTGCACAGGTTGCTAGTTGTGTTTCACATGGTCCAGGCTTTCTCGGGGACTGTATAGGTTCCACTCACAGTTAGGGTGAGTCTTCTAACAGCTATCAACATAATCTAGACCATCTCTCAAAGACATTCTAAGAGGTCAATGTAACCAAACATCCTAATCAATTTTAATTTAAACAGTCACTTACTCCAGGAGAGTCAAGTTGACCACTAACACCATTCCAAAAGAAGGGGTAGTATTTTACAAAATCTGACAGGGGAGGGCGTTTGGAACAGTCCAATCTCATTGTATGTGTGAATAAAAATGCCATGCTAATAATGTGCAAATAAAGTAATTTACAAACATAAAAATTTATAATGAGAGTCTTCTGTACACCGGACACTGAGCTAGATGTCAAGAATTCTATAGTGAGCAATCTCAGACACCCTCCCACACAGAACTCAAAGGCAGACCAGACCAGCTCCAATCCAACAACAGCACACAGTAGATGTCTGGGGGAAGAGAACGGGTTTCTAGCTGCATATAACAAAGGAGCTTTGCCTCTCTTTCAAGACTGAGGGTGGGACAGAGCTAGTGTGTCACCTTCTTGTCATTTGTCCCTGTGGTGAAGACACCAATGAGACTTTTCTACAAACAGGAAAAATGGCTTGCATTTGCAGTGTCCTAGCGTGATTCAAGACCATCATGATCATTTGACATGCTTCTAAATTAATATGACCGTATGATTCTTAATCAACTTGCAAGGGAAGAAACATATGTTCTGTGACATGAATTAATGTTAGCTTTGTGGCTTTACAAAGTCTTTCATACTGACTGCCTATGAAAGCCATCCCAAGCAGGAAGTGGAGAATGTTTGATTTCCAGGAAAATCCCTCATTCCTATACTCCAGCAAGAGGCCACTGCTATTCCAATCACTACCATAAAGTATTAATGTGGCTACCTTAGTCTTTACACAAATAGTCATTAACTGGTATTAACATTTTTGGGGAAGGTGTGAACAAATGTTTATTCACCATAGATAGGAAACTGACAACAGACCAGAGGAGTAACTACATCCACCTAGACTGATGAACGGGGTGGGGGGGGGGTTGTTGGGTACTTACAAAACTGTGGGAGGCTACTAAACAGCTTCATTCCTGAAGAGTCCCACCTCAGCATGGACACTGGTTTCCTGAAAGCCATAATGACAGAGTGCCCACTTCAGTTAACCCTATGTCTCCTGTGTGTTCTTGCACCTAAGACCACATGATTATGAACCATCACTACATGGAACTTGGAGGGGAGACACACAAGAGAGGCTCTGGAGTCTCATATGAAGGTCTAATAACCTTCCCAACCCCTCCTTCTGAGAGGGACAGTCAACAGACATGGCCTTTCTGAGGGTCTCTTGCAAGTAGTCATGACTACTCTAAGAGCAATGGCTGTTGTGCCCCGAGGACAGCATTCCGGAACACAGAAAATCTGTATTATTTTATATTACATTCTTTTAGGCTGCTTATACATAACGTAATGTCATCATCACTATTATAGTCTTAAATATGGAAAAGTTTTTCTGTTTCATTCTATTGTATACTATTTGGTTGTCTGAGTTTCCCCCAAGTTGATTATTTTTGAGGTGTTTATAATTTGAGACTTCAGTGAATAGAATAATTTGAAGCCTCTTTAAACCACAAACATGTTCATCTTGGGTAATTTCTATGTTTCTGATTTTTTAAATAGAGTAAACGATTCAGAATACATAACACACATACAAAAATATGATAGACTCCCATGTGCCACCACCACCATACTGCAGTCCTCTGTCACTCTGTCTCAGGGGGAGGGGACTCTAGGACATGGGCTCCAGAGGTCACTTTTGATCTCACAGCTTCCTGTCTGTGACGAAGTTGCAGACACAAAACTGAGAGAGAAAAATTTGACCTCCCTGGATCCTGTGCTGTGCTCAGTGCCTTCTGAGCACTGTGTAGAGTCGGCAAAGGCTTCATCTCATGTCTTTGAAGCTGGGTGCTGCCTCTCTTAGTCACATCTAAAACATAATTGACAGAATGTCCCAGCCTAACATTTGGAAAGGGACTCCAAATTCTGGCTCCCATGGCTAGTGATTAGTTGAAGGGAACCCATGGATCCAAGAGTTTGATATATGAAAATGGGGGCACTCCAAAGAATAGTCACCAGAGGATCCCTTCCACATTTCTGCCAGGAACACCTCCATGTCACCAGTTACATACTCTCTGGGCTAATTCATGCCACTATACTATAAGCAATCGGGCAAGCAGAGTTTAGCTGCCCCGTCTGTCTGTCTGTACATTCCCCCACTACTATTATAACCCAAGGATATTGTCAGATAGCTTGTTGTCAAGATATCATCTCCAGAGGCTAAATCACGTTTAGAGTTCTCATGTGAGGGCAGAAATTGGGTCTGGATCTTTGGATTAGCATGGAGCATGCATCCCATGAATGAGTGATGACCATGTATGTCTTAGTGTAGTTTCCTCCTGTGCTAAAATACCCTGACAGAACCAGCTGAAGAGTTGAAGGGTTTATTTGGCTGACAGTTTACGCTCCACAATAATGGAAAACCCATGATGAAAGTAACTGGAAACAGCCAGTCACATCCCACCTGAATTCGAAAACAAAGAACAATTGATCCACGCACCCTCACACAGTTCAACATCTCTTTCCTAAGGAATAATGGTGCCCACAGTTGGTGGGTTCTTCCCATCTCAATAAGTATAACCAAGATCATCTACTATACACATGCCCAGGGGCCAAGCTCATCTAAGCAATACCCAGGACTCCCTTTGCGAATGATTCTTCCTCTCCATACATCAAGTTGATAAAACTTACCACCCATTCAGCCTTCTTTGCTTCAAAGTATCAAGATGATACTTTTAGCTCCTGTATCACTCCTAGAACAGGGACGTAGTGACATTCTCCAACCCATGCCAGAAACTCAGTCAATGGGCTGCCAAGTATGAACTCTGACCTTCCAAATGGTAAACTTAGTGCACTATCTTGACATTATAAGTAGTGGAGTCGGGCATTTCATTATGGTGACCTGCTGACCAGCACACACACATGAGCACATTTGCACATGCATGACCCTGTACAGAGAACCATCTGCATTAAGACTGTGGCTTCTTGAGATGTTCATTGTATCTGGAGAGAAAGGAAAGAGAGGGGGGCTTCTAAATGCCTCTGAATTTCCCCAACAATGAATATCTACACTACCATAACCAAATGTTCACCAGGCTCCTGGCACTGATTATAATGAGATTTTCACCATTAAACAGAAAAATACTAAGCTCCCAGCAGGCACCAGGCCTTGGCTGGGCATTGTAATAATTGAGATGTGGCCAGAAGGATCACAAATCTGGTGTTTAAAAAAAAGGGACAGCTGAACAGATGGCAACAATGTTAGTATTAATAGAGCCACAAAAGGAGAGAACCCAACCCATAACTCTGTCAGGACCCCATGGGCTTCTCCAATCTGCCCCTGGGTATGAGAACTGAGGTTTTCTGAGTTTCAGAAGGAAATGGAAGACGGCCTGCATTTGGGAAGCAAGTCCCCGTTATGTCATAGACTAAGAGATACATGAGGAAAGGGGCCTATGTTAAAAGATAGTTTCCAAGAAGCAGTGAAAATGATCAAGACTCTCTGCTGGTGGAGGCGTGCTTAACTGCGGGACACAAAGGTGTCCATATGCATGGTCAGAACAAGAAAGAGGGGACAAAGTGGACTTGAAGGAGGCCTGTGCCTCGGTACAGTCAGAGAATTCTGCAGGGTCCAGGAAAGGGGCTGGGTTTGCTATGTCCAATCTGATTAGCCAGGCACTGTGCTGCCCAGCAAAGGGGACAAGTTGGCCAGAGTAACTGTTCATAGCAGGGGCCATTCTAAACATGCTGGTGGTGTGGCCATCTGCCCTCAGTGCTTTCAGCACTGAGCCTAAACCTAACAGCCTGGCCCTGCCTGTGAGGTTCTGTGTGCCAAATCCTGAGGCTTGGAAATGGTCCTGCAGGCTGGGCAGAGCTAGGCAAGGCCCATGAGTATGCAACAGATTTGCACCTTATTTGGAGGGATGGCTAAAGATCAACTGGCCAATGGAGAAAGAAAGCAACAAGACAGGTTAGGAGGGTGGTGCTCCCTTGTAGGGAAAGAGGTTTTAGCAATACACTAAAGTGTGTGTTAATGAGGACCAGAGAGGCTTGGTCTCCTGCCTGACATCAGATAGTTGTAAAGATGTGAATGAGGATGACTGGGGAGATTCTGAGCTGGTATTTCTGAATCAGCACCCGGGACAGCTCCCAGAATCAAGTCACCATGCAGAGACCCAGCACCTCTATCCTCAGTAGAAAAGGAAGTCCGTCCCCCCCCCCCCCCCCGGCACCTCCCCCTACCAAGCAGGACACCTGCATTTCCTTAGCAGAAGCAGTGCCAAGAATGACAACCAATGATGAGCATGACAGCATTAGCAACAGAAATATTCAAATGCAATTAAAACCTGCAAAATAATAATCAAATGTAAATGAGAACGGCAGCCAACCGTTCCCACTGCAGGTACAATTAGCACATATGGTAATTTCACAGGCCTAACTCGCTCCACTTCAGCGCCCCTGACAAATTGTCGACTCCTCCTCCCTCCTTTATGCCACTGACAATTTCCTGCCTGTTTCGTCCACTCACTCCGTGGGCACAACACGGAGTGGACTTCCTTATGCCCAGGAGTGGCTGCAAGCTACACAGACTGCTGAGTCAGTGGGGGAGGGACAGAGGACAGAGTGTCTTGTCTTCCTCTCCCTTGCTGAACAGGAACTTCCTCACAAATCATGTGTATGTGCAAGCATGTATGCATGTGAATATACTTTGAGTGTGGGTATGTGTGAAGGTCAGAAATCAAACGTAGGTGTTATTTTGTAGGAGCTGTCCACCTTGATTTTTTTTTTTTTTTTTTTTTTGGTTTGGAGACAGAGTCTCTCACTAACCTGGAGCTCAGTAATTCTGCTAAGTCAGCGTGCCATCCAGTCTCAAGAATCTACATGTCACTATTTGCCACAGCTGAAATTACAAGCATGTCCCACCACACCTGACATCTCCCCGTGTGTTCTAGGATCGAACTTGGGTCCTCATGCTGTACACTAAGCGGCTCGCTGACTGAGCCACCTCTCCAGCCCCGGACCATCCTTCTCTTGAATAACTATGAGGCAAGAAGCCACTGTGTGCCAGGCCTTTGGGACAGATGTTTCTGTTCTTATTTGATGGGCTGAAGCAGCATTTGTAAAAATGACAGAATCTCCTGAAACAGATGGCCAAAGAAGCCGTAACTAAGAACTGGTTCTACAGAGGAGCAGAAAGGGAGCTGAGTAACTGAAGGTAGTAATAAACAGACCACAGTCCTGGGATGAGCCCTGAGATGAGCCCCAGTGAGGGACAGAAGGAGTATCAGAGGAAGGAGGGACAGAAGGAAGAAGAGAGAGCACATGAGCAAGGAAAGAGAGTTCCTCCAACCCAAATCACAGGGGACCTGAGCAGAAATACAGGGACATTTGCATCACAGACAGCTGGGGGTGGGGCTGAAAAGGAGTGTGCTTATTTTCCAAAAAAGTTGAAAGACACATAAATTTGTGGCTTAAGGAGCTCAGAAAATCCCACTTGGGATAACCTCTGTGACATCATCCATATCTTCATTAGGCACTTGAAAGGTAAAAATGAGGGGAAAACTCGTGTTGAAATCAGACAGAAATGATGTTTTCTTTATGTGCATTCACCGCTTTCGAATTGCTGTGTGAAAATGCCTGACAAAGCGACTTAAAGAAGGAGGGGTTTATCTTGGCTCATGGTTGAAGGTGCAGTCCACCATGGTGGGGAGGTCATGCTGAAAGGTGCACGAAAGCAGCTAGTCACACATGGAGTCTGCAGTGAGGAAGCTGAGAGAGATGCATGCTACTGCTCAGGTTTTCATTTTCTTTAGCCTTGGACTTCAGACCTAGGATGACACCACCCAAATACATGTTGGGTCTTCTTTCCTAAGTTAGCCTAGTCTAGAATTGTCTCCTAGGCTATGCCAGATTCTGCCTTGTGGACCATATTAACCATTACCATAGTGATGTCTGTTAGAATATGTTGGTAGCTTTTTACCTTCTGAAGCAAGGATATAAAATGAGAAAGTAATGTCACATTTGGAAGTGCTGGAAAAAAAACCAGTCATCCAAGAGCACAGTCAGGTGACATCTCATTCTTCAGAAGGGGGAGATGAAGACACTGCTGTAGGAAAGCAAGAGTTTGTTATTAATAGTCTTTCTTTAACAGGAAAAGAGAAAGAGTAGAAACATACAAGAAGCAATGCCTTCTCCTGGAGTCTCATAAATCATGTTCATGTTGGAACAAAACTCATAACATCACCCAATATTAAAGGCAATGATGTTTAAAGCTGTAAGGATAAATAGGGTGGATGAAAAGATGTGGCGTTGCTATTGCTGGAAGTCGTGCAAACATGACAGCAGCAGCAAACTGTGAATAGATATCAGTGTATTCACTGCTGTACAGAGAAGACACCAGAAACTGTGGGGAAATAATTTCTAAAGAGTCACAGATCAAGACAGGGCATTTAGAAATGTTCAAGTAAATCGATGAGGGTCAAGAATCGAGGCAAAGGAAAATCCCGGCATGTACTCCATCCTTCTGAGACTCCCAGCTCCGAATAGTTCTCCCTGTTCCCCTGCCTCAGGCTGGAGACCATCTTCCTTCCCTTTCAGCACCTTTTCCAGACTGGCTCAAAGACCTGCGTGTGATGTGAACCTTGACTCCTTCATCCATTCCTCTGCCTTCAACACCATTGCTGCTTAGCTCTCACTTCCTTCAACTCTGAAACATGGGCAGGTTATATAGATTCTTTTAGTTGTCATTTATGTAAAAGGACATGTCCTCGGACTCAGGATTTTAGCCACATAATTCTGGAGCCCCAGAAGCCTTCACTACTCATTTACTTTTAGCGCCAGATGTTACCTAAACCAGAGATCACCAGCCAAGCTCCCAAATAGCCAAGTGTAAACAGTCCTGAGCTGAGCCAAGAATTAGGGGTCTGTGGTACCAGGGAAAAGCAGACATACATGCCAAGCCTCCTGAGATAGCTGTTCAAGGATGTCCACAGACATCCCGACTCAAAGACAGGAATGGTGGCTGCCTCTGGTGATGCTTAGTCCTTTGGGTCGAAGGGTTTTCCCTGAGCCGCTAAGAGCATAAGCTACAATGAATGGAGAAACGAAACACTTAGGTTGGAGAAAGTGGTGTTTCTAATTCTAAGGTATAAGTTGCTGGTGTCACTGTGTTGAGTGAAGCTTTTCTAATGCTGCCCCAACTATTTTGGGGCTATGCACAAATCCCAGGCCATTAATGTCCTGTGGGATTTTTAGGACAGTCTTCCCTGCCACCTTGACTGTTCACTATACATACCTTGCTCAGTTTGCTCCACATCCTTAGCAACATTGGAGTTGTCCGCCTCATTCATGGCATCCCGTTTACAATGTGCTGGCGCTTTGTAATGTTTACTGTGTGCTTTTAGTGCACCTTCCTTTGATCTGACTGGTGGGACATATCTCATCCACCTGTTGAGACTTATATTTTCCTTTGTGAAGTGCTCGTCCAAGCTTTCTATGTGTGTGAATGTGCATGTTCATGTGTGTGTGTGTGTGTGTGTGTGTGTGTGTGTGTGGTGTGTATGTATGTGTGGTGTGTGTGTGTGTGTATGTGTGGTGTATGTATGTATGTGTGATGTGTGTGTGTATGTGTGTGTGTGTGTGTGTGGTGTATGTATGAATGTGTGATGTGTATTTGTGTGTGGTGTGGTGTGTGGTGTGTGTGTGTACGTGTGTGTGGCATATGTGTGTATGAGAGATTGTGAGTGTGTATATAAGTTTATATTATATTTATGTGTGAATGTACATGATTGTGTATGTAGTGTGTGTGACTGTGGTGTGGTATATGTATAAATATGTGTATATGCTGTGTATTAAAGTGCATATGTGAATGTGCTGTGTGTATGAGTGTGTGTGTATGTGTGTGAGTGTGTGTGTGTACAGTATTGTGTATGAGTGTAGGTATATACTGAAGGCTTTTATACACTCCTAATAAACATTAGGTGTATATTCAGGAATGTTTTGTTTCAGTTTATGGCTTTCAGTTTTTCTTATTAATAATGCTTTGATCATTCAAAATTATTAATTTATTATTAGTATATGAGTGTGGGTGTGGAGGTGCACACATGCCTTAGTACCCCTGAAGAGGTAAGAAGACCCTTTCAGTCATGAGCCCAGTAGCTTGTGTGACAGTTGCTTTTACTCACAGACCCCTAAAAGAAACTTCCAGCTTTCTTTATTTTCCCTGATTTCTCTTGTCTGTCTATGAACTGCTATTTACACAAATCTCAAAAGTACTCTGCTTAGTGTCTGACACGCATTACTGTTGACCACTTGTGTGTTCAAATGACCTCTCCTGAAAAATGTCAGAAATACTTCTTCTTTTTCAATACATGAAGCCTTTGCTAGAGTCTGGGAAAATGTGTGAAATTCACACCCCAGAATACACTCTGGGGAAGTGAGAAGCCTGGGCTACCTGTGTCTCCTGAGCAGGATTTACTGAGAAAGTGTCTGTCCTTGTATCTTTTCTCCTGCTGTCCATCTGTGTGTGTGTGTGTGTGTGTGTGTGTGTGTGTATGTGTGTGTGTGTGTGTTTGTGTGTGTGTGTATACTTCTGCAAAATAGTTCTTAGAAAATGCTAATGTCAGTAATGTCAAGGACCCCAGGTCTGGTCCAGTGCTGTTCTAGGAGGCCCTGAACCTTTCTTTGCCTTGAGTCACGTGAGAGAGACAGAGATGCTTCTAAGTTCCTTGGAGTTGCAGCAGGCTTGCTGGCATTTGTTGCTGTCGTTCTGACACAAAGTCACAAGTGTCACTGCACCCTGCACCACCTGACTCCAACTGAACAGGTTCCACTCCTCTACTGTAAGACAATCTTTGGCCATACAGATAGATTTTGTCTAGTTGGTGTAGGCCAGTGGGTCTGACCTTTCTAGTGCTGCTCCTTTACTTCAGCTCCTCACGTGCTGACCCCCAATGATAACACTACTTTGTTGCTACTTCACAACTGTAATTTGCTACTGGTATGAATCATAATGTAAATATCTGATATGTGACCCTCTCCTCGAGGCTGAAAATTACTGGTGTAGGCTGTATGTTTTTATTTTCAATTTACTATATTCCTTTATGCTTTCTTTGCCACAATCCAGTTCTGGTATTACTGATAGCATACAGCTCCGTGATACGGAAGGAGGGACATGAATGCATTTATTCTATTGAATCAATTGGCTCAATATTTGCTACAAACCAAAGATGAGCATCTTAGCATGCGTGTGCAGGAAACTCATTTCCTCACATTGATTTGGTGCTTCGAGCTACATTTTTAGATGTTTCTTTCTTGCAGGACAGGAATAAGGATGTGCTCATTTTCAATATCCTGATGCACATGCACTCTCCTAATGAACACATGCAGTGAAGAATGTCAGTGCTCTTCTAAGTACCCGGTGACAACAGCAGCAGCCTCAACAGCATGTGGAAGCAATTTATGTTTGGACTTTGACAAGCTATCTTCTGAGCTGGCTCATAGATCCTCCCAAGAGAAATTAAGTTTTGAGACAGTTCAGTTATGGAACATGACTTGCACACTGAACATATAATATGGGGTTAAAATACTCACCTGTTCAGAGTCACGCACCAGTTTCTAAAGAATGGGCGAGGGGAAAGGGTTAGGTCTGCTTTCAAACGAAGTCTTAATTACCGGTCTGGAAGACTGCAGTGGCAGTTGGCTGATTACGGTCCCAGATGGGACTCAGCTGAGAGGTGGTGTGCTGGGAAGAGATGAAAAAAATCTACAGAGAACTGCTGGGATTGCCCGAGAACACTGTGGGAACTTGTGCTGTGGTCAGCAGAGGGCTCAGTCTGCAAGGTGGGAAGCTAGCTCAAAGGAACTCTAGATGTATGCAGACCCTGGCCAGAGTTCTTGTTTCCCATCAGCAATTCCCCTTGACCCCCTTGGGTTCCAGTTGTGATGGCTGGTGTGAGGTATGATGGCTGAAGGGTGACATTGACCTTCATGGACACATATCCACACTTGTTCACGGAGACAGCAAAGATAAACGTAGATGATGTCTGGGGTCTTCCTCCATAGTTTTCTGCCTTATTTCATCTTGAGACAGGGTCTCTCACTGAACCTGGAGCTCACTGACTGGCTAGTCTGACTGGCTAGACAGTTCACGCAACATTCCTGCCTTTCTCTACCATCCAGGTGTGGGATTACGAATATGTGCTGCCACATTGGACTTTCCGTGGATGCTGAGATCTGAACTCAGATTCTTAATGCATTTGCAGCAAGTACTGAGCTCACTGAGCCCTCTCTGCAGACCCCTAGTTCCTTTAACAAATACTGTGAGTCATATACACTGGTATGCATTCACAGGTGTGAGTGCACGTGTGTAGAGGGCATGCTTGCCTGTGCACATGCGCACGGGGAGGGCAGAGGTTGATGTCTGATGTCTTTCTGTCACTCTCCACCTCTTTACTTTGAAGTAGGGTCTCCCATGAAGCGCAGAGCTCACCAGTGGCTCCAGGGAGCCCTCCATCTCTGGCTCCCCAGTGCTGGATTACAGATGCACGCGGGTGTGCTCAATAGTAAAGAAGGGAGAAAGCACCATGCCATACTATTGCTGGCTCTTCTCTGACCCCAGTGGTCTCACTGTCTCCATGGCTAACCCCATGTAGTGACCGCCTATCTCGAGGCTCTCTTGCCGCAGACTTGCTAATATTCCCAATATCTGCTCTTGTGGTTATGGTCACAATTCTCAGTAACCCAGTAAAATCAACACTCTAGAGGCTTGTAATGTGTCAGTCAGATTTATGTCAGTAAATTCTCACCCCACAAAATGTCCACAGAACAAACCTCAGAAGCCAACCGATATAAACTTCCTGCCTAGATAAGACAAATTGTCCCATAATTATCCATCCCTTATGAGATATTCATAGCTACATGTGGTTATTGTGGGTCATGGTTCTCTTCCTCTGTCTTCTTTCCTTCTCTCTTTTCTTCTATCTCTCCAACCTCTCAAAACTCCGTGGCCGCCCTCCTTTTCTACTGTCCAATCACAGGCTCTCGCCTTGTCTTTACCTGTCCTGCCTACTTACAGGCAGTAATCTACAGCATGCTAGCATGCCAAGCTTTTCACTTGGGTACTAAGGGCCCCAAAGTTGGGTTTTCATGGCAAGTACTTAACCTACTGATCCATCTCTTCCACTTCTCTTAACTCTTCGTCAACCTCCAGCATGTCTTGCCAGAACACTGACCACAGAGTGAAGGAGTTCTGCTCCAGTTTGGCATAACTTCGTACCTCATAGTAGACAGTTTCTCTCTGGTCATGATCTCAGACATGTCACATTTGTTTTATTTAAATCTGTTACTAAGGAGCTGTCACACAACAAACATCAAACTGTGGGCCATGCCTGAGTGCTAACGTAGCTTTAGGAGCAGACGATATAAACAAACCTCAGCAGAGGTACTCCCTCTCCCAGGATCCTTCAGGGCCCCGAGGGTCCTATCTGCTGAACTGTGTCCATCTGCAAACATAGTTTTGGAGAGTCTGTGGCTGTCAGCGTCAAGCCCTATCTATCTATGGTAACAGCCCCAGACACCTGGCAGAATTAGGTAACAGAGGTAGTAGGGCTTCGTAGAAGAAGTCCAGAATGGTTCTCTGTGAACTGAATCTTCTTGAGGGTAGTTCACAATGAGTCTGACTAGACTTGGAGTTTCTGGTGAGGTGAAGATGGGTCTCAAATCTCAGGAGTCTCAGAAGCCTCAGGAAAGGTATGGAGCTGGGGTGGATTGTAAATTCTTGGCCCAGGGAGTAGCACTATTTGGAGGTGTGGTCTTGTTGGAGTATGTGTGTCACTGTGGTTGTGGGCTTTAAGACCCTACTCCTAGATGCCTAGAAGCCAGTCTTCCACTAGCAGCTTTTAGATGAAGATGTTGAACTCTCAGATCTGCCTGTACCATGCCTGCCTGGATGCTGCCATGATCTTACCTTGATGATAAATGGATTGAACCTCTGAACCTGTAAGCCAGCACCAGTTAAATGTTGTCCTTTAGAAAACTTGCATTGGTCATGGTGTCTGCTCACAGCAGTAAAACCCTAACTAACACAGAAGCCTTTGAAACAGGAACAGATTCTGTAGGTCACCCTTGCGCCCGAATCTGCAGGTGACCTTGTACATCCTGCTCTCATTGTCACTGAGGCTCCAAAGCATTTGTTCCCATTGAACAAAAGCAGGAACATGTTGGTCTCATCCTAATAGGCACCAGTCAACCAAGCTCCATCCTCTTTTAAAAAGTAGTCAGTGATCTCCTGGATTACCTGAGCTCAGATTCCACAGTCCACATTAGGAGGCTCACAACTGCCCATAAAACATCTCCATATGTAGCGAATGCAATTGACTTCTGTGAGCATCCAAACATACACAAGTTGAGATTCACACACTCACACAGCTGCACACAATTAAAACAAACAAACAAAATAAGCCTTTTAAAAAAGTATATGAAAATTATGCTGTGGTGATTTGAATATGCTTGGCCCAGGGAGTGGCACTATTAGGAGGAGTGGCCCTGTTGGAGGAAGTATGTCACTGTAGGGATAGGCTTTGAAACCCTCCCCCTAGTTGCTAGGAAGAATTCTGTTTGCCTTTGGAACAAGATGTGTAACTCTCAGTTTCTTCTCCAGCACTATTTCTGCATGGATGGAAGCTGCCATGTTTCCCACCTTGAAGATAATGGACTGAAACTCTGAACCTATATGCCAGCCCCAATTAAATGTTGTTCTTTATCAGAGTTGTCTTGGTCATGGCGTCTCTTCACAGTAATAGTAACCTTAAGGCATATGCAGACTTGTTAAAATGTGCACGATTTCTTGGGGAGTTCACCTGGAGACCTCTCCATCAGTATTCTACCCTGCCACACCAGCATCTGTTCCAGATGCTTCCTTGGTGTGTAGCTTGACAGCCAGTTTTGATGTTCCCAGAGTTCCCTGTCAGGTAACGGGAACTCAGATGAAAGGTTTGCAACACTTCATGCAGCATCTTCTTTAGAGAGAGAGGGAAACCAGAAGGCTGAAATGAAGGCAGGCAGGTGCCTTCTTGCTTTTTCACAGAACCGTCATTGTCTGTTTTTCCTGATTTAAGCATCACAAATGCTGGCATGTTCTACCATCTTCTTGGCCTGTTTTTCTGTCATTTGTTACTATTACATTCCTATTCCTGGGAAGGAAATACCTCCAGATTCATGAAGTGTGCACCAAGGCACAGGAGCGCACAGGGCCTGTGTTCTGCCCTTGGCACTATTCAAACATCCACCCCCATCCCTTCCCCCAGCACCAACCCATCTTCAGTGAGCACAAAGCCAATGGGTCTTCCTAGTTTCTCAGGTAATCGACTGGATTAGAGGAGGTTCCATGAGTTATTGCTGAATGCCACTTGCTCATTGGTCCACACATTAGAAATGGATCTGGGAACCCAAGAAGATGACCACACAATCCAAAGTATTTTAACTAGCCAAAGTTTTACGTTTTACTTCCTCTGACAACACACACCAACAGGTATTGCTGGATTATTTCTAATACCAAAGAGCCCTGTGCCTCAGTCTGAGTGGTCACAGTTTGACCCCACATATCTCTCTCTCTCTCTCTCTCTCTCTCTCTCTCTCTCTCTCTCTCTCTCTCTCTCCCTCCCTCCCGCCCTCCCTCCCTCCCTCTCTCATATATGGGTGTTTTGTCTTCTTTAATGATCGTGCATCACATTTGTGCCTAGTGCCCTTGGAGGCCAGAAGAGGGCAACTGATTCCCTAAAACTAAAGGGCCGTAAGCTGCCATGTGGGTGCTGAGAATTGAACCTAGGTCCTCTAGAAAAGTAGCCACTCTTAACCACTGAGCCATCACTCTGGGCCCTGGCATCACTCTCTTACCCAGCTCACTAATTCAAATCAGAACAGTGGATTGACAAGGGCGGCCATGAGCACGCACACCCTCTGATCTCATGAGTGCACACCCTGGAGGGATTTCAATTTCTGACAAGCAGCTCCTTTCCAACCACTTAAAACAAAGTTGGTTTTATTAACCTTTTGGTAGAAATGCCAGCCCATCTCCTGATCCCACAGAACGGGCGTGGCTGCTGCTGCAGTGTACAGGAACTTTGTCCTCAACCGGTTGTTCTCACGGCTCTGGGTTCTGGTAATGAACATGGGACATTCAGAAACCTACGTCACTTGGTTTTGTTGTTTCTATTGGTCTATTTTAAAGATGGGGAGGGTTTAACTTTGTGACTTTTGAAGACTTGTAAGAAGACTTGAACTTGGTGCGCACTGGGACTGCATCAGCACCTTGCTTTCACTGGATCCACCCATTGTGTGTGCAACATGCGTGTGTGTCTCCCTCCCACTTTCAGTGCAAGAGAGGGATGGACACACATAATAGCAGATCATCCCCAGATGGAGAGAGCTTGCACAGGACCTTGTTTGTAAATGTTCTCGACAGTGTCCAAGCCTTACACTTTGACAATGACAGCTGTGATGGCCTTCAGTGGGTCCTCTAAGTCAGACAGATGAAGTTCAGGGTTCTTTGTATGTGCATGCTCCAGGACTTAATAATCTCCACTGTAACATGTGTCTATTCTCTCTACTCCCCAGCCTGCCCTGCTATGGTGTGAACTAAGAGTGTATTCACTCTAGATATCCGGATTCTACATGAGCTCTAAGTTGTACACCCAGAATTAGAGATTCAAAACTACAATCCACATAGGAGGAAGGTAGTGGCTTAAGCCAGAGTGGGTAGATTGTGAGCAATATGAAAGGAGAGAGTGGGGATATCGGGGTAGAAAGATTTAATTAGGGAAGGGTGGGGAGATAGAGTAGTGGGGAGAGGACATGTTTGCACCAAAAGAATTCATAGATTTTGTGTAAAGAGCTGCATATCATAGTTGACCCTCAGCACGGCATTTGTGTGTGGTTCAGATTGCCGTGTATGGGTTGCCAAGACATTTAAGGGCCTTAAGACTTATTCTTTCCTTTATGTTGAAGAATAATTATAGTAACATTCAGAGGGTTTTTTAAGATTTAGTTTTTAAATATGTGCATATGAAAGAGAGAGAGAGAGAGAGAGAGAGAGAGAGAGAGAGAGAGAGAGAGAGAGAGAGAGAGAGAGAACATCAGATTCCCTGGATCTGTGTGTGTGTTAATCAAACTGTATTAGCCAGTACCACAGGTAAAAAACATGTTGAACTCTAGAAAACATCAACGTTTTCACATGAGAAATTAAAAACCAAAACTATATACTACCTACTTACACTTCCTCAAGAGAGTGGAAGAGGATTCCAGACTGAACCAGGCTAGACAGAGCACACTGTGACCAGAGCACACTGTGACCAGAGCAGGGAACGAATACAGCACAGACAGGCCACTCAGTGAATCAGATATTCTGGGATATTGAAAGCAAGCCTCACATAGTAACACTAACAGTTTACATTTCTGAGCTTGTATTTCTTCACATTAAATTGAAAGATACATGAAGCAAAATTTACTACAAGGACCAGAAATGGGACACTCTTCTTACCATATAGCCTTTCTTTTAACACCCATTTATTTTTGTTGACAACCATTTCCTTCTCCCCACTACTCTATCTCCCCACCCTTCCCTAATTAAGTCTTTCTACCCCAATATCCCCACTCTCTCCTTTCATATTGCTCACAATCTACCCACTCTGGCTTAAGCCACCACCTTCCTCCTATGTGGATTGTAATTTTGAATCTCTAATTCTGGGTGTACAACTTAGAGCTCATGTAGAGTCCGGATATCTAGAGTGAATACGCTCTTAGTCAAAGAAAATCGAACTGAAATCACATTGAGATCCATTCTGCATGGTTATTTATGGCTTACCTCTAAAATGCCTTGGACCCCAGTGTTGGGTGGTCCTATGTGAGGAGACTGAAGAGCTCTCAGCAGATGAGGTAGCTAGCAAAAGGAAGCCTTTGAAGGGAATACTCGGTCCCTGATTCCTACCTCAAAAGCCGCAGCTGCAGTGGCACACACCTGTAAATCCCAGCACTCAGAAGGCAGAGGCAGGTGGATCTCTTGAGTTCTCAACCAGTCCCAGGAAAACCAAGGCTACACAGAGAAATCATGTCTCAAAACAGCCATCTATAAACTTCTCCCCCATGTGCATCCTACTGGAAAGAACAGAGCTGCTCTACCAAGGCTTTTTGGTCACACAGGTCTGGTACCATTCCAAACTGTATCACTAAATACAGCTCTCTTTCTCCTTAGTTTTGTCAGAATCAAAATCATTTCTGAGTCAAAGACTGCTATAAAAAAAACGAAAAGATGACCAACAACACAGGCAGAGTTAGTTGCTTGCAAACTGTGGTTTAAATGAGATATTTCCCCGAGTTTCTGGCGTTTATATGTCTCTGTGTTTTCCTGTGAACTTGGATATCACCTAGAAATTTCAGTCATCATTGTCATGGCTGGGTAGGACAATATGTTGCGAATGGCCCCTCTCATTTATGCTCTAGCTTCCATCAACGGCATTTTGCGGTTTTCAAAGTAAAAATCTAACACTTCCTAAAATTTAATACTCCATGCAATGTGAGTTGAATTGCTTACTGAATGAATATTCAGGCCATTTACTCTGGTCTGCTTTGAGCAACACACTCGGTCATTTGTTGAATCTGTCCCTTCATGCCTGCTGAACTCATTTGTTAGAGGTCCTTTCAGTCTCCTGTATAAACTACCAGGGAGTTTGTGAGCAGAAAGCCGGTTACTTCCTCTCAATCTGGATGGGTTCTGTTTCTACTTTCCCACCACCTTCACCAGAACTTCAGAACAGCATCCCTGGGAGGCAAGCAGGATGACCCTAAGAGGAACAATTCAATCTTTCCACACCGAGTCTGCTTTAGTTCTAATTTCTCCGCATCTGCCCTTTGTTGGGGTAAGGAAGCCCCAACTTATTCTAGCTCGTTGAGTAATTTTACCATGCAAGGGTGCTGAGTTTGTCAAGTGCATCTTCTCCCCTTGGTAGGATGATCATGCAGATTTATCTTCTTCTGCCAACACAGCATTTGACATTGGTCTTTATTAGTCATATTGTCTTTGCATTCCTAACACAAGCCCTATGTACCTAGGAGGAATATTTTTATATATTGCTAGATTCTGATTTAAGTCTTGAGTTCAGTCTTCTTTAGATGACTGCTAAATTTAACCAATGATGCTACACTTTTAATTTACCTTTAAAATATCATTTATATGTGCTATATTTATAGTATTCTCCCTACCCTCTCCACGTTTCCCTGCTTCTTTCCAGATTTGGACCTGTTGATATTCTAAGTTCATATCTAAATATATATTTGGATACATAAACTACACATGCATGCATATATGAATATATATGTATATAAATATATATGCATTCACTCTAACAAAGGGTACCTGCTAGGAAACAACAGCTAAATCATATGGGTCTGTCCTTTGCCTCTTGCTCCCATTACTATGACACATTGCTTAGGAACGTGGGACCAACTGGCTATAGATGGAACCATGTGAAGTTGTGGACTGGAATATCCAATGCTGCCCCCTAAGCTTTGTCAGGTGGAGTTTAGATAGCTCAGGGAGGCTTGAGAAACACAGTTCTGACACCCCAGGCCAAGGCTGTTGTCTCTACAGGTTTTAAGTAAGAGCAGATGTTTGGTGTTTTTTAAGAGGTCCCCTGGGAGTTCTGAGGTAAGATGGGGGGCATCATCCTTTAAGAACATCCTGGTCCACATGCCTCCCAAACACTGAGATGGAATGAAAACTGAGCAACATGTGTTTTTAACTGATTTCTAATCAGGAAGCTTGCAAATATTTATGAACTTCCAGGGCCTGAAACCCACACCACCTTCGCTGGCGTCCACCCAGGTGCGCTGTGCCCTGCAGCGCCTTGTCTAACATCCCTGGAATCCTCTGGTCTTCACAGGACTTTAGGATAAGTCCATAACAAGACCTTTTGGATTTTGATAGCAATTATGTAACTCACTTCGAAGATAATCCTTATATTTGTTGATGTTTTGATCCATGAACATGACCTAGGCTTCGTGTGCTTACATGTCCTCAGAATTCTGTCACACATTGCACATTTTCTACAGAGACTGCACAGATGTTTTTGTTACATTCCTGTCTAGTATTGCTGTCACTCGGTATGTTTTCTTTTGAAAACCCACGTTTTGTTGTTAGAGACATGATTGATTGTTTTATGTAGTGAGCTTGGGTTCTGCAGCCTTGCTGTCACAGTCTAGGAAAGGGTGTGTGTGTGTGTGTGTGTGTGTGTGTGTGTGTGTGTGTGTAATCTCTATTTTCAGATGGCATGACAGTCTATATTAGAACCCAAATAAATAAATAAATAAATATATCTGAGATAGATGAATTTAGAGAAGCCATACATATAATACTTATTGCATGCTTATGCACATTTATAACCAAGCTGCCTGAAAAAAGCAACCATTTTATCCGTTTCTAATCTGTATGCCTTTTTGCCGATTTAGTGCAGTGGCTTCTAATAGGTTGTTGAATAATGTTGAAAGTAAACATTTTTGAGGAGAGCATTCTGTCTCTCATCACAAGGCATAGGATGAGATATGAGTGTCTTTAGATATATTTATATTATTGACGATGTTCCCTTCTGTTCCTACATAAATAAGAGAAAAAAATTGTAACCACACCTCAAACCAGAAAATGAGGGGTGCATGAAACACTATCAAGAATAGAAACATTTGACCATAAAAAAGGAAGTAATTTGAAATGATTTAACTCATATGATTATTCTCCAATGACAAAGATGAGAAGAGGAAATATTTGAAATTCATAATGTGTACGAATATACTTCTAAGTAGAGGAGAGATATATGACAAAGGAAGCCACGAAATGTTTCCACAGTAAGGTTAGAACAGAAATTAACCAAGTAGAAAATATACAATTAATGAAAAAAATGGATAGAACTAAAAGTTCGTTCCTTAAAGGTTTCATAAAATTATCAGCCATCGTGCTCGCTTCGGCAGCACATATACTAAAATTGGAACGATACAGAGAAGATTAGCATGGCCCCTGCGCAAGGATGACACGCAAATTCGTGAAGCGTTCCATATTTTTTCAACAGAGACTATGAAAGCTAGAAGAGTCTGGACAGACTTCATGCACTCCTTGGGAGAGCACAGGTGCCAGCCCAAGCTGCTATACCCAGCAAGACTATCAGTCACCATCGATGGAGAGACGGAGATATTTCAAGGCAAATCAAAATTCGCACAATGTCTGACCACAAACCCAGCACTACAACGAATTATAGGTGGAAAACCCAATACAATGAGGGAAAATACAGCCTAGTAAGAACAAGAAAACTCCTAAACAAGAAAACTAAAAGAAGAAAAAAACACAGACACAACTCAACCCAAAAAAGCAATAATGGCAGGAAACAGAAACAACTATTCCTTGATGTCTATTGACATAAATGGTCTCAACTCCCCAATAAAGAGACATAGACTATCAGACTGGATACATATACAGAATCCAGCCTTTTGCTGCATACAGGAAACTCATCTCAGAGACAAGGACGGACACTATCTCAGAGTAAAAGGGTGGGAAGAAAACTTCCAAGCAAACAGCTCCAAGAGGCAAGCTGGAGTGGCTATTCTAATATCGAATAAAGTAAATTTCCAACCAAAAGTTATCAAAAAAGATAAGGAAGGACACTTTTTACTCATTACCGGGGAAATCTGTCAGGAGGAACTCTCAATCCTTAACATATATGCTCCAAATAAAAAAATCACCCACATTCATAAAAGAAACCCTACTAAAGCTCAAAAAATACATTTCACCCCACACAATAATAGTGGGAGACTTTAATACCCCACTCTCACCAGTGGACAGATCAGGGAAGCAGAAACTGAACAGGGACACTGCAAAACTAGCAGAGACTTTGAACCAACTAGAATTGATAGATATATACAGAACATACTATCCCGAGGTAAAGGAATACACCTTCTTCTCACCACCCCATGGCACCTTCTCGAAAACTGACCACATAATTGGACACAGAACGAGCCTCCATCCATATAAGAAGATTGAAATACTCCCATGCATCCTCTCAGATCACCATGGTCTACGGCTGGTCTTTAACAACAACAAAGACAACAAAAAGCCCACATACACATGGAAACTAAACAATGCTCTGTTGAAGGATAGCAGGGTCAAAGAAGAAATAAAGAAAGAAATTAAGGATTTTCTAGAATTCAACAAAAATGAAAACACAACATACCCAAACCTATGGGATGCAACGAAAGCAGTATTGAGAGGAAAACACATAGCCCTAAGTGCTTCCAAAAAGAAACTGGAGAGAGCTCACATCAACAACCTGACAGCACAGCTAAAAGCCCTAGAACAAAAGGAAGCAGATATACCCTAAAAGAGTAGACGGCAAGAAATAATCAAAATTAGGGCAGAAATAGACCAAATAGAAACAAAAAGAACCATTGAAAAAATCAACAAAACCAAGAGTTGGTTCTTTGAGAAAATCAACAAGATTGATAAACCCCTAGCCAGACTAACTAGAGGGCAAAGAGAGAGTATCCAAATTAACAAAATCAGGAAGGAAAGTGGGGACATAACAACAGAAACTGAGGAAATTCAAGAAATCATCAGATCCTACTACAAAAACTTATACTCCACAAAATTGGAAAATCTGAAGGAAATGGATGAATTCCTAGACAGATACAAGGTCCCAAAGTTAAACCAGGACCAAGTAGACCATCTAAATAACCCTATAACACCTAAGGAAATGGAAGAAGTCATCAAAAGCCTCCCAACCAAAAAAAGCCCAGAACCAGACGGGTTCAGTGCAGAATTTTATCAGACTTTTATTGAGGATATAACACCAATACTCACCAAACTATTCCAAAAGATAGAATCAGATGGAATATTACCCAACTCATTTTTTGAGGCTACAATAACCCTCGTACCTGAACCACACAAGGACCCTACAGGGAAAGAGAACTTCAGATCAATCTCACTTATGAACATTGATGCAAAAATACTCAACAAAATCCTTGCAAACCGAATCCGGGAACGCATCAGGACGATCATTCATCATGACCAAGTAGGCTTCATCCCTGGGATGCAGGGATGGTTTAACATAAGGAAGTCCATCAACGTAATCCACCATATAAACAAACTCAAAGACCAAAATCACATGGTCATCTCACTAGACGCTGAGAAAGCGTTCGACAAAATCCAGCACCCCTTCATGTTGGAGGTCCTGGAGGGAACAGGAATCCAAGGCCCATACTTAAACATAATGAAAGCAATGTACAGCAAACCAACAGCCAACATCAAACTTAATGGCGAGAAACTTGAAGCAATCCCACTAAAATCAGGGACTCGACAAGGCTGCCCACTCTCCCCCTACCTATTCAACATAGTGCTGGAGGTCCTGGCTGGAGCGGTTGGACAGCAAAAGGAGATCAAGGGGATACAAATCGGAAAGGAAGAGATAAAAACATCACTCTTTGCCGATGACATAATAGTGTATTTGAGTGACCCCAAAGATTCCACCAGAGAACTCCTACAGCTGGTAAAGAAGTTTAGCAAAGTGGCTGGATACAAAATTAACTCGGACAACTCAGTGGCCTTCCTGTACTCAGAGGACAAACATGTGGAGAAAGAAATTGGGGAGAACGTACCCTTCACAATCGTTACAAAAACTATGAAATACCTTGGTGTGACTCTGGCTAAGCAAGTGAGGGACCTGTATGACAAGAACTTCAAACCTCTAAAGAAGGAAATTGAGGAGGATCTCAGAAGATGGAGGGATCTCCCATGCTCATGGATTGGAAAAATCAACATCTTAAAGATGGCCATCCTACCAAAAGCAATCTACAGATTCAATGCAATCCGCATCAAAATTCCAACCCAGTTCTTCATGGAATTGGAAAGATCAATGTGCAGTTTCATATGGAATAACAAAAGACCTGGAGTAGCGAAATCCATCCTCAACAACAAAAGAACATCTGCGGGAATCGCTATCCCTGACCTCAAGCTATATTACAAGGCAATTGTGCTGAAAACTGCACGGTACTGGTGCAGGGATGGGCATGTGGATCAATGCAGTAGAATGGAGGATCCAGAAATGAGCCCTCATGTATATGGTCACCTGATTTTTGACAGGGGAGCAGTGAACATTCAGTGGAGAAGGGACAGCCTATTCAACGGATGGTGCTGGTCCAGCTGGCACTCAGCATGCAAAAGAATGAAAATAGACCCTTTCTTATCTCCTTGTACAAAGCTCAAGTGTAAGTGGATCGGAGATCTCCACATTGAACCAGATACACTGAAGCTATTGGATGAGAGGGTGGGGAAAACCTTAGAACACATAGGTACAGGAGAGAATTTCCTGAACAAAACACCAATGGCTCAAGCTCTGGGGTCGAAGATTAGCAAGTGGGACTTGATGAGATTGCAGGGTTTCTGTGGGGCTGGGGACATCGTCAGGAGAATGAAGTGGCGACCGACAGAGTGGGAGAAGATCTTTACCAACACCACATCAGATAGAGGCCTAATATCCAAGGTGTACAAGGAACTCAAAAAGCTAGACACCAGAGAATCAAATAACCCTATTAAAAAATGGGGTACAGAGCTAAACAAAACGTTTTCAGTTGAGGAACACCGAATGGCCGAGAAACATCTGAGGAAGTGCTCGACATCCTTAGCCATCAGGGAAATGCAAATCAAAACAACCCTGAGATTCCACCTCACACCAGTCAGATTGGCCAAGATCCAAAACTCAGATGACAGCAGATGCTGGCGAGGCTGTGGAGAAAGAGGAACACTTCTCCACTGTTGGTGGGGTTGCAAGCTAATACAACCACTCTGGAAATCAGTCTGGCGATACCTCAGAACATTGGATATAGTACTACCTGAAGACCCAGCTATTCCACTTCTGGGCATATACCCCAGAGACACTTTAATACACAACAAAGATATATGCACCACAATGTTCATAGCGGCTCTATTTATAATAGCCAGAAGCTGGAAGGAACCCAGATGTCCTTCTGAAGATGAATGGATACAAAAATTGTGGTACATATACACAATGGAATACTACTCAGCCACCAGAAACAATGACTTAACCAAATTCTTAAGAAAATGGCTGCATCTAGAGAACAACATCCTGAGTGAGATAACCCAGTCACAAAAGAACAGACATAATATGCAGTCACTGATAGTGGGATGCTAACCCCAGAGGCTTGCACTCCCCCAGAAACAACTCACAGACTGTATGAAGTCCAAGAAATAAAGAAAACAAAAAATATACATATATTTACAAAACAAGAAGACTTTGACTATTTCCATGTTGCATTTTGTTTTGCATGTACTTTACGCTTATTGTAACTATTAGGTTTTCAATGCATACTGTCAAGCCCTTGAAAAAAATCAAGTACTGACTAAAAAAATATATTCATATGGTTTTATGTAAAAATTATTTTAATGTCTGAAAAAACAGTACTGACAAAAATGTATAATTTTAAGCAAAAAAATGTTTAAAATCTGTACATTTATCTTTGTTTTGTAAAATAAAGTCGTTTAAAAAAAAAGATCTATGACCAGCAATGGCGTTAATATCTAACTGGGACCACACTAACATAGAGGGGTCCTGAAGTCTCTGTGGCATATGTTAAGCTGGGTATTGATTTTGCCCATGGAAACCGTGATGTCTGATATGCCTATTCAGCTCCTTTGCCATCCTCACACTACACGTGATAATTTTAGTACCTAAGGAAGACACAATTCAATGTTAAAAGTTAATGTTCCTATCAACTGGCAAATCTATTCCTTTGCTCGGAATGTACTCTTATAATACAAGGAGAGAGCTGATATCTGGTCAAGAAATCCCTGACACATTAATTCTCTGATAAACGGTTTGAACAGAAGTGTTAGGGCTTCTGGACACAGCAGATGTTATCTGCTATAAAAGGAGGGTCTTAAACAAAGAAAATAAACACTTTATTTTTTAAAAAAAAAAATTATCAGCCATCAGGTAGAGACTCGGCAAAAGAATAGTAAACAATGCTCCAATTAACAACCCTGAAATGAGCCAAGAAGCATGTTGCCTGAAATAGCAGAACCATGAGGACATAATGTGAAGTATTCTATGCCCCCAAGTTATGTAAATTAAACAAATTAGGTAAATTTATAGAAATATATAAGCCACTAAAGTTTGGACAAGGATGAACAGAAAATCAGAACAGATTTCAGTACGGAAAGATATTATTACTAACAAACTTGCAGTAATCCAAAAAGCAACCCTTCAGGCAGCCACATCGTTGTGAGTTCACAGGGAGCTTTCCTGTCACATTTAGAAGACACACTCTTGAAGCATGTGTCCTGGTCCTCTGGCTTTTACCTGACTACTGACAACACCAGTTAGCATGCCAGCATGGACGGAGGCACTCTCAAAGGCCCACTCCTGGATGAAGAGCTATAGGTAACTGATGGCAGCTGCGAGGCAAGGATCTGGTCTTTCAGAGGGATGAGCCCCCTAACTACATGCAGTCAATGGATTCATCAAGTGTGTGTGTGTGTGTGTGTGTGTGTGTGTGTGTGTGTAGGGAGAGGGGGAGAGAGAAGGGGGTATGTAGAAAGGGAAGGCAAGATCTTGAGCATTACCTTTCCCTTCTTTCTAGTCTCATTCCTTCTGAGACGCAGGCCTCAGAATGGTACCTTCAGGGTATATCCTCTCTCCACAGTTAATCCTCCCTGGTAATGCCCTCATAAACACCCCCACAGCTGTTCCTCCTCATCTCCTAGGTGATTTAAAACCTGGAGTTGAGAATAGCTGATATCCATCACATAACAACTAGCAGAGAAAAAGCTGAGGCTCTGCATTATGGGAAACGGAAACACCATCGCATCATTGGATCTGCATATGGTTTCAGACTGGGAAAGAAAGCCAGAGAGAAGAGTCAAGACCGGCTTAAAATCGAAGGTGTCTGGAGAGAGTGGGGTGGGGGATCTAACATGAAGGGGAGGTGTGAGGCTCTTCTGAGTAGTTCTGTGAACTAAGATGAAGAAATGGGAAGAAGAGATATGAACACAGGGCAGAAGGGGAATTTCAGGCAAAATTCCAGTGGCTACAACAATCCCAAGACTGGAACAGAAAGGAAGAAGAAATGAAAAAAGAAACAGACTAAACCAATACAGTCAGAGTAGGATAACCGCGATCAGGGAGGCTTCAGGCTGATCTGTGAGGCTTCCTAAGCCTTCTGGGGAGACCTCAACCGTGTACAGAGTGCTCTGTGAAATTCCTGGAGCGCCTGAGTGGTGAATTGCTCTGTTAGGTTAAGCCATGTGAAATTGCCACTTCTATGTCAAAATCAGGGGAACATAGGCAATTTCAAACTGCTCAACCCTATTTGTAGAGCAACAGTCCATTCCCCCGCTCTTGTTTAAATAGGGAATTCTATTTACAATGCTGGAACAGAACACATTATTTTTCAACAAGAAGACATCAAGTAAGCCTCAAATCACATTTAAAAATCAAAGTAGTGACATGTCAGAACCAAGGGAAGTCATTAGTTTGAAAAGTCGCATTAAATACATATTGCCAAGGGGTTGCTGTGGGCCTGACACAGAGCTGATGGAAGGGCTGTCATGTTGCCACAAACCCCAAAACACCCTCAACTTCAGTGTCTCCTTCTGAGAGTGGAAATGGTTTAATTACTTTCATTTAAAATGTAGCCCTCTGGCCTTTTGTGTTTACATTGCCCTATTTTTGATATTATAATATAATTACATTGTACTTTTAAAACTCAAGACACCTGGGTTGATGAGGAACAGACCAAATTTAAAATGTGATAGGAAATCTGTTCTTGATTTTGTTTTTTCATTTATTCATTGCTAGACTTGAACCCAGGGCCTCCTTGAGGCTAGGTAAGCACTCCACCACTAAGCTTCGTCCCCAGCACCCTGGTTTACTTGTTGCCTTTGAGATAGGATTTCACCCAGTCTGACCTTGATTGGGGCACTGTGGCCCACGCAGATCTTCAGGTTGCAATCCACCTGCATCAGCCTCCCATGTTGGATTCAAAGCCTGTGCCGCCAAGTGCATTGGGATGGTGTTTCCAGAGAGGATGAGTACTTTTCAGAGCAGGTCTCAGGTGGGAAGCAGAGGTACCATATCCTGGGTAAGACAGCTTTTACTCTCTATTTTTTTTCTTACCTGTCCTAGACCAACTGTGTGAAGGCTCTGAGTCAAAAAATCCTAAGACTACTGTGATACAAAAACATCTGCATTTGTAGACAAATACAAATTGTTGGCAAAGGTCCCCATCAGCAGTAGACAGTGGGAAGTTGTGCACTTGCCATCACCTGACCCTCTTTGAAAGGTTTCTAGGTGCTTTAGCTGGGTTGTTTATAAGGATCCCCCCAACCTTCTGTTGTCTCCTTGACATACAGGAGGCAGAACATGGCTGCCCAGCTCCATTTGACTTCCTGAGACAGGAGATGGGAGACAGCTTCCTGTGACCAATAATGACAGCCATCATGTCTGAGTAGTTTGAGGACTTTGTGGCTCAGGTCAAAATTAAACAGTAAAAGTGTTTGTTGTGGTGAAGTTTATTAAAAATGTTATTAAAGATGTCTGCGTGTCAAGCACAATGCAGTCTTGATAAGCTCCTTCTATGTGTACAATGGGAGCTGACGGGAAGCCTGACATCCCATTATTGGATTTCTGTCAGAGACAAGACTATTTTTAGGTCTTTCTTTGTAGGACTTTAGATAGCCAAGAGTCACTGGAGCCCAGGGTAGTAGGTGAGGCCTCCTCTCTATCTGCCCTGTTAGACGGGGTACTGATGAGGGGTGATCTAAAGCAGGGCTCTTTACCTTTGCAGGCAACACACAGTAGTGATACAGGGGAGGATGAGCCTTGGAGACTGGCCATTGTCCTAGCTGCTGGAATTTCCTGGTTGACATCCTCAGAGCCATCTCCTGGTACTTAATGGCTTCTGTCTCAGGAAGAAAACAACAGGAAGGCCTGCTGCAGACGCCATGAATGCTGCAGATGGCTGACAGAGGTCTAAAGCTTCTGGGTTTCCTGCCGTGGCTTCCTGTCTCTTCCATGCTTTGGCTCGTTACTAACAATGCTCTTTCTATTGGCATGGTCACTGGATCCTAAGCCCTGGGCAAGAGGAAAGATTTAGGTCTGATTACTCAGCGACTACATAGGACAACTGGTCTCATGTTTTATTTCGGATCTTTGCCCTGTCAGCTCTTTTCTGGTTCCTTCCTAGCTTGTGGTCCTGTCTCTTAGTTGGCTGACCTTGGTTATAAGCAATACCAGGTTGGTGGTGGGGAGCCTGGCACGTGTCTTGGGAAATCTGACCTAGGGCTTAGGACTTTGCAGCCTCTCTTGACCTTGGGGTTTGTCTACTGGACATGTGATGGCGATTGTGGATATGTCCATGGCTGATATGCTGAGTATAGAGGGATGGTCTGCATCCATGAGTGTGGCTGAAATGCAGAGACAGACTGGGTCTGACAGATGCAGGGGGATAGCCATGTGCTGCCACCACAGAGCACCCAGCTTTAGACCTGCATCTTAGAGGACTTACTCAACTGTGACATAGTCTTGCCGACAGCTTAGAAAATGGTGGCTATATGACAAGCCCCCATTCCAGGTGCCCGGTACTAACCTGGAAGTCAGCAGGCAGGAGTGTAGACGTCGGCAGACAGGTCCCAGAACTACTTGTGGGGGAGCAGGTTGAAGGCTGCCAAGCAAACCTTCTCCTTTCCCCAACTGTGCTCACTGAAAGGTCACCCTGCCTCCTGGGCTGAGTGAGGAGGGTATGGGGGAAGATTAGAGTGGTAGTTCACACTGGTGTAAGTCTGTGGCTTCTGCGATAAGAGGAAAACAGTGATGGGGTGATGGGATCTCATAGGCAGATGGAATCTAACAGGAACAGCATGCTCTACATCTGACACATACCTTTCTTCCCCATCCTTCTTCTTCACAGCTCCCAATGTCACAGACCGTATAACTAGCTGGTCTGCCTCACATCTATAGGCACTTTAGGGGTTTGTGATCTGCTCCCTCTTCAGTGTGTACAATGCTTTGTGGACAAGCTAAGTGCAAGGACCCAGTGTTTAATGACACAAGTCCCTGTGCTCAGAGGGTCTGCCTGGTAGTTGGGGGGAGAAGACCAGGAGAAATGGTTACAAGACTATAAGGTAAGCAAAAGACCCTAGAGCCCTGGACATAGACTGGGAATTCTGCAGGTGGATTCTCACAGATCACCTCTCAGCTCTGCCACTTTTTGGCTGTATCATCTGGGGATGCTTAACCTCTTGGAGCCTTAAGATACCATGAGGTTCTAAAACCAATATAAAAAAACAAGCTCTTTGGACTCAATGGCTTCAGGGTCTTAATCCATGGTAATTGGGAAGGCATAGCGGACTCCTGGCATGGCAGGCGGACCGGGGAGAGGAAGCCTGGAACTGGGGGAGGTAGAACCTTTAAAGGCTACCCTTCCCTTCGAAGCAGATGTTCTCTGTATCTCCACGGTTTCATATACTGCCTGGTTGAGAAACAAGTGTTCAAATACACAAGCGTGCAAAGGACATTACACACGCAAATCACAACAGTGTCATCATCATGAGCCTCACCTCATAGGCTGTTTGGAAGAACAAAGTGAATTCATAAGATTTCTGGGAAGTGGATGGTGCCTTGTCTGACCCACAAAGCACGAAGGGGTCACACTGTCAGCCTCCGAGGGGCAGGGAAGGCTTCTTCCAGAGCCAGCATTAGTCCAAGCCCGTGGCTCCCAGCCTCAGCACCACGAGCATGTTCAGAGATGGAGGGGGTTGGAATGGAAGGCATGGCTTTCACATTCTCTGACTTTCACCCATGCAGGACTGCATCTGCCAAATGGGACTGAATCGTCCCAGTCAAACTCAACAGATTAAAATAAAATCCTTCTTCAACTCGTTATACAGACAAGGGTTAGTCACACAGTCATGTACCGCTTATCACCCTAACACCTGGGGGGGATGTTCATCTGGTTTTCGTGCCAAGAAAAATGCTCACTGTTCATTGTCTGTTTGAGAAAGTCAGAGGAGATGACAGACATATAAACACCACGCTTTGATCTCTGTTCATTGCCAAATATCCTACTGTAGCCTGTGAGTTAAGTGCACTTGTGTGTCGGTCAAAAAATCCTGCTTTTCCTACGCAGTTTGTCTATTTCCCTGTCAACTGTGAGTCTGGTTATGGTCGGGGTTCTCTTTCTGGTGAGGCTTCATGCATTTTAGGTCCGTTTTGGGCAAGCAGAAAGTATCTTTAAGCATGAATTGGGTGGTGGTTTTCTCTACCTCTATTCTCTCTCCCTCTCTCTCTCTCTCTCTCTCTCTCTCTCTCTCTCTCTCTCTCTCTCTCTTTCTCTCTCTCTTTCTCTCTCTCTCAAATGTTTAACAGTCGTTTTACAAGTGTTTTGCCTGGATGTTTAGCCATGTGCATGCAGTTTCCACAGACACCAAAAGGGAACATCAGATTCCCCGGAACCGGAGTTACAGACAGTTGTTAATGGCCACATGGTTGCTGGGAGTTGAGCCCAGGTCCTCTGGAAGAACAGCCGGTTCTTTTAACTGCTGAGCCATCCCTCCAGCCCCCATTTCCTTAAGTTACTTGTTTGCCCTATGTCATGAACTTTCAGAAGTCATTTGCCTCTTTTCAAAACGAAAGTGGGAAATCAGTATGTCTAAGAGTAATAATAATAAAATGGGAGATATGGCACTGGCTTAGTTGGTAAAATCACTCTCTGTGATGTAAGCAGGAGCACCTGAGTTCCTTCCCCAGAAATGATGTAAAAGAACCAAGAGTGGTGGTGCACACTCAATCTCAGCACCGCGGAGTGAGGAGTGGCCATCTTCAGGACCTGCTGGCCTGCCAGCCCAATCGCTGAGATTCAAGGTAACTAGAAGCCTTGTCTCAAAACCCAAGATAGATAGTACCTGAGAGGCAACATCTAAGGTTAGTCTCCACTTCTTCTCATATGTGTGCGCACACATGTGCACATGCACCTGCACACATGTGTGGGCACACGCAGCAGACACACACACAATAACAAGCATTGTGTTCTTCATACTGGCCTATTCAGCAGCCAGGCTGGGATTAATAATGTCCTCACACCTTCTGGCTTTCTTTGTGCTTGGAGGAGAACCTAATTATCCAAACTTCTCAGGTCTGCATCACTGTGTGAGCCCTCTCTCTCTCTCTCTCTCTCTCTCTCTCTCTCTCTCTCTCTCTCTCTCTCTCTCTCCTTCATCCAGCATCCCCATCATTTTCATGACAATGTGCAGCATTTTGGTGAAGCCATAATTATCATTCTAATGCAAGGAGGAACAAGAAGGGCAGAGCCACAGAATAGCACAAGAGCAGAGCAGTGGGAGGGCACTCTGTTCTCAGCACTCACTTTGAGTCTCCTTGGGAAAGCAGGGTCTTTGGCCTGGGGCAAAATACAGATCTGTAGCAAGGAACAGCCCAGCTTGAATTATTGCTTAAATGATGTTCTCTTTGTAGTTAGGTTGTCTCCTTTAGGATTCATCCCAGTATGCAAGCTTCCCCCTGAAATCCAGCATCGCTTCCCCGAAGGATTGTGGCAGAATGTTTAATAAGATCCCTTTTGACAGCTCTGCCGTGACTGGAGAGCAGGGCACACTGGACACACTGGCCATTAATGTGATGTTCCATGGCCCATCATCTACTAGAAAGCAAACTGAGCTTCCATGGAAGACATGTTACCAGGATCCTCTTAAGTCCTTCTACATAGTAGCAGATTCCATTGCACATGTGTAACACATGCACACACACACACACACACACATCTGAATGGCACTCACGAGGCCAGCCATTAGGACGTAACTAAAGTTAAACAAGGCTGTGGATGCAGGCCCTGGGATGGCATCAGTGGCTTTATAAGGAGAGAGAGTGACAGCTGTCAGGGTCACTACATTGGTACAGGGTGATCTGTCATGCCTGATGTTATGAGGCCACCTCTTGAGGCAATGGTTTATTGTCACATAGGTGCAGGTTCTTTTATCCTGGAGTTTAAAATGAGTTCCAAGTTTTCTCTTGCTTCAAAGACAAATAAAATAAAATAAAATAAAATAAAAATAAATACCACACTAAGACCTGAAGTCTTAAAAGCACCAAGGCATTTCTGGCTCATATTCTATAGCCAGCTGGGCCTCACTGAGCAGTTCTGGGTTTTGTTTTGGTTGGTTTGTTTTGTGTGTGTGTGTGTGTGTGTGTGTGTGTGTGTGTGTGTGTGTGTGTGGTTATCTAGAACATCCTCAGGTGGGCAGTGGTTCATATAGGGCTGACTTTGATGTTGGACATTAGTGGGAACTTGGCTGCAACCACTGGCTAGTGAATAATGGATTAGGATCTGGCCAGATTCCAAGATCCAGGAGAGTAAAAATTTGCCAGTTACCTTAAACACCTGAACTTGGGTGTCATAGAGCATCACTGTGCTCAAGGGTTCTGGGAATGAATTCCCTGTGGAGAGCAACAGCATGTACAGAGGGTATGGGGATTGCTGGGGAGAAGGATGTGTCTACAGAACTATTGACTACAAAGAGCTTGTAATAGTGTATGTAAGTCAGCTTCCCGTTGCTATAACAAAACACCTGAGCTTAATCAACCTTAAAGGAAGAAAGGTTTGCACTGGTTCAGACTTTCAGAGACTTTGGTCTGTGGTTGCAAGGTTGTTGTAATAACAGCATCCTTTCATTAAGCTCTACTTCCTAAAGTTCCACCACCTTTCAATCATGCCACAGGCTTGTCTCCAGGCTTCCAAAACATGGGTCTTTGGGGAACCTCCCAGATACGTGCTATAACAACATGAGGTTAAAGCATGAGCCAAAACCATGAGCATCCAGCCAGTTAAGAGTCTGTTTGCCTGACAGTCTGGGGAATAATGTTGGAACTCAAACTTTTCTTAATGTAAGAAGTAGAGTGAGCCCACAGTGCAGAGGCCAGATGGAATTAGAAAGCCTTCTGCCTCTCACCCTCACCCAACCGAGCATGTTTCTATAGGCAACATCAGCATCACTCTGGGTCTCAGTCTACCTTGCTATAAAATAGAATGTTAGCCCTGAGGACACTTAGAGATGTTTCCACTCCTAAGCTGTGTCCTTTTCTGTTCTTAGGTACTCCTTCCAGGATGAGGAAGACATGTTCATGGTCGTGGACCTGCTGCTGGGTGGGGACCTGCGCTACCACCTACAGCAGAATGTGCACTTCACAGAGGGGGCTGTGAAGCTGTACATCTGTGAGCTGGCCCTGGCTCTGGAGTACCTGCAGAGGTACCACATCATCCACAGGTAACAGTACAAGAAGGAGACAGGGATGGTGACGGGGTAGGCGCTGTGCGTAGTGGTAGAAAAGCAGCTGCAGTGTACAGTGAAGCAGCATTTCAGCAAAACGCAGAACAGCCTTGACACTGCCTTTACAGTCTCTGCAGAGGGCAGACTACCATGTGGCCTTAACGGAGATTGATCGTGACCACTGACTGCCCATTTTGTATTATTGATTGAGTACAGGGCTGGCGCTTGGTCTTAGCTTCTCTATCCAAAGGTGTTTGGGGTGACTTCTGCTGATGTGACTGAGCCTGGAGGGAGAGACTGTGACATCAGGGGTTGTCTGGGATACCATAGAATCTAGCTCCAAGTTCCAGACCAGCTCCCAGCTGGATGCATAAACGAGGCACCTGTCAGGTACCCATGTAGGAAGACTGTCCACATGAACATCAGGCTAGGAATAAACAAGCTCCAGAAACATCAGGTCAGCAGAGATGGAGCATTGGGAGTGACTCCAGTCTCCTTCTGTCCTTTGAAGTCCCTGCTGTGCTCAGTGCTCAGCACCAGCTTCCTCTTCGGTGGTCAGCGCTGGCCTTGAGCTTTAGGAAAATGACATTTCTGCTCTATGGGGCACCCGAATCTTCAGAACTGAGCCCAGCAGCACCACAATACAGAAGTGGGTTTGCTTGCAGAAGCAGCAGTTCCAGGAGGGGCTCTGGAAAGCAATGGTGGAATCCATATCTTTTTATGGACAAGAGGGAGGAACTGATGGAGGGAGTTTTACGTCTGATCACCTATGGGCATACTGTATCCTTATGATCCTTTTCTAACTTAGAAAGTTTTAGAAAACCTGGAAAGGACAAGATCTTGGACTTCTTGGTCACAAAGGCAGATTAAACTCACCTCCCACCCCACCCCACTGCACCCACCCACAGAAACTCCTACCCAAACCCCCACCCTCACTTCACACCCCTCCCATTTGCTCCCTTTTAAAATCTCAGCTAAATGACAGAAAAGAACGTTGTTTGTTGTTGTTGTTGTTTTAAAGTTTATAACAATGGAGAAAATTGAAGAAGTTCGTCATATCAAATTTTTCCATTGTTAGAGCCAGAAGATGTGAAGGAGTACATAGGACATAAAATAACACATACAAAAAATAAGCTGTAATTCTCAAGGAGTCAAAATTGCTAGACACTACAGAATCCCTAAAAGGCTCTGCCAGCCCCAAAAATCCCTACGGAAGGAAGGTCGGGGAGGAAAATAAAAAGGCTAAAACAAAAACCAGGGGCTGCCAACCTCCGGGAAGGACTGAGGATCAGGTCCCATAGTGTCTCCCACTCCAGGCCAGTCAGCACTCAGAAGAGGGGAGTAAGTTACATGGAAGGCTATGCTAATGCACATGGTCCTAGCCAGGTACCATCCTCCCATACACGGGGCAGCAAGGTCACCTAGATATCCACCAAATACTGAGAGAATTCTGCCCATCAGCCGGGTACTGCTAAGCAGGCAACGCCAGTGACTTCAGTGGAAATGGGATTCAGCTGAGAGGAGAGATTGTGACCTTAGAGGTTTCCTGAGACACCTTAGTTCCCAGCTGGATCATAACAAGGAAGGACTATCGGGTGTCAGGGGAAATCTTCCCCTGTTACAATCTGAACATTAAACGGAAGGCAAGCAAGATGGCAGACTAGCTCAAGGTGCCTGCAGTTAAGCCTGACAGGGAGCTGCAGTCTCATCCAGTCAGGACCCATGTGGTGTAAGGAGAAAAGCAACTCCCATAGGTCCCATGCGCACAAACAATGAATATCACTTAAACGAAAAGTAAGCAATGATAAAATAGGAGGAACATTAGGAATAAACAGCGGGTCCAAAAGCATCAAAATAACTATTACCAAGATCTTAGATAACAGATTTCTTTCCCATGTGTGCTTTTTAAAATTCAGAGGTATTTACTAAGGATTCCAGAATTGAGTTGGTAAGAAAAAATTCACTTTTTATAGCTCGGTGATAGAAGACGAAGACGGTTACTCACTGGAGGGGCAGCCTAGGGTCACCATCCACAGGCACCTCAGCTAACTGTACGCTCATTCTGCATTTGATCCCTCATCAGAATTATTTGAAAAGTGGGCTAGCCAAAATATAGCACTCCTTCAAGAGCTGGTAGGATATCCCGGTGGGTAGGGTACCTGCTGCTGGGCCTGATGACCTGAGTTAATCACCAGGACCCCCAGGGAAAAGGAAAGAATCAACTCCTGGAAGCTTTCACACACACACACACACACACACACACACACACACACACACACACACAGAGAGAGCACACATGCCTGTGTATACATGCACAGACATGTAAATAAATGTTTTTTAATAAAAATGCCAGGTTCTGTGGTGCTTTTAATACTGCTCAGGAGGCAGAAGGAGGCAAATCTCTGAGTTCACAGCCAGCCTGGTTAACATAATTAAGAAGTTCTTGGCCAGCCATTTCCACTAATACTAGCAAATAATATTAATTCTAATAAAGGTCAATTAAAACCATTACTAGTACTGATTAAAATGAAAACTAATATTACTTCATCAAGAAAGCAGGAAGGATGAGTGTGTCGGAAGGGCTGAGAAGAAGCCCTAGAGTGCTAATTTGCAGCAGTGGGAAGGCAACCGCTACCTGAAGTGAACAGGTTGAAGGCAGAACTTGTATCTGCAGCATGCAGCTCACTGCTGCAATACAGTCTGAGCTAGAGGAAGGGAAGGGGGCGGGGCGGTGACAGGAAATGTCGCTGCGTTGTTACAGTCTGAGAACCTTTTGTCTGGAATGTTTTCAAGTACGCTTTGGTACAGTAGCAAAAGAGGAGTTGGGTGCGGGATGAAGAGATGTGAGGAGAGTTCTAAGAGAAGTTGGAGGAGAAGAAGAAGGGAGAGCAGAGCAGTGGAGATTATTCCTGGGAACTGAGGCTCAAGAATCTCACTATGACTTTAGAATGGCTCCGGGGTCTGTGTTCGAACCCCCACTTTCAGTAAAGGCTGCTGGGGTGAGCTTACCTCTGTTGGCTAGGGAGGCATCTTTGAGGGTAAAAAGAGGATTTATTTGTTTGTCTTCTGGAGGCACAATCTCCTGTGTGGTCCAAGCTAGCTTTGTTCTCATGATCCTCCTGCCTCAGACTCCTGAGTGCTGACACTGCAGGCCTATACCAGCACCTCTGGGCAGAAAGAGCTCCTTCCTACATACAGTGAGTGTTTGGGAATTCTCAGAACCATTTCTTTGTGTGCAGTAAATGACCTCTTTCTCAAACCAGCTCAGAGTCTCGGGGACATTCCTAGACACAGACCCTGAAGTCCAGATTGGGACAGGGGCAGGTCAGGCAGAGAATAGAACAGCCCTGCTGAGCTACATGAGGACCCCCTACTACTCCCACGAGAGAAAGGCAGCACCCACTACTCTGAGCATCCACAGGGGCTCTGCTCACCCTTTAGGGAAGCCCCTAGGGACAGAAGATGGACGGAATGTTAAGTTCCCAGGTGCAGACATTCAGTGCTATCCCAGTGAGGTCATGGAGCACAGTAAGTATTTCATAGATGCATATACTTTGACTTGATGACCTAGGGAGACCCAAGAAACTGAGATTGTTTGCTCAGGCAGAGGATTTTCTGTGTGCCAGATAGTGAATTGAAAATGGATACACTCATAAATGCGTGGCTTCCTCCTATCCTGAGACCCACGGAGGCTCACCGTGGTCTCAGCTGGCTCCAAAGTGTTCTGTTGAAGCCAGCTCCCAATCCCAAAGATCTCAGCCAGCAAGGGTAAGATCTGGACCTGAGGATCAAGAACACTTGGGAGAAGGGAGGCTGCCTTCGGCATGCTTTACCTAGGTGGGAAAGAGGATGTTTGCTGGTGCAAAGCACTCCAGAGAAATGTTCTCTGAAAACCCCGAGTGTGTGTTTGCTGGCGGTGGCAGAAATCATCACAAATCTCTGAAAAGACATTTGGCCATGTAAGAATCAAGCACCTTCTACATATTCATAAGCTTTGATCACCTTTTACACATTCATTATTGACCAGCAAATTTCACTCTTAAGGCTCCACTCCCTGCTTGCTTCTAACATTTCAAGCCTAGGGCTATTTGTCACAGCACCACTCATAATAACCAATAGTTTGGAAATAACCTGAGGGAAAACATTGCCTAATACTATGCACACCCTTTATAGAGACCACGAGATTAGGTTGCTCCAGTGGGTGATGCGTACTCTTTCTACACAATTCAGAGAAGATTATAGCATATAAACCGCATGCCTATGTAAAGAAAAGCCTGCCTTTTAGTAAAAAGCAGCAAGGGGCTGCTTCCTGGTGCACTGGGGTTGGAGGGAAATTGTGTGTGGTTTCCTGTTCTGCCTCTTTTCATTTGAATTTCACTTTAATGAGTTGCCGTCTCTCCAATGGAGCAGAGCAAAAATGAGTTTTCTTGCTAGAGGAGAAGCAAGGCAGACAGCAGGGTTGCACGTGACTGCCTTGGCTTAGCCAGCTGTAAATGCTCAACCTCTCTGTTCTCCGTTTTGCTGTCTTTGACATGGGCTCCTCAGGGGGCAAAATGCAATATTTAATGCAAGCCACATGTTGTAGGTTCTGCTCAGATTTTATACAGATACAAAACAGCATATGTGTATATATAACATGAACAAACAAGCAAAATTATCTGGAGGAACAACAGGGACCAGAGAGAGGGAGAAGAGGAGAAGGAGGAACTGGAATGGGAAGATAATATGTTCAAAAATATTCCTACAAAAGCCACCCTGACATGCTATGAATAATCCTGTAGGAAACATATACAATAATTAATCAATTGTATTAATTATACAATAATTAATCAACATTAGATAAAGCTGTCAGGGCCTGTTTTTATAAGCTTAGCAGCTCCATCTCTTCTCCCTCAATTGTATTGCAACTAAGTGGCCAAGCATGACAGTTAGGACCTCCCCCTGGTTATTCCCAATTATCAGTCCTTTAGTGTCATAGCAATTACAAAAAATTATATACATTATGAATACTATATTCATGTATAGTCCCGTGGGCTGTCATTTAGGATGAAGATTCTAATTGCATTTCAAGGGTAACTTATTTCAAAGTGCAGGGCTGTGGTTCCTTTGTTCCAGGCCAGAATTCTGAAGATTTATGGCTTCATGCAGACTGAGAAGTGAGATACATGAGAATCCAATTTATCCTTAGAAGGGTTGTCCCATCCCTTGGGTACAAATTGTATCTGCAATTGGGTAGTGAGTGTTTATGTTAGATAATAAATTTTCGAAATAGGGCAGGTCTCAACTTAATGACAAAGGACACGGAGTGAAATCTGGGAGCAGAGAACAGATCTCTGCAAAAGACCAATGAATCAGAGGCTAATTCACAGAAGATGTTCCGAAGGAAGACAGAGAACGAGGTGGCAGGAAAGCGGGTCAGCATTTTCTGAAATGTCAGCATGCTGCGAGAACACGGAAGTTTTTAAAGTATTATTTCTGTGATTGCTCCATGGCTGAGGCCTTTGCTGAGTGGAATTGTCTGCATCTTCACCCAGACACTCAACAAAGCATGATGGGAAAATCCCCAAGACTGAGTGTTAAGACAGAAACAATCAGACCCCAGTCCCCCACCACCCCAAAATATTCACTTGAAAAAAATACAGATTTTAAGGGATACTTCCACAGCCTATTTAAAATATTAGCCATATTGAAGTTTTTATCACCACATTCTGGGACACACTTGTTTGTGTGTGCATGCTTGTGGCTGCATGTATACATTTATATATTACAATTTGATGCAGCCTGCAGAAAGGTAAGGATGAGATAAATGTGGACTAGAAGAGCTAGTGGAATAGAAGGGATGAATGTGGACTAGGGAAGGTGGGGTACTGTGTTCCTGCCATGTGTCTAAGATGTGGGCTGTTATGCATGCATGCCACCAGCCTTGGAACTCAGAGGAACTAGGACCAGGACCGGTGTGGTTGGTAGCTGATGTTTTCCAAAGGGAAGACATGGTTCAATACAGGTTTAACAGGTCATTGACAAATGAATATTTCACCTCTACTTACTTCAAGTATGCAGAACCTGATACTCAAAGTCACCAAGTGTGGGCTTCAGCTTGTAACAACTGTCACAAGAGTTGTAGAAGTCGTTTTCTAAATAAGGTGAAGGGTGAGATGAGGGAAATGGAAGCTGGTAAATGCTTTCATGGTGAAAGCTTGGAGACTCCTGTGCTGGAGCTTGGGCATGATCTCCCTGTGCTGGACTTGGCATCCTGTGCATTGCAGGAGAAGCTGAAGTGTCCATGCACTTACCTCTCCAATCATCTCTTTATCCACCCACAATCCACTCATTTATCTCTCCTTCTGTCCATCCATTCATCCCACCTATGTATGT
This sequence comes from Micromys minutus, assembly GCF_963924665.1. Classification (NCBI taxonomy): domain Eukaryota; kingdom Metazoa; phylum Chordata; class Mammalia; order Rodentia; family Muridae; genus Micromys; species Micromys minutus. Next base: position 23,526,573 of record NC_137969.1, read on the forward strand.
ATCAGTCCATTCATGTATCCACCTATGCATCCATCCAATCTACCCATCTTTTCTAAATCAGCTGGTAAATAAAGACGAAAACAATAAAAATAGGCATGCAGTATCAATCTCGTCATCCACACACATGAACATACGTGTGCACTCAACCATTTATGAGGACACACACACCCAAAGAATATGGGTTTGCCCTGCTTGGTCCTGCAACTGTCTCTGGTATAGGACTGAATCCAGGTTCTTTGTGGTATGTCTCTTTGGAGAGTTAAGGCAAATGCTGTACTTTAGCTGCACACTGGACTTCAGTGCTAGAACCATGGCCACAACTGTCTGCAAAGCTTACCTTTAGATTTTGAGGCTGAGACAAAATGATGTGCTTGACAGGATTATGAAATATGAAATAAGTTCCAGTAGGACAAATTATGGGAGTAGAAGCAGTCCCAAGCTATCCTATTGTGACTTCCCTTTGTCTCCATATTAATTGATGTGTTTGCTAATTGTGCCACATGTTAGCTGCAGGTTTTGCTGGGTGAGATCTGTTCTTCTGAAGTGCTCATCCTATTATTGAACAAAGAAGAATTCAATTTTCATAACTAATTAGATAATTGCCCTTACTAAAGAGCCAAACTGCCTCTTTCTATATTCACATTCAATGAGATGTTTCCAGAGAGCATCTCTCCTCCTTTCTCTATGCCTGTGGAGCAAGTAGGGCCTGTCTCTGTCTCTGTCTTTCCCCCTCTGTGTCTCTCTGTCTCTCTTCCTCCCCGTTCTCTCCTCAAAACTGAACTTGAAAACTTTGATTCCTAAAAACATACTAACATATTGTATCCCCAATGTCCATGATATAAAGCTAGAAAGCCTGAATTCTGTCTCTCAAAGAATATCTCTTAGTTTAGTCTTAAAAATTATTTCAAAAGTCATCTTCCAAATGTTCCAAGAGTTACAAATGGGAACAACCTAGCTTCATCTCACAGGGCCATATTTTGGTGGCTTTGTCACTGCTGCTAAGCTTCTGCAAAGGTGACTGAGTGATTGTTCCTAACCTGGGGAAAGAGTAAACTTAGAAATCCTTGCCAGATACAACAGTTCACTCCTGTTATCAGAGGGCTTGGGAGGCTGGAGCAGGAGGGTTGTGAATTTGAGGACAGCCTGGGCTACATAGTGTGACCCTGTCTCAAAAAACAAGACACAAGTAAAGCAATCCCAAATCCAAATATAGTATCGGCTGTTGTGAATTGCTTTCATACTGCCATGAAGCTAAAGGCCCTAAGTAGAGCTTAGGGCAATTAGTTCATTATAAATATCAGGGATTTGGCAATATAGATATTACCATAAATGTGCCAAAATGGGACATAGATTTTATGGCCAAAAGTATGAAACAGAACAAAGGCAAGTGTTCCTCTGCCTTTATCTACCCTACCATCACTGGAGACATTATTTCCTTAGATAATATTCTCTTGAGAATTTACCCTCACTCAAAAGCTAGTCTCAGCTCTTTGAATATCATCTCTGAATATGGTGGTCTGTGAACCACCATATCAGGGAGCAGTCTCAGTGTTAGAGATGAGGTTCCTGATGTCCGGTGAGTGCCCAGTGCAGTCTATCCACAGGGCAAAGCAATGGAAGGTTAAGCTGAGGCACCACTCCCACAAACACACTCCTCTAGTGGCCAACCACCTTGGGATACTAAAGTCACATGAATTTGTCTTCATTGCCTCCTCACAGGCATTATGAGAAATAACAATCAAATCTGAGTCGGAATACAGAGAGAGTTTGTAAAGTCATCACGCCTTATATTTTGCACAAGAGAGACAGTAAGAATGAAAATAAGAGAGTTTGGGGGTCTCTGTAGTCCTTCAGTAAAGGTTGCTATCAGCCTCCCACTACCCTGTACCCAGCTGGGCCACCACAACACAGTGAGATCCTTTCCATCAAACTCATACATCTACCCCAGAGAAGACTCTGATTGGTTCTTCTTGAGTCACATGCTCATCAGAGCAAATATTAAACTCCCCCCCTCTCTCTCTTCCCCTCTCTCTCCTCCTTCTCCTCCTCTCCCCTCCACTTCCCTCCCCTCTCCTCTCAAGACATACCCCCAAATGAGTTTCTGTGTATTCCAAATAGAAACCATCACCCCATATCCTAGTGGGCTGAGCTCATGGAAGCCTCTTAGGACCACAGTGAATGCAACGAGGTTTCTCAAAAGGCACAGAGGAAGAAGACAAGAAACCACAGGAAACATAAAAACAGGCCCCAAACACCACCATGCACCTTTAAGTCTTCTTGTGTTGAGTGTCCTCTCAGCAACTTCAGTCCATTCTTTTTAGAAAGTAATATACATATTTTAATCAGGAAGTCTCCCCACACAATGTCATCTCCTTCCCTCTGTGTCTTTACGGGGCTCTGTATATATCTAGAAAATTCCATATTTGTACATCTGACTCCTACTTCAAACCACAGTTTGAGGTATTTGTGTACTCTGCTTTGCCAGGATAAAACACTGCCTGGTACACAGTAAGTTCTAGATATTTCTAGAAGTAAGCTAAATGGGGCAGTAAGAACCTCTGTCTAAGTGAAACTCCGAATGCCAATTACTTGCATTCTAAGATTTCTTGGCATTTCTCCACCCCCCTGCATGGTTAAGAAGCCCCACACCCACTGTTCCATAGCAGGAAGGCTGCTGGGCTGAAGAGATTTCTATGTGAGAAAAACCTCGGCTCAAAGCTGAAAATGTACATTCCTGTGGCGAGTGGCAGTCAGTGGAATTTACCAACATTTCTTGTGGCCGATTGGAAAGTTAAGAGGAGCTTGTCATCTGTGTGGATATTACTCATTTTCCAAAAGGGACTGATTAGAGAGTCAGTGGAATTTGAGCATGTGTTTGCCCATCTCTGGGGTGAGCTGCAGAGACTCAAACTGCTGAGGATGGGGACTTTCCAGGGCAGCCTTAGAGGAAGCTGGTTTTGAGGCTGACTCAGGACTACACCCTCATTAACTTGTTTGTAGAAGCATGGGAGGGCAGACTTCTGATGTGTCTCCTGACTAGATTTGTTTCTGTGAGATGTGCATCCAGATCGGGGAATGCCTTCATCAAGTGCTCGAAACACAAGCATGAGGACCAGCGTTCTGGTCCTTAGAACTACATACAAACTCGGTCATTGTCTGCAATGCTAACACCGGGGAAAGAAAGACAGGAAGATCCATGGCGGTTATTGGTCAGTCACCATTGACCAGTCAGTGAACTTCAGGGTTGGCAAGGGAACTTGTCTCAAAAAAAAAGTAGAAGAGGAAGATGCCCAATACCAACCGCATGCCTCCATACATGTTCACATATGTGCCTGTGCACACTCACATGGATGAACACACACACACACACACACCTGATGTGTGTTCACAGTCCACATTCATTTTAAGAGAACCTGAGTCACGTCGTAGTGGAAAGTAAGCGTGACTCTAGGAGACAGAGTCCTTACTGCAGGTACTAGGTCTGATGAGCCACACTCCAGCCCTTCTCACTGTGGAAACCCACCCCAGTCCCTTCCGTCCTGATCTTCTTTCCTCAACTGACCTCAGAGTTTCTGTGAAGATTAATAAGAGAAAGGGCACAGGTGTGTCCCAGCACAGCTCAGCCCATCTGTTCTCTCCACTCCCTCGTACCATCCTGGAGAGTGACAAGGCAGATAGAAGAGGAAAATATTTATCAATGGGCTAGAGCAGGTCTCAGTCACTTGCTCTCTGTGTTACAGGAGCAAGCCTATTGATCTCTCGGGATTTTTGTTTTCTTCCTTGACTAGTGAGCATACAACATACCCCAGGTGACAGACCATGAGGTGAGATGACGCATGAAGAAAGACAGCACCTTTGATGACCAAAACATGATATTGGGATGAGGAGAAGCACGGGTTGCAAAGTCACTCAGCTCTATGTGACAGCTGCAGTAGCAGTTGATGTGTCTGGTCTCTCATGATGACCTGTAATGGGCAGTAACACTTGGCATTTTATGCAGATGACATGGGTCCACATTCTGACCTTGTCCTTGTTGAAGCCGACGCCAACTTCCATGTCTGCTAGGGTTGAAAAACAAATGGGATTCAACTATAGTCTTGGTGGCATTGAAGGTTGCTTCAAATCACATTCCCACCGCATCTTAAGGTTCTATGTGTATGACCCTCATCCTGCCAGACCTGCTCATCCAAGCCTCTTCCTTGTGCATCCGTGTGCATTGTGGACCTGGAAGCTAAACAGAAAATAAGCAGGAGAACCGATGGGGAGAGCTTAAGCCCACAGTTGCCTGAGCCAGTGCTCCAATCTTCCCTTTTACACCACATCTAGATTTTACTTTCAGAAGAAAACCAAGTCATCCTTCCTCCCTGGGAAGCACTCCTCTTTTCCCTAGGATTGAAGAGGAAATAGAAATGTCACACAGGGCTCTGGTGAGACCATCAAGATGGTTCTATCCATACAGAACAAGAGTCCATTCACACTCATGATTAGCAAGGGACACAGGCAGGTCGAGAAGAGCTTTCTGTATGGCTCTTGACAAAAAGAAAGGGTAGAGATGCCAAAACTGTGTGTCATCCAAGGGCAACACTGAAACAAGAGGGGGGAGGGGACAGAGTGATGAGGAAACTGGCTTCAGTGAGGAAGGATCTAGAGACATCATCCATCTTGTTGGACAACACCCTCATACCCTACATAGCACCCCATCTCAACAGAAGCTGGGGGGATCCTACAGGGAGATGGGAAGGGATGACTAGGGCAGAGCATGGGACTATCAAGCTGGCAGCTTCTGCTAGCCCAGCTGACACAGTGGCTTAAAGAACACAGTACAGCTGTGGAACCTGGCTGGCTACTTGCCAGCGTTTAGGTAGGAAATGTGACCTTGGCTAATGTGTTACATAATCGGTGCCACTGAGACATGTAAACCAATTAGCTTTTACTTCCATCCCCCTTGTGCCCTGGTGACTATCCTGCCATCTTGGCATAGTAGTTCCCTGGGGAGTGATACAGCAGGACTATGGTCTGCCCTCTCCGGAACTCATAATGGAGTTCAGTACCTAGGGTAACAAGGTTGAAGGATGATGGATCTTGTACATGTTTGGGACTCGAGGGCTCCTTCATATGAACGAATCACTGTCACTGTCTCTAGAACTTTCTCAGCCCCATGGGCTTTCTGTCCTTTCCTAACCTTGTCTCTCAATAATGATTGAGATGTAGTGAATCTATTCTCATGCTAGAGAATAAGAACAATGCTGAGAATACAGAGTACATCTGCCTCGCCCCCCCCCCCACCACACACACTACAATGTCTAGATGCTCCTCCAGCTCTGAAAGAGCAGCCTCTAGATGCCTTCAAATATCTGCTTTAGTTCAGCCACTGCTGTTTAAGGGCTAAACCTAATGCATGCTCACCCACCTGTATCTCCCATTCTTGTTTTTACTTTGGCTCTTTATAATATCAGAGGGCAGGCAGCAGACATGCCACCAGGGCCAGAATGTCATGCATCTACTCTCCCAGGCAGCTCTTATGTGGCATCAGATGGCCTACCTTCCATCTTTTATACCAGCCAGTCAGAACTTGGCAACCTTGCTGTGGGTTCTTATTGTCTCTTAATAAGAGTGTAAGGGTGCAGACTAATTGTGCCACAGGTAATTCTTCAGTCAAAACTCTTTCCAGGGGACTCCAAGTTGTGCCAAGTTGACCAGGACACTGGCCTACCATGGTCAACTTCCATCTGTCAGAGATGAAATATAGTTCATAAGACAGCTCAGAAGAGCCTCTCTTAGGTCTAGTCATGGAGAGTCTGTGTTCTCGTGTGCCTGCTCCCTTCCATGATCACTCTGATGTTGGTAAGAAGATGACATGAACCAAATAAACACTGTAGGCTTCATTAGGCACGGCAACATGAAATAGTGATGCTACTGATGAATCGATAAATGATTAGGAGCAAGAGTATCCTCATAAAACTTTACACAAATAAACCTAAACTCAGAACACAGCTGCCGAACTCTGCCCAAAGATGTTTCTAGCACTTTGGAAAATCAGTACAGGAAGTTCAGAGAGCCTGTGCCCTACTTCCCCCAACCTTCTTGCTAACATTTACTGTATAACCCTTTGGTGGTTTGTGTAGCTTAAGTCAAATTTCAGAACTGTTTGCAATAGAGGCAAACATCAACATAAATATTTTCAGGTAAAGAATCATGTGTGACTCTCACAGGATTCTGTCCCGATTCATGGAACATGTACAACATAGCCCACCATGCATAGGATATGGGTACCGGGGCTTTCCTTTGGAAAATGGGAGAGAAAGGACACACAAACAGTAGGTAGTGTGGAGGGTGAAGGTTGGGCATGAGTTTTAATGGCTTCTGAGCTGCTTAGTAAGAACAAGACTTCATGAAGTGCCCCCTGGCCCACACCCTAGTTTCTTTCTGTTGCTGTGATAAAACACCATGTCCAGCAGCAACTTGCAGAGGAAAGGTTTACACCTCCAGGTTATAGTCCATCACTGAAGAAGGTGAGGACAAGAAATGATGCTTGTTGGATCACTCACTCCCAGACTCATGCTCAAAGAGCTTCCTTGAACAGCCTAGGCCTACTTGCTTAAGACTAGCACCACCCATGGTGGGCTGGGCCCTTCTATATCAATTAGCAGTCAAAACAACTCCCTACAAACATGCCCATGGGACAATATGAACAACTGAAGTTTCCTCTTTCAGGTTGACTCTAAGCAGGGCCAAGTTAACAGGGCTAACTAGGACACCCTGGCACTCCCTGGTCCTGTCTTTATCTGAGTCATGGGTTAGTTATTTTTGCCAAAGCTGATTGCTCTTTCTTAAGGAACCCTGCAGTATTCAATACCTCAGGACTCCTGGTCTCTTCCTGCCCCTTGCTCTTTCTTGCATGAGATATTGTCATTGCTATTTGAACTGTCATCATCCCAAGAAAAGTGCCATTAATATTTCATTTTACATGGGGCTCAAAGCTTCCAAATATTTGGAAACGAAATGATGGCTGTCCTCCCATCTTTTCTGGATCAGTGAGCTATTTAATAAGATTTCAACTTCATCGCTGCCCTTACAGTTATGACTATACCCATGTGTATTTGAGCCAAAGGCCTCAGCACGTGGAAGGAGAGACTCTCAGACTAAAGTTCCACTTCTCCCTCTCTACCACCCATTCACAATCAGATTGATTTATGCAATTGGTTCTGTGCTAGCCCTGGAGAAACTAATAATAAAATAATAATAAAAACAAACAAACTATGGGTCTAGGAAAGGTTTTAGATTACTATGACCACAGCCAAGACCCCAAGAAGCAGAAGGAAGACAACTAATACACAAATGAGGTCAGAAGAGGTTGTCTTTTTTTGAACTATAAGTCAATTATGTCACACACATAATCAAAAACTGTGGTCAGCCTGGAGCCTGCACGGGCATTCTGGAATGGAAGAAACTTTAGTGCCCTGATTCTTCCATGGAGAGACAGCCCTGACAGCAAAGAAAGAGGAGAAAGCTCAGTCTTTGACCTTTCATGTGCATAACCTGTGGACCTGTGTTAGCCAGGCCCTGGGATAACCCTAAACAAGCTTGGAGGTGATGTCCATGTCTCCATTGTGAATCTCCCTTTTCTTTCCTTGTTTATCAGTTAGCTGATTCCACCAGAACATCTCCCAGGCACATACACTACACCATGTCCAGCATGAATGCCACCATCCTTCCTTTCCTCTGGCTGTGTCTCATTCAAGCTCTCCATCTCTGAGAAGGGAGCAACACAAAGTGGTTTCCAGAGCTTGAATTGCCATGGCTGTGCACTTTCTTGACTTCTTCTATCCTATGAGGCGTTTGCTATTCACCCCATCCTTCCCTACCAATTAAACCTGGTTCCCCCTTGAACCTGGTTATGTCCTTCTCCCTCTACATAATGGTCACCTTTCTGCAACTCAAGAGTGTCAGCACCTGCCTGAATTCTTCCTGGTTTCTATAGTCATCATTACCAAACAGACTCTGCTCCCATGATCTCTGCCCTATTTTCAGTGGCCAGGTGACTGTCTTAGGGTTTTTGTTGCTGTGAAGAGACACCATGACCATGGCAAATTATAAAAAGGAAAACATGTAATTGAGGCTAGTTTACAGTTCAGAGATTTAGTCCATTATCAGCATGATAAGAAACATAGTGGCCATGCAGGCAGACATGGTCCTGTGGAGTTAGTTCTACATCTGGACCAGTAGACAGTTGAGAGAATGACTCTGGATTCAAACTCTGAAACTTCAAAGCCCACCTCTTGGGATACAATTCTTCCAAGGCCACGTTTCTAATAATACCACTCCCTATGAGGCTATGGGGCCATTTTCATTCAAGCCACCACAGGGACCATACTGTGACCTTCTCAAATTATCATCTGTCTGTGACCTCAAACTATTACCTCATCTTTGCTGATGTAATTCAGGTGAATATTAAACAAGGTCATGCTAGATAAGGCAAGCCCAGCCTCCAGTGAACGGGACCTTAAGAAAGAGAAAAGGATAGAACAGGACGAAGGAAGAAGGTGTCGTGAAAGGGTGTTGCCACAAGACTCTGAGCTCTGTGGGCTGTCCAAAACTGATTAAGGCAGGAAGGACTCTCCCTCAGAGTCCTAATAGGATAGGCCTACAGGCATCTGAGACTGGACTCTGACCATCAGAAACTAAGAGAATAAGGCTCATCTCCTAAAGACACTCAATTGTGGCAACTTTGCAGAAACCCCAATGAATTCTCTACTAAAATTCTTGCCATATCTGCATTTCTTCTGGAATTAATTACTTAATATTCTCTGTTAATCTTAATGCATTTTGCTGTTCATTCCAAAAATGCAGTCAATTTGCTCTTTAGAAAAGAAGCAGCTATGTTTGTTATGAATACCAGATGCTTGTTTCAGTTTTTAAGACCGCTATACCTTAGACTAGATAGTTTATAAACAATAAATAAATAAGAAATGCATTGCTCACAGTTCTTGAGCCTGGGAAGGCCAAGGGCAAGGGTAGGAGAATTAGCATTTTTTATAGGTTGTCTCTGTGTCCTCACCAAGAGAAAAGGCTCCATTAAACTGTTCAAGAAAGTTACTAATTTCTCAGTAAGGGGGAGCCCACAGGTCCCGATCATATAACCACCCTGAACCTCATTTTATTGCATTTGAAATTAGGTTTCTACTATGGATATGGAATGTTAATATTCAGACTACAAATATATATTAGTTCAAATCAAAATAGCACGTTAGTTTGGCTGGCAAGATGGCTTAGTGTGTATAGGTGCTTGTCATCAAGTCTGCCAACCCGAGTTAGACTTCTGAGTTCCTGCATGTAGAAGAGGACAGAGTGGTTACAGGCTCAATTTTTCTTCCACACATACAACACACACACACACATGCACACACACACACACATACACACAAATAAAAATGACACATAGCAGTAGTCATTGATAGATACCATCACTTGCCGGCTGAGCTCCTTTTCTTTGTTAAAAGAAAAGACTGATACATGTCTGGGGTCAAAGTGATCAATACTCGAATCAATGGTGATACTTCTTCCATATAACTAGGATGGAATGTGAACTTCTAGAGGCTACATTTTTCTCAAATGTGACCCATCAAGAGCAGGGGAGGTAGATGTGTGCTTCCTGAGCTCATCACCAATTCTGCTGGCCCCACCGTCTCCCATGAAAACTGGGGGTTATCATCCACTTCACACTCATGCAGGCTCTGGCCCAGCTACCTCTCCCAGTCTCTTTGCTGACAAAGTCATGTGGGGCTCATCCATCTCTTCTCCCATTCTGAGACATTAAGCCCAGGACTTGCTATTTTGCCCTGTGGTCACTGGGCTGAATCATCAGCCCCCTTCATAATTGTTATTTTGAGACACAGTCTCACCATATTATCAAAGCTGACCTTGAACTTGTAATTTCCCTTCCTCAACGTTCCTAGTAGCTGTATGATGGGCCCGTGTCACCACATCCACCCAGCACTCTTGGTCTTTCGAAAGTACTTGCTTTGTCATGAGACACCTTCATGTCTAGCCACTGTGCCTCTCCATGTGGGGCTTCCTGGCCACTGCACTAACTCCCACTTTCCTGTGGATGCAGACACATTGAATAGCCCACTTTATAGATGAAGAAATAGAAGCATAGAAAGACTGTGAGACCTAGGGCTAGTTGGTTTGGGGTAGAATCTAAAAGTGACTCCCCACATTGACCATCCATGACTGTGACTTTCATATATTTTAGCAGCGTGTCCTAATGGGTAAAACTGACAGCACCTAAGACCTAAAACTAGCAATCTTTATGGTATCAGTTCAGTTTGAGAGTGCTATGCAGACTGTTTGAGAGCCAATATTCCCTAGTAAAACAGGGCAGAAGGACCCCCTTTTGTGGTACTACTCAGCCCTGTGGTCAGCCATGGGTGGGTGGGAGTTATGGCGATGTCTCTATGCTGTCCCTCCCCTCTTCCAATCTGTTTTTCTACCACCCATGTAGACTCACTCATGAACCATGAGGTAAATGCCTTCTCTTCCTTCTTGCCAGTCAAACTGAATCCCCCAGCCCCAAGTCTACGAGTCTCAAATGCTGAAATGCAGCTTCCAAAGAAAGGGTTGTCCCCACCCCACATTTTAATGAGAAGCTTGTATTGCATACAGCACAACTTATCAAAGGGTTACATGAGGAGGAGGAGTTGGCTTGGGTCTCCTGAGCTCTAGGGAGGTCACCCTTCTTACTTCCTGTTCAGGCCCCACTTCCAGATGTTTTCAACATGAGATGGGGATGAGGAATATTCAAATCATAACACCCCTGTAAGCAGAGCAGGGCTACCACTTCTAACTGGGCCTGAGGAGAAATGCAGGTCTGTCTTGTCTACAGAATGGAAGGTGGTGACTGTCCTGGAAAGCTGAAGCTTCTGATGTTGCTAACCTACAGCCATCTGGGAAGCCACGAGGTAGTCACCCAGCTCAAGTCTAGGTACAAGCCCTCAGCTGAGCCACAGAACCAGCTTTTTGGACGTCTGCTTGCTGGTGCTGGTCCTTGGTTCTGGAGACAAGACCATGAGAAACCACCTGCTCTTATGCAAACTAGCTAGTAAGCAAGCTTCTCACACTGGGTCATGGGTCTATGGAAAAAGGGCAGCTGGGGATCAGCCTAGAGAAAAGTGTGATCCACAAACATTTGAGCCTAGCCCTCCCAGGCAAGGGTACAGCAAAGTGAAGGCCTCTGGTGAAACTCTGCTCAGCTCCACAGACTGGGACAGATGGAGGCAGATGCAGATAGACAGATCCAGGTCACCAGGACTAAGAGGTGTGTAGTGGGTTCTATAAGTTTGCCCATGTCTGACATAATAATTCCAGGTAGGACAGACAATATACATGCTGCCCCATAGGAAAACTTTCTTCTGCCTAGTATTCCTACAACTTTATTCCGGTTTAGATAAACAAAGTCCTGCCGGAATATTGCAGTTGACCCATCTTCAGTTCAGCCACCTGCTTCACTGTCTTGCCTTGGAGGCTAAGGCTGTATTGGATACCCTACATCAGTAGTAAACCACACAGTCTAGGTGCAGGCATGTGCATTCTTCTAGGTTTCCAGAATCCAGATCACACAGCACACTGCTCAGAACTCTCTTCACTAAGTAGCACGTGATATTCCTGGTTCCTTCGGCAGGTGAATAATGAGAAAGGTTTGAGTGGAGGGGGGGGGTTGCTGCCGTATTGTGATGACGCACAGGATGCCAGAGACGACACTGCTCTGTGGTGCAAAGAAGGGGACCTGTTCAATTAGCTGTGAACCAATGATGGGAAGGAAGAGGGAATGAGGTCCGACTGCAGCATTTGGTGGGTAGAAAGTGCTGAGTGGGAAAGAGAGAGCGGAGGGGGAGGTGAGGGAGCCAGTTCTAAATGGGTCTTGGTTCTAATGGGGAGATTGGGAAAGAGTTAAAAGTTTGGAAAAGGAAAATTAGAATCTGAGCTAGGGGAGAGCCATAGATGAGGATGTGATGGGCAGTACTGAAGGAGAAAGCCATGGGATGCTGAGCAGGTGTGAATAGAGATTTACACTGAGCACACTGGACTGAAGTGGTCTGGGTGTGAGTGTGAAACTTTTATATTAATGATATCACAGCCCTGGCTGTCTGGCAGTGGTTGCAAGGCCCCTGGCAAACACTCACCCATTCACTCTCACTGTTGCTTTCCTGCTACCATAGAGACTTCCTCCTGAAGTGCTCTGGGTCTCATGAGGCAGGCTGACTCAGACACAGAGCATCTCAGTTCTGTGTGTTCACTACACATAGAAAAAACAACCTGGCCTTGGGAATGGGGGTTCCGTGGAAGCTCTGGGGTTCTATGATGCCCCAGCTTACAGGAAAGTGGCTTCCTCTCCCTCGTTATGCCTAGAGAGACAAACACTTGTCTGCCTCATCCATGAAGGAAGTCATTGGTTTCAGAATATTCTTGGATCAGTTTGCACATTCTGAAAGCTTTGAATTGCTAAGAGATGTGCTTGGAAGTCCTGAGGCAAACACAGCTTCCTCAGTCACCCAGCTCTGCCAGTGCTGGACAAAGGTCTTGGACAAAGTCACTGAGTAGTGGTAGCTTTTGACATAGCTGAGGAAGTCATTACACTCAAGCAGGGCCTGACCATGGATGGAACAAGAGAAGAGGGAGGACAGCCACGTGAGGCTTCATGCTATAGGCAAGGAACTACACCCTTCACAGCCTGTATATAGTGAAAGAATTGCTTCCACACGCCAAGCCAGACATGGATTCAGCACATTTGGTGGCTTCCTTTAGTGTCCTTAGTTGACAAGTTTAAAGTTTGTGTACATGTCTTGGTGTTACTTTTTCATTTTTAAGACTGTAATTAGGCAGAGAATGCAAAATCAACCCACCAGGACTATTAGACCCAGAAAACCATGAGGGGATGATTGTAAAGGGGAAGGGCCAGGACCAGATGTGCTTTGCAAAGCCATTGGGTCATAACCTAAAAGACATGCAGTTTGATATGTTGGAGATGATAAATACAAAGTATCCGGGATTTTAGAATGTGATTTATTACAAGAATAAAGAACAGTAAGCACATATCTAAATTTCCTACTGAGAACCCTCTTCCATTCACCCAATCACATAGCACTGGTCCAAAGACAGACCTGAGGATGATGTCCAGTTGTAGAATATACAGATAACTAAAAACAAACAAAAGTAAAACAAAAAAAAAGCCATTGGATTATGAATCTGAACAGAATTCCCAATAGAAAATAACAATAACTTTAAAAAAGACTAAGAAATGTCTTTAAAAGGTGTTTGATGTCCTCGGCAATTAGGGAATAGCAAATCAAACCACTCTGGGTTTTTCAATTGTCTCCATCACTGCCTGAGATCACCAGTGTGGAGAAGTAAGAAGTCCGAGCAAAGAGCACAGGCAGAAACAGCCTCCTGGCCCTCCTCGGCCATCTATCTGTGCTGTTATTAAAACCAGCAAGCAGGGGTGATGTTCTACAGTGTTCCTGAGTAGAGGTTGAGGTTCATTCTAGGGCAAGCCCGGGTTTGATAACTTCCCAGGTATACATTCTACTGAAGTGTCACCTTGCCTGGCTCAGAAGTGATGAGTCTGTCCTTGGCAAATACCGTCACAACCGCTCCCATGGACACCAAGCTTCTCCTGTCCTTTCTGGACACGGATCTCGTTTTCAGCAGGGTGACGCTCCAAAGCTGAGATACAATCACTGTGAAAAGTAGACACGGAGGAAATGGCCCTGGAAGGGCTGAACAAGAAGCTCTGATAAGAGACTCTGCCAGAAAGCGCTCTATTAAATTCCAAGCCCTCTACCAGTTTCCCCATGCCACCACCTCTTGAACCATGCTCTTCCCAGAAAATCACATCCAGACAAAACAGAATTCACTCTCTAAAAGCTGGACAACCTGCCCTGGAGTTCTACCAAGCACCTTTAAAAAGTCCCTGTAGTTCTAGTTTCTGCCTGTTTCATCTCTTGGTTTGAAAGGCGCCCTGTGTAGTGGACCAAGGCTCCTGGGAACCACAGCAGGGCAGCTGCTGCTTCTCATTTTTTAGATGAAGAAGCCAAGGCCTGGAGTTGAGTATCCAAGACCCCATGGCTAGTGTAGTACAGCCCCTCAAGCAAAGGCCACTAACTTGGAGATTTTCAATCACCCAAGTTTGTATTCCAGAATGCAGGCCCATCTCTTCTAGACCCTCTACTTAGAGAATCATAGCTGCCAGTTGTGAATACTCTGTGGTCCTCTCCCAAGTTCTCAGGGTGCTTGGCAGAATTCAGTCATTGTATCTTAAAACTGAGGTTCTTTCATATAAGCTACTTATCCACCACAGGCTGTTCTCATCACCTGGTGGCCTTGCTCACACATGGTGGCTCACACCTGGTGGCTCACACCTGGTGGCTCACACATGAGCAGCTGCCTCACTGTGGTTTCCAAGACTTCAGGTTCTTACTGCACCTGCCTCAGAAGATTCTGCAATAGGACAACAAGCTGGTCAGGAGGAAGCCCCATATATTCTGTCATAAGACATAAATGGGGCTGGAGAGATGGCTCGTGGATAAAAATGCTCACTGCTCTTCTGAAGGTCCTGCATTCAATTCCCAGCAACCAAATGACAGATCACAACTGTCCGAGGCTGTCTTCTGATGTGCAGACATACATGTAGACGAAGTGCTCATGTATATAACATACATACATAAAAACATAAGTAAAGCAAATCAAGGCTACCAATCACCTCGGCCATGTTCCATGGGATAGAAGCCCATTGTAGGGTAACACCTCCTCCTTCTCTGGTACTCTGGCTGCCTCATTGCCAAGAGGACAACCTGCTTCTTACCTGTCACATGACCCCACCCATCTTGACCAGACCCTGGTTTACTCTCTTTCCAGTACTTGTTCCAGATTGTTCCATTGGTCATTTGTCATATACTTTCTCTTGAGTCCCTCCTAAGATGCAAGTCTATCAGTCAGATCAGTTTTACTCTTTGTCTTTGGGGAACAGAGCTGGCGGAGGCTCCCCAGACACTGGAGAGACATAAAAGCCATGTTCTATGCACCTGTTATTTAACACACTCAGCAAAGGAAACTGAGGTACAGAGATAGCCCACCTCGCAGGAGAGGGGTGGGTGTCTGGATCTAGGCAATCTGAGTCCTCAGCTAGACTTTGCTAGACAAGACAGCTCCTGTCTCTGGTTACAATGGTACCCTAATTTATGGTTCAAGATGCTGCAAGCAGGGACATTCTAATATGACTCGTGGAGGTAAGCCTCATCCTCACCAGTTTATTGTCCAATATGCCAAGGTAGACAGCAAATCACCACATCATTGGTGGCTTAAAGACTTGGAACCTCCACTCTCCCAGGTCTGAAGCCCCCAGTCAGCATTCAGGGTCATACTTTCTCCAGTGACTCTGGAAAGAACCCTTCCCTGGCTCCTCAGCTTCTGAGTACCGCTCTCAGGTCTCCATCCATCTCTGCCGGCTGACCTACTCCTTGTCTGTGTACACATATGTCCATCTACTCCAGAAATACAGGTTTTACTGGGTCCAGGACAGGCTCTGGTCCCAGGGTAATTTCACAATTAGATCCTTCTCTGGGTGTGTCAGCCAAGGCTCCATAGCCAAGCAAGCTCCTGCTTTGGGGTGATGAGCGGATATGAACTTGGGGACACTGTTCAGACCTACACGCCAGATCGTGCCTTGTCATCTCAACCCTGTGTTAGTGCTATGTTTGAGTCCTGGCCCCACTGGTGATGTAGGGTTTATGGTCCTAGGACCAGTTTCCATCTCTGATTTACACAGCACAATACAGGTTACCCCAATCCTCATGATATCTTCAGGCTCAGGCCTTAACCCCCCTCCCCTCTTCTCTCTCTCTCTCTTTCATATTCTTCTCCTCCCCCTTCTCCTCCTGCTAGTTCTTTTATTTTCAAGGTGCATCCCAATGTGGCCTTGAACTCATGATCCTCCTGCCTCATCCCCTTCATCATTTCCTACTGGTGTGGACAGATATACGAGTGCCCACCCACCTAAAGGAAGATGACTTGCCCTCCCTCAGCAGTGGTCAACTCCAGATTACTTCTCAGCTTGGGGCATGACATTGGGGGCCCCTTCCCCTCTATGTAGATAGTTTAACTGGCTTGATAGTGTATCAGTTGTCCAACTGTGGTATTTGTATATATCTATTGGAGAAAATAGCATGTTTCATTCTGACACTTTCATACATGCTTATATCACATTCCTGACACACTTATTTCCCCCTTGAGAGGTGCTACTGGGAGCCACTCTAGGGAAGGAGCTAGTGCTTGCTGACCTAATTTTCACACACTGACATCGGAGCCTGTCTTTTGTTTTAATTTTCTTTGTTATCAGGTTCATTCTTCCCTTAGGGCCCCCTTGTCTTCTCTACACACAACCTCTTTGGTCACGTGGATGACCTATGAACCTGGTGTAGGGCCCTGTTTGTTTAATGCTCATCAATATTCACAGGCTCTAAGAGGCTCAGTGAAAATCAAAATTGACATATAGATGCTGAGCTGCTCTTCTGTCCCTGGAGGAGATTGCTGGCATCAGCAATAACCCTGCGCATTTCCTCGGGTAGAGTTAATATTTGATCAACTCGGGAACAGTTATTTTTTATTTCCGAGAAATCTGTCCTTAGTCACCTCAGCACAGCTGTGACATTTACGCTGAATGTGTGGGGTGTGTGTCTCTGAAATCTATGGTTCTTTGGCCGTAGCGAGTTGGGGACTGAAGCTTGCTGTCACAGGTCTACTTTTTCTTTTTCCCTTGCCACACATGTGTGAACACAAGTAGATGGCACTTTCCCAAATGCAGAGATCATAGAGCAGAGTCCCGTCTTTACAAAGTGTTCCTTGGTTTGGAGAGGCTCTTTGCTAACATGGCGACATCATATAGAACTTTCTAAAAACCTACTCCTATCCACATTGTGCTCTATGGGTCTCAGTTTCCTAAGAAGTTTTGTAGACCCTCTCTATGAAGGGCCAGACATGTTGGGGAGTGTGTGTGTGTGTGTGTGTGTGTGTGTGTGTGTGTGTGTGTGTGTATTCGTGTCTGAGTGTCTATACATTTGTGTGTGTATGCTTGTGCATGTCTGTATGTCTGTGTGTCTGTGTGAGTGTGTATGCATGTATGTGTGTCTGTGTCTCTCTCTGTGTATCTCTGTGTATGCTTGTACATGTATGTGCATGAGTGCATGTGTGTGTGTGTGTGTATGTGTGTCTCCCTGTCAATGTGTGCAGAGGCCAGAATTTTGTGTCAAAATTACCCCTTAATCATATTCTACCTTGTTTTTATGCAGGATTTCTCTCCGAACCTGGAGTTCATGGATTAGACTGCTCAATGAGCTCCAAGATCTGCCTCTTTCCAGCACCACATAATGCTTGAGTTACAGACAGAGGCAGTGAGCTTGGCTTTGTATGTGGGTTCTAGAGGTTCAAATTTCCAGGCACCTTGCTGACTGAGCCAGCTCCCCAGCCCCTCTTGTTGTGTTTTACATTGTTTCCAGGCTGAAGGATTGTAGGGCAGAGAAGTGTCTTTGCCTGCTGACACATGTTTCACACTTAACGTACCCCCTCATTATGACAAAGCAAATAATAATTTCAATACACAGGGGACAGTTTCTTCTTAACATTACAGCTGGTGTTGAAAGGTCCAACATTAAGAATGTCCCAGAACAAAATAGACAGACAGACTGCTCAGGGGTCCAGAAAGATAAGGAAGTTTCACTTTCTTGGGGCTTCTATTGCCACTCCTCTGAGGTCTCACTTCAGAGGAGAGGCAGCATCCTGAAGTCCCCTTTGTTCTCTAGCCTGAGGCTGTGATGGCCATTGGCTGGCTCAGGAGTCACACCCCTCTTTATGTTTTTCTTGCAGAGACATCAAGCCAGACAACATCCTGCTAGACGAGCATGGTAAGTCAAGGTCTCCTCCCTTCTCTAGGGCTCCAGTGCAGCGTCAGGTATGGGAGGCCAACGAGGGATGGGGGAGTGGATCTAAGGTGCCTAAGAAAACACTGTACTGTTCCAGTCCTGACAGTGATATATGTCACTTTTATGGTGTCGAGTTTAACTATCTGTAGGCATCACCACTGAAACCATTGCTGTTTAGATCTTAGTTTGAGGCTGACAGGACACTGTAAGGACCAGAGTATGGAATTACAGTAATGTCCTAGTCCTGTGCAAGGGTGCAGAAGGACTGAAAGCAGGTATGTGACGAACTGGGATCAGTACCCACCCTCTTACTTGTCCCTTTCTCTAGTCAGACACACCCAAGGTCAGTTCATAGAAGCACATACAATAAAGAGGAAGAGAGGTGCAAGTGCCTCTTGCAGGGTTCCTGGGCAAGCAGAGTCTTCAGGGAGGACTGGTCCACAAGGTGGATGCTGTGCAGGATCCATTGATATCCCACTGATGGAGAGGACTTCCGGCAGACATGTTCAAGCTGCAGACAGCTGTCCTGAGGAACTAGGCAGGAACACCAATCAATGCATGGGAGACCATAGCTCTTTCATTTGTGAAAACTCCCATAGAAAGACAACAGGGAAGCCTGGGACCCAATTCATCCTATGGCTCTGATGTGATTCCTACAGAAATCCTCACTTCCTCCAAAGCTGCTGTACAGAAGAACCTAGGCAGACATCACATTATTGTTGCGTAGGGTGAATGGGTTACTGAGATCTAGGAGACATGGGTAGGAGGGCCAAGGGAAGTCCTTACAATGAAGGCAGGGTGATGCTGTAGCAGATGAGGATGCAGTGGGATTCTGAATCCTCTAGGGAGACGAGAGCTTCATACCCCAGTCCTACATGAAGGGCGCCGGGTCTCTCTGGGCCTTATTTCCCCATTCAGTGATCTGGAGTTTACCAGAAAGGGCATGGGAGCCACTGAGGAATAAATATCCAGTGCATTAGAGAGGCACTAGAGCTACAGTATGGAAAACAGATCAGTAGTACCAGATGAGTCTCCATGGGACCTCAACATGAGCAGCAAGAGAACCTGACCACCAGAGCCTGACATGTTAGCTTGATGTGCTGCTGCAACTACACGTAGAGATATGACAGCTTCATTCACAGACTTCTGAGATGGTCAGAGGATGCAGACACCACCTTCTCCGTAGGTCTTCACGCATGCACCTGTGTATGGCTGTGTCCTTTTCTCGTGAAGACACCAGGCAGATTGGAGTAGGACACACCCTGCTGGTCTCGTTTTAGCTCTTTAAATATCAAATTTCTGAATTCCCTTTGTCTTCAACTATAGGGACCTGCAGTTTAGCATATGAACTTTAGGGCCAGCCCAGGCTAATTGGCAAGCCCAGGTGCTGGTGTCTATGTGTCAAAAACAGAAGGTGGATGGTGACCAAGAAGCAAGCCCTGAGGTTTTACTCTGGCCTCTACACTCATATACATATAAATACATATGTCTGTTCACCTGCACATACACAAGCACACACACACACACACATACACACACACACACACACACACACACACACACACAGTGGTATGTCTCTCTAACTACAGACTTTGTGTAGCTTCATAGCATATAAAAGTACCTGGATTCTGAAGACTTGAAAATTTACAGTGATGTTCCTCTCACTGGACTCCTCAGGGCATGTCACATCTTTGATGAACATTGGGGCAGAAATTTAATTTCCTGTATCTTTGATCATTTATCTCATGAGTTTTTAAAACGAGTATTACATTTTCTAAAGCTTTCCTATTGAGCAGGTGCCACTCAGTAGGAACATAACCAGGGGCAGGAACCTGCATATTTCTAAGTGGGTCATGGCACGTTCTGACAGCATCCACCCATTCCTTCTGAAAACCACATTAGGAAGCGATTTGCAAAACAGGGAACCCCGTGTTGCTATTCATCTCATTAGGTGTTATCTTTGAGACAAGAGAGCTGCATTTCAATGAGATAAAAACATCAGTATATACACACATGACTGTTTTCTTGATGATGCTTGGAGCTGCTCATTCCACAAAATCCGAAGCGCCCAGGCAAGCATCCCTGTTCTCCCCGGTCTCAGAGTAGGCTTCAGTTTTTAAGATAGAGCTGAGATTTGGGGTTGGAACCAGCAGCCATGAGGGATGGGGAACAGAGCTAAAGAAAATTGGGCACCTGGCAAGAAAAGACTATGGTAACCCTGCTTAGTGTCTAAGAGTTCCTAGCAGTAGAGACTTGGCGGATGTGGACCAAAGAGGAAGGAACATGTCCATGTTCCATGTGCGATCAAGCTGAATACCATTCTACCACATCACCATAAACGTGTAGCCAAGGAGCAGTCAGTTGGCTCACAGGTGTTGTGGGTGGAAGTACTGCAGGCTAGGCAGGGCTACCCTTGCAACCAATACTGTCTAGCTGAAATGGAGGCCACTCTGACGAAGATTAGGACTGAGACTTTCTGACTGTTGGGTGACTTACAGTGGTCTTGGTTGTCTACCTGGGTGACTTGGGCATGCTTCTCTGTCGTTAACTCTGGCAGGCTCATTCCCCATAGTTTTTTCATGGGCATTGCAGAAGCAAAGCCAAGCAGAGCTGAGCCCAGGCATGCCTACGTCACATTGACGCTATCTCGGCGGTGAACATCATTTCTTTAACTAGCTTGCGTTTTATGCCTGTCCCGTACACAGAAGCAGCCTACATCACTTCTTCATAACTGTGGGATGGGAAGAAGCCAAATCCTACATAATAGAAGGCACCCCAAGCGCTCTGCCTCTGTCAGGCAAAGGCTTGCTCCAAGAACAATCTTCTATCCCCAGGAACCAAACAAAACTTTGATAAGCTTGTGGGTAGACTTTGATTGGCTTTTTTTTTTTCTTTCCTGCGGTAAGTCGCTGTGATCGTCATACAGATAAGCGGCCAGAGCATACAGGCTGTGTGCTGTGCTGAAGATATCAGATCTGTGTGGAAGATCAACAGCCATCCTCCCGCTCCACAGCCCACGCAGAGCCCCAAAGCACAGCTATTTTTAGCAGCGAGCATGGGGGGAGCAGGGGCGGCCAGAGCCACGGGCAGAGCAGCTGCCTCTGGTTCTTACCTCTCTGGGCTCCCAGTTGCTTTATCCAAACAGCACCGTTGAGCTCTGGCTTGGGTGTGAGGTGGATCCTGAGAGCCAGCTGAGGTGATGGAGATGCTCGGAAGTGGCATGCCCCAAATTCCAATCTGGTGACAGGCATGACTATGGAAGAAGGTGACTATGGGTGCCTTTCCTCCTAATACCTATCATCTTCCTCCCTTACAAATTCATGGGTGAGATGAGCCTCTGGGAACTCTGCAAGAACAGCAAAGACAGGCAGCAGGATGTGCTTTCTGGGCCTGGCACTAAGCTACTCAGTGACCTCTCAGCAGAGCCTCTTATTCCAGGCCAGTGATAATGCACCAGGAATGGAAGGGAACAGGGCAAGGAGAGGAACAAGGTGACATGCAGAGTGGTGAGCAGAAAGTTCGGTTGACAATGAAAGGGAACACAAGTATCTATAAGAGAAGCTTAGCCCAGGCTGTACTGAAAGAGACTGTTCTACCCTTAGTTCATGTGACAAGGCTCTGGTCGTAGATGGCATTTGAAGGTGGGGGCTTTCAAAGGTGATCAGGTTTAGATGACATCATGGAGGTAACACCTGTGATGGTTTGAATGACAACAGCCCTTATAGGCTCATATATTTGAGTACCTAGTCATCAGGGAGTGGCCCTATTTGAGAAGGATTAGGAGGTGTGGCCTTCTTGGAGGAATTGTGTCATTGGGGGTGGGCTTTGAGGTGCCAAGAAACCCATGCCAGGCTCAGTTCATCTTTTTTGCCTATGGATCAGGAAGCTCTCAATTACCTCTCCAAGACTATGCCTGCCTGCCACCAAACTCCCAGACATGATAATAATGAACCAAGTTCTGAAAGTGAAAGCAATCACCAATCAAATGCTTTCTTTTATGAAAGTTACTATGGTCATGGTGTCTCTTCCCAGAAACAGAACAGTGACCAAGACAAAACTCCATAATGGGACTAGTATCTATATGAGGAAATCAAGGGGCTGGAGTTCTCTGTCTACCACAGAAAGTAAGAAATATGTGTAAATAAAAGGGGGGAGCTGTTTAACCTGGTCCTGCTACTATAACATAATCCCTTAAACTGAATAGTCTACAAATAATAGAAAGTTACCACACCTCTGGAAGCAGGACACTCAGATCAAAGACTAGCAGAGGTGGTGTCTTAAAAAGGTGGTGTCCCGAGGTGGAGGTTGTTGCTGCACCCTCCAATAGCAGAAGGACGAAGGGAAAAGGAGGCAACTCATGTACTAACCCTGATATAATGGCACTCAGACCACTCTTTGCCCTTACAGGCCCTATCTCCAAAGCTAACTAATGATTACATTTCAACACATTATTTTGGGAGGTGCTGAGGTTGAACATATAACGTTCTTCATGGGCTTGTGTGTTTGAGCTCTTAGTTCCCAGATGGAGAATTATGACCAGCCCTAGCCTCTGGCTCCTTTCAGCATGTCCTCACCACCACGTTGAAACATTTTTTTTTATTAATTATTTGGGAATCTCACATTATGCACCCTAAATGCACTCACCTCCCAGTCTTTCCACATCTGTCCCCTCTCATGAACCCCCCTCCCTAAATAAAGAAAAAAACATAATAAAGGAAAAGGCAGGTCTGTCTGGTGTTGTCCATACATTCACTGGAGCATGGTCAAGTTCCTAGTGGCCATCCGCTAAGAAAGGATGAGTCCTCCTTCACCTGCATCTGAGCTGTCAACGGAGGATAGCTGTGCAGGGGCCAGGGAGGAATGGGATCAGCTCTCCTGCTCCTACGCCCCCATAGACGCTGGTGCCTCCCAAGCTTCCGATGGTGGAGTTTGCATCTGCATATGCTCCAGACTGTTGTACACATTCCCACTGACCCTTTTAGGCAGTGCCAGCATGTCCACCAGCCCTCTCTCTTCCATCACTGTCTCCAGTCCTGCATTTCCCCCATAGCACAGGCACAGCTCTAGTTTTCTCCGTCCCACCTCTCAGTCACACATTTCTTTATTGGTGTCACTAGTTATAGCACTCAGGTGGCACCTCTGCCCATCTCATATTCTTCTTAACATGTGAGCCAAAGTAAAACCTTCCCCCTAATGTTGCTTCTTGTTAGACATTTGGTCATAGCAACAGGAGCGGGATAACTAAGGCGTGGGAGCACATGCATTTAAACCATATCAGGAGCCCTACCCCAACCAAGCCATGCTAGTATCTCACCTCAGACTCCCAGAAATATGAGAACACACATTTAAGACACCCAGTTCCTAAGATTCTGTTACAATAGGGCAAATGGACACAGTCATGGAGAAAGCATCCCCTTCTTAAGTGAGTTTTCTGCTGAACTCAAGCCTATGGGTAACAGAACTCATGGGCCAGGTTTTGAAAAAGGGAAGGAAGTACTCTAGGCAGAAGAGGGAACAGTAGGAAATCCTCCAGGCAGAGGAGAAAGCAGTAGGATGTCCTCCAGGCAGAGGAGGGAGCAGTAGGAAGTCCTCCAGGCAGAGGAGGGAGCAGTAGGAAGTCCTCCAGGCAGAGGAGGGAGCAGTAGGAAGTTCTCCAGGCAGAGGAGGGAGCAGTAGGAAGTCCTCCAGGCAGAGGAGGGAACAGTAGAAAGTCCTCCAGGCAGAGGAGGGAGCAGTAGGAAGTCCTCCAGGCAGAGGAGGGAGCAGTAGGAAGTTCTCCAGGCAGAAGAGGGAGCAGTAGGAAGTCCTCCAGGCAGAGGAGGGAACAGTAGAAAGTCCTCCAGGCAGAGGAGGGAGCAGTAGGAAGTCCTCCAGGCAGAGGATGGAGCAGTAGGAAGTTCTCCAGGCAGAAGAGGGAGCAGTAGGAAGTTCTCCAGGCAGAGGAGGGAGCAGTAGGAAGTTCTCCAGGCAGAGGAGGGAGCAGTAGGAAGTCCTCCAGGCAGAGGAGGGAGCAGTAGGAAGTCCTCCAGGCAGAGGAGGGAGCAGTAGGAAGTCCTCCAGGCAGAGGAGGGAGCAGTAGGAAGTTCTCCAGGCAGAGGAGGGAGCAGCTCCTACAACATGACGTCAGAAGCTGGAGGGTGAGGTGGCTCTCTGCACTTGCAAATACGGGAGAGAGAAGTATGTCAGAATATAGAGTGTGCAGGTAAGGCTGGGAGGACTGGCCATTGGTGATAATACCTGCATTAGAGTCAAGCTAGTAGGTCTCCCACAATGTCCTTGGAGGTCTAGGCATTTTCAGTTCTGGGAACAAGTATCCTGATGCCCAGTTCATCTGCACACTGTGCCATCCACTGTCTCCCAGGAAAACTTGATCAACACTAATTTTCACATAAGCCCAGCCATCAGAGGATGCCCAACAGGAAGTCACAAGCCATTATTTAGCATAATGGGAAAGAGGAACTTGAGGTCAGCTGTGTGTTGCCCATTGCGCACACACTACCAGGCATCTGATTCCAGGCTGACCAGGTCCTGCAACCAGGGTCCAGAAGGAAGTTACTCAGGTGCGGTTGACTGGACTCTGGGGTGGTGGCAGTAGTAGACAGAAGAGCAGCACAGGGCTCTGTGGCATGCATACATGTGGCAGTGGCATCCCAAGTGTCATTCTTTGAAAAGGGAAAATGGAGGGGAAGTGAGATGTCTCATCAGCAAAGGTGCTTTCGTGCACTCATGATGACCTAGGTTTGATCCCAGGAAGCCATGTAAGGACACACATGGACGGGGGAGGGAGGGAGAGAAAGAGGGAGAGGGAGAAAGGAAGGGGAAGGGAGAGAGGGAGAAAGAGAGAGAGGGAGAGGGAGAGAGAGAGAGAGAGAGAGAGAGAGAGAGAGAGAGAGAGAGAGAGAGAGAGAGAGACTGCAAAGGAAAATCCCAGCCATCCTGTGTTAATTGGCTTATGTGAATAAGCCACCATTACTTTAAGAATATAAATACTAAAGTTTTTAAAGAGCTCCTCTGTGCATTTGTGGACACACCGTACATGGAACTACTCGTTTGGGGGGGGGGGGAACACAACAAAGGCTGATGCCTTCCACACACAGCCCACAGCACTCAGGATGGTGAATATATCTACCTATTAACCTTGTGGATAAGAAAACAAGAAGGGTGCTGTTGCCTGATATTAGCTGGAGGACAAACACCCCATCATCTAGCTAGGAACTGCCTGACAAAGTCAGCCTCATCCTTGAAAAACCAATCTAAGTACTACTTCTCCCCAGGGGTGGGGGAAATGGAGTGCTTGTGATAGAGCCCACATCTCCGCTGCACATGTGTGCTTTGGGTACTGGACTGGTACCTGAGGACACTGTTGCTTTTTCTGTCCACCATGGCTGATAGCTTTGGGCATGGCTCTTATGCACACAGTCCCCCCAGGACCTCAGTGCACCTGCTCCAGCAGGTGACCTTTGTGTCTCCACGAAGCAAACTCCCCTTGAGTTCTCTTATCTGTATCCCAGTGCCTCATTCCAAAACAGCAAAAGAGGCATTTCTATGTGGTGTGGAGTCTGAGAGAAATGTAACTCTGCACACATTTGTCCCTTAAATCCTTTGGGGCTAGTTTCTTCCCATGCCAAATACTCCCAACAACCAGTGCTGAGCCTGCAGTATTCACTTCTTTCCTCTCCCATCCTCCTTTCTTTTACCAAAGCCCACAACTCTATCCCCTCCCATTCCCTCTCCCTCTCCCCCTCCCCTTTCCCCCTCCCTCCTCCCCTCTCCTATCATAGGTTTCCCATTCTTTTCAGGTCTGCTGTCATAATATTAGGTTGGATGAAAGGCTACACCCTCTCACTCTAGTCTGTATCAAGTTCAATACTAAGGGCCCAGAGACCCCAGTAAACTGTAGCCTGAGTTTCTGCCAACCCTCCCCACCCCAGCCCCTCACAGCTCTCTTGAGCAACATCCAGACGGACCATCCATCTCCAGATTAGCGTGGGTTAACTTTATATCCATCCATGAGTCATCCAGCCCTGCAACACAAACATAACCACACAAATAACATGGGCACCGTACCGAGCTCACACATAAAACCTAATGCAGTATAGATACCGTAAGACACAGAGACTACTTTATGATGGACACACGGCCCTGTGTCTGTTACCTGCGCCTACCATGTAGACCACGGACCACAGCCTCGAGCACAGGGAGAGAGCACAGACATCCACAGTGCTGGTTAACTGCATTTTCTCTCTGCAGGGCATGTGCACATCACGGACTTCAACATCGCCACAGTCCTGAAAGGAACTGAGAAGGCTTCCTCCATGGCTGGCACCAAGCCCTACATGGGTGAGCATCCTGGGTCTCCCTCTCTATCTTCCCAGCATACCCTTGTTAACTTCCTCCATCCCACTGGGGCTCCACTTGAGGTAGGAACAAAACTTTGCTGTCCTCTCAAGAGAATCAGGTAGCATCACTAGAATGTCACTTGGCCTTGGTGTTGGTCATTCCAGGTTTGTATTCTTGAGCATATGTCTGTCTGTCCTTGCATGGTTGCAGCTGCTTTTTCTTGGGGCTTCTTGTGGAAGTGCTGTTTCATATTATTTCAGGTTGCTTTGTGAAGGACACCAATTGAGCCTTCTCTGATAATCCTCAGTATCTGTCACTTTCTTTCAAATCTTTTTGTGACTCTTCATGCCTTAAAAAAAAATTATTATTACAGTTTTGAATGTATGTGGGGGGGTCAGAGGTCTTAGGGTTTTACTGCTGTGAATAGATACCATGACCACAGCAACTCTAATAAGAACAGTATTTAATTGGGGCTCTTGTACAGGTTCAGAGGCTCAGTCCAATATCATCATGTGGGATCATAG
Organism: Micromys minutus; assembly: GCF_963924665.1. Lineage (NCBI taxonomy): Eukaryota > Metazoa > Chordata > Mammalia > Rodentia > Muridae > Micromys > Micromys minutus. Next base: position 23,553,409 of record NC_137969.1, read on the forward strand.
CAGCATCTAGGCAGGCATGGTGCAGGCAGAGATGAGAGCTCTGCATCTTCATATGAAGGCTGCTAGCAGAATACTAACTTCCAGGCAGCTAGGATGAAGGTCTTATAGTCCACACCCACAGTGACACACCCACTCCAGCAGGGCCACACCTTCTAACTGTGCCACTTCCTGGGCTGAGCATGTACAAACCATCACAGACAACCATTCTAATCAGTTCTCTCTTTCTACCATGTGAGTCCCAGGGATTGAACTTGAGCTCTCAGGCTTAGCAATGAGAGTCTTTACCTGTTGAGCCATCTTGACACCCAGTCCTGGCTTTCTGAAAGAGCGTTGCTTCTGTCTTCTTTAAAGTCCCTGCTCCTGGTTTATTGGTTTTGTGTGCTTTCTTGTGCGGGCTTTATTTCTGGAACAATCTCTCTTCCTCTCTGTTTCTTCCTTCCCATGGCTTCTCTTGCCTGGTTTCAGGAGTATTTTTATTGCCATTTGTGTTGTTCTTTTGTGACTTGTTTGGCCTTCTTAATGACATCAGCAGTTATTAACTGAAGATATCAAGGGGCTTGGCAAGTTTCTCCACCCAGTGGCAACATCTCACGATAGCCAGGAATCTCTATATGCTAAGCACCCCTGCTCCTGCCACATTTTCCCATTTGCCAAGCTTCCACTGGGCAAAGAGTGACATGACTAACTCTAGGAAAGGGGCTTCATGGGATGGGCACTAGGATTTCCTGTGGAATATTAATGGCCCAGCCTGCCACACAGCATCTGAGCTGCTCTCCGTTTTTCATTGGCAGCTCATTTCATGTACCTTTATGGTAAGAGCCTCTGTCTGCTCGTTCTGCATCTTTTCTGTCCCTGTCTTACAAGGGAAGTGTTCTCTTGAACGACTACTAAAAGATTCCATGACTCAGAAGAGCTCCCTCGCCTCACAGATTCAGCTCCCCTCTCTGTTGGGAGGGGGGGTTGCACTAGAATCTGTGCCGGGGCTGAAGATGACTCGGTGGTAGAGCACTTGCCTGGGGTGCTTGAGGTTCTGCATTCCATCCCCGGTACAATCAGAAAGAAAGTGGAGAGAAAATAAGGGGAGGAGGGAGAGAGGGAGGAAGGGTAAGGATGGAGGGAGGGAGGGAGGGAAGGAGATAGGCAGGCATCGTTCTTGTTGTGAGCACCTAGTATTGACCTCCATCCCATCTCTACCTGGACCTTGTCCTCCTTTTGCTCACTGTTCTTTCTTCTGCTCTACTGTGGGTCTCCCTCTTACTCTTACAGGGTGAATATGAACTGTCCCTTGCAGGCTCCCATGTTAAAACAGTTACTCCCCAGCTGATAGCACTGTTTTGAGAGACTTTGGAACTCTGGGAAGTTGGGGCCTAGCTGGAGGAGTGAGTTGACTCTGGAGCATGCATTGGCAGTCATAGCCCAGTGGGGTTCCAGTTGCTGGTCTACAGAGATGCCAACAAGCTGCCCCACCCCCCTTCTGCCATAGATGCTGGAGCTCTTGCCACCTTGATACAGCCATGCCTTCCCCATGATGACTGAGCTAAACCCAACCCCACCTCTCTTGTCACCAGGAGGACAGTCATTAATGGGTTAGAAGGGAGCACCCACCTCCTTTGTCTCTGTCATACCGAGGCTGGCAGACTGAAGTCATCTCTGCCGTTCTCAGTCAGGTGTTGGGCACTGGGGTTTACACACTGCCTGTCTGGGTCCCCCAACTCCCCACTTTGGGGCTCTGCTTCTTACTCTACAGACATCATCGCATGATGATCTTACCATGATTGATGTTTGTTCTCAGCATGTGACCTGTGGGACCGTGGGGAACACTTAGCTGTGGAGTAGCTGTCCCCATGGTTTCTGATGGCACTATTTGCTGTCATCTCTGGTGTACACACATGTAGACATTCAGAATCCAGGCTAAGCCTGGCAGCCTGTCCCTAGAATCTCAGAAGTCTGAAGGCCAAAGCTGAGGCATCGCATGTTCGAAGCTATCCTGGGCTATTGAATAAAAACCTCTGTGATTTTTCTTCCCAGAATTTAGCATATAAATCACTTAAATAATTAATATTAAACTTAAGTAAGGATTGTCAATGAATACTGGCAAAACTGGTTTCCTCAAGACTCTACTTTGCTTCCTGACCTGCCTCTCTTAAGTAAAGCACATCTGGTTCTGGATTTCACCCACCCCCCACCTCAAGGCAGAGAAAACTGAGGGACCATCTGGTCACTCCTCAGTAGCCCCACTTTCATATACTATGATTGTGGCCCTACTGTGTGTGCATCTTCATTATGCTTCATCCCCAAAGTATCCACAGCCTTTTCTCATTTTACATAGGAGTCTGAGGTCCAGAGAGGTCCAGTAGCCTGCCTGAGGTCACACAGCTACTTAGAGAGTGAGATGGAATTTGAAGCATTTTGGATCTGACATCTAAGCTCCCATCTCTGTACCAAACATGGACACCAAGTCATTATACTAAAAAGCTGATCTTTCTCAGACAAAAGTCAGTTTATTGTTACAGCTCTATGTAAGATTCAGGGTTTCTGGTGTCCTAATTAGAGGAGTCTTGGGCCTGAATTAATGATCCAATGTGCAAGAGAGAAGTTCCTGGGCTTTGCAGAGTGATCTCCAAATGGCTGTGTTTTCAGGGACAATGGGGCAGGCAAGGCCAGCCATGGATTTCAGGGTTCTCATTAAAGCTCACCCGTATGGTTCCCAAAGCTCTAAATTTCCAATGCCAAGGGACAGTTTATTGATTTCACTCACTGGAGCTGTTTGCTTCCAAAGCCTGATGGCAAGTTCCCAGAATGCTTCAAGCATGGCTTCCAGAGCAGGCTGATGACTAAGGCCCTTAAAGGTGACACACAAAGTTTCCTCTAAAAGAAATACTTACCCAGAACTGAATGTTCATTCATAAAAAAAATATGGGATTCACCACTGAATGGAATAAATCTCTGTAAAATGTATCAGAATAGAAGTCAGAAATGTTCCAGCAGCCACCCAGCAGCCATATGGGGTACAACAGAAAGAGGATCCACCTGAGTAAATGTTTAGGAGTGTGAAGAGGGCATGAGGTTCTGAGGGAAGCACAGGGTGGTAGATAAAGATAAACCTCCCAATGCTCAGTGCTCAGGGCTGGGAAAACAGGTGTGTAAGTGTGGGAGATCTCCAGCAGGCAGAGGTATGAGGAGAAGAAGCAGTTCCTCCAGGCAGAAGGAGACAGCCTCTTCATGAACACTTTCCTTCAGAAGATGATATGGAAAGCATGTTTTATTGGAGAAAGCTATGGAAAGGCACTGAGGCTGAGGGAATGGTCTGTTCTAAGGAGAAAAACAGCAGTGCAAGCTAGGAGAGCCTGTTCTGTTACAGCTGAATGAACAGGAACAAGTCAGACAGAGAGAAGACAGACCACGTGAGTAAGGACTTGACTTCCAGTATCCAAATAATCCTTATCACGTGTCCCCTGAGGTAAGCCTCAGGAGATGCTGACTGACAAACGTCCATCCAGTCTTAGCTTCCTGCTCTACAATATGAGAGCAGTTGGCAGTGGGTACAGTGAGCCTCAATTGACGCCTTAGTTAGGTTTCTGTTGCTATGACAAAACTTCATAGCCCATGCAACTTCTTAAATAAAGCATTTCATTGTGGCCTCACAGTTGCAGAGGTTTAGAACTCATGACTATTATGGCAGAGAGCATGGGAGCAGGCAGCAGGTCATCTATAAGTACGAGAGAGAGAGAGAGAGAGAGAGAGAGAGAGAGAGAGAGAGAGAGAGGGAGGGAGAGGGAGAGGGAGAGGGAGAGGGAGAGAGAGAGAGAGAGAGAGAGAGAGAGAGAGAGAGAGAGAGAGAGAGAGAGAGAGAGAGAGAGAGAACTGTAGATCGCATGGGCTTTTGAAGCCTCAGTGGTCACCCAGGAACACACCCCTTTTAATAAGGCCATCATCTTAACCCTTCCCAAACAGTTCTACCAATTGGAGATCAAGCACTAAACCATATGAACCTATGGGGCCATTCCCATTCAAACCAGCACAGTGGGTATGTTTTGGAAGAACTGTGGAACATTCACAGCCTTGTGCCTGTAAGATGGCTAACATTGATATATAGAAACTGCCATTACTGTTAGAAGTGTCATTGCCAGCTTGGCTTCCTGTCCTACCTATGCCAAGTGCCTGAGGGCAGAGCTGAGCTGACATTTTCCTGCTTTTGGAGTTCACACTCGAGCAGCAGAGTCAGGCCCTAAAGAAATCTCAATCCATCACTGGTGAGAACAACGGGAGACATGAGGCCACCACACACCTCGGCTTTGCAACCCCACCCCTTACTTCTGTCCATTCTTGTCCCCAAGAAAGTTGTGATGAGCAAATGTGGGTATTGTGGGAAGTTACCATGGCAGTGAGTGCACTCTCTCAAGAGAATGTCAGCAGCTCCTCAGCAAGTGCGGGATTTCATGCCTACATCCTTCTTGGTGGGATTTTGTTTGTCTTGAGCTTGCACAAGTTTTGTGTGTGCTCTCACAGTTAGTCTGAGCTTGTGTGCTTCTGTCCTGTTGTGTCCAGAAAACACTGTTTCCTTGAATTCATCCACCACCTCTAGCTTTTAGACTCTTTCCAATCCCTCTCCCTGGAAGATCCCTGAACCTTTTAGGAGGAGGCATGTGATATTTACAGCCCATTGAGGCTGGTCGTTCCAATAAGAGTCTCTTATTCTCTACATATTGGCCAGATATGGGTTTCTGTATTAGTTGACACCTAATACAAGAAGAAGCATCTATAATGAGGGTTTGAGAGATGCACTGATCTGAGAGTATAGCAATAAATCATCAGGAGTCAGTTTAAAACTATTCAGTATAAAATAATATTAAATCATAAGTCTATTTAGCAGAGTAGTCGTAGTAGCTCTTCCTCTAGGCCTATGACCTATCTAGCTATATATTTTTGACACCTTTAAGAATATCAGGCATGAAGAAGTGCTTACTGGAAGGAACCAGATATGAATGTCTTCTCAGAGGCTTTCTCAGAGTCATATAGATACAGAGGAGAATGCTTGCAGCTAAACATCAGACTGAACATGGGGCCCCAGTGAAAGAGCAAGAGAAAGGACTGAAAGAGCTGAGAGGTTTGTACCCTCATGGGAAGAACAACATCATCAACCAGCCAAGGCACTGAGGTGGAGAGGGTGATTGGGAGAGGGAGCACCTTCATGGAAGCAAGTTGAGGGGGAGGAGGGAGAGGAGGAGGGGGAAGGGTATGACATTTGAAATGCAAATACAAAGAATATCCAATAAAATTGTAAAAAAGAAATAAATATATAAATATAAATGAAAAAATAAGAATACCAGGCGTTGATAAGTTCAGTTGTGGGAGAACAGGTCTTAAATCCAGTCAGAAAGTGTTTGGTTAACACTGTAATGTTCATGCCACCATTACCCCAATGGGCATATGGGTTCACAACTGGGTGATATTGATGACTTACTTTTCTCCAATGGCAAGATGCTTTGCACCTTCCACCACTGTGAGAGCTAGTTAGTAGCGATGGGACTTTCAGGTCAGTTAGCCACTTGAGTTCTCCAGAGTCTAGTATGTTATGTCTTCAACAATAGAGTCTTGTCATTGCATTCTAGAGGGTAACCAAGAGCAACCACAATAGCCTGTGTGTTTGGTGGGCTCTGTGGAACTACACTGGCCAAAATCTCAAAAGGAGGTATCCCATTACTGGTACTAGAGTTTTTATTTGGTAGCATATGATGTCTAGTTGGGGGTGTTGTTCCTGTCCTAGGGTAATTTCATTTAAACCTTTTGTATATATGCATGTGTGTATGTTTTAGGCAGCTTCTACCATAGTAGGTTTATATGTGATTTACTTTTTATTATATGGTGTGTGTGTATGTGAGTGTGTGTGACTGAGGAGGTCAGAAAAGGGTGCCAGATCTCTAGAATGGGAGTTACTGGTGGTTATGAACTGCCAGGTGTAAATTTCTCAGTTCTTTGAACAGCAGCAAGTACTCTTAGCAGCAGCCTCCTCAAGAACTAGGTTTTTAATCAGTCTTCAGTCATTAATGATTAAAGAAGTATAGTTGACACATTGACTTTGGATCTTGTGGCTATGGTACGCTCTTCTCAGTTCTAACAGGTCTTCTCCAGTGAATTCCTTGATATTTCTACATATGTGCTGTGTTTGCAGATAGGGCTTTGCTTCACTGCTGTTTTGTGTGCTTTCCTGGGTGTGTGTGCTCACAGTGCCAATCACAGTCCCCATCGAAAAGAAACTTTGCCTTGACCCTGCCCTTGGATGGATGCTGTCTCCTGTCTACCATTCAGTGTGATGTTCACCTGAGGGTTTGTACTTCTTTCTATCAGCCTAAAGAGTTAACGACTATTCCAACTGCTTTTGGAATAAATTCTGCCAAATCCCAATCATAAATTCTGCCAAAGAGACTTCTTTTTGATATTTTGAGATAACCTTTCTTTCCTACAATCTACTGAAGTACATTGATACATTTTTGCAAATGCAGAACAGCCCAGCATTTCTGAAAGGAGTCTCAATAGTCATGACTTGTTAGCTTCCTTAGGCAGGGCTGGAATCCATGTGCTAATATTTTGTTTACAATAAACAGTTCACAGACATTATGAAGCTCAAAAAGAAGGGAGGCCAAAATGGCGATGCCTCAGTCCCTCTTAGAAAAGAGAACAAAGATTTCATGGGAGGAAATGCAAGGTCAAATAGAGGAACAGGAATTAAAGAAAAGATCACTCAGAAGCTGCCTCACCTGGGGATACACCACATATGCAGTTACCAAATCCAAACACTATAGCTTGTCCCAAAAAGTACTTACTAGCAGGAACCAGACAGAGATGTCCCCTCAGGGACTATGCTAGAGTCATATAGACACAGCTGAGCATGCTTGCAGCTATCCATCGGTGTGAACTCAGGGATCCCAATGAGGTTGCTAAAGAAAGGACCTAAGGAGCTGAAAGGGGTTGCAACCTCATGGGAAGATAACAACATTATCAACCAATCAAACCCTCCAAAACACCCATGGAGTAAAACACCAACCTTTGTGCACACTTTGAGAGACCTATTGATCCAGTTGCTTATGTAGCTTAAGATAGCAGTGTCTGGCATCAATGTGAGAAGAGGCTTTTTTTCCAGAGAGGGCATGTTGTCCCAATGCAGGGGAATGACAAGGCAATGGAGTAGAGAAAGTGATCAAGAGGGAGTGCACCTTTGTGAAGGCAACTGGAGGGAGAGGGAGGATGAGATCTGAGTGGGGTAAAGGGATAACCTCTCAAATGTAAATGCAGAGTGTCTAATGAAAAAATTCAAAAAAAAATGCTTGCATCTCGCTTATGAGGAATCTTTGCTTATCTTTACATTGTTTTTATGCCAACTATATATGGTTTGAGTAGCAGAGTATTGCTAGCAGTGTAAGTTGGGAGAAATCGTTGCTATTCATTTGTGAATTTGATAAAATTGTCCAGTGAAGATTATATAATTGATTCTGATATTATTTTGTATGAAGAAAACTTTACAGCTATGAATCTAATGTCAAAAACTACCAATTATATAAAACACAGTAGTCTATTCTTGTCAGAGAAGTTATGTATTTTTGTCTGACCAGATTCTTGGGCATCCATGCATGCCTACATCCCCTCACCCTCTTTAGGGATGGTGGGTTCTGCGGGGACAGCTCTTCTTCCATTCTTGTATTAGCATTTTATACTTCCTCTCTGATTTTCTATCATTCTGGTTCTAGGCTAATAAACGTGTTGATTTTTTTAAGTACCAGTTTTTATCATAATTTCCTTTCTCTGCCACTTTTCTACTTTCTGTTGCATCCATTTCTCTCGTGCCCTTGTCGCTTCCTCTGCTTCCTTAGGTCACCTGTTGGTCTTAGTCCTGGTGCATAATGTGGACATTCAAGAAAACTGAGTTGAGACTCTTCTTCCTCACAGGAATGTCACACACAGGAAACAAAGTGCAGCTGTAGCTGCGGCCCCATAACTTTTGAAGCATTAGGTTCACATTCTGTTATGAACATTCCCCTCCCCCCAAAAATGGTAATTTTCTCCATACCATTCTTGTGCTGGTGTCCGCTTAATTCTGTAATGATCTGTCATGATCCAATACCTTGTGCAGCACAGCCGTGGATATGATTCAATCTAAAGCCACCACCAGCCTTTTCTTCCTCAAATCCCATTTGATCTCCATCCATTTTCTGCTGCCTCTGAGCTGATCACTTACCTCACTCTTGCTTCAGGATTTATTCCTGAAAAGGCAAGTATATAGAATATCCGAGTGTTAGATCACTCAACAGAAACTGTTCTGAAATTGGGCCTTAAAAAAATCTCATAAAAGGGAACTGGAGAGATGGCTAAATAGTTAAGACTGCATAATGCAATCTTACCAGCCCCCACACTGCAGAGACTACAACCACCTATAACTGCAGCTCAAAGAGATACGATATCCTCTTCTGGCCTCTGACAACACTGCACTCAGGTGAGTATACACAGCCAGAGACAATATACATAATTGTAAATAAATAGAAATCCTTTAAAAAAATAATCTCACAAGAATGTATTCCCCACTATTTCCGGCCATCTTCTGTTTCACTTGCTATAAACATAACATTCATCAATCTTATTTTTGCTTCTGATTGTCAATGGCATTTTATAGTCATTCAAATAAAGAATTAATTTTCCATATACCTTCCCTTTTTCTGTTACTGGTATTTGTGTGTGTGTGTGTGTGTGTGTGTGTGCGCGCGCGCGCTTGCAGTTTCAGTTTTCTATTCAATATCATATACTTTGGAGGACATCTTAAAATCAATCTTAGTGAAAGACTATACTGGCAATAAAAGTGTAGATAAACATGCTTTTAAAAACTGTTTATTGCAAAATCATTACACTTTGAGAAGATAACTTGAATGAATATCCTGTAGCCTGAGTGCCAGGTTAACAGCTTTCTTTCTCCTGAGGAATTCACTGTACCACTCCCCTGCGGCATCTCTGTCTCTGTTGGTGATGTGCCTCCCATCTTGGTCACTTTGCTCTGTAACATGTCTGTCTTTCCTGAGCTGCATCTGGAACGTCCCCTAAATCATTAGTTGTCACTTATACCTGTGATATACTGGAAGCTTAAGTTCTCCTCTCGTTGTGTCTACTTATTCTGATGTTCTCTGGGTTTCTTGAGTAGCTGATTTGATGACTCATCATTTTGGGAAAATTTCTTTTTGTGTATTTATTTCATGTATGTGTATGGGTGTTTTGTCTGTATGTACATATGCACCAGTGCCTCCTCTCCTAACATCTGCATCACCAGGGAATTCCCATGCTCTCTTTTCTGTCCTGGTCCTCTTCTTAAAAGCTGTGGAATTATGGAAAGAAGCTGATAAGTGGGTGTGAACTCCACTCTTATCATCTGAGCAAGCCATGGGCCTCTTGCTGGTACCCACACATGGATCAGCTGAAGCTGTCTTACCCTCTTTCTCCAGCCCTGTCTTCTTCTGGTGGCATATTCAGGGCAAGAAGCCATCACACCCCAGTCTCTGCTGTGAAACACCTTACTTCTAATTGTTAGCTAGTTCAAAAAAAGCTACCATCAAGTAATGTAATTGTTAATCTGACTGACATAAACCTCTTGGTGACTATGGAGATGTTTCTAAAAGGGTCTAAGAGAGGAGATAAAAAAAAAATCATTGCACACTCCTACCACCATTTCTTACCTGCAGTGAAGGACTGTGTCCTCAAACTGTGAGCCAGAGTAATCCCTTCCTTCTTTAATTGATTTTGCCAGGTACATTGTTCCAATAATCAGAAAGGTAGCTAGTACAGATATGGTGCTTACCCTTTTCCAGTTAGTCTCTGTCCTTTTAGTTTGTTTGTTTGTTTGTTTGTTTCTGTTGCTATGATAAATACCCCTACAAAAATAACTTTAAAGAGAGGGAGTTTATTTATCTCACAATTTCAGGTTATAGTGCCTCGTGACAGACAAGTCAAGGAAAAAACATGGAGCAATTAGCCACATCCACAATCAAGAACAGAGAGAGTGAACACATTCTTGTTTGTCAGTGCTCAACACCTATCTAAACTTACAGAGTCTGAGATCCCTGACCTAGGGAATGTTGCCACCCACAGAGGGCAAGTCTTTTCACCTCAGTTAACAAAATCAAGATTCAAGTCCCCACATATATGCCTACCGGCACCTTACTCTCGAATTCACATCCCAGTTAATTTTCAAATTCTACCAGATTGACTATTAAAACTCATCACCACAGGCTACATGTGACACTCCAACTTTGGTGCCACAGCAGAGCAGAGCTATTTCAGATATGATGGGAAAAGGAGTTATTAGTGGGGGTAGAGGAACAGAACTGGAGGAACCCAGAGTAACTTCAATAAGATGTCATACTTCAAAAACTGGATCCTGAAAGATGTCTCAACAGTTTTGAACAGAAGATACACATAGCATTGCAGAGGCATGGAATTATATTAACCAGGACTCTTATAAAGAAGGGACTGACTGACAGAAAGCACCTAAGGGAACAGATTCATGGCTCACCAAGTTCATCAGGAAGACGAACTTGGTGAGGCATGAATAGATAACACAGTACCTGCAATGCATGGTACAATTTGGGGACTCTGTAGCAATGCTAAACATCATCATTTGCCTTGGACAAATAGAGAACCCAGAACCATCTAAGTAGTAGTAAGCAGTATGAACATGACTAATGTAGAAATCTCAACCCAAAATTCAAAATATTGTAAGTCCTGACATGATGGTACTTATACCTGACCTCATGCGATGGGTCATAGTGAAAGGGCAAGTACCCTAGAACTTTGTCAAACCACCTCCAGGATACATGCACGAGGCTACTGGAGATTTGAATTAATTTTGTTTTTGAGACCTGGAAATGCATCATTCCATATGTGCAAACATCCCAGCATCTGAAGCAATCTGAAGCCAAAACACATCTGGTTCTGGACATTTGGATGCAGGATATTTCCTCCAGATGTTAGGGAATGTCTCTGTGGGAGACGCTGTTTAGAAGTCTGCCCTCTGCTTCACACGTTAACTGTGTGTTGACTCTGTCTCAGTTTTTCTCATTAGAGCTGCTTGCTGCAAGCCAGGGGGGACTGGAGAGATGGTTCGGCGGCTAAAAGCATATCCGAATCTTCCTGGGGACCCAAGTTTGCCTTCTATCCACTCTACTAGAAGACTCTGACTTATTTAACATGAAGTGCTTTTCTGGGACTGTTCATGATTCATTTCTGCCTCTTATCAGGGCTTCTGCATTTCTTCCTTAGCCAATTAGACATCCCCTCCCCTTCCTCTTCCCACACAGAGTGTGAAATCTTAATGGTCTGTGGCTGAGAAATGTCTTACACTTTAACAAAAGCTGTTTCCTGGCACTGTGAATGCTGCTAACATCCCCTGGAAGAAACCAATAACCTGTGGTGGTAGTTTCATTTTATTGCAAATTAGTGTGTGAGTGACACCTGAGTTCATTGGCTAGCTAGGAGCCAAACAAAATCAAATGGCCCGTGTGGAATTCAGAGTGCCCAGTCTCAGCCCTTATCTCAGGTTTCTACAGTTATTGGATCATTTCAATGCAAAGAATTATGACCAAGCACTTGAACCATCTGGAGACCATGTATAGTGTGTGCTGGGGTGAGCTGGGTTCCTAATCATTGCCCATTCAAAGACAGACGGCCATATTAAAAACCAGATCACATCTGTAGGGAACCTACTTTGCACTAGTCCCAAAGGGAAGCTTGTCCCATCCTATCTCATTGTGGTGTGCAGACTGTTGTTAATTCATGGAGCCTGAGAATTACTCAGAGGCTAAATGCTCGACCAATGAACATTTATTGAGCACTTACTGTATGCTCATTGAACCTCATAAATATACTTTTTTTTACTCAGTAATGTTACACAGAAGAGCTTGTTATCCCTTCTGACAGATGAGAAAACTGAGGCCAAACTCATGCAAGGCCTCAGTGATGACAAATGACTTTCTTTGTATGCCTGAGCTCTCTGATCACCAAATGTACTTAGAATGATCTCTCTGGGCACAACAAGGTAAAGTTAAAAGGACAGAGATGATAAAAGATCAACACAGAAATTAGAGTTGAGGCCAGAGAAGAAAGTTCTAGAAGGGAAGAGTGATGAGACTTGGGGGTGGACCTAGTGATCAGTGACAGGCAGAAAGAGGTGGAATCCATAGTGACTCCAAGTGTCTGACTGCACAGGTGAGCAAACCATCAGGATCAGCTGGGATCCAGAAACAAGAGCAGGACCAGTATGAGAGGGAAGACTCTGGATGAGCAGGCAGATGTGAAGGAATTGGGGGCCCATGGCAGAGGTGCTTAGGAGCGGGGCCTCCAGAGTCTGAGATACAAACCTGGAGGACACATTGCCGTGGCAAGAAGTGGGAAAGAAGCCTGTGTTCTGGCCCCCCTTGGACTAGATGACCCTGAGCTCCCAGGCCTCAGCTTCTCCACAGAACACTTAGGGGAAACGAGAAATGAGGTTGAATGTCCCCACCCTACCCCCAGTTGAAAATCAGGGACTCTGTGTTCACAATCCAAATGCGCATAATTACCTGGAGAGGCAGACTCGGGCAGCCAGTCAGCTGGCAGGTTACATGTTAAATAGCTTTTCACACTCTGGTGCACATCCAAACCTGCAGCATCCGTGGAGCTGAACAGCAAGTGAGAAAGGGTACTTTAGAGAGTGATTGTATTTTTCTGTTTTTAGAGGAATGAACACACGAATTCTGCATGGTTAGCCTGGGTGGCAAACCCCACCAAGTGTATATTTATATTTCTGAGGGAAGAAAGATAACTTCTCCCACCAGAATCCATGTGTCCTTGTTCTTCTGGAAGGCCAATTGTGTGATGGCCTGATGCCCTCTGGCATGGAAACACACTTCCAATTCAAAAACTGCCTTGGAAGAAAGGTTTGGCTCCTACTCAAGGCAGTTAATGGGTGGTGACGCTGATCTTGCTAGGTGACAGGAATGTGCTAGGAGTGCAGTCAGGGGCTCCATGGTGCCTGAGTCTGTCCCATGTATCCATAGTAGACTGACAGGCGTCTACAGAGCAGAGTCTACAGAGCAGACAGCATGCACCCAGCATTGTGAAGAGTCCATGGGGAAAGCAAAAGGCAAACAGTGCTTCTGGTAGTGTAACCAGAGCCCAAAGTTTCTTGTGTATTCCTGAAATATGCATGCTGCCATATTATGATAGTTCATCTGGTCATGACAATAATAACCAACAGGAGGGTGGCCTATACAGTGTGGAAACAGTGACCAGTGTTTATTTTTGTGCACATTAATGGCAAGACCACATGTTTCTGTTTTAAGTTGTGTAAAAATCCTAATTTACTCGAATGTAACACTTGTGTATCTCCATAGAAAATCTTGGTTTGGGGGCTGGGTGAAGGTACTTGCCACCAAGGCTGACTACTAGAGTTCAATTCCCTAACGCTAAAAGAAGAAAACTGATTCCCAAAAGTAGTTTCTCTGACCACTAAATACATACTGTGGCACTGTCACTCACACACACACACACACACACACACAGAAAGAGACACACACTAAATAACATTCCCATCAATTGCCTAGACATCTAAGTTATCAGTAGACTATCATAGTATGGCAGTGCTTGTACTGATGTGACCCTGACATGGGAGCCTACAGTTCATCCATCTTCCATCACCTCACTGTAGATCTCACACCATCACTGGAGAACGAGGAAAGTGTAATAAGATATTTTCAGAGAGAAGGAGACACGTTCTCACAATTCTCACACCATCTATCATCTTTTTGATCTATTTTATAACTTGCTATAGTTGTTATTCTCTTCCTGGGCCTTATTTATTAATGAGACATCACCCCAGTATCTAGGTATAGGGGAAGCAAACAGCATATCTGGGTGGTACTCAGGCCTCTACTGGCTTCTGTACAGTCCTGATACTGCAAACAGATTGCAGAATTGGAGTCACCACTAGACGGCTCCCTGAATCAATACCATGCAGTACCCTCCTGAAAGATAGAAACAAAATGGTACCAGAATCCTGCCAAGATATTGCTAATCCATGCAATTGAGTTGGTCCCATTGAAACTGCCCAAACTGAATAGGAAGATGGAGAGGGAAGGGCCAGAGCCCCAAACCCCAGGCAACCCAGTTCTTCCCGGCACTCTCTAGTACCAGGGGAAAGGGTTTAGTGCCAGAAACCTGAAACCCATTTGATCCCAGACCTGCCATGCTAGGTGGGTGGTCCTCACAAGTCTCTTATCTTATAGTTGCTTCTTGTGGCTGTAGAATAAGTTTTCATAAGCCAAAGATAAAACCACCAAGAAGCTGTTCCTTGCCGTTCTAGAAGCTGGAATTGAACTAACATGGTGTGGTAGAGCCATGCTTGCTCTGAAGGTTTGGCAGGGGGTTCCCTCCACTTTCTCCAGCTCAGACAGCCACAGATGTCCCTGGGCTTTTGCTGCCTCACTCGATGCTCTATCTCCATCTTCACACAACCATCCTGTGTCTTAGGTCACCCTTCATTGCTCTTATACATTACTCACGAGAATTAGAACCCAATCTAAACCTACGCTTTTTATCTTGTGACCGTCCATTATACATGCAAAGGCCCTATTTCAGAATGTACTGGTATTCACAAGTACTGGGAGTGAGGCTTGGGGACCTCCCAGTCAACATGACCCTCTTGCCTCAGCTTCCTCATTGCAGAGTGCCTTCTGTCCCTGTTCCACTGAGCGCTGAAAGGATTCAGTTTGTGCAGAAGCCTCCACAGCAGCTGACAGCCACAGTGCTGTCATTTACTAAGCAATGTGTCCCAGGACTTTCTCAGGTTCTCAACTCCCATCTGGCCCCTGCATTGTGATTCTGAACCACCAAAGCAGCTGTACAAGGATTATGACATCAACGTTTCTCTTCTGTCATCAGCCACGAGAGTGCAGAGAGGGGAGAAACAGCTTCCCCACAACTGCAAACATCTGTCATCTCCCATTCACAGCAGCCTGGTAACACCCCTCGCCTGCAGCTTCTACACTAAGTCTCAAGTGCAAACAGGACTGTGGGCATGACAGGGACTTGTAAGAAACACTGAAGCATGCCTTGACACACCCTGTATCCATGGGCACAGAAGCTGTCACAAGACCATAGTGTCCAGGATCTAGAGCTTCATAAACAAGCATCATGCAAGCTTTTCTCTCCCAGATCCTCCAGGACAAGAAGAAGCCAGACAAGTCAATGGATTTTGGTACAGGAAAGTAAATTCCCATGGGTTTTTATAGAGCAATGGCTACCTTGACAATGGGATCAAGTAAAGAACAAGTGTGATCATTGACTTTGGAGTCTGGCTGATGTAGGGATAAATAGGAATGCACACACAAAAATCCAGGACCTATAGTATTTGAAGAAAGCTAATCCACATGGCACAGAGAGTAGAGTTTAGAACAGTCTCCACATCTTTGTTACGTGGTACTCCTTGGGTGGTGTGAAGGCTGAGCATGACAGAGGAAGGAAAGGTGTGTGTAAACAATCAGATTGTTATTCATGAGGTTTTCAGGTTGCAGAGTGTCCAGTGTGAGCCAGGTGTCCTGCAGGCAGCTGTTGAATTGTCCCAGCCATCTGGCCCTTCTAGCTTCGTTTTTATTACTGTAATAGAACACACTGACATAAAGCAACTTTGGGGAAATGATGCTTATGTAAGCTTACAGTTCTGGGTTACAGTTTATTACCATGGGGTAGTCACAGTGGCAAGAGCTTGAGACAACTGATCATATCACACCCACAGGAAAGAACAGAGAGAAATGAATGTATGAATGCTCAATTGCTTGGTCTCATTTTGGTTCCTTCATTCATACAGTTCAGGACTTTTTGACTAAGGAATGGTGCTACCCACAGTTGGCAGGATCTTCCCACATCAATTAGCTTAGTTAAAATTGTCCCCACAAGTCATCCCATTGTAGACAATCCTTAACTGAGACTCTCCTCCCAGATTGTAGGTTGTGTCAAGTTCATAAAGATAATAAATACACCAATGAATACACCATAATCTCTATCCACATTTGCCAAAAGAGGTAAAGACACTAAGTGATATGTTAAACTCTATTCCAGCCAAACCCACTGTCTTCCTATCTCTAAGATGGCCAGTTGTTTTTTTCAAACTATTAATTCCAGAAGTATAACATGATCCCATATTGAAAGAATGTTGGCCAGACAGGGATTTGGCAAAGGTGGAAGCACTTTTTAGTTTTTTCTGTCTCAGTCATGTGACTTTTCATATACCCATAATTCTTCTTGAACCTCATCTGTTAAAGGTATTAAGTGGTAGCACATCCCAAGAGGCTGTAGTCTCAAGGAAAGGGAAATTTGTGGGCAAGAACGCGCTATTACTAAAATGCAAGTGAAAAAAAAAAAAAAAAACAGAAGTCAGCTAGGATCTGGGATCTGACTGCTCATCTGATTTAGACCAATTCAACATAGTCATATACTAGTAGAAAATCCAGACAACCCAATCATTCTTGCATACCCTGGTCCAGTTTCTTCTTGGTACCCTCAGTGTCACCTGAAATCCTGCACAGCTTCAATCCAGTGGCTCTCTAGAGCAATGGGGAGGTAAGAGTCATATAACATCAAATTAGCCATGTCAACCCATGCCTTCCCGGGGCAGGTAGTGAACAACTCCACACTGCTCTGCAACCTTCACTCCTACCCCTTTTCAAAAAACATTGCCTCTGCCATGGACATAAACCCACTGTCCCTAAGACAGCTGCCACCTCCCCACTCCTGCCTTTGCCACCAGAAGTCTACTCTGTTTGCTCTTTGTCTAACTCCACGTCTGGAACATTCCTGAGCTGGGCTGGAGGCACAGAGCGATCAGCCCTCAGTATTTGTCCACCTGGTCCAGGTTGATACTGAGACAGAACAGCAATCCTCCAAATCCATGTGCTCAGGTCTTACTTTGCACTGTAAGAGTGAGTTATGCTAGGGTCTTCCAATATGACTTATGGCCAAGTAGCTTCCCGGCTATTAGCAATGGGGACACACTCTGCTCCTTCCAAAGCCTGCTGTGGCTCCCAAGGGGCAGGAGCTGGTGGTAGTAAAGTAAGTACTAGCAGGCTTGTCTCCTGTACTCAAGTCAAGGTGTGGCTGATATTCTCTCATAGAGTTTAACATATCACTTATATGTATGCCTTGTCGTTACAGCCCCCGAAGTCTTCCAGGTGTATGTGGATGGAGGCCCTGGCTACTCATACCCTGTGGACTGGTGGTCCCTGGGTGTCACAGCCTATGAGCTGCTACGAGGATGGGTAAGTCCTGTAGGAGGGAGAACTTCAGTCTTCAAAGCTGGTGAGACACCAGGAGGTGGTGCTAGACCAGGATGTTGGGAACCCCTCAGGGAGCTCCTGCCCAACCTCTTATTCTTTTGATAGGAAAAGAGGTTCTTCTTCATGCCAGGGGAAGGAGGTCACAGAAGGTGAATGACTGACTCAGGTTGAAGCACCCTGGCCTTTGATTTTCAGACACTTTCCTTTGTACTCAGCTGCATGCAAGCTCAACTTCCCTACTTCCCTGCTGCTTGATTAGACAGCCTCTCTTATTTCTCTGTCATTTCTCCCCATCTTTCCCAAACATAACTCAGGAATCTCAACGGGTAATATGGGACAGTCAGTTCCTGGTTTTATTTTGGAGGCTATTCTACACTGATTTGCTGGAAATGATGAAGCCATCTAACAACCAACAACTCACAGTTTTATTTAAGCACAAACTCTTGTAACCAAGCTACTTTTGAGGTGTGTTTTCTTTACACGAGAATAATTGGAAAATGTCAGCTCAACTCCCCAGCCCATGGCTTCCTCAGCTATGTAATATAGAAAATATTTTATAGAACTGACCTTAAGGGATATTTGTCCCTGGACTGTGAAACTCTCCCTGCTTACTGTCTCTGTGGATCCACTGCCCAAAACAGTTTGCTAACCCCACTGTCTGCAAGTCTAACGCAGTTCTGCATTTGTTTGCTTATATGGATATTCATGACAACGGAGGGTAGCGTCCACGAAAGCAGGATCTTATTTTGATGGGAGAATCCCTTCTTTAGGATACTGGGGGAATGAATGAATGCTTCTTGGATGGATGCATAAGTGAATAAATGAATGATGAAATCACCCTGTACCTGAACTCTTCCATTAGCACAAAGATTCTCCCTCTAGTTGGCCCATCTATTTTTCTGCTCTTGGACTCAGTTATTTCCACAAATTCCTCAAAAGCTTAATTACAGTGCATGGCAGTTTTAGACTGCAGAGAAAATGAGAGTGTGTTTGCTTCCTCAAGCACTGAATGAAAGACTTGGCACTCCATGGGCTCGCTCGCTCACTCGCTCAGTTCCTTTTCGTTTCTGCAGCCATCAGGGAACGCAAGCATTCCCCAGCCCTAGATGGACCAGGATGCTTGTCCCCCAGAGGCTTCGATCTAATGCAATCCATCATGCAGGTGACCTTGTTGCACAGTGACCCTCAAAAGAGGAAGCCTGCCAGCAGAAAGGAAACTGGCTGTTACTCCTCAAGGCCAATGATGGCTTGGCAAGGAAGCCCCAAGGATAGAAAAATAGCATGCTTCTTAAAAATTGAGTTCCTTGTGTCTCATTCTTGAGTTTTCTACTCAGAGACCACTTTCAAGGAAGGAGAGAGAGTCATAGGGCCAGTAAAGGCCTGTGGTACAGGGACAATGTGAGTATTGGAAAGACCACCTGTTAGGAACTAAGTGAGCCTTTCTCCCAACTGTCTTTCCATGTCAGCATGGTCCCCCAGAGGGGCAGTGAGTTGTGAAATAGGTTGCTTTCTAGTTTCGTGCTGGTTCAGTAGCTCCTCACAGTGCTCAGTTTATTTGTAGACTGTGTGGATTTAAAAGTCACCCTTCTTCCTGGCCATTCAGCCCCACTGTCAGTGACAGTTCTGACAGAACTGAGACCCCTTGCTTCTCAGAGACCAAGAAAGCTGCAGGGGCTTCCCCACTGGGAGTTCTAGAAGGTGAGAGCTGGGGGGTGGCTCCCAAAAAAGGCATGTGGGGACAGAAACTACAAGTGTAGCTTGTTAGCCAGTGTCTTAAAAATGATCTAGATCTGACAGACAAGAGCTGTCTCTCCCATGAAGAGTTCTCACCACGAAAAGAGAACAAAGGGCCTCGGTCTCCTGTGCAAACAAGGAGAACTTATTTACTGTCTGAGCAGAAGGTACAGGGGACACAGCTTCTCTTGGAACCCAGAGCAGAATGTGAGCTCTTACTCCTGCAAACCTTCCTTGGAAAAGGAAGTGGCCACCCGCCACTGCAGTTTAAACAAGGAGCGAGGTGCCACCAGCTTGGAGCTTTCTGAACAGAGAAGGCAGACTGGAGCACTGGCATGGGGTACGGAGACTCTGCCTCCTGACCACATCCCCATGGAACACACTTAGCAACCTGCAGCATAGACATTATCTGAAAGCAAAGAGATGTCCCGGGTTTTGGCACCAATGTTAGGAAAAAGATGAAGTGGGGAGGGGTATGCTCCATAGAGGTGAGGTGAGGCATGGGGGCAAGGGGAATGCCTCTAGGAGACCCATGTTTGGAATCCTTTTCCTCTGAGGGACCAGCCACATGACTGTATAGTACAGAATAGAGTTTATTCAGGTCATGGGAAGGGGAGTTAAGAGGGTGATAGGGAGAGGGGGGGGGTGTAGTGAAGTAGAGGTGGCCATGAGCACATGGATAAAGAGGGGGGAAGGAAATGGGGAGGGGGGGCAATGGGAGGGGAGAGCAAGGGCAAGAGACCAAAAGAGCAGGGGGCCAAGAGGCCAAGAGAGAAAGAGACTTTATAGTGTCAGGTAGCTGGGGTGGAGCATACAGGTAACTGCGCGGTGGGGTATACAGAACCCCAACACTATCTCTGATAGATTGATGCCACCCTGGAAAACAGTCACCTTTGGGACCCAGAGGGCCCCCACTTGCAGAGAGAAGTCACTTCACACAGCTGTCACAAACAGGAAATTTTCCTCCTTATTCAGTGGGAAGATGCTTCCTTGTGCCAGGAAAAAAAGACTGATAGGAACCTCACTGGCTCATTGGGAACCCCATTTGGTGACCTCAAGCAGGGTGGCACAGATCCTCTGTCAACTTCTGTTGTGTCTTCTCAGCAGGGATTTGTGGGGATTCAACGACCAAGTAATGTAAATTACCAACACACCCTGGTACCTGGTGGTCAGCCCTGTTCAAAGCCTTAGCTTTCTAACCTCAACAAGACTCCCACCCAGAGAGGCCTGCTGTGATCCCCGTATAGCACCCTTCAAGGGCTTAGCACCCTTCAAGGGCTTAGCACCCTTCAAACACTGAGGCCGGACCCAGCCTGGTTAGCATCTACTAAACAATAAGGGTGCACATGTGTCAGCTGAAATGATTATCCACACTGCAGTGCATGCTTAACTTGTCTGAGATAATGAATACAGTATGAGTAAGGGGTAGGGGGGATTGGAGCCAGAGAGGCGTGGCCGAATGGGGCCGAGAGATAGAGGGCTGAAGACAGTGTCAGCGTGTAAGTAGCAAAGATTCCATGGAGGCTGTGGATGCAGCTCAGACATGGAGGACACAGCTGAGAGGAGCAGTGGGGAGTTCTTGAATGACAGCTAGGCCAGCTCCTCTGTGAACCCACTGCTGTTGGCAACAATGTGAGCAGGGCAGAGAAGGGAGCCGGCGCTGAGTCCCACTATGTGTCCTAGGGCCATTTGGGAACTTCCACAGAGGACTCTGAGATCTTTGCTTGGCACGTGGTACAGTGCCGTACCTCAGACGTATGCAGGGAAGCAATTGAGCTGTAGTTACATGTGGACAGAGGCCTGGGCACCACCTGCTTCCAGGTTCTGCTACAAGGGGGAATCCTAGTATAAAAGTTCCAACTCCAGTGCTGAGAACATCTGGGGTTGGGGCAGGTCCCGAGGTGATCTGCATACAATGTGATTCTATACACTAGCCATAACAGACTGAACGGCACCTACCCCATGGTGCAAGGAGCTCCCCATCAGTAGAGAACCATGCTGCCCTCTTAGCTTGACTCCCAAAACTTGCTTCCCTGTGTGTTCCCCCTTGCCTCTGTCTCCAGCCAGCACCTTCTGGGGACTGTAAACAAAATATCAGGGTCCAGAGAGGCTAAATCGATAAAGGAAGGAGATCTGGAATGCCCCATAGAGAGAGGCTTGGGTGCAGAACCAAGGATGGCTGTGTGCACCCTTGGAGCGGGGCTCCACCTAATGGGGAGGCTGCTGACTGTCTCAGCAAAGCAGGAAGGCCACAGTGCCTGGAGGTGGAGCTCAGGAGGTGATCTCTACTCTTTCCAGGGCTCTTTCCAGGACCCATTATCAGGGGGTTCCAGCTTTCTTGTCATTTCCCAGACTTACATTTCCCTGTGGACATCAGTCCAGGGAAAGGGACATTCTCGGGCTTTGGAGTCTCAAGTTGCCCGAATGCCGGTTATTCTGGGTAAAAGGAATAGGGGGCATACATGGAATCCAATGGTCGCCAGCCGCACTCCAGCCGATGAAATGGTGGGCCCAACCCAGTCCTCTCCTGCTTTATGCTTTCATTTCATGGCAAATTGCCTTTTTTTTTTTTTTTTTTAAAAAAAAAAATGTGTTTCCTGGAATGAAGACATACCTGCACTCTGCAATAAGCCAGCTGGTTCCCTGCTGCTGGAAACCGTTTTGGCCAGCAGGCCTTGCAATCACTGTACTCTCTAAAGAGAGCAGCTTCTGAGTCAGGGCGTCCTAAGGACAACGGAACAAAGCATTGGTGGAATCCGGCACTGTGAGCAGATGCATTACAGGCCTTAATACTTGCTGTTTAACTTGGAGGAAGGCCTGTGCCTTCATGCCCATGCCTACCCAAACAGAGAAGGGCTAAACCTGGGTTCCCATCCCCCCTCCCATGTTAGAAGCACCTCAGCTGTAGTGCGGCAGGATGACTTTTAATGTGCCATTTGCCTATGTCTGACGGTTAAAGTTCTCCTGATCAACGATGTGTCCTGGCATAGTCAGAAAAGCACTCAGAGCAGGAGAACCTGAGTTGGATCTCCCCCAAATCTCTGTTAGAGAAACTTGGGTACAGTGGCAAGCACCTGTAACCCCAGGGCTGGGAAGGCAGAAACTGGACGTTTCCAGAAACTCTCTAGCCAGGCAGTCTAACCCATTTGGTGAGCTCCAGGTTGAGTAAGAGAGTCTGTCTCAAAATGATTAGTAGAGGGAGCATGACCCTCAGTGTCAACTTCTCACCTACATGCAGATGCACATATGAACATTTATGCACATGCGTGCATATACACTCACATACAAAGTTCCCACAAGCATGGATTCTATAGGTTTCCTCCCAGCATCCATACAGCACCAACACATAGTCCATAGGGTAATGATCATGTCTGGTCACTCTTAGGCCTGTTCAGCCAAGACAGAGCTGATCTTCCAGTAGATGGAGTGGATGTTCAATGGCAGGTGTCAGTAACCCAGCCTGTGAACAGAGCTGTCGAGTGAATCCTGTCCTCCTCTTATGCTGCTCTGCAGAGATAGAACAGCCCATAGCATCTTTAAGGGAATGTGAATCATTTCCCATCATCACACAGTCTTTGAACAGCAGGGTTCTGCCTCCAGCAAGACATTCTCTCTGATTCCGGTATTGTCCTTTGTTTCAGAGGCCATATGAAATCCACTCGGCCACACCCATCGACGAGATCCTCAACATGTTCAAGATGGAGCGTGTCCACTACTCCTCCACGTGGTGTGAGGGGATGGTGACCCTGCTGAAGAAGGTAAGGGTTGGGCAGCTGTGTGGCAGGCTAGCACAGCACCACTCAGTAATAAATGCAACCTTGGTGTCATAAAGCCCAGCACAGTCAGGCATGTGACAGCCTAGCCCAGGCTCCGAGCTCACTGCAAGTTCCCATTAAACAGAAATATCTACTGCATATGACTGCTGGTGTTAGAAACGACTATGCTGTGGTCCTGACCACCCCTTGTGTAGAGTTAAGATGTTTCTGCAATGACAGTGTCAGTACCAGCAGGAAGGGTGTCACGTTCCTCTTTAGCACACAGCAGGCCCTTATGAATCCTGCTGGGCCTCACCCTGGCCCTGTAAGGAAAATGGGAGTATCCTTCTGCTCCCAGTAGACAGCAACAGCCCATCTCAGAAGGTCTCCAGGTCATTTATTGGCCATTTCCTTTAGGTGGCAGCCCAGAGTGAGCCCTGTCCTGTTGTGTTTATCCCAGTGGTCTTTGTGTCTTATAACTAGAGTGTTTTAAAAGAGTGCAGGAGCTAAGGAGATGACTCATTTAGCAAAGTGCCTGCTTTGCAAGCATGGCAGCCTGAGTTTGAACCCACAATAGGCACCTACAAGTTGAAGTTCGGCAGTGTGTCACACTTGGAAGGAAGAGAGAGAAGGATTCCTGATGCTTGCTGGTAACTCTAGCTAAATTCAGGAGCTCCAGGGTCAGTGAGAAACCCTACCTCTAAATATATGATGGAGATCAATTGAGGAAGACATGAAGACCCCTGATCTACATACTCATGCACACAGGGTCATGCACATACATCTACACATATGCATACACATCTACACATATGCATACACAAACAAAAAATGCAAAGTATTGACCTGGAACTATTTTTCTTAATTAATTAGTTAATTAATTAATTAATTAATTAATTTAGTGTGTATGAGTGCTTTGTCTGCATGTATGTATGTGTACCACATACATGGCCTGGTGCCTGTGGAGATTTTTGAGCTACCATGAGAGTCCTGGGACCCAAATCTAGAGTCTTGTGCAAGGACAGCCAGTGCCCTTAACCATTGAGACACCACACTAGCCCCTCTATAGCTGTTTTTAAACTCCATTAGCAGATACTGGCCTTTAAGAGAACTTAAAAGTTGATCACTCAGTTAGGATGCAGAGGTCACCTTGTAATTCGTGGGGGAAAATTCTGTTTCCCTCTTGTGAAACCAAGTCATAAGTCCTCTGGTGAGACAGCCAGCCTGCTCTTTCCAATCAAAGCTTTCGTGAACATCAGAGAAAGGCTGCTAAGCAGAGGGCTAGAAACATAGTCTCCCCCCCCCCCCAAGAGCAGCTTGCCAGATGACCTTAGAGAAGAGAGTTGACCTTGTCATCTCTCCCTTGCTATAGCAGTAGGTTTAGCATTCCAGAGAGAACCCAGACAGAGCAGGGACTCTACCAGGCATAGCATCCAAGGACACCCTAAGTATTGAGTGAGTCAACATGTTCCAAGTCTATGCACATCCTTATGAGATGCACCGTTCACAGCGTGCCTCTGTCCTCTGACTGCAGCTGCTGACCAAGGACCCTGAGAGCCGCCTGTCCAGCCTCCGTGACATCCAGAGCATGAGCTACCTGGCTGACGTGAACTGGGATGCAGTGTTCGAGAAGGCACTGATGCCTGGCTTTGTGCCCAATGTGAGTCACACCACCCCCTTCACTGGGTCCCCTCCCGGTATTAAGCCTGACCCCTACTACTGATTGGTGAACCCCCTGAAGGTCAACACAGTAAGTCATCAACAGGTTCACAGTTCACTGAGATCCAGAGTGTGTGGACCAGACTTGCAAGATGTGCTTCTTGCAGTGGAACCGAGGGCTGCCGAGCATCCCTGGTGTCTCCTGTCCTTCTGAGCAGGTGCAAAGGACTGTGTTAGTTCAGATGACGATTAGTCACAGGGAGCCTGCCATTCCTGGGGAGCTCATCCTCCTCACTGGACTAGAAGGCACCAAAGGTCCTCGGTTTGCTACTGTCACATGAGTCTGTGTGTGTGTGTGTGTGTGTGTGTGTGTGTATGTGTGTGTGTATTGGGCAGGGTGCTCAGAGCCAGCAGGGCTGAGTGTGGGCTCTGTACTAGCATTGTTCTTCAAGCTTCCCAAGAGGCTCCTGGAAGCTTCACACAGGCCGGAGAGTGGATCTCGTTAGTATTCTGAGTGAGGTTAAATAATTTCCCCAAAATGATGTGGGATGAGGCCAGCATTGCTTGAGCTCAGGCAAGGCAGGATCCAGAGCCTGCATTTGAGTGGACAAATGAACGGATGACAGGCTACTCGGGAGAGACATGAGTCTGAGCTCCAGCTTTCTCCTTGGGAGAGGAAAAATGCTGGGAACAAACAGGGAGGGGACTCTTAGCCAAGCTCAGGAAGTCAATGATGATAGAAGGACCCAGGGTCCGTGGGACTCACAGTAGAACCTGACAAACAGAACAGAGATCATTGTGTATATGGGTACCACCGGGGGGGGGCACGGAGCAGCCTCAGATATCCTCTTCCACTTTCTCATGTCAGCCTCATTACCCTCATCGAGTAGCTGTGGAAATCGAGCCTCACAAAGGTGTCATGCCTTGTGTTGGAAGAGCCAAGATTTGTCATAGTTCTATCTGAAGAGTCCCATCTCCTCCCCACCCCCACTCTCTGTTTGTATCAACGCTAACAGTTTTGAGACAATGTGACAGTCTGACCAAACTGGTGTGGTCAGCAGACCCTAGCTTGTGACATAAGTTCGAAGCTGGAAGTTTTATGGTGGTAGCCAGACCCTGACACCACTGAGAAAATACTTGTTCTTAAAGGGACAGACACTGGAAGCTTAGTGGGTCTCAGTGAATCCTAGCAGCCTTTGAGGCTGTGCATCTCAGACAAGAGTGGGCACAGGGCAGAGGTCATATGTAATCCAGAGTTAACCACCTGAGGTGAGTGTGCAGAAGCACTCAGACAGAGGGTGCACTTGGCCTGGATTCTCTGAACTAGGAACCTCACAGACCAGGAACATGGAAAACATAAAGGACTACAGTACTTTCTAGAAATCATAGGGTAGTTCTTTGTAACACAGGTTTTCCCATTACACCAAATCTCTGTAAGTGAGGCTGCCTACCCTTAACCAAAAAACAGCAACACTGCACTTCCCTGTGTGGCTACCGAGCTGAGGTTGACACAGTCACAGAGATGCATGGTCATCAAGATACCAGCCATCAAGGATTGGGATCCCTGATAGGAGGGCCTAGGCCTGTAAGTCAGGGTGGGTGGAGCTGCAGGTCTCATTCCAGCCTGTCCTCAGGGTGGACAGCTCCAGCTGTGGAAAGAAACTGGTTACCGGGAGATGGTAACCAGGAACTGGGCAGATGTTGTTTAGGGATGTTGCTTAGGTAGAGACAGGAAGCTCTCTGTGAGTCCGTGGCCAGCTAGGGCTACGTGATAAGACTCTGTCTTTGCCAAGGCTGACTCAAACGTTCATTAATTAAACGTTAAATTAAATTATAAAAATTATAATAGAAAAATAATGGCATGCGGTTGCATCTGTAATGAAATAATTAGTAAAAATAAAGTATAGTTACATGAATAAACAGTCATTTAAATTACTCATTTAAATTACAAACATGATTTAAATTAGTGCTTCTCAAACTCTGGATTGTGACTCCATTGGGGATAAAATGACCCTTTTACAGGGGTCACCTAAGGCCATCAGAAGACACAGATGTTTACATTGCAATTCGCAACAGTAGCAAAGCTACAGTTACAAAGTAGCAATGAAAATAATTTTATGATTGGGGCTCACTGCAGCATGAGCAAGTGTATGAAAGGGTCAAACCATTTGGAAGGCTGAGAGCCCCTGAGCGAGATGCAGGGAGTTAAGAGGGCATGGTTGCCCACCTGGGACCCTGTCTCTGATGGGATGGTGTGTGCAGTAAGGGTGCAATGATTCTATTATCCCGGGGTAACAGCTAACGGTCATCACCGCGTGGGGAGATATCTGGGCTATGTGTAGAGAATGCACAGCCAGTTGCGAATGACATGAGCAGGAAACATGTTTCTTTTTCTGCTTCCCTTCAGAAAGGGAGACTGAACTGTGACCCCACCTTTGAACTTGAAGAAATGATTCTAGAATCCAAGCCGCTTCACAAAAAAAAGAAGAGATTGGCCAAGCATAGGTCCAGAGACAGCACCAAGGACAGCTGTCCCCTGGTGAGCCCTCGGGGTGGGGGGAGGGGGAAAGGGTACTGTGGGGAAGAAGGGAGGTGTGGAGGATGGTTCCCTCTTACTCAATGGTGCGGCCTTCAATTCCCCCCCCTCCGTGTCCTTGGGGAAGTAGTGCTAGGGTTCCTGTTGGATGCCAGTCCCATCGATCCTCACACTCCGTGTATAAATTGTTGTCTCACTGGCTATAAAGCCCAGGCACATCCTCCGTATGCTTCGGATTGCTTTGGGATGACGTCCATTACTTGAAACAGCACAAACGCTGTGTGTGCCATGGGTGGTGTGCACTGCTGTTCAGCACAGACCTCACCAGTACAAGCCCAGCTGCAAAGTTCACAAGTAAGACATGCTGGATGATGACACTTAAGCTGTGGCTCTGGGACACAGAGGAAGCTAAGGAGGGTGACTCGCATATCACTCTATTTTTGTGGATTTCATGTAGTGTTCGGTGCACTTCCAATTTCACGCTTTGCTTTATGGATTCTTCTGGAATTTCGTTGATTTTCATCGTTCTCAACTGCACTTGGTTGGATCTGAGGTCACCGAGAGCTGACTAGATTAAGTTTTGAAGTAAATGAAATGCCTCTAGCCTGTGAATGATCTCTTATTATGCAAGGATGACTGAAGAGGGAGTGCCCACTCCCCAACCATCCACACTGAGAACCCCAGGGATAATACAGGGCACTCCTGCCCCTGCGCACCTTTTAGGAAGGATCTGTCTTGCAGAAACCCCCATGGGCTGCACTGTGATGGTTCATCACAATGGAAAAGTCACAATAGCATGAGCTTGAAGCAGCTGGTCACATTGTGTCCACAGTCAGGACACCCAGAGAGAGGAATGCTGGTGCCTGGCTCATTCTCTCCTTCCTATTAATTTTGGTACCCCAACCCATGAGCTGGTGCCACCCACATTTACAATGGGCCCTTCCATCTCCATTGATCCAGTTTAGAATCTCCCTCACAGGTAAGCCCAGAAGTTTGCCTCCTAGGTTGTTCTAGATCCTGCCATGTTGTCCTAGCCGATCACTGGCTGGCTGTTCTCACACAGTCAAGCATCTTAGTGTTGAGTAATAACAGCAATCAGAACCCTGGGGATCTGGGAATCTTGCTTGACTTTTCCTCAGTCAGTGAAATAACCACAGTCTCATCACCGACGTCATCATTTAGAACTCCAGTCCCACCCCTGGGTCAATCATATCCTGCTAGCTCCTCTACTTCTCATTCCTGCAAAGGGTTTGTGTGTGCACTCTGACCTTTGAACTCATTATTTCATCATGCCTGTCTCATGCCACTAACCATTACATCATCTCGGCACTTCTAGCTTTCCTAGGCTTGCCCAGCTAGCAGCTCTATCCTTCCATCTTCCCCTCCAACTTCCTGTGGCTTGTCTCTGTATCTTTAACTCTGTGCTCTCTGTGCAAAGACATCACTGGCTTCAGCCCCCACAACATTCTACCCTCCCTCACCTTAACTTGATTGTATCTGCAGAAACATGGTCTCAGATTAGGCCATATTAAGACACTGTGGCTGAAGGAATGAACATGCTCTTTGGGGACAAAACTCAGTCTGTAACAGCCCCTTCCCCCATAATTAATATAAATTTTATAATATATACCATAATATAAACCTCTGATACAAAAAAAGATTACTTTATTGCTCTTGTTTAAAAATAAATGAAGCCATCTTGCCACCCCCTCTAAATACCACAGACCAGTAATATCAGAGGTTCATAGAGCATCAGGTGTCATCTACATGCAGTGTCGAGGGTGGCCCTAAAGCATTCTGATTCTGGAAGGAAGGCTCGGCATGAATGTCTTGATCTAAACATTTCCTTTGTGTCCCGAAGCAGGCGTCAGCATCCTAACATGGGCAAGCCTAAGCTCAGAAGCACATTTGTCTACAGACATGGTTGCTGGACCTGGTCACTGCTCTTGTCTCTAAATCCAGAGTGGCCACGACTCCCATTAAAACAAACCAGTCACCCATAGTGTCCCTCTGACTTATCCCCCTGTCCCGTGCTCTGCCGATCAGAACCCTCTCTGTGCTCTTTGACAGAATGGACACCTGCAGCAGTGTTTGGAGACAGTGCGGAAGGAGTTCATCATATTCAACCGAGAGAAGTAAGTCCGGCTTGCCATACCCACACAGAACCTGGTTCCCAGGACCAAGGCCCCCAGCAGAAGTGCAGTCACCCCTGGGCTCTGTCACCACTGGGTTGAGCCTATCTCAAAGGACTAAATCCTTTAAGAGAAGCATAGTCATACATGGACTCTGTCCCTTAGGCTAAGCCTATCCCCCAGGACAAGGTGGCCCAGCCCTACCAACAGTGAATGGTTGCAGCCCTGGTGCTGGAAGGGAGGTCACAGTGAAGCAATGCCCAGGTCCTGAGGGGAAGGGTACTTCTAGATTTGGAACTAGAATCCTTGTTCTAAAGCTAAAAAGAAGTAGGCTCTGCTGGGGGTGTAGAATGATGTGGGAGCCCTCAGAAGCCCTTGAGGCAAAGCCTTTAGCCACTCTGAGCTTCCTTGTCATCATGGCAAATTGAGAACTGCTCCTCAGGATATAGGGTCCGTGATACAGAGCCCAGCTGAAGAGGATGCTCAGCAGAGAAGTGGTAACAGCCATTATTGTTGCTACTTGGGTAAGGGATGCAGTGTGTGTGAACCTCTGCCACCAAGGCAAGTAAGGCATGGGATGACGCAGGTCTGGGAGTAGCACTGTAGGGTCTGCACCTCTGCAGGTGTTCTAATTTCCCATCATCAGCTAGTGAAACGGTAAGAAGAGGAGCCTGCCTGAAGCTCGGCATCTCTGGACGATGTAGATCCATCGAGGTGGAGGGTAGTGGTGAGCACAAGGCCTAAGCAAGGTGGGGCCAGATTTCCTGAGTCCTTAGCAACACCAACCAGAGTAGCATCCTCTTCCAAGTATGAGGCCAAGCTGGGGAAAATAAACTCAGGAGCCCTGAAAAGGCAGGAGGAAATTTCCTGTAAAAATAAAGGTGGCTCTGAAGGCTCTCGAAGTTTCTGTAAGAAGTCAGGGACCCGTGTCAACTCCATTTGGGTCTTTATCACAGGACACTGAAGCATGGTGTGCAGAGGGCAACTGAGCCCAGCATGCTCATCTCAGCCAATAGATATGGGACATACAGCCATCAGAAAGAACATGAAAGGTGTTCTAGGACAGGTACCATGGTCAGTTCTTTAGAGTCATCTCTGCCTGCTCCAGCATTAATGCTCAGTACAGGCTCAGTGTGTGTGTGTGTGTGTGTGTGTGTGTGTGTGTGTGTGTGTGTGTGTGTGTGTGTCTGAGGGTGTATGTCTGTGTGTGTCTCTGTGTGTGTATGTGTGTCTGTGTGTGTATGTCTGTGTGTGTATGTGTGTCTGTGTGTGTCTGAATATGTGTCTCTGTGTGTTTGTCTGTGTGTGTGTGTCTGAATATGTGTGTTTGAATGTGTCTCTGTGTGTGACTAGAGAGTGAGACTCTTGCCTGAAATTACTGTCGAATCATTTTGGAATTGAGATTCCACATAGCTTTGGCCTGGGGAGAGTGTTCAGGCCCATATTCTTTATGGTGCAATCCCACACTGACTCTAAAAAACATTTTGAAAATATAGAACCATTAATGTGCTTTACATGTAAAGAAATTCAGTGGTGTTTGGGGGAATTGTAGCTAGTGTTTATTTAACTTTGTGTTTTTTAAGGGGAGCTACATTTGAATAGACACTGCATTGTTGCACACTGAGGTTCATATTTCACTTGTGTTCAGTAAGTATTGACTATGTGCCTGGAATTACAAAAGCGCACTAAATGTGGTGTGATTCATCCTACCAACCAAGCAACCAAAAGAAGTGCTTGGTTGTCTTTTGATATCTACTATAATTTACTGCAAGGGACTGAGTCAAATGATAACTTTTTAAAATTCACTTTACATCCTCATTGCAGCCCCTCCCTCCTCTCCTCCATGTTACTCCCTCAGATCCCTCCCCCATCCCTCCTTCCTCTCCCCCAAAAGAAGAGATACCCCCCACCATGGATACCAACCTGCTCTAGTACATCAAATCAGAGCAGAATTAAGCACATCCTCTCCCACTGAAGCCAGATAAGGCAGCCCAGCTAGGGGGAAAGGGTCCTAAGTGTGGCAGCAGAGTCAGAAACAGACTCTGTTCCAATTATCAGAGGGCCTTCATGAAGACCAAGATACACATCTACTGTTTAGTGCAGGGGATCTTGGTTCAGTACATTCATGCTCTTTGGTTGGTAGTTCAGTCTCTGTGAGCCCCCATTGGCCCAGGTTAGTTGACTCTGTAGGTCTTCTTGTGATGTCCTCAACCCCTTCAGCTCCCTCAGTCTTTTCCCCAACTATTTCATAAGACTCCCCAAGATCAGTGGTGCTTTTGATAAATAGTCTCAGTTGACAATTTGATGAGATTTAGAATCATCTAGGAGACGGACCTCTGAGCATGCTTGTTGGGATTATCCTGATATCATGAAATTGGGTGGGAAGACCCTTCTTCTACAGGCAGCAACATTCCTTGGCTGGGCTCCTGGATTATATAAATAGAAAAAGGGAGCTGATTGGTAGCTTGCATTTATCTCTCTCCTTCCTGACTGTGGATTGACATGGCCAGCTCCCTGAAGCTCCGGCCACTGTGAATTCCATGCTGTGACAGGTTGCTCCTAGGAACTGTGAGTCCAATAAACCCTTGATCCCTTAAGTTGTTTTTGTCAAAGTGCTTTAAGACATGGCAACAGGAAGAGGAGCTGAGACCTCACCAATGGGAAAATGCAGTCAGGATGTAAAGTGAATTTTAAAAAATACTATTTTCCATCTCCAACCATCTAACGGTGGCTTGATTTGGTGTGTGGCTTTCTGAAACCTCCTCATTATTTCAACTCTGTTTTGAGGTGGTGTGTGCCTGTCTGTCCCTTTGTGCTGTCTTTAGAGAGGCACGACAGTACACATGTCCTTTGTCTGAGGTGCTTGGGACCACAGGGTTTGACATTTGGGGTCTTTCTGACTTTGGTGAGCCAAGGATGAGCTTCAGAATTTAAGGTGCTCACATCTGTCACTTGGGATTCTGGCAACACTGATAGTTAAAATGGTAGGTTATGGACTAGAACAGGATTCCCTGAAGCAAGCCTGTAGGACACTGGCAAAGTCCCCTGCGAGATCTTTACGCTGCTTTCCTGACTGACTGGCTGTTATTTTATTCTCAGGCTTCGTAGAAAGAAGCCATAGCTTGCCTGACAGCCCCTGTGGTGAGTTATCATGAAGCCCCTCTGGATAAGGGTAACCCACATCCACAGGGAAGAAGCTCATGTGAAAACAGAGAGACACTGTCATAGCCCAGGGAGGTGCTGAGAGAAGTCAGGGAGCAGCTCCCAGAGAGTTCCAAACTGGAGACATCTTGGACACAGTGAGGACCTATGACGAATACAGCCGTCTGCCTTTGCTCTAGACTGTTAGAGAAAAAAAAAATGAGATGGAGCTGGTGACTGATTAGTGCCTGGAGCAGAAAAGGATGAGAGAGTATTTCATGTCGGAATAGCTCTTCCAACAAACACCATCTTGGCTGCCTCACTGCACCCAGAGAACATACTGCCAGGAGTAACACTCAGAAAGCACAGTGGGAAGGGCACCAATCAGGGAAAGTCAAAAACAGTCTGGTAAATGAATCTCGAGTCCCCTCTCCAAAACACTATGGCACTGACCTGTGCTCAGCACCTCTCGTTCCATCCCCATTCGATACAGGCAAGAGGAATGGAGGAGAGGCCAAGATGGCTGCCAGTGGCTCACTTTTAATTGGATACCAAGTAGTTGCACCTGAGGAATTCAGTGACTCCCAAATGCAGTCCTGGGACATAGAGACCTGGGGTTTGGTGAGATTATCTGGGGCACCCAGAGGAGGTAAGAACATTCCTAAAGAGTTTTGAGTTACCCCAACCTAGTCTTTGGTTTCTCCTCTTGATACCTGCCCTCCATCTCCAATCAGATAATGGTGGCTTGATTTGCTGCGTGGCTTTCTGAAACCTCCTAGTTACTTCAACTCTGTTTTGAGGTGGTGTATGCCTGTCTGTCTCTTTGTGTTATCTTTAGAGAAACATGGCAGTCCATGTCTCCTTTATCTGAGATGCTTGGGACCACAGGGTTTGACATCTGGGGGTCTTTCTGACTTCGGTGAGTCATGGCGGGGCTGCAGAATTTAAAGTGCTCACGTCTGTCACTTGGGTTTCTGGCAGCACAGATAATTAGAATGGTAGGTTAGCTGAGAAACTGAACATTTGCTGTCATAGAAATAGACGTACAAACCATCTACGTGGGGAGCTTTCAACTCTCCCCATTGTATATGTGTAACTCCTCATCTCCTCCTCAGTTATACATGTTTGGGCTGTGGGTTAGGCTTGCAGTGAGCAAGCACTTGGGCCCCACTGCAGTGGTCTTAGCTCTGTGGGCTGCTCGTGGATACTAGAAGACAGTTCCTCACAGTGAGGGGTCCCCACTCTCACTCTGTCCTACTCTCTGATCTCTTCAACTGAGATCCTGGAAAGTGGGTAAGATGAGGGGGAGATGGATGAGCAGGTGAATGGATGGAGGTTAGCCGGTGGGAGCAGGGGTTGATGAAGGATGGGTAGGTGATAGATGGATACAGTATGTATAGATGGTTGATGCATGCATAATGTATATATGTATGTATGCACGCATGGATGAATTGTAGGGTGAGTGCTCATCTCAGTGGATGGAGGGGATAATGAATAAGTGGAGGGACAGACTAGATGGGTTAATATGTTATTAGGGGTGAATGGAAGGTGAGTGGGTAGGTGAAGGGTATATAGATACATGGAAGGAGAATAAATATACGTAGGCATATAGGTAGGAGTGTACATGAAGTAGGATGACAGACAGATATGAGGGCGGATGGACAAACAGATGTTACAGTATTTGAATGTGACCATAGATATGTTAGAAATATATCTGTAAATAATCAGATTAAAACCAAATATGTAGGGAATGTTTCTGTGGATTTATAAATGGATGTGAGAAATATCTGTGGATGGATGATGAATGGATGAATGGAGAGATAGACAGATGGATGGATGGTTAGTGGGTGAAAAGATGGGAGCTCAGCTGTGATGGAGAAAGCACAGGCTTCAGAGCATCCCAGAAGAACAGCCAGCTGTTTCTAGTCCTGATGGATGGAGAAAAAGCAGGGAACAAGAGCCCCCAAGTCACTGTCCTAAGAAGTAGTGCTGTGTCACTGAGTGCTCACTCAGGCAATGGCACTGGTGCACACGCACACTCACATCCAGTTGCCATCTGGCTGAGGTACATATTCTGAGGCTCTAGTTTTAAGTTCAGTCACAGTGCCCTGACCATGACAGGCACAAGCAGGTCTCTTCTCTCTCTCTCTCTCTCTCTCTCTCTCTCTCTCTCTCTCTCTCTCTCTCTCTCTCTCTCTCTCTCTGTCTCTCTCTCTCTCTCTCTCTGTCTCTCTGTCTCTCTGTCTCTCTGTCTCTCTCTCTCTCTCTCTCTCTCTCTCTCTCCCCCTTTCATGTGAATGAAAACTACAGTGTGTGACCACCTGCTGTGCCATATTTGACAGAAATGTTATTAGACCGATTCTACCTGAAGCCTGAAGCGTGTCTTTGTGAATGAGATGGAACTAGTAATAATCTAGAGATTGATCATGTTTCTTCCTCAATCCGTTCCTGAACTTAAATTGTTGATTGAGTCATCCTCTTGCCCCCACCTTAGATTATCAAAGACAAGTTCTTGCTATGTAGCCCTGACTTGCCTGAAACTGTATAGCCTGGTATACTTAAACATGTGATGCTTCTGCCTCTGCCTTCCAAGAGTTGGAATTACTAATATGGACCACCATCCTATACTAGTTTATCTCATCCTCGAGAGACTTGAGACCCCAGGGAGGGGAAGACTCCTTCAGGGAAGAGGGGGAGCACCCTCTCGGAAGCCAGGGGGGAGGAATGGGATGAGGAACTGTGGGAGGGGGACCAGGATGGGAGCAATGGCTGGAATGAAAATAAATAAAATAATTACTTTAAAATGGAATTATGATTTCCAGACCCACACCAGCAACTTTCCCTTATATCTTTCTGATTCCATCCCCCCCCATACTACAAGTCTCATTTTGGCTAAAAACACCAAGAGGCTCTAAACAGCTTAACCAAGGCTACTTGGGAGGTGAGAGTCTGGGTTTTGGATGGGTTCTCTGCTGCCTCTTGAATGTTTCTGTTCCTCCTCTGACTGACAAGAGGCAGCTGTGGTGCAGTGAGTAAACCTGAACTTGGAGGTCAAAGAAGGAGGAATATAGACATTTTTTCCCACCTGCGGCAGGTGGCCAGCTGCTAAGAAATGCACTGTTTAGACTCTAATATCCTTGGCATCGCTTGTCACAGAGTGTTTCTTCCATCTATGTGATTATGCAGATAGGTGGGATTTTCTGACCACTACCTATCTACATCATAAACACTGTGAGGACAGGGGCTTCTGCTCTGTCCATGAGTATAAACAGATCGAACGGTGCATGCATTCGCCAACCAAAACTGCTGTCTGTGAACCTGAAAAAAATTACGTCTGTGGTGCTTTTATAAATATCCCACGGATTGGCAAAGTTGGAATCATTATCTCCATCTTATAATCAGAGAGACTGAGGCTCTGTGTATTAAGTCACTCACCTGGTATTCCCAAGTCAAGACTGGGGACTCCCAAAGAGTCATGCATTCCTGGGGAGGTCAGGTTCCAGCTGTTTATTGGGAAACCTCTCACCAGTATGTGGCTGCATCCTGCCCACCACCACTAACCATGTCTACGCTGTGCTTATTGCAGACTCAGGAGGCAGCAGGGACATGATGGCCAGCTCTCAGACCTGGATGGCCGAGTCGGAAGCCAGACCTCGAGCAAGCTGCAGGACGGTCGAAACAACAACATCCTGACCCATACATGCCCCCGAGGATGCAGCAGCTAAGCTTGCCTGCCCAGATGGCACTCTGTCTGCCCTGACACCCAGAATCCCTCCTCTGTCCCCTGATGGGCCCCCATCTCACCCCTAAAACATCAGATGCAGAAAGAGCTCTGTACTCAGGGCTCTGCTCCCTGTTTCCAGCTGATTGGCTGTGTGACTTTGAGCAACTCACACATTCTCTGTGCCTCAGTTTTCTGCATCTGTGGAAGGGATTAAACAGATCTCTGCCCCATCTCCAGTCAAAAATTTGTGAAAATCTGGTTGGACTGCAGATAGGTTACCTCCTGGGCATTGATCAAGTATTTATATATGTAACATGTCTCAATATGTTAAGTGTCCTCTTAGCCCCCTAAACAATTTAAACCATGGAAACTTTGCGATTTGACCATTCTAGTTTGTTTGATGGTACTTCCAACAGCATACATAGCTGACATGTTTTCACCTTCTATAAGACTCCCAGGTCCCAAAGTAACCAGGAAGAGTCATCCACAGACTTCCCAGCCTTATGGAATGGTGCAGCATAAAGACCAAGCCCAGGGGTTCCCTCTGGGGACATGCTTTTTCCTGACTCACGGAAAGCTGCCCCAGTCTTTGGATTTCAGCAGTCACCAGCTCTCACCGTATCCCCACATCCCCATGGTAGATGGCACTCAGGTGTCTCTGGTCATTCTCCCTCCCACAGAGTGTCATGGGATCCCAGAGAAGACTCATCCTGCTGCAGGACCTCAGTCCCCACCATCCTTCCAGATTTTCCTTCCCAGGAAGAATATAAAATAGTCCAGTCAGCCTGTCATGCAAAGACTCCATGGCTGGGTAGTCAGAGCTTCCCGTTGGTACCTTAAGAAGCCTTGGTGCTTAAAGTCTATCATAGACAGAAACAGAATCACCTGAGAAACAAAGTATTTTATACCCTGGCCAGGGACCAGCTGACCCTTGGGCTGAGGTTGCTGAGGCTAGCAAAGAAAGCCAGTTGCCAATTGCAGGTGCAGCCAAGACTGGAAGACCTCTGAAAGTCATGTGATTGCTCAAAGGTCAACTTCCTCATATTTAAACAGGAAGGAGAAGGATGGCCTTGCAAAGTTGTTATAGGGCTTGATGAGATCCCTCATGCCACACAGTGATGACTGACAGCCAGCAGCCATTGGCCACCACTTTTGTCCTCCTCATTTCCCATCATTATCATCAACATCATCACCACCATCATCAGCATCAGCATCATCACCATCACCTTCTCCTCCTCATCCTCCTCTTCCTCCTTCTCCTTTTTCTTCTTCTCCATCCATCCTTTTCCTCAGATTTATCATTAACACCACCATCATGATCACCATCATTCTCTGTTGGAGGTACTTTCTTGTTTTGGCGACATAGCAGGTCTATTTTCTGTGGACCAAGGATCCTCCAAGTTTACAGTTTGTTTTCTTTTCTTACCCAGAACCTCTGAAGTCTGGTCATCCCTGCTGAGATCAACTGTTTTCGCTTTGACATCTGTTTCCATTTTCCACTTCCTCACCATGGTTCATATCTGTCACTGTCATCTCTTAGATCTCTTGAGAGACGTTTTAATGTATAAGGTTTTACACTTTTCAAACAACAGCATTGTACTCCCCTTAACTGAGTCCCCCACTATGTCTCTCTCCTGCCCACTCTACTGTCTCCAGACCCTGTCTGTCCTTCCTGCCCTCCAGAGCCTCCCAGCCGCTCTTCTCCACACCGTGACCTGGAAGCATTACAATTTCTTCTTGGGATGAGCTTGTGATGAGGTGGTGGTGAGGGGGGAGTAGCAGCGTTGGAACCCTGATTGTTTGGCTCTGTTTAAGTCCGTGTTCCTTGTTAAGAATAAATAATCACTCAGATGGTCCTTGTAAACTGCTCTTAATTCAAGGGTGGGTGGGATTCACCTTCTTATACATGAGGGGCTCCAGAAGCAGAAACAGGGTGAAAAGACGAGTTAACCAGCTTTCTGTCACTACAGCAAAACACCAGAGATAACTTACTTAGAAAGAGAAAAGATTTCTTTTGGCTTCTTCCTGTAAGGCCCATAGGGAGAGGCAGCATATGGCAGGAGTGTGTGGTGGAGTGACTTGCAATGGCAACCAGGGATCAGAGAGAGTAATGAGGGGTCAGAGTCCTACTGTGTGCCCCAGTGAGCTAAAGTCCTGCTTCAAGACTCATTTGTTTAAATGCCTTAGTCCCTCTGAATATCATCATTCTAGGACCAAGCTTTTAGAACACAAACTGTTGGAGACATAAGATCCAAGCTATAGTCGGTAGGGTGCTGTGCCAATCAAACACTGACTTTCCCCACAGATCAAACTGAGCTTGCCTATTCTAAGGTCTCCCCACTTGACTATAATTTATATTTCAACCACGTGTTTGTAAAGACAGAACCTATCTTTGAGGGTAGAAATCCATAATATGGTGCACATAGACAAAACATGCTTTCTGATGTCCTCAAGTCGCTACCTGGACCTTGCACACTCAGGAGCACAGAAACCAATGACTTCATTGCCTATGGGTTTCTTGACTTTCCTCACCACCTTCTAGTCTTCCTCTCCACTGGGATAAATTTTAGCTTCCATCTGTGCAGGTTACCACATCAGTTTTAAAGGTTATTACCAACTCTTCCAAGTCTCCTGGGACCCATGGCAACACTTATCCATGACAAGCACAGCTCCTCTGTGTGGGCTTCCATGATATTTTCTGTAGCTTTCACAGAACTTGCTTGGTAAGGGGCAAGCAGCAGCTTTTTAATGAATGAGTTAGAGGCACATAACAAAAACTGTCTACTTGGTTGGGGTGCTACCACCCAACCCACTCCCCACCTCCCCTGCATTTCCCAAGACTTTCTCTCTTCAGTGTTATCAGGAACTAACCCTCTTCAGGGCCACCTA
This sequence comes from Micromys minutus, assembly GCF_963924665.1. Taxonomy (NCBI): domain Eukaryota; kingdom Metazoa; phylum Chordata; class Mammalia; order Rodentia; family Muridae; genus Micromys; species Micromys minutus. The sequence goes on from NC_137969.1 coordinate 23,592,321, forward strand.
TTCATGAGGTCCAAGTTCCAAATGAGTTTTCCCTTTTCTCTGATTCAAAGTCCATTCCCAGAGTGAATTACTTCAACCTAGCTTTGGCAGAAGAACAATCAGATTAAACATATTATCCTTCTTTTGGTGTGAGGCCTGCCTGAGGAGACACAAAGAAACATCTACTTACTCAGACAGGACACTGACAACACATTGAAAGGAGGATTCTACCAAAGTCCAATTTGGTGGACCAATGAGGACATTAGGGTTTCTTATAGGAGTATGGGACACAAAGGTAATTAGCTGTACCATGCAAAAGCCCAACACAGCATGAGTGATGACTCATGAAATCTGCAGCCTTGGAGTAGTCTGCACAATTGGAAGTCGTACAACAAATGGGAGAATCTCCTCTTCTTAGCATTTTTTTACTGTTTAATCTCAGGAAATAAAGGGACTCTTGAATCTTGTAAGCTTCCGGGATATTCTAAGACTTGTGTGTTGTTTACTTTCTGGCATTTAAAAGGAGCCTCCCTCAGGAATACAATGCTTCAGTTCTGAGGAAACTACTACATAGCACCTTCTTATCCAGAGGGTTTCAATTTCAACCAACTAGATACTAAAAATATTTTTATTGCATCTGTGCTGAATATTACAGCCTTTCTTGTAGTCCGACAAATATAGTCTAAGAGCTATTTATACCGTATTTATACTGTGCCAGGAATTGTACTAGTGGAAAACTGTTCTACAGTTTGCTTCAACATGAGCAGAACTATGTGCACTAGTGCCGATGTCTATAAAGAGCTGGAGCACCCTTGTGTTTTGGCATCTGAGGGTCCTGGAACCAATGTCTTGGAAACAGTCTCTTAAGATCCCGGGATGGCTCTACATGCTCAAATAGGAGTTTGTATTTAGATTCACCACAGTGTTCGAGATGCAGACACTAAGACAAGCAATGGTCTTCTCAGGGCTTTCCTGACTTCACTGAGGAAGCTCAGGACCCTGTCAGTAATTTAAATCCTGCGTACCTTGTAGAACAGTGCTATGGGCCCTTCCTGATTACCTAAAAACATTCTTTTTGTCCTTTTTTCAGAATCCTGAGAAATAAAAGGACTCTTCTACTGAACTGTAGGGACTGGGGAGTAGGAAATGAGGAGCCCCAGAGAGCCCAGTGCTGGCCACAGAATCTTATCTCTTACCCTATTGATATCATGACCCTAGGCCATCTGTGACTTTCATATGTTACCTCCAGGTTTCTTTGAGGACACAGCTTTTCCTATTTTTCTCCTCATAGGGTTGGTTTGGGAACCATTAGGCTCCTTTCCAGCATCTACTCAGCATCTTACAAACCATCCCACATAGGTATTCTTGGTGTAGGTCAAGAAGGCATAGCAAACAGATTGGCTAGAGGCCAATCTAAGGGGATCAAGGCTATCTTCACAATCCTATCCCTACTCTATCCTTCAAGCCAGATCACTGCAATGTTCCTGTCATCCTGAGGCCACTTGTCATTGTAAGAGAACTCATTCTTCAAGAAAACTGTTGCTTCTGGAAACGTTTCTGCTACTAAGACCTGCATCCAAAGGCTTCCCTCTGCCATCAGGGTTGAATAACAATGGGTAGAGCTTGGGGCCTGGGAAGATTCCCAGAGACCACCTACCACTGCCTGGCTCAGGCAGGCTGTAGACATGCAGAAACCTGCCTGCTGCCACAGCACACAGTGCAGACAGTGGAGGTCCCCCAGAGGCCCTCCCAGCCACATGGCCTACCTGCAGTGGGAGCTACTACAATGTCCAAGTATGTAGCAAACAGATGGGTGAGAAAAAGAAGAGAAAGAGTCTGAGCATTATGACGAGAGAAGGAACTGGAGACAAGAAAATAAAAAGGAATAGCTTGTTGTGAGTGCCCAGCCCTTCCACCCGAGGCCATGATGAAGTCCCAACCCAACCCTCTAAGGCCCATGTCTAGGTTCAGGTCTATGCAGTGGCAGAGGTTGGGTGCCAATGTCTGTGGCTCGTCTTACCACTAAAGAGCATGGGGGATTTCCTGGTCTGGGCAGCCACTGGGGACCACATGGAGTGGCACTGGAGAGAGTTAGCTCCATGTCTCACTGGTCGCAGCACTTTGAAGGGGTCTTACAGCTCACCTGGACAGCACAGCTGAGCTGACTGACCATGGTGGTAAGGGCACAGGTGAGCTACCCTGACTATGAGAGTGGGGCAGGGGGTAGGGGGTGCTTGTTCTGCCACTGCTTTGCTGTGAGATGGTGTATGCCTGGAGGTGATGCCCGCCCCTCTTTCCCCCTCACCAGCTGAAGCCCTTAGTGGGCTCTACGCCTTGGCTGGGCAGCACAGTGGAGCTGGCTCTGGGGGCGTGTTTGTGGGTGGGCCAACCCTGAGACAGAGCTGGCTCTGCCTCCTGGGGATGTCAGGCAGCACTGGGCGACCTAGCAGGAGCGGTGTTGGAGCACTTTCATGGTGTAGATAAGAGCAAGCCAGCAGGCTGGCCAGCTCAGCTGACACCCAGGCCCAGCTCCAGGGCTTTGAGCTTGCCTACCCCAAAATCGACATCATCTATGAATTGTTGGGGAGCATAAAAGGGCTGGTCCTGCTGATCCAAAGCTGCAGGATCTCCATGACACAGAGCAACAACAGGATAACCGGGAGGAGTCCTGGTGAGGATCCAATATTGATGGTGTCAGAGGAGCCAGAGACCTCAACCCAGAAAATGTTAGTTGCAATGAACATTTGCAAGCAAAGTTGTACGGACAGAGGGGTGAACTCTGGGATCCACTGTGATACACGACAGCTTCCAGGACAAGATGTTTTCTATGGTTTGTCTTATTTAACTAATTTTGTTTCTTTGTGTGTTTTTTTTTCTTTGAGGGGGAGGTTGCAAGGGCGGAGGATAAATACAAAGCGATGGGGAGATGACTGGGACTGGGGTACGTGATGTAAAACTCATAAGGAATCAACAAAACAATTTAAAACAGCTTCAGAAACTAATAAAATAGAAATCCAAATGTCTATATTGTTCTAAAAGCAGAGGTTGGAACCTGTACAGAGAATCAAGCTAAAGCAGAAAACAGAGAACCCAAGTCTTAGCAGAGGTCTCCATTCTTCCCAGAGCTTAAAACTCTGGGATATGACAGAGGATAGCAACTTCCACCCACCCATTCATTTCCTCCTCCTCCTCCTCCTCCTCCTCCTCCTCCTCCTCCTCCTCCTCCTCCTCCTCCTTCTTCCCTTCCTCCTCCTCCTTCTTCCTCTTGCTCTTCCTCTTCCTCCTCTTCCTCTTCTTCCTCTTCTTCTCCCTCCTCCTCCTCCTCCTCCTCCTCTTCTTCTTTTTCCTCCTCCTCTTTCTCCTCTTTTTCCTCTTCTTCTTCCTCTTCCTCTTCTTTTTCTTCTTCCTTTTTCTTCTCCTCTTTTTCTTTTCTTCTCTTCTTCCTCTTTCTCTTCTTCTTCTGCCAAACCAAAATTGGAGTTCTATTCTCTAAAACAAACAGGACAGGGTCGAAGCTGAGACCCATTTCATACTGGTAAACATGATGACAGCTTCCATGGAGAGATATGTCACCCTGTCTTTCTGACCCAACCTGACAGATGCCATGCTGTGACACAAAACCCTTAGGTCATTTCTCCTTCAAGGATGAAGCCCAGTGACCAAACACACTCTGACAACACAGCTGCAGTCAAAGAGGCCCCTGTGCTACCCAGTGTGTCTCATTTACAATAAAGGTAAAGGATAGGTGTGGACCAACACAGAAGAATCAATAGCCCCAAACAGGGTGCCAGGTGGATCTTCCTAAAGACATCAGGCAATTCAGAGAAGAGCAGAGACCTCTAAAAGATTGAATTTGTTTTCCTCTGACATATTGGAGAAAATATTGCAACCATAAAACAATAGAACAAGCTATCCTAGAATATTGGAGGAGTGGCAAGGGCTTTTGGAGACCAAAGATTACCACCACCGACCCCCAATCCCATAAAAGGCCTGAAGGGATAAGGGAAAGAAATAACAAAGACTCAGCACAAAAGGACTGAGCCAAGTCTGATTAGGTGCTGGAGGCTCAAAAGAGCCCTCAACTGACTCCCAATCGAGAGGTGTGGTGAGCGCTTGTGGCACAGTAATCTTGGCATACACAAAGAGGTCACCAGCTAGTGAGACTGGCTTATTCAGGGTTCCCATTTCATAAAGGAGAACAGTGGGGCACAGAGAAGAGGAATGATGTTTGAAGCTCCCACAGCTGCTGACTGGTGAGAACCAGCGGCAGATCTAGATCTTTTCTCAATCTGTCCCCATCACTGTACACACTCCCCTGGGTATCCTGAAACCATTCAGTTCAGTAAATGATCATATTCATGGAAATGATTATACTAAAACTTTCACTAACCTAATTTGAGAATCAAACCACTTATACCAAGTGAAGAATTTGTACCAATGTTTCATAAGCAAGTGAGTTGCAGCTGTTAAAAAAAGCAAGAAAGAAGGCTTCTTTAAGTGTTGCTCGGCCATTAGAGGTTCCTTTGTTGAGAATTCTGTTTTACTTTGTACCACATTTTTTCATGGGATACTTGGTTCATTGGTGTCTAACTTCTTGAATTTATATATATATATATATATATATATATATATATATATATATATATATATATGTGTGTGTGTGTGTGTGTGTGTGTGTGTGTGTGTGTGTGTGTGTGTGTGTGTGTGTGTGTGTGTATTTGATAATAGCCCTCTGTCAGATGTAGGATTGGTGAAGATATTTTCCTAATCTACAGGCTGCCATTTTGCCAATGTCCTTTGTCTTACAAAAGCTTTTCAGCTTCATGAAGTCCATTCATTTTTGTTAATCATTGATAATAGCGCTGGTGCATTGGTGTTCTGTTCAGAATGTTGTCTCCTGTACCAATGAAGTGGTTACCTTCTATCACTAAGCAGGACTTCCAGTAGAGGAATAGTCACCAAGCCAACCACAAAACCTACAACCCAAAAATGTGTTCTGCCTATAAGATGTGCAGGGTTAGAGATGGAGCAGAGATGGAGGAAACAGTGACCAGTGACAGATTCAACTTGAGACCTATCCCATAGGTAAGAATCAGTCTCTGACATTATTAATGATATTCTCCTGTGCTTGCAGACAGGAGCCTAGCATAAATGTTCTCTAAGAGGCTCCCACCAGCAACTGATGGAAACAGATGCAGAGACCCACAGCCAAACATTGGTTGGAGCTGAGGGAGCCTTGGGGAAGAGTTGGGGGAAGGATCGAGGAACACAAAGAGAATAGAGACCCTACAAGAAGATCAACAGAGTCAACTAACCTGAACCCTAGTAGGCTCCCAGAGACTGAACCACCATGCAAAGAGCAAGCATGGGCTAGACCTAAGATATATGCAGCAGACACGCAGCTTGGTCTTTATGCAGGTTCCCCAACAACTAGAGTGGGGGCTGTCACTGACTCTGTTGCTTCCCTATGGATTCTGTTCCTCTAACTGGGCCATCTTGTGTGACCTCAGTGTCAGAGGATGTAAGCTTCTGGTTAGATCAAAGGGACTATGTATTTATTGAATTTGGTTTTGAAGACAGTAAATATATTAATGTGAACTTTAAAAATATATCCAAACTTATATTCAGTTGTCTTGAAGGAAGTGATAATCTTAAGCCTTTAAATAAAGTTGATCTTTTCCACTGTGTTGATCCAAATGATTCTATGCATGAAAGAATAAACAGGTCAATTTTATTTTGTTTGCAAAAAGAAGAATCTGGCAAGCTATGGCCAAGATTAACAAAGAAAAGTGCAAAGGTTAATTGGAATAGTGTGGACTTCAATAATTGGAAAGACTGGGAAGAGGATTCTGATAAAGATATGTTTAATTTTGACCATCTCTCCGAGAAAATGGATCAAATGGACTGCATTTGCCATCATGGTGATCTAGATTTTCCAGAAGTAAATGGAGCAGACAATTATTCACAAGACAGTGATGATGAAAACTAATCCCAGATCTGGAGCAAGGAACGTTGTCATCATGTGAGTTTTGAGAAAGAAATGTAACTTCTGCAGGGATTCATAACTGAGGAAACCCAGAGTTGAAAGCTGTGCGCATGTCCTTTAACCAGCTTCCACCTCCATTTTAAACAGGCTTCACTAAGGATTGATGACACAGGTGAGGGGTGGCGATTTAAGACAGCTAAGTCAATATCCGTATGTATGAACATTTCCCATAATTCCATGAGGCAGCTGAGATCCTAGGCACCTGATCCAGCAGCTCTGATGAATAAACACATCTCACCTAAGCCTTCGGTCTTTGTAACAGTTATTTACATGGTAGGAAGCTCTCAGCTTAGGGGAAGATAAAGGTTTCAGACTTTAGACCGTGCACCCAAAGGAGGCAGAAACAAAATGGCTGATAACTTAAACGGATACCCTTCCAGAGATCCATTCAGAATCTTCCCGCTAAAGTTTCTTTTGCAAAACTATGTACTTTACATTATTGTATGTGGTCACTCATCAGCGTCCCTGAATATTTTAGCTAAAGCTAGTGGACCTCCCGACTTAAGGTAGTTTTTGAAGCCTATGCATTTGGTATTGCTTGGCCCTTAAGCATTGACATTTCTTAGCCTGAAGGACAAGGAAAGCTGTAGGTTGTTGCTTGAGAGTATGTACATTTTAGACCACATTTGTATTTGCACCGTCGGTATGGCTGATGAATGGAAACTGTTAATACCCTGTTGGAAATTTCTATTTCCTGTTTTGAGTTCAGCTTATGCCCTGCCTGGAAAACCTCAGTTTGTGTTCATGACAGTGAAGTTGTTTTTTTTTGTTTTTTTTTTAATATCTACATTTATCTATAATGTACTATTATAGGATTTAAAAAGAAAGAAAAAGAAAACGGAAGAGAAAAAGACTAGCAGACTAGCAAAGTGCCAGCCAACTGTTCTTACTAAGGGATTCTGGGAACCACATCAACGGAAGGGGAAAAGCTTATACCTGCCTTTGCCATGGCCATTCCAGCTTAGGAGGCAAATTATATGAACACCATGAAGTTCTTGGGGGCAGATTTGAATGTGGAGACACTGGAGTTAATATAATAAATACCCTCTTGAAAGAGTTGAGTGCACTGGGCAGGCTCAAAATTAGGGGCAAGGGCCTTGGGAGCAGCCTGAGAACCCCAAGGACTTGAAATTTAAATGGTTTTCTCTTTATTGGCAGCCTTCCTGATGTCAAACCACAGGTGACACCAAGAGGACTAAGGAACCGGGGGAGGGAAGGGGAAAGCCTGTAGAGCACGTGGGTTACACTCTCCTGCTTCAGCATGAGGGAAGGTTAACGACGCCCAAGATTATGTACCTACTCATAGTTGTAAAAGCACACCGGCTACCAGGCTTTCTACTATGATAACAATGGACTAAACTTCTAAACTGTAAGCAAGTCCCAATTAAATGTTTTTCCTGAAAAAACAAAACAAAACACCTGGAGAGAAACTAAAGGTACTTCCTCCTTGTTCTATCTCACTCCATCCAGGACCACTGTGATGATCCAGCTTTGTTGTCAGCCCAACTGGCTTTAGGATCATCTAGGAGACACCCCTCTGTACATATCTGTAAGGCAGTCTTCAGATTGGTTTAACTGAGGATAGACAGCTCATGCTGGGAGTGGGCAGCTCCACCCCTCGGGCTAGGGTCTTGGACTTTATAAAAGAAAAGAGGAAAACAAGCAAGCAGGCTGAACAGCAGTGCTCTTCTGTTTCCTGACTGGGTAAAATGCGGCCATTATCCTTATGCACCAGTCACCATGCCTGCCCTGCCACGAGGTGTTTGGTCATGCCTAATACCACTGCTGCTTAGCTTTGACCGTGTCCAAGGAGGGGCCTTTAAAATGATTGATTAGTCTCATGACACTAGTCTGGAACAGCAACTTCCTGCCTCAGCTGCTGCCTTCGTACACACTGAGGACCAAAAGCTGAACAGTATAGATGTCGAATACCCTAACACTTTTTCTTTAAGTGACACAAAGCTGGAGCTATCACTCCTGCCTTATACATGCCTCAAGACTAGACAATACCTGCTGTTCCATACCTGCTCCAGGAGACTGACTTTGCAGCATCTGCTAGCACCAACCTGCTCAAGGATACTACACAGTACCTGTTGTCACCAACCTGCTCACACTGGACTGGCCAGCACCTGCTGTCACACACCTGCTCACAGGGGACTGGCCAGCACCTGCTGTCACACACTTGCTCACAGGGGACTGGCCGGTACCTGCTGTCACACACCTGTTCAGCATCTTTCCCGACATGTTCACAGACTCCCTGCTGGCTCTTTTTAGGAACACTTTTCAAATCAACTGTTTCCGCAGAACTCTTAGCTCAGGCTCTAGGAGACTGTGACTAATGGGGGAAGGCCTGATGGTGTAACGCTAATAAAAGAACACTGGGAAACAACCCAAACAGTCTTGACATCATAAAGCCTATGGAGGAGAATAGATCATATTCTCACTCATGCGTTTCTGGAGTCCATTTGCTCTACCTGCCTTTGCTTTAGGAACTGAGCATGCTACCAGAACCCTCCCAGCTTCCCTTGAATCCTTGGACAAAAGACACACACAGTTTGTTCCTTTTCAACTTGCCTTAGGACACGATTACTGGGCACTACTATCGCCCACCAGGAAAAGCATTCCCTTAATAATATTTTTATCTCTGCTCCTCCCACATGCTCTAAACTCCAGTGGCTAGTCCTGTAGATTGTCCTAAAGCTGTTTGTATTTTAATGATAATTCTACTTCCCCAAGAAGGGCTGCCTAGTCACATACTCAAGAGATGACTTCATTTGAATCTTCCCATTTTAATTAGTAAAATAAAGGAAAGCCAGTGACTGGGTGGTGAGAGGGAGGTGAGAGGTCTGAGAGGTCAGAGAAGAGGGAGAGGTCATGGCAACAGGGAGTTTCCCAAGGACCAGCTAGACCCAGGTGGGATTGGTTGGTGTTAAAAAGCTATGAACATTAAGGATTTTATAGATCTAATACCTCATATAGAAAGGCAGTTTGTATCTTTGTCTATTTGATGCAATTTTGTTGTGTAGAGGGTTTGTGGATTGAGAGTTGAATATATAAACCTGAATGAAAAGCTATCAGCTGTAGAGTTGAACTTATGTGGAATTTGGGGGTAGAAAAACACCCTGGGACAGAGGCAGAGAACAGGCAGTAAAGAACCACCAGGGAAGGGAGTTGCATAGAGAAGTTGAGCCATGGTGGAGGCTCAGACCGGGCGCCAGATGTGCATGTGGCTCTGAACTAAAACCGGGCCTGAGGAGTGAGACCTCAGGACCAATAAAGAGACTGAACCATATTATTTTTAATATTTACTGCAACATAGTCCCACCTAACCCCTGCCAAATATTGCTGACTACCCAGCTGTAGTAGTGGTCACAGGCCCCAGGTCCTCCTGAGACCTCACATGGCTGCTGGCTTCTTCTCGCTCCAAGGCATGGCAATAAATAAATAAATAAATAAATAGATAGATAGATAAATAAAACCCCCTCCTCTTTTTTCTTGTATCTGTCTTTTTCTGCCTGTACCTTCAGCCCAAAATCTGGCCCCCAGCTTTCTTTACTGGCAGATCAAGAACCAACTGGGAAACAGGACCTGAGCATCAGAACCACCCCCTTACATGTAAATATGCTGAGTATTTTTGAAATTGGGTCCCATTGTGAGATATGTAGAGGGAGAAAACTTAGTCTGGTGATGTTTAGGGGTGCAGCCTCTGGGGGGTGATCAGAATTAATGGAGTCATTGGGGTGGGTCCTATGGTTGAGTGTTGACAGCTTTTCAAGACAAGAATGGGGTCAATGGAGAGAGCACAGCAGTTAAGAGCACTTACTGGCTGCTCTTACAGAAGACCTGGGTTTGATTCCCAGCACTCACATGGTGGCCTACAACCACTTGTAATTTCAGTTCCAGGGGATCTGATGCCCTCTTCTGACCTCTGCAGGCACCAGGAGCACACATAGTACATAGACACACATACACGCTAAAGACCTGCAGACATTAAGGAGGAAGGGGAGGAGAAATAGGTCCTTGGAAGTCTGAGCCATGAGGATCTCAAATTTGAGGCCAACCTGGGCTGTGTAGCAAGTTCCAAGCCTCAGCTATGTGGGAAAGACTAAGCCACCCTGGATAAGTTGTGCCACCTAAGGACTCCATCAGTGTGAAAGCCATGGTCAATTGTCTGCTTATGACCTAAGACTCCAGAACCAGGAACCAAAGTCAATCCCTACCCCTTACAACTTGCCCACTCCATGCCACTGTGTAATGTGCAGCAGCGTGAAATACCACGGCAGTCAGGGAATGTTCTAGTATTCCACTTCTCAAACACCAGAAACCATCTTCATCCCCAGAACAACAAGTGCCTGCACAGAAAGGTAGATGGACAGCCAGCTCTGGGATTGCCTTTGGAGACTTACCAGTTCTACAAACATACAGAGCACCACAAATAAGACCCAAGTAGACCCCTCCTTCCATCTTCCTGAGACTGGGTCATGGACGAGGAACAGTGGTTCAGATCTCCCTGAGCTCCTGAAGGGTTCCTTTTATTGTTTTCCATTTGATCTTCCCCAAGAAAACAGAACCTGACATCAATGAGAAACTGAAGATGACAAGCTCACAGGATGAAAGGTCCCCTTTCTCACATGTCCCAGCTTTGCTGATGGCTTCTGAGAGCAGCCACAAGACGAGAGAGGAGAATTGGAGTGGGGGTGCTGGGAGCTGAAACAGAGACCTCACCCTTCAGGTAGCACCCTAAGGGTGAACTAACAAGACATTTTCCCACCCAAGTGACCCCACCGGAGCCTATGAATAGCTCAGCATTGCCTCATCTCACAGCCCTTGGGGACAGATGTGAAAATCATAATACTTTGTCATTGCAAGATTAAGACACTTGAGATGCAGGGAAGTTAAAGGCTTTCCTAGGTATGCAACAGATAATCAAAAATCCTGGGTTAGAACCCCTTGCTTTGTTAACTTGACACATGCTGAAGTCATCTGGGTAGAGTAACTCAACTGAGAAAATGTCTCCACCAGAATGGCCTGTAGACAGGTCCTTTGGGGCTTTTTGTTTGTTTGTTTGTTTGTTTGTTTAATGTGGGCAGTGCCACCTCTGAGCTGCTGGTTGTGGGTTGTATAAGAAGGGAATCTGAACAAGTCACAACATTGACCATTCAGCAGTACCATTCCATGCTTTCTGCTCAAGATTGCTGCCTTGAGCTCCATTCCTGGCTTCCCTTTGTGAGGAACTGTAGCCTATAAATCAAATATGCTTCTCATTCCTCAAAATGATTCTGGTTAGTGCTTTGTTAGTCACAGAAACCTTAACTAAATAGGTTTCTAACTTTTCTGAGTTCCCTTTTATCTAATTATGAATGCTTTGTGTGTATAAATTCATCCAGTCTATCCCCCCCTTTTTTTTTTCAGACAAGTCTTAGGAGGTATGGTGGTTTGAACCATTAAGTAGAAAGTAATTCTCCTATAAGCAGTTTTGGAGTCACGGTGTTATATTAGAGCAACAAGTAAGTAATGCAGAAGCCATAGGAGATAATGAAAGGTGAAGGCACTTAAACCGGAGCTGAGGGAAAGAAAATTGTCATAGACATGGCTGTGGAGATGGTAGTAGCAGTGGAGGATGCTGGGATGCAAGCTGCTGTGGGGTGCAGGATGCTTCTGGGAGCTCTCTGTTGCTGGGGTACAGACTGCTGCTGGAGGCTTCTGGTCCCGCTAGGGGTCACTGCTTGGGGAGAATCACTCCAGAAGGGGCTGGTGGGGGTACTGTCATTGGGGGTGCTATTGTTACTGTTTTTGCAGTCCCTGTAACTGATGCGGTGCTGACACTGTCGATGTGTATTCTGCCACTGTGTCTGTGGTCCTCGACACTCTCAACAGTTGCCCTGTGGTCACTGCTCTGTTGCTGCTGCTACTGCTGCAACTGTTGCTGTCCCTAAGGATTATTACTTCATGCTGCTGTCAGTGCTGTTGGTGCAGATGATGCCGCAGCCCTGTAACTGCTATCATTGATGAGTTGGCTGTCACGTTCCCATCCAGGTTAATTTTTTTGGGTGAGAGACTCACAAACCAAACAGCACCGAAAGTTGCCGTGACTTCTCTCTGTGCAAGTGGAAATGCCCTCTGCACTTCCAGAACTCCCACAGAAGCCGGGGCATTCCCATCTGCCTCCAAAACACACATGAGCATAATCGCTAGTTTCCTCTGCCTCCTCCCTGCATGGACATGGAACATCAGCTAACCCTCTCTGGGACCATTATGCCTAAGGCCAGCTACACATGTCCCCATAATTCAGGAGTACAGCAGGGACAGCCTGCTGTGACTATCTACTTCAGAGGCATGCACCAACCAATATGGCTGTACTGGCTGGTTTTGTGCCAACTTGACACTGCGTGAGTTATCACGGAGAAAGGAACAACCTTTGAGGAAATGCCTCCATGAGATCCAGCTGTAAGGTGTTTTCTCAACTAGTGATCAAGAAGGAAGGTCCAGCCCATTGTAGTAGTACCATCCCTGAGCTGGTAGTCCTGGCTTCTATAAGAAAGCAAGCTGAGCAAGCAGCACCCCGCCATGGCCTCTGCATCAGTTCCTGCCTCCAACTTCCTGCCTTGTGTGAGTTCCTGTCCTGACTTCCTTTTGTGATGAACAGCAATGTGGGTGTGTAAGCAGAATAAACCCTTTTCTCCACAACTTGGTCATGATGTTTTGTGCAGAAATAGAAACCCTGACTTAGACAGCAGCCTTGAAAGATACCCTCTCCTCAACCTACCACACTAATAGCTTGGCATGGGGAGAATGAAGAAAGAGTTGTCATTTCTGTCTCCAAGATTTTTCACATTGTACAGTGGGTCAACCCTCACTGGTAGACCATATAGACTATAAACTGTAGACCCCTGTGGACTGGAAGCTCCTTCAGGGCTGAGAACAAATGCTTTGCTTTTAACTCGGTTGTTCGTCATGATTCGTAGTGTTTGAATTGGTTGTAATGATCGGCTGCAAGTACAGCGTGGTCATTCAGCCTGTGTACGCAGTGTGTGATGTAGAAGGCAACTAGTTACTCTACATGCTTCCACAGGAACTCTTTGTGTTGGAGCCCCAGGCAGCGCTCTCCCTGTTACCAGGTAGCATTGGGTAAGGGAGTACAGAGCTCTGCTTGTGCTGGTCCTGGGCAGCTTTTGTGTTTCTAGGCATCTTACCACAGCCAACATTAGCAGTAGGCAGACAGGGGCAGCAGCAAGTGGATCCTCAGTGTCATGGGTCCCCTGTAGGACCCAGGTAGTGGAACCCCCAATAGACAATCCAGATCTGTGTAGGACTGGGTTTTGAGATCCCTTAGCACTTTGAGCCCATTGACCCTGAAGACTTGGCAGCTTTCTAAGATACTCCCAGTGTCCACTGGTTTTTCACAACCTCAGCCCAGAGCCCTGCCTCATCTTCTTCCTACCTTCACTGTGGTGGTCAGCATTGTGTCTAAGGTCTAGACTTACTATGCTTGGGAGACCTAAAAGCAAAAAGGTGTAAGCCACTCACCCTGGTCATCTCACTTCCCTTTCTCTGCAGACATTGAAAACTCTTCTGAAATTGACTGATCTTGTAAAATCTGCTTTTTAGCAAGATAGTAGGTCATAAAACTAACTGCCAATTCTGCTTTTGTAAGCAAGCTTACTCTGCTCAGAAAAATGACTAGAACAATTGCAGGACATATATGTTACAATAAGATCCTGTCTATATGTAGGCAGAATACATGTTATCTTTTGGGCTTTGCCTTTATAAGCCCTGGGCTGATACTGGTAGGAACTACATCTCAGGTACAGTACTGACCCCCATCATGGATGCCAGTACCTAAATAAAAGGACTGTTCTTATTCATGGTCATGGTGAATCTCCAAGCAACACCAGACCCATAACATCACCATCTGTTTCGACTGGTTTTGTGTCAACTTGACACAAGCTGGAGTTATCACAGAGACAGGAGCCTCAGTTGAGGAAATGTCTCCATGAGATCCAGCTGTAAGGCATTTTCTCAACTAGAGATCAAGGGGGGAGGGCCCAGCTCATTGTGTGTGGTGCCATCCCTGGGCTGGTAGACCTGGGTTCTATAAGAAAGCAGGCTGAGCAAGCCAGGGGAAGCAAGCCAGTAAGTAACATCCCTCCATGGCCTCTGCATCAGCTCCTGCTTCCTGACCTGCTTGAGTTCCAGTCCTGACTTCCTTCAGTGATGAACAGCCATGTGGAAGCCTAAGCTGAATAAACCCTTTCCTCCCCAACTTGCTTCTTGGTCGTGATGTTTTGTGCAGGAATAGAAACCCTAAGACTCCATCCCTCTCATTTTCTACCCTGCCACACTTTCAGACTATTTAGTGGCCTTATGCTGCTGTGACTGCTCCACAATGGTCACAACTTGATAGGTAGCTGCCTCCACGCTGCTGCTGCTGCTGCTGCTGCTGCTGCTGCTGCTGCTGCTGCTGCTGCTGGGGTGGTAGTGGTGGTGGTGGCAGTGGTGGCGGCGGTGATGCTGTCCTCTGATCTTCGGGTCCACCTCTTTTTGCACCTGTCCATATAGCATCTGCTTCCTTTGTAGCTTTGTTAATTGCCTGGCTTCACTAGCTTCTTTCCAGGACTGTATGGATCCAGTGACGACCCTCTCTGTGGCCCCCATCCACTGGCTGATCTCCAGGACCACACAGGCAGCTAGGTGCTCTATCTCTTCTGTGGCTCAGCACGCCATTCCACCATAGATCGGCTGTCTCTGCTGCCACTGCCTCTTCATGCGACCACCTCAGTCACTTCTACTAAAAATAGGCGATAAAGGGCCACTCAGAAAATGTCTTTGGTCTCAGCACATTCTGCAGGCAGAAAAACAGAATCCTCATCAAAGAGACCAGAGAGACTTCATCCTGCAGCTGATGGAGACCACAGCAAACATTAGGCAGAGCCGGGGAGTCCTGCAGAGGAGGGGCAGGAAGGATTGGAGAAACCAGAGGGCACAGGGACACAGCCCAAAGAATCAATTAACTGGGACACATGGTGGGTGGCTCACAGAGATCAGGGAGCCTATAGGGGTCCCACCTAGGTCCTCTGAATATATGTATGACTGAGTAGCTTGCTGTTCTTATGGAAATCCTAATAATGGGATGGGGTGTCTCTGACTCTTTTGCCTGTATGTGGGACTCTTTTCCTCCTACTGGGATGCCTCACTCAGCCTTGGTGTGGTGGCATGTGCCTTGTTTTCCCATAGCTTCTTATGTGGTCTTAGGTTGATGTCCCTGGAAAACCTGCCCCTTTGTGAGGGAAAGTTGAAAATGGGGAGGATCCGGAGAGAAGGGGAGGTGGGATAGGGAGAGAGTGTGGGAGGGAAGGGAGGTGAAACGCAGTAACAAGTGAAGACTATAAACAACAAAAAAGAGAAGTATTTGAGTGTGTCTCGGATAGCAGCTCTAGGGAAGGCAGTGCAACAGGGTGGCTGAGCGAGCTGAACAGGAAGTAAATGCCCGTTCGTGCAGCGGGCTGTTCACATACAGGCAAAATGAAGGTTTGTATTTGCACCAATCGCAGCAGCTGCTCTGCAAGTCATGAGGACAGTGCTCCACCTCGGGCCTGGGTAGAGTAAGACTATGGTGTAGAGTCTCCAAGGTTTCTGTCCAGTGTTTATATTATATACCAAGGTACTGGTTGGTGACTTCACTGAAAATCCTTTTGAAAACCAGCCAGAGCAGGGAGGGGGGGAATGTCCAACATCTGCCAACTGAAGAGAAAAATCACCCTCTTCACCAACATCTTTGCTTATTTTCAGGAAAATAAACACAAGAAGAAATAGTAAGGCTGGAGAGATGGCTCAGCATTTAAAAGTACCCACTGACTGCTCTTCCAAAGGTCTGAGTTCAATTCCCAGCAACCATGTGGTGGCCCACAACCATCTGTAATAGGATCTGATACCCTCTTATGGTGTGACTAAAGACAGCTACAGTGTTCTCATAAAATAAATAAGCAAATCTTTTTTTAAGGGAACTTAAGAAAAGAAACAATAAAACTATTATAAGAACTAAAAAAATCTTACTACTAGCCTGACCTAGGTCCCAGCAGTGACTTTAACAACCTTCAGTACCCACTTAGAGTCACCACCCCCCAAGAGGAGTGGCTCTCCTCAATACCACTGTGATGCAAAACACAGCTTAAGCATCTACACTGAGCTGGGGGTTAGACACACAGTAGGAGCTCAATAAATGTTCACACAGCAAATTGTGAGGTTGATAATTAAAAATGCTCTGAAGTGTTCATGCATATGACAGCCTGTCTCCTCAGATGAAAATACTGATTGGAATTATGTGTTTTATAACATCTACAGGATGCATGGGTAGGATGCATGGGTGTCCCTGGGGGGATGGGATATGGGCAACCACCGAACAATCCTTTAAAAATCCTCTTACTTTGAGGTCTATGTTTCCATACCAATTTCCTGTCCTTATCTTTAATGCAATAAAATGTAATCCAACCTAAAGGAGGTGATGCAGAAGGGGAAACTGAGGCAACACCAGTTAAATTCTATATAAAGTCCTTTGAGTCCATAAGTAGAACACAGGATGAGAACTGGGCTCTCTACCTAGAGCTGGGGTCCTTACAACATGACAGGGTGAGAGGTTGCCCCCCAGGTGATCTCCTACTGTGGTTGAGTATTTATTCTCCTTGATTATGATATGAGTCCTATCCTGGAATTATGGAAACGAGGCTCTGAGGGCTGGAGTTCTGTATCCAATGTCATTAAGGAGTGCTGGGAACAAATTTACAGGCAAGTCCCTGTTTTCAGAATTTACCATGTGAATAGCACCCAGATCTCCTACAGAAACCAGAGGAAGTGTGTTGGTTAGATTTGTGTGTCTGCTTTTGATTGTGACTGTGCCCTGATATTTTTCCCTCTTGAAGAAAGTGGAGCACACAGTTAAAAGAATTTGATCTATAAAAAAAAGTTAAATATTAAAAGAGATTGAATATTTTAAAGGGATTGAAATTTTAATATGTAAGAATTTGTAAAGACTGTGGGACTTTTAAAGTTATTTAGATCTTCGAGATGAATAAGAAAGTAAGGGTTGAGGCTTAATAGTGATGTTTGTGTGTCTAGTTGACACAAGCTGGAGTTATCACAGAGAAAGGAGCTTCCCTTTAGGAAATGCCTCCATGAGATTCAACTATAAAGTATTTTCTCAATTAGTGATCAAGCAAGGAGGACCCATTGAGGGTGGTGCCATCCCTCAGCTGGTAGTCTTGGGTTCTATAAGAAAGCAGGCTGAGCAAGCCAGAGGAAGCAAGCCAGTAAGTGACATCCCTCCATGGCCTCTGCATCAGCTCCTGCCTCCATTTTCTTACTCTGTGTGAGTTTTTGTCCAGACTTCCTTTGGTGATGAACAGCAATATGGAAGTGTAAGCTGAACAAACCCTTTCCTCCCCAACTTGCTTCTTGGCCATGATGTTTTGTGCAGGAATAGAAACACTGACTAAGACAGGAAGCAATGGTGACAATGATGTCACCTTGCTGAGGTAGGTGAACTCCTGGGCAAACAAGGATCTCTCCTCTACCATTTTCTTGCCTACCACTAACTCCTTCAAACAGGCAGTAGCAGCTAGTACACAGGGCTTCCAGTCTCCATGACACAACTGCAGAGGGAGAGAGGTCTCAAATATTGTCTCTAAAAATAACCTCTTCATCCACAGTTGGCGCAATTCTGAAGCCCACAGAGGCCAGCTCTAGAGGGTCTGATGTTCCTTCTGAGTTGGGAGGATTCTGAGCATCCAGAGCCCATGGTGGCACATGGCTGGCAGAGACATGCTCTCAATAAAAACAATGGAGAAGACCAGGTTCTGGAAAAGAGAGAGGAGCAGGCAAGACACAGATTAGAGCATGTTCTGGAGAGAATATATAGGAAGCCCACTCTGGGCTGGTCCATGTGCTGGGTCTCAGATTGCCAGGCATTCTGGGTAAACTCATACCTGAGCCCAGGACTAGTGGTACAGTGATTGCAAAGGATGTCTGTTTATCCAGATGGCCTGAAAGCGATGTTGGAGTCCAGCTCTCCCCTGCACAGCACCTGGGCTGCAGGGCCAGGATGAGGGACACAAACAGCTGTGATGACCGCTAGCCACAGGAAACCAGGCGTGCAAACCAGGACTTAGAACCTAAGTTTCCCCAACAGCAGAAGTCAAGTGCCAGCTCGGAGGGAGGGAGACAGTTTGAAACTGCGGGGCTTTAAGTGAGAAGCCAGGAAGAGGCTGCTAGGTTGCACAGGTTAGCCTAGCCATGAGGAAATCAAGACTGTAGCCAGAAATAATGGTGAAGTTGTTAGACAGAAAGAGGCAGCCATAGTCTTGCAACCTTCTCCTTCCAGGAAGTTGTCAAATGCCATTTCCACCAGGAAAGGGTGAGGCCAGCTTCACCTGCAAGGCTTCCTAAGGCTTGCATTCATTCGATCTAGGACTAACTCCATTTCATTATTCACCCCTGATCGCCACCCCCAGGAAGTTCAAATCTAGGGAACCGAACAATTGGGAATACGGTATTAACTGACCTTCAAAACAGCACAGGCAAATTTATAGCAGGAGCCAGGGAGCAAAAGATGCCTCCCAGGAGGCTCCTGCTATCTCTCTAGTTTCCCTGACTAGAGGGAGAGAGTTATTTGCATAATAAGAAAATGAAATTGGAGATGGTGTGTTTGTGTTTGTGTGGTTAGCTTGTGGAGAAACCTTTAAGAGGTGGGTTGTCCTTCCTCCCTCCCATCTTTGGTTCCCTCTTTCCCTGAACAGACACTGACCCCACCGTGGTCATTTCCTCTGCTCTCCTTTCTTACTGGTTACTTGCTGTTTACCCGAGCTTCATGTGCCATTAACTATTCATCAGCATAATTAAGAAGCTAGAAAGCAGTGATAAACCTAATGCATATTATAGAATGCCTGTCAAGTATCTATCCAGGCAGCCACTGGCTGGTGTCCCGTGGGTATTGGGGGGTTGCAGGCATTTTGTTCAGTGCCTCAGAGGAGCTGTCTCAGCCATAGTGATTAGGGTGGAAATGCTTATCCAGCCCCTCCCCCAAGCCTGTCCCTGAGGCATGCAGAGCCCTAGTTCAGGCCTGTTGGGGGACACTGGTCACCTAAGACCACCTCTGCCTCTGGGCTTCTTGACTCAAAGCACTTCCATGTTTTCAAATGTTGTCCTCAACCGGTGTACTTGGTGACAGTTTCCAGTTACCTCAGGGAACAGAACATCATTGTAAGTATACCTTTAGCATCTAATTCACTATAGCTAATAAAGTCTTATTTAAAACCCAGTCATTCAGTGCATTTAAATGAATGGACAAGGACATTAAAGCCACAGGAGGTGGAATTAAAAGCCTGGAGTCAGACACGTTTTTTAGGTGTCAGAACCAGCAGTGAATGGGAAACTTTGGTTCTGAACTCTGAGGCCTAGGGGGCCATTAATAAAACAACACATGTATCACGCTTACAGAAAACTAATGGGATCCCCTCTTTTCTGTTATACTAAACATGGAAACCAAGGCCTGATAAAAGAGAGGTAAGCATTAAACCATTGCACTGTGTCCTAGCCTTAAAAGAATCTTATGAAAGAAGCTGCCCCAGCCTGGCTGTCTCTATGCCTCATTTTCATTTCCTACCTTCAGTCAAACCATTATAGCCTGAGTTTTTGTATCTAGGAACGCAGTCAAGTGCGGATTTTAAAATAATTTCAGTTGCATTTGAATTGAATGCACAAGGCTTTTTTCCTTGTCATTATTTCCTACACAACCGACTAAGACGGTTTTAGCACCCCCATCACATTAGACATCCAAGTCTTATAGACATGAGTTTAAGTGTGTTCGAGGACGGGGAGGACTCTGTGCACATTCAGTAACACTTTATGGAAGGGGCTGAGCTTCCAGGCGTTGGCTGCAGTACTTGGTCCTTAAGCTGGTGGCCCAAGGCTCCATTTGTTTATCTGCTTCTACTGATTATATCTAGGAAATGCCATGCTCTCTGTGTTTATAATGGTTTATTGTCCACACACTGTTTTTCTGCTCTAGGAGATGATGTGTATGCACTCACACACAGACACACACAAACAAACATACACACACACAGAGAGAGAGAGAGAGAGAGAGAGAGAGAGAGAGAGAGGGAGGGAGGGAGGGAGGGAGGGAGGGAGGGAGAGACAGACAGACAGAGACAGAGAGACAGAGAAAGAGAGAGAGATTCACAGACCCTCCTTCTCTCAAGCATCATTTTAGGTAGATATTTGACACATATTTCATTACGTCTAATAAAGTGTTATTTAAAACTTAGCATTTGAATTGAATTTTCTTCCTGGTAAAATCTTGTTTTCCCCATGCCAGTCACTGACATGCACTGTGCTAAAGATTTAAAGACAATATAGGAACCCTTTATTTTGAAGGCGCATCGTGAAATATTGATGGTGGGATTGTAGAAAGCCTGAAATTTGTTTTGAACAGCTGTGGTGGGGCAGGGAGCATTGGGGTGTGCTCTGGCCCTCACAGAATGAAGGAAGTACCTCAGACTTTCCCAGTCCCTCCAGCAATGGGAAGCTCCCACATCACTGGGTGCAGTCTCCCAGATGTACTGTGGCCCACAGCCCTGGGATGCCTAAAGATACAAGGGAGACCACAGTTACTCTTGAGCCTCATCATCACAAAGGGAAAATCATTCCTCCTCTGCCTATGCTTTACCCACTAGAAAAATCAGCCCTCTCTGGGATTCTAACTGCTCCCTTAGTGTCTCTACTAACGGAGTGATGTGGCTGGCTAGCTCCTTAGGATGGTACTGTGGCCAGTTATCAGTGCTAAGAGTCCTTAAAGGAAGCCAGGGTAGGGGGCATAGCTACAGTTCAGAAGCATCATCAATGGCCTATTCTTCCCTTGGTGATCATGGGATTCCCTTTTTATTAACTTCTTGCCCCAAAGAGACATGCAAGGTCTGACCAGTGTCGTGAGCACGGGAGCACCAAGGACACACATAGGTCTGTGTAAACTCTGAAGGCTGGAGATGGCTTTTCAATATCTGCAGAGATAGAGTCCATTGACCAAGACCTAGAGAATGGACCAAGTCTTAGGCCACAGACCAGGAGTCCTTGTTCTACTATTTATCAGCTTTAGGGCCCCACTTCTTCTGAATATCCTCACTGTAACATAAGAAGAATGACCCTACCTTGAACTGGCAATACAAGGAAGGGCTGGCACATTTGGGCCTCTGTAGGAAAGGCTGGGTCTTTCTGAAGGAGCCTAGCATGGGGAGCCAAAACACATATGAAAGCCACCCCAAAATGCCCCCACGCAAAGCAAAAATGAGGCCCACTGTTATACATCAAATTTTAAAGTTCCCTTTATGAAAAAGAAACAGAGCATGTAGCACACATCATAAGAACAGACAGCTGCACCTTCCTCATATAAACTGGGTGGGGACCAGCAACAGGCAGTGGTCTGTGTGAGGAAGGTGGGGTGAGGTGGGTCCCCTCAAGATCTCAGCAATATGGACTTAGAAGGAAGGTATGTTTGTGTCCTGTGGCACCAGAGTCTGGACCTGTGCACCGAAGAGCCGACTTGTGTGGCCCTGTGTCTATGCTACAAGTGTATGTATATTGCAAGCTGTATGATACAGACAGACAGACAGACAGACAGACAGACACACCCAAGTGGGCCGAAGGAAAGATGCCCCTGTCTTGAGATACTCCCTGGTGCTTCCCCTTGGGTCAGTCCAAGTCTAAGGCTCTGCTGGCCTTCTTGGCATTCAGGAAATTCTTTTTCCTCCTGGGAGGAGCACGCAAAGAGATCTCGGGTTCCTTCAGGCTTCTGAATACAAAGATCTTTTCTCCCGTGTTTAATATGTCCATCTTGTCTACCCCTGTAATGGGGATGAGCGCCAGTTCTCCAATGGGCTCTAGAGACATGTGTGGCCAGCTTCCTTTCCCAGGGAACATCACCCTCTCCTGGACAGGAACATACATCTTCTTCAGTATGCTGCAGAGGGGGGAAAAAAGGTCAGATTCTGCATTCTAGGGCCATTCTGACTCTTCTTGATGTTCTGACATTTTCCCAGGAGAACCCTGCTTTAGGTCCTCAGACCCCAAATAAGTGTCATTTATTTTATTTAATTTTAATTGTGTACTCCTCTGTGTGCCGTGTTTGTGTACTGCCCCTGTAGGTTGGAAAATGGCAATGGATCCCCTGAAGCTGTAGTTAACAGGCTGTTGAGAGCTGTTCTATGTGGGTTTTGGGAACCAAATTCCAGTCCTGTCAAGAGTGATGTTGTAGTCACTGTTCTATTGCTGTAAAGAGACACCATAGCCAAGACAATCATTATACAAGAAAGCATCTAGCTGGAGGTTTGATTACGGTTTCAAAGGTTTTGTCCATTACCATCATGGCAGAGGCGTGGAGGCACGTCCCGTGCTAGAGCAGCACCTGAAAGCTACATGGGAAACCCCAGGCCGAGAGAGGAAGAAAGAAAATGCTGGGCGTGTAGTGTGAAAGGTTTGGAAGTCTTGTGGGCCCACCATATAGTGTGAGCCTGTCACCTAAAGATATTTACCCAATGGAGATAGCAGAGTTCCCTCCAGCATGCAGATTGATGTTAAGGTGATATGTGATTGGACAGTGGAGGGATGGGCAGGAAAGGGGATAGGAAAATGGAAGCAGCAGAGATTGAGAGGAGAGAGATTCTGGGAGAAATGGAAATGAAGGCAGATGTTTATATCTCTCTTGGTTTATCTCTAGCTTGATGAGGCTGTTATTGCTATTTTTAAGGGTTTCTATTGGTCTTTTTATTTCATGTAGAAGGGCAGTTTGTATCTTTTGCCCATTGGATGTAAGCTTATTGTGTAGAGGGTTATTAGATTGAGGATTTAATATATGAACCTGCTTGATAAACTACCAGGCTTTGGAGTCATGTTTGTGCCGGATGGTGGAGAAAAGGAACACCCCTGGGCAGTCATATCCACCTGTGACAGAAGCAACAGGGTGGACGGGGTGAACTGCCTGGGAAGGGAACTGAGTGGAGAGGGTGTCTTGAGGACTGTGTGACAGAGTCCGTGGGCTTGTCTCCACACTAGAGTGGCATCCAAGGAGTGAGACTGCAGGGGGCCAATAAAAGGTTAGCCATCCATTTAATATTTACCGCAACCCAAGCACTGTAGTGAGAAGCCATATCAATGAGGACCCCCTGGAAGGCTCACTGGCCCTTTCTGAGGGGCACACCTCTATGCTGGAGACTGGGACCAAGGCCTCTCATGACTGGTACCCACTCTATAGCATCAGCACAGCATAGGTGCAGGGCGAACACCTTACAATTAAGCCCATCCAATGCTGTTTCTGGTCTGAACTTGGGTTGACCTCTATTGCTTGACATCCTGCTCTTATTTCTTGAGTGCTATTTTCTGATATCCAATCTATGATCAGTGATCCCATGCTTTCAACGGTAGACTACCATGACAAGATCTTTGACTCTGAGATAAAGGGCAGGGCTTGGACAGCCACCAATTCCAAGTAACCAGAGGGCAATCCTTTTTAAACCAGCCATGTTGCTGGTTACAGCTTTCTTGGTGTGTGAGCAAATGATGTTACTTTGTGTGTGCATGAATGTGGTATGTCTGCATGTTCCTCTGGGTGTGTGCACATGTGTGTATGCATGTAGGAGTCAGAGAGGTTCACATCTGGTGTTGTCTGCAGTCACCTTTCTCCCTTGTATCTTGAGACAGGGTCTCTCATTGAACATGGAACTCATCAAGGTTGGGTTAGTGAGCCTCTGACTCCAGCAATCCTGCCGCTGCATCTCCAGTTTTGGCCTTATATTCACCCATACCAGCCATTTTACTGGAGAGGTGGAATCTGAACTCAGGTTTTCCTGTATGCATGGCAGGTACCTTACCAACTCAGTTGCTACCTCAGCCTGGAATATCACCTTTTAGGCCAGCGTTCCACCTAATGTGACATTTTTCTAATCCCTTCTATTTAGAACTACAGGAGACCCTTGTTCTGTGATCTGTGGCAATGTGAAATGCCCCGGCTCTCCCTTCCCTCTGAGATCTAGGTGTGCACAGATCACAGCCAAGAGACAGGCCCTAGAGGAGAAGGCAAACCTGTGAGCTCACAGACTTACAGGAGGGTGACAGCCCCAAGCCCCTGGCTAGCAGGCCCCTCCCCAGTTGTAGCCTTGGGCCTCTGCATCAGGCCTTTCTACACTTCCGTTTTATCATCTCCACTGTCTGGAAGGTTTATGGCAGCAAGAAGTTAAAGGGCTTTGGGAATAGTAAGGTCTGAAGAACTCTAAGGAATTATTCTTTTCCTAACTATATCTCATTAAAACCTGCTATTCGCTAAAATAAATACAGTAATTAAAACGCTAATAAATGTTAGGAGAACACTCTCCTACTGAGAGCTATAGGCTTGTCTTCAGCTTTTAAACTAAGAACAAGAACAAAGGCATGTTGTCTTCTGGGAAAGAACTTCCCACCTTCTATCCCCTCTCTGGTCACTTGGCCATGCCCCAGGAGGCCTTTCCCCAGCTCCTCACCTCTCCTTCCTCCGGCGGGCCCAGAGCATCCTCTCCAGTCCTTGACTCACAAGATCTGCTCTGAACCTGCTGTCCAAAGCTTTCCACCAGCCCTGGTGTTTTCTGAAGTGGAAGGAAGGGGTTACAGTTTTAAAAAGAATCAAATCCGATTTTCAAAAACCTTGTCTGGCACCATCCCCGAGGTGGCTTGCTCGATGCCAAGTAGAACCCTGAGAGACTTGCTCATTGTCAATCCCAGGCCTGGTCCACAGGTAATCCCTGCCTGGAGGGTGGTGGTGACAGACATCTATCAGGTGGAGACAAGCTGAGCAGAGAGAGAGAGAGAGAGAGAGAGAGAGAGAGAGAGAGAGAGAGAGAGAGAGAGAGAGAGAGAGAGAGAGAGACAGTTATGTTCCACAGAGTCCTAGTGCCAAAAACATGGGGACACACTCAGAGTGTGGAGGTGTGCTGTGGGTATAGAGATTCGAACATGGAGGCTTGGAAGATGGCCAGTGTTGGAGGCCACCTGTAACTCCAGGTGGCTGAAGGGAGGGACAGAGGAAGAACAGCACAGCATCCCACAGAACTGAGAGAGGTCTGTCACTGTGCTCCAACCTACTCAGCTAGCCATGGGGACAGTTACTGTCAGGAGTCCATTACCTCCTGGGCAGAAAGCATTCCCATGGCTGCCCTTCCTGCAATGGACATCACTGGATCTTTTATGGACCCCACATATCCCTCTGGACACCTTCTCTCTCCTAGTTGTCAGCTTTGCTATTACTTAAAACCCAAAACTTCAAACTCATGTGATGAGCAGGCTCCAGGGTCCCAAGAGTGATGGTTCCGCCCTCAGAGCCTGACCAAGGAGTCAGGACAAAGAGGGAAGGTACGTATTCATCTCAGGACAGATGTCCCAGACTTCCAGGGCCCAGCACCTCCTGTCAATCCTTTCACAACTTTGGAGATTCGCTGGCCTCAGAATGGAGTATGTAGAGACCAGAGGTACAGAATCAAGAGTCACAGCCTTGTCTCTGTCACCTAACACCTGGCCTTCTGACATGTTCACATCCGGCCTTCAGACAACATCCATACCCAGGCTGCAGAACACACGGTCATCCTCTGACCACTCCCAGTCATCCAGCTATATCCATCTTCCAGCTTCTTACTGTGCTCACACCTACCCCTCAGAATTCACCCAAATCTGACTCAGGTGACTGTGCTAAAGTCCCCGGCACTGAGACAGCTCTTTTAGCCACTGAAACTCCTGCCCTGGCCCTGCCTTTGTCCTCAATGGCTCACCACAGCCCCCTCAGTTTGTCTCCTGCAAACCTAAGCCTTTGAGTCAATGTATGACTGATTCAGAAGAGACAGCTCCTTTAATCAGGAAAGTAATTTTCCTCGGGACAGCAGCTCCGGAACACTCTGGACACATCATTAGCTTCCTAGCTGCCAGCTACCCACTTTAGCTGCCTAAGGATCCTGGTTGAGGCTGGGGCTCTACACAGGGTCTTCTACAATTTTCAATCTGTTTACTCGTGTGTGGTATGGCTCCCATAGACTATTCTCCAGTGTCACTTCTGAGAGCTCCCCAACCTGCCTCTACACCATGCTTCCGGTTTTCCTTATTTAAAAGAATAGACACGCACATTGCATGTATGTGCATGCTATGGTAGGAGGACACACTGTGGTCTGAGAACAACTCAACTCTACAGGAGTTGTTTCTCCCATTCCATTCCAAGGAGGGAACTCAGGGCTTTCAGACTTTCTGGAAATCGTCTCCCAACCTTGTCTTCCCAGGAGCTTTTCCTAACTCAATTCAGACCCTAACCATAACTCTAAAGCCCTTGAGGATAGGTCTGTTAGAAGAGGAAAATGGGCCCCAGTCCCAGAGAGGAGGCAGTCACACCCACTATAGCACACTGTTGGTGAAGTCACCAAAGCTAACATTCAGTGGGAGGCATGTTTAGATTCATTAAAATAGCAGAAAATTCAGTCCAGCTAGTGACACAAGAACCGGGCAGGAGAAAGGAGACTCGTTCTGCTACAAGGTCTGAAGAGCAGACAGTGTGTGTGCGCATGGCCCCGTGCTCACGGATGCCCGGCATGAGCCTGTCCGCCCTGACCTACAATGGCTCTGCTCACAGTTGTTCTGTGAAGGTGGGACAGCAGCAGACATTCAGAAATGGTAATTTGAACTTTGAACTCCGGCCTTCTCCAGGCACCTTGTTGGGTGCAGGCTTTAGAAGGGGCAAGTTTCCTATCAGCCACAGGAGACACTCTTCAGGGAGCCCTGTGGAGGACCCAGACACTGAACACACTGAGGTATGCTAGTCACACTGCCCACCGAAGATTCCTTCAGTTAATCCATTTATCAGAACATAGCCCCACTGTCAATCAATGACATAAATACAGGCAGAAAATACATGCAAGTGCATGATGCACAAACACACCTCAGTAGACACGACCACAGATGTACACACACAGTCACAGAACTTGGTAGATTAGCGTGCCTCGAGAGAAGAAATCTAACCAAATGCTAATAGTCATGTTTTCTTTTTTCAAAATCAGGGAAACCACCAATACTTTCTTCTTTTTCTCACTATGCACTTTTAATATTTTCTTAATGGCATGCATACTAAATATTCTCATGGCCCTAGAGGAATGTATGTTCAGAAGCCTGGAAGTTTGTAATAGAAATCTAAAGTACTGGACCAATTACTCAGGTCGACTAAGACTTTAGCTCTGAGCAGCAGGGCCAGCCGGGAAGGTCCGTGTGCAACACCCTTTTCCTCTGTATCTTAGGAGGGTCAAACCTGACTTTCAAGGCAGCACGTACCCTAATCCCTACCCTACCCTTCCTCTACCCCACCCCTTCTCCTCCACCCTTTCTCTCCCCTCCCCAGCCCTCCCCACTCCTCCTCACCCCTCCCTCTCCCCTCCCCTTCCCCACCCCACCCCTCCCTCTCCCCTCCCCTCCCTCTCCCCTCCCCTCCCCTTCCCCACCTCACCCCTCCCCTTCCCCACCTCACCCCTCCCCTTCCCCACCCCACCCCTCCCTCTCCTTTCCCCTCCCTCTCCCCTCCCCTCCCTCTCCCCTCCCCTCCCTCTTCCCTCCCCTTCCCCTCCCCTCCCCTTCCCCACCTCACCCCTCCCCTTCCCCACCTCACCCCTCCCCTTCCTCTCCCCTCCCCTCCCTCTCCCCTCCCCTTCCCCACCTCACCCTTCCCCTCCTTCTCCCCTCCCCTTCCCCACCTCTCCCCTCCCCTTCCTCTCTCCTCCCCTTCCTCACCCCTCCCCTCCCTCACCCCTCCCCCTCTCCCACTCAAAGCTCACCTCCTCTTGCACTGCTCTGCCTGTGCCTGCTCACCACCGTTCTCATTCTCTGCTGTGTGGTCTGAGTGCTTCTCACTGACTGCATCCAGCAGGGCCAGTAGCTGAGGCTGTGAAGCCACTGGAAGCACCACACTCAGGAGTCGCAATAGAGTGCTCCCTGGCACCATTGTCATCCTTGAGAGGTATGACACCAACCTCAGTCCCTAGGGGAACACAGAAGGGAAGAACACAAGCCCTGGCTCCCTCTCGACATGCTGTGCAGCAATATCTAATTCATGACACTCTCAAGGTTTTCATTGTCCTGGGGGCGATAAATGTTTCAGTGGCTCAGCCTGGAAACATTCTGAACTCACAAGGCTGTCAGAAAGATGACTTTGGTCAGCAGCCCTGGCACCATGTCTCTAACAGCTCACCCACCCCTTCTGAGTCAGCTCACTTGAGCGGAGCCCGAAAATCAGCGCAGGAGCCCCAGCCTACATCGCCACATCAGGCATATTCCTTGATCCCCTGCTCCGCTTCTGGGGAGCCCCTGGATAAAGCAAGCTCTGGGTAAAGCTGAGCATCCCTACATGGGTGGATGACTAGTGCCACTGCTCCACTGACACATGAAAGGTCACATGGCAACAAGAAAGGAAGGGCTGCTGAGCTGGAGGAATCCCGTGGAGGCCGCACGGTGCTGTGGCTGCAGTGGCGTAGCTAGACAAGAGAGAGACGGAGAAGGGGTCCATGCTGCTGGGTTTGGGGGTGTTGAGTGTGCCAGCGACTGTGAAATGACATGTAAGGAGGTCTCTGCTGGGCTGGACAGTTCTGCATCTGTGTGGTGGTTACAGGAATCTCCGGCGATAACAGGACAGAGAGCTGTGTACCCGGTTTGATGTGCTCCCAAGGCAAAGCCAAGGGAACCAGAAACAAAAGGTGGATGTTGTGACTTTCCATACCCCAGCAGGCCAAAATGACTTCAAGATAAAAAGCTTTAAAATGTGCCAGCTCTGTACTCCCCAAAGCCTGCGCTGTGTACCCCGGGTCACTAAAACCAGTGCTAAGTCCTTGGGTCATGTCTTTATTTTTGTTGGTGCCTCAAATTCTTATCTGTTCTTTGAGAATACTAGTACTGTTGCAAAAGGTTTGGCGAGGACACAGTAGCCAGGATTGCCCTGTGTGGTTGCACGTGACTATAATCCCAACATTTTGGAGGTGAGACAGGGGATTACCAAACCCCCCACCCAAAAAGAGTGAAGAGTTATCCAAGAGCTACCAGGACCCCCGGACCGGATTAAAGCCTCTCCTCTCAGTTGCAGAGTGGCCATTGTTGGCCTCCTGGCCAATCAGAGCCCTCCCCTTCCTTCCCTGGGCTTTTTCAAGACAAGGCTTGGAGGGGAACGGGACACATTTGATGTCCAGCAAAGCCAGGCAGGGGCACGGAGAGTCTGACGAATCTATGTGTGGAGAGAGTTCCTGAGCAGGGAGAGCAAAGACCGGAAATGAGGATTTCCAGTCTACCTGCTCTGCTGTGGCAAAGAACTGTTGTGAGAACCGCTGTTGCACTGTAAACAGAAGGAGGCAGCCATCTCAGGTCCCCCTGTAAACAGGACATGATGGCAGTACCAGGACTTTAAGCACCACAAGTACAGCTTGTCAAGTCTCTTACCTGGCTGCAGAGGCTGGCAATGGTGTCGGCCTCCATGCTTCCCAGAGAATCTTCCAGCACTGCATTGTTCTGCTGCTCCTGTCTCATTCTGGAGTGAAGAGAAAACCCAGAGGTCCAGCCCGGCCAGGGGGAGAGCTGACGGAGGATGGAGCGGAAGAAGGAAAAACTGGCCGGGGAGCTAGCCTTCCCTCCTCACCTGGACCACTTCCTACAGAGCGCGGGAGGCCAATGGAGGAGCTGAGCTCCGGTAAGCTGAATGGGGATGGTTCTGTGGTTCTCGGGTGCTCAAGTCTTGTTACTCCTGCTTAGAACCAGGGAGGCCAGCACCTGGGGTCCACACCTGATTTTGCACCATCCACAGATGGCCACAGACATGCCTGCTCTGGTGGCAAGGCCAGCTGGTACCCTGCTACAAGAGGCTTGCTGAACCCCAATGCGGGCTCTGTGTCTAAGGGGAGGCCATGGATCCACCCCCATGGTCTCACTGGCTATCACAACTCAACATTTGTGCAGGTACCAACTCAAACCTAACCCTAGTCTCCTGCAGATTCTTTCAGGGAGCAGGAGAACATGATGATGATGATGATGACGACGATGATGATTACGATCTATTAAAAGCCCTAGCCTAGATCAAATCAACACCCCACCATGACAGACATTCAGTCCCTCCACTGGTTAATTCCATGCAATGAAATGGCACTTTAGTGTCCTGTTTACACAGGAAACAAACTCAGCATCCCTGTAATCTGCTCACCCAGAAACCAAATAGAGTGTTTCCTCCAGTTAATTTGTGTATTTCTAAAAACCCAGCCAATGCGGGCCGCCTACAGTTTGTATCTGCTACTCTACACACAGATACCACAGTCACAGTGGGGAGTCAGAGAGCTACAAGGAACGGCGTTTCTCCAGAAGCGCCGAATGTCACGGGCAAGAGTGAATTGTCCGATGTTGGCAGTAAACAAGCAGAGGATGAACAAGGTTTGGATCTGTGTAATGTGTAAGCTCTACAGAGGCAGGGACTAAAGGTCTGCAGCGTGGTGGAGTCGGAACAGAGCTGCCTTCCAGCTCTGATGCTGCACCAGGATGGAGTAAGATGCTACCAGGTAGGGAAGCTGGGCGGGGACATGTGGGACCTCTCTCTAATCTCTTCACAACTTCTTGTAAATTAGTGACTTCTTGAGAAGAAGTTTAAATGGAGCCAGGCGTGGTAGTGCATTTTAACCCTAGCGCTTGGGGCAGGCAGAGCCAGCTGGTCTACAGAGTGAGTCTAGGACTGCCAGGCTGTGCACCGAAACCACACATGGAGGGTGTGGGGGATTTGAAAGGGCCTGTTGAGATGATAGCTGAGCAGGTGAAGAAGGCACTTGCCACCAAGCTAAAGGACCCAAGTTCAATCCCCAGCACCCACATGGTAGAAGCAGAGAACCAACTCCTCAACGTGTCTCCTGACCTCCACAAGTGTGCTGTGGGCTTATACACGCACAGGCATACATGTATACACACACTCAATTATAAAAAAAGTTTTTAAAAAGTTTAAAAGCACACATTATAGGAGACATTGAGAAGGAAAAAAGTGGGTTTCACAGCCTTCGCCACGTCGCCTCTCCCTTGCTGAGCTCCAGCCTAAGGAGAAGGGGGTAAGTAAGGAGGTGCCCATACCATGGCTCCTACAAAGCAGACTGCCCGCAAATCCACCGGTGGTGAAGCACCCGGGAAACACCTGGCTAGAAAAGCCACTCTCAAGAGCGCACCCTCTACTGGAGGGGTGGAGAAACCTCATCGTTACAGGCCTGGCCCTGTGGCACTCTGTGAAATCAGCCGCTATCAGAAGTCCACTGAACTTCTAATTCGCAAGCTCCCCTTTCAGCGTCTGGTGCGAGAAATTGCTCAGGCCTTCAAAACAGATCTGCGCTTCCAGAGCGCAGCTATTGGTGCTTTGCAGGAGGTAAGTGAGGCCTGTCTGGTTGGCCTTTTTGAAGATACCAGCCTGTGTGCTATCCATGCCAAACGTGTAACAATTATGCCAAAAGATGTCCAGCTAGCACGCGGCATACATGGGGAACGTACTTAATAGTCCACTATGAGGGAAAACATTTTATTCTCAAAAAAATTTTTTTCCCCTCTTCTTCCTTTTATCAGTAGTTTTGAATGTTAGGTATTTTTCCCATGGGGGTCAAAGGCACCTAAGTATATGATTGTGAGTGTAAACATAGGGGACAGAATCAGGTATTGGCAGTTTCTCCATGTTCATTTGTGTGTGAATTTTTAATATAAATGCAAGATGTAAAGCATTAATGCAAGCAAAATGTTTCAGTGAACACATTTCAACAGTTCAACTTTATAACAATTATAAATAAGCCTGTTAAAATTTTTCTGGACAACACCAGCATTTGGATTTTTTAAAAATAAGTAAATTTCGTATTAACGGCAACTAAATGGTGTTTGTAGCGTTTTTATCATCCGGTAGATTCCATCCATTTACTAGACCTTTCTAACTGAGTTGTTCTACATGCGAGTACATGTTTTTAATGTTGTCTGTTTTCTGTGCTGTTCCTGTAAGTTTGCTAGTAAAATACATTAAACTTAAAAAAAAAAAAAAAGAAGGAAGAAAGCGGACATACCTCATGGGAATCTACTTAAGGCAGAAAGATGAGAGGCCCGGAGGCCCCTCCCCCATTCGCTGTGATCCACCCATTTACCTCTGCTGATGCTGTTCCAGTAGCTTCTGGCCCTTGTTCAGGGCCTGCCGCAGCATGGCGGAGACCTGCCTTTCAGGATCCATCTCCTCAGGTTCGCTCAGCGCAGGCCCCTCAGCCGTCCACTTCTGCCACCTCTCCAGGACCCGGCGCTGCTCGGCTACTTCCTGCTGCACCAGCTGCTCCTCCAGCTTCTGCTCCAGTTCCTGCAGCTCCTGCAGAAGAAGGAGCAGGGGGCGAGTCCCACAGGTGCCAGGTAGGGAGGAGTTACAGGGGTAACTGAAGCCTATCTCAAGCCTCTCAGTAGCTATGTCTCCAGAGGGGTCAGGGTGCCCCTCTGTGGTTAAGCTTCCCCTGAAGCTAAAGTTAAGCTTTTCAGGAAGCAAAATCAAAAACAAACAAACAAACAAACAAAACACTAGGCCACTTTCCTAATTGCCACCCACATATCCTCATAAAGGGGCTACATTCTCAAAGGATTACCCCAAGCATAGCATCATTTGCATTGAGCTTTTTGATCTCCCCACCATCACCACACAGTTCCGGGAAAAGTCCTAAAAGGGAGATTTGATACATTGCATTTTGAGACATGTTATGGATACACTATCCACCTCATAAACTTTCATTAAAAAAAAAAATGTCTTTTAAACCCATGACCGAGAACCCTCTGGGCTGTTCATTTCCACTTTGGGACTACTCCAATCTCTTTTGAATTCCACGGTTTTACTTTTGCTAAATTCATTTCTGCTTAAACTTCTGAACCTCTCAATTGAATTCTTTCAGGAAGGTAAGACCCCGAGACCTGCATAACAGTGCTTTACAAGGACTACTCCAGAGGCTCTCACCTGGGAATAGAAATGTCTTTGGGCGGCTCTAAGTTTCACGAACTGCACACGGTGCCCTGGGCGTAGTGAACACTCAATGAATGTTGGCTAATAGTAACAAGCATTTTTGCTTCTGATCTCAAGATGTCTAACAGCAGTGATGCCGGGTGACCGTTGGGGGGGAGTATGAAAGCTCAGGCTGAACCAACAGAGTGACTGGGGCACAGGAGGACACCTCCTTGGGCTTGGAAACAGAGGCTTAGCAAGTCACTGAGCTGCAAATACAGCAGGGACCATTAGTCTGGGGTTCCTCCTTCTTTCTGATTAAGCCTGTCCTGTTCAGATTTGCCCATCTTTGCCACACAGACCTGATAGTCTGATCTCACCAAAGGAATCTAACTTGTTCACTGAATGAGATGCACACCACAGACTCTCCTTGGGAATCGTTTCTTCCCAAGCCTTTTCATTTCATGCTTTTTGAAATTCTCCAAAGGCTTAACAGCTAAGAGGCTCATTACCAACGGAAAAGTATTCAGCACAGAACGAATGCGCTGCAGAATGAGAGTCTCATGGAAAGCAAAGCAGGCTGCCTCCTCAACCTGGGCAAACCAGGAGGGTGCAGCCTGTCCACCATCTCTCTACCAACTAAAGAATGTGTGTCTGGTTTTCTGCTGGTGATGTAGGGTGTACAGCCCCCCCCCCTCGCAGGCAACTGTGAGGGCAAGCTCTGACACTATTCAGAAGAGCTTCGAGATGCTATGCAAAAGGTGGGTGTTCCCTAGGTAGGACCATGTGGGGCGTCTGAACAGTACTGACCTGGGCAGTTCATCTCAGGTACAAAGATGCCTTGGTGTCTCCATATCAGGGCTTGCTAAATGAACTCGGGCATACCTTTCCTGCTTTTGGTGGGGGTAGGGCTAGGACTTTTTTTTTTTCTTTTAATTTTGGGACCGAGTCTCTTACTATGCAGCCCACATTAATCCTGGAATTCCTTATGTAGACTAGCCTGGCCTTGAACTCACAGAGTTCACCTCTGCTTTCAGATCACTAGAATTAAAGGTGTACACCACAATACCTGGTTCCCTTTCCATCTCAAAGGCTCCTTTCCTCCAACTAGAATCTGGGGCTATCTCCATACCAGTCACCTCCAAATGAACAGTTGCTATGTTCTTTGAGAGTTGCTTTGTGGAGGATTTCTCCCATCACTGGTTTTCTGAGGAGTTCCATCTTGAATGGATGTTAAAGTCAACCAAGAACTCTCTGTATGTGGTGAAATGGTCACACGAGCGGCTTCTTCCCCTTTAACCTATTAAGTGAGTTTTATATACCAGTGTTAAATTCCTGGAGATTCCTTAAATTCCTGGTAACAACAACAACAACAACAAAACAAAAAATTCATTTAGCCTGGCCAGGACTGATATATATTATTCTAACAGATGGATGAGTTATGTTAGTTACAATTATGCACATAAAGGTTACAACTGTGCTCACAGCTGCAGCTGTTCTGTCTGGTACTACCTGGGTCTCCTATTGGTGTCCAGGTTATCTGAGAACAAACAGGGTAAATGGGGTCTTTGCTCCAGTATCCAAGAGGATGCATGAGACTGGTGATATTTGGAATGAGAATGGCCCTCATAGGCTGATGTGTCTGAGTACTTGGTCCCTAGCTGGCAGAACTGTTGGGAAAGGATTAGGAGGTGTGGTCTTGTTGAAGGAGGGACAGGCTTTGGGGACTGGAAAGACTCGCACTATTTCCAGTATGCCTGTTCCCTGCTTGTGAATCAAGATGGTCCTGCTGCCTTCTCTCTGCCATCATGCATATTCTAACCCTCTGAAAGATCTCAGTTAAATTCTTCCTTTCATAAGTTGCCTTGGTCATGGTGTTTCCATCACAGAGATAAACAAGTGACTAAGACACTTTATGGTTTGCTGGAGCTGACCTAAGAAATACCAGGGCTGGATGTATGTGGTAGTAAGTGCAAGGTTGTAACTTCCTGTTATGGGTGGGGGAGAGAGTGTATGTTTCCTCCAGGACCCTGTGCTGAAGGACTGACCTCCAGCTATGGCTCCATCACTGAGAAGTGAGTGGATTATGAAGGCTCCGGCTAATCACTGTGCAAACCTCTCATGGACTCAACACTTGATGGTATTTTTGAGGAGTGGGGAAGCTAGAAGCTGGACCTGGCTGTTGGAAGTAAGTCAACTGAGGGCACACCAGCAAGAAGGCTAGCACTTGCTCCAGCCACTTCTATCGTTGTCTGCTTCCTGGTCATTGTAGGAGGGATGCTGTGTTCCAATGGTACTCCTGCCAGGATGCTATGCCTCCCCATAGCCCGAGAGCAGCAGATCCAGCCAGCTGCAGACTAAAGCCTCTCATACCGCGAGACCCTGTGAACCTTTCTCCCTTATGTTCCTTACATTCAGTACGTCCTCACAGTAGTGGAAGATGCTAACACACTTCCAAGCCATTTTCATATCTGGCTTTAAGACTACACAAATACTTTTCTCTACTAGCACCAACTCTTTGATCATTTATGTTTATTTAGAAAATTTCCTGCATTACTTATCTTCAGATCCATCCATACAATGTTCTTCTTTAACAGTATTCCAATTTGGAAACACTACTGCATCTGCATCCTTTAAAATCTCTATACCATTTATTTGTCCCTTCGCCTATTTTTAATTGTCAGTCTTACCAGAGATCTGTACATTTTATTAGACTTTTAAATTTTCCCCCCAAAATATCTCTTCTTATTTTATTAACTCTCTCTGCGTTAGTTTTGATTTACATCTTATTTACTGCACTTCTCCCATTTTCTTCCCTAACTTAAAACAGTTTGTATTCTCTAAAAATTTCATGCATTTATACGTGTTTATGGATTTTGATCATAGCCATTCACCACCAGCTCCCTCCAACTCCCTTTCATGTCCCCATCTTGTCTCCCTGCAAGCTTCATGAACCCTTAAAACATATGTGACCTTAGTTATGAGTCTTTCTTCTTTTCTGATGCATGGATAGGATATGAGTTCCCCTCTAAAAACCTCCACCCAGTGCTATAGATTTTAATACACCATAGGTACATTTTTAAAGAAGAGAATACATGTATTTTTAACTTGTTTACTTCTTTGAGCATGGGATTAATCAGAGGTATAGTTTAAATTTTCCAAAGTATGGACTTTAGTGGTCTCTTAATACATTTGAGATTAGTTGCTCTTTGTCAAAAGAAACCAAGATGACATGAGATGGTCGGTTACTGTAACAGGCATGATGTGTGCTGCAGAGTCTGCTGGCTGCTGGCTGCAGTTTGCATGTGGGAATGAGAGCCAACCTCGCCCGTAATTGTCTGTCTTCATCCATCTTCAACCATTCTTCAGAAGCTTAGCCTGTCACCCTGCCCCACTGAGCTGAAGTTTCCTACCTCGAAGACCATGGCGGTTTGAATGAAAATGGCTCCCATAGGCTCATAGGGAGTGGCACTACTAGGAGGTGTGGCTTTGTCAGAGGAAGTGCATCACTGGGGGCGGGCTTTGAGGTTTCAGAAGCTCAAGAGAGACTCACTCTCTTCGTCACTGCCTTCAGATCCAGATGTAGAACTATCAGCTCCTCTCCAGTATGATCTATGCATGCATGCTGCCATGTTTACCACCATGACTATAATGGGCTAAACCGCTGAACTGTAAGCCAGCCCCAATTAAATGCTTTTTCATTATAAGAGTTCCCATGGCCATGATGTCTCTTCACAGCAAAAAAATTCTAAGACAATAACAGATTAAACAACTTTTTGTGGTCTACCAAGTCTACTTCTGTTGTTTTAAGACTTTTATGAAGTATATGCAAGTT
The DNA here is from genome assembly GCF_963924665.1 of Micromys minutus. NCBI lineage: Eukaryota > Metazoa > Chordata > Mammalia > Rodentia > Muridae > Micromys > Micromys minutus. The sequence continues at coordinate 23,629,224 of NC_137969.1, forward strand.
TTACCAAGTAGGTACATTTAAAAAAACACTTTTATATTATCTTTACTTGCTTTAATAAATTACATACAGAATACTTCACAACCTGTGCTGATAGTCTAAACACTAAACTCTTCATCGATCTTAATGTCATTTTGTTGTTGTTTGGTGGTGTTGGTGATGGTGATGATGGTGGTGGTGACAGTGTTGTTGTTTGGTGGTGTTGGTGATGGTGATGATGGTGGTGGTGACAGTGTTGTTTTTTGGTGGTGTTGGTGATGGTGATGATGGTGGTGGTGACAGTGTTGTTTTTTGGTGGTGTTGGTGATGGTGATGATGGTGGTGGTGACAGTGTTGTTGTTTGGTGGTGTTGGTGATGGTGATGATGGTGGTGGTGACAGTGTTGTTGTTTGGTGGTGTTGGTGATGGTGATGATGGTGGTGGTGACAGTGTTGTTGTTTGGTGGTGTTGGTGATGGTGATGATGGTGGTGGCGATGGTGCTGCTGTTGCTCATGTTGTTTATCCTATGTCCAGGTCATCTGGACTAGCTCACATGTGATATTTTTATGTGACTTTTTTCCCCTCAAGGATCTGTAGTCATATGAACTTAGCCTGGAGAAATCCTAAGGTCCCCACAGATTTGTTCCCCCCCAGAGAGGATGCTTTTAGACAGGAGCAGTCAACTCAACTAGAACAATTCCAAATTTGTTTATCGTTCTGAGTGGGCTGCACTCCTTCTGGGTGCCTTCCTCATGGCACAGCTTGGCTTATACTTCACAGTCAGCATCTGCTCTGTCCCCGGAGCAGGCTGGAGACATCGCTCCCCTGGGACTCTACCTCAACAGGACACGCAGAGTCTCATCACTTCATCCCCTCAAAGACGCTCCTTATAAGGCTGGGTCTAAGTCTCAGCAGCTGCCTGTAGCAGGGCCAGACCCTGTGTGAACCCAGCATGCTCTAAGACAGCTGAGCCCTGGAGTGCTTCCATCTTCTTCAGCTCAGGAAGCGTACGTAGAAAAGCATGTACATTCTCCGTGTCTACATCTCGGTATGTGTGGGACAGTGAAAGGTAGCTTAATTTCCAGTTGAGCTATGACTAGAAGCCCCCGAGACCCCAAAGAGACGATAGGTGTTTCACCTGTTCCCAGGCACCAGGCCCTGTCATTAGCAGCAGTGCCCCATAGATTTGTGGCCATCAGTCACATAAAGGCAATGCCCCAAGCCTCTTTACCTGTAGATGATGTGGCCTGTAGTCACACAGGCTCAAGACAGATCTCCATTTTAATGAGGCAGCTAAAGGTCTGGAGGGCTTAACCAATAAGCTTTCCTTCCCAGATACCCCTCCCTGCAAAAGGTAGTAATCTCTGTCCCACCATGAGACGTGGAGTATGGTTTTACACATCCACTTTCCACCATGACAATAAATGTTTTCATCAGGATCCGCCATGAGGAGCCAAGGAGAAGGCCTTCTCCTATAGAGCCAACGACTGATCTCCTATAGAAGGCCTCTCTTTGTTCCCAGTTACAGCTGCCACCCATCAGGCCAGGGATTCCTCTGTGGGGGACCAGCTGGAGCTCCGCTTTCCTCGGCCCTGGGCTAGATACAGCCCTTGGTTTCCACTTCATTCTCAGCTGTTTCTCGGCTTCCAAGCCCAGATAGCCCCAGTCTCCTTGCAGACCCGGGGACCCCCCAATCAGCTCCAGCTGTCCCACACTTCAGACTGCACTTCCCCACCCCTGGATCAGTGTCCTGGGGCTTCCCTACAGTATAACACTGGCCTAAAGTCAACTTTCCATGTCCTGGCTCCCCAAGAGGCCATGCCCCATAGTAGAGCTGACACGGGACCCCAAAATCCTTACAGGTATGGATGTCTATAATGACACTTCCATACCAACATTGATTTACTAAATCATACTAAATACATAGGGTTACCAAAAATAGGAATTTGGGATAAATTACTGGTAATTTATGGAATGGGGATGGGAAAGGTAGTTGGGGGAGACAGAAGAGAATTTCAGAGGGCCAGGAGAATCAATAGAACCATGCAGCTGCTGGGGCCGGGGATTGTGGGAAACCGCAAGTCCAAGAAACCTGGGTTGGGGGAAGCTCCCAGGACTCAATGTGGGGGACCTGAGCCAAAATGTCCAACAGTGGGCATACAGATTCTTCAAAGTCCTCTCCACTCTTCTCCATTTTTAAACAAAGAGCTCCTTATATGCTTGGCAAACTCACCTGGCTCGGCCTATGAACTTGAAATGTCTGTCAAAGTCAGAAACACATTTGGTTTCAGGCCTCTTTCAGTAGCCGCGCTGTCTGCTAAGGAGTCATCTGCCCAACATTCAGTTTCTTATCTGAGACCTGAGACTAACAATAGCTCAGCAGTTACCTAAGACGGCCTGTGACTTAAGCACGGGCAGTGCAAGACTCCAACTTCTGACTGATCCTGCCTACGGAATAAGAGTAAGAAGCATGATTAAGCAAGGAGCCGTCAATGAGAGTATGCGAGTCACGTTTCTCTGCGCATGCTTAAAAAAAAAAAATCCACACATGCTCTCAACCCCCCACCAGAGAAGCTACGTTTTTGCTGTGGATGGTGATCAACCCAGAGACCCACAGCTGCCCTTGTAAGCAAGCCTTTAGAATGTTCCAGTCTAAATGGAGCACCTGAATCACACACATCATCCTGGGACTCAGGGATCACTTCAGAAAAGGAGGCTGAGAGATGGCAGGTCCCAGAAAAGTAGATAAATGCAAGGAGATAATCTTTCAGAGAGAGCAGGGCAGCTGTGCAGATGTCACAGAGACTGGGACAACAGGCAGGAGAGAAATCTCAAGCCACACAAAATCTCAGCATGAAGAGAATAATTTGCATTTCTATCCTGTATTATTATTATTATTATTATTATTATTATTATTATTGCTATTATCTTCTTAAAAGTGAGTACATACTGTGCATGTCCTTTGGGTCTGGGTTACCTCACTCAGGATGATATTTTTTAGTTCCATCCATTTGCCTGAAAATTTCACAATGTCCTTTTTTTAATAGCCGAGTAGTAATATTCCATTGCGGAAATGAACCACAGACCCATAGAAGCCAAATAACAAGAAGGGCCCACCGGAGGATGCTTGAATCTTACTCAGAAGGGAAATTAAAATAGACTTTGGAGAATACTCATGATACACCCCACAGACCCCAAGAAATTAAACAGGAAGGAAGGACCTAGTAAGGATGCTTGAATTCCACTTAGAATGGAGAACAAAATAATCTGGCTGGGGAAGGCTCTAGGGAGTCGATGGAGGTGAGTCTAGCTGAGACTCCTAGAAGTGGGAGAGATGGAACCTGACATGTCTGCCCCTTGTAACCAGGCAGGGTTTCCAGTGGACACCAACTCAACCACAAAATCCTGGACCCAAAATATGTCCTGCCTACAAGACGTGCAGGGACAAAGATGGGGCTGCAGCAGAGGAAATAGCCAATCAACTTTAGACCCACATCATAGGCAAGAGCCAACATCTGAAATTATTAACAATACTCTGCTATGCTGGCAGACAGGAGCCTGGCATAACCGTCCTCTGAGAGGCTTCACCCAACAGCTGATGCAAACAGATCCAGAGACCCACGGACAAACATTAGATGGAGGTCGGAGGTCAGAAAGTCTTGTGGAAGAGTTTGGGAGCAGGATTGAAGTATCCTCTGGAGAGGATAGGGACTCCACAAGAAAACTCTTGGAGGCTCCCTGAGATTGAACCACCAACCAAAGAGCATTCGTGGGCAGAACCTAGCCTCCCTCCCCCACATATGTAGCAGAAATGCAACTTGGTCTTAATGCTGGTCCCCCAACAACTAAAGTGGTGGCTGACCCTGACTCTGTTGCCTGCCTGTGGAATCTGTTCCTGTAACTGGGCTGCCTTGCCTGGCCTCAGTGGGTGAAAACATACCTAGTCCTGCAGGGACTTGAGGTGCCATGGTGGGTTGGTACCAAGCAGGGATGTCCCCAACCTCAGAGAAGAAAGGGAGAGTGAGTGGGAGGGAGGAGCTGGGTGAGCTGAGCTCTGGGAAGAGATTGGGGGGCTGCAGTCAGACTACAAAGTAAGTGGAGGAGTGAATGAATACGTAAACCAACGGGAACAAAGAAAGAAGAATGTGTAGCGTCTCACCCCTAGCTGAGAAGTTACTGCAATTGATAACTGTAGAAAGAGAATTGGTCTTCTTAAAGGTGTGGCCCCCGGTAAGTTGCTCACACTCCAGCAAAGAGCCACACATCTAAGAAAATATGGGAAACACAAACTATACTTGGGGATTTAAAAACAAGAAACAAAGTTGGGCTGGTAGAGAAGGGAGGTTCTTTCTGGGAGGAGTTAGGGGAGAGGTGAATGTGATCAAAACAAACTGAATGAAATTCTCAAGGAATAAAATCTGAGGGGAACATCCACACATAGGTGTTGGAGGGATGGTTCAGTAGTTAGCTATATGTGCTGCTCTTTCAAAGGACCCAAGTTCAATTCCCACCACCTACATCTGTCAGCTCACAACTGCCTAAAACTCCAACTTCAGGGAAGCCAATACCTCCTTCTAGCCTCCACCAGCAATTATCCCCATGTGCATAAACCCACATGCAGGCACACACAGAACACAGAGCTAAAATAGAATAAAATCTTCTTTTAAAAACCCACATATAGTAACTGCTTATCAGTGAGTGGATACTATATGTGGGTTTTAAAAAAAAAAAAAAGATTTTATTCTATTTTTAACTCTTTCAAGCTCAAAAAGAAGGAAGGCCAGAAGGTGGATGCCTCAGTCCTTCTTAGAAGGGAGAACAAAACACTCATGGGAGGAAATACAGGGACAAATGGAGTAGAGATTGAAGAAAAGATCATCCAGATACAGCCTCACCTGGGGATCCATCCCATATGCAGCCAACAAACCCAAGCACTATTGCTAATGCCAAGAAGTGCTTACTGGTAGGAGCCAGATATGGATGTCTCCTCAGAGGCTCTGCCAGAGTCATATAGATACAGATAAGAATGCTTGCAGCTAAACATCAGACTGAACATGGGGACCCCAATGAAGGAGCTAGAGAAAGGACTGAAGGAGCTGAAAGAATTTGCAACCTTATGGGAAGAACAACATTATCAACCAAACAAACCCTTCAGAGCTCCCAGGACTAAAACACCAACCAATGAGTACACATAGAGAGACCATGGCTCTAAGTGCATATGCACCAGAGGACAGCATTCTCTAGCATCAATGGGAGAAGAGGCCTTTGGTCCCATGAAGGTGTGTTTCCCCAGTGTAGGGGAATGGCGGGGTGCTGAGATGGAGAGAGTGGTTGGGAGAGGGAGCACCTTCATGGAAGCAAGGAGAGGAGGAGGTGGGATGGGAGTGGGGGAAAAGGAGATAACATTTAAAATTTAAATACAGAGAATATCTAATTAAAAAAAAAAAAACACATATAAAGGATCTACAATTGGTCCTCGGAGCTGCCTTACGTTTGTTTCATGGTGACAGTTCTTTAACCCGAAAGGACACTGTAAGTTGGAGTGACAGTGACATTCAGAGTCAACCATGCAGCCTGAGGCACAACTGCATTGGCTGTGACCTAACTGAAAGGTGATGGGTTTTCGTAGAATCTGTGATAAGACACTGCCCACTTGGACAGTGCCTGGGATAGAAGAGGCACCCAGTTCCCAGGGTGTGGAGATTCAGAGAATGTCTGATCAAAGGCGAGGGGCCAGAGCTTGGGGTGGGGTGCTGGCTAGCACACAGTGCTCTTCTATAGATAGCAAGTCACCTTACTTGGTCCCCCACTTCATACATGAGACATGTAGTAGAGACCCATTCCATGTTAAATGAAGTACCAGGCACCACAAGGATTTTACCCCAACCTCACTCACCGGCCTGTGGGACTCCAGGATCTGCACACAGGCTGATTTGGTCAGCGTCTCCGACTCACTCAGCTCCCCCAGCAGCAGGTCTTGAATGCTAAGCAGGGCAGTGTAGACTGAGAGGGTCTCAGCAGCCCGGGCCACCTTCTGGAACTGCAGAGCCACAAGCGACTCAGCAAAGTGCGCCTCCTGGGCCTCCAGCCTCTGGACCCTCTCCTGGAGCAATTCCCCTCGCACCTGGAGAAGGGGACAGAAACAGACGAACTGAGAGCTGTGGGGAGGAGAGCCCACTGACTCCCACAGAGCACAAGCTGAGGAGCTCAGGCATCCTGCCCAGGAGACATCAGTCTGAGACTTTGCTGGGAATGAGGCAGTCTCAGTTGCTGAGAACACCAGGCTTAGTGTCCTTCATGGTCTATGTGGATCTTCAGAGGTAAGCAGACATGGTTCTGCCCACTCCCAGATCTTTTTTTTTTTTAACTATTTATTTATTTATTGTATATGAGTACATAGTAGCCATCTTCAGACACACCAGGAGAGGGCATCAGATCCCATCACAGATGGTTGTGAGCCACCATGTGGTTACTGGGAATTGAACTCAGGACCTCTGGAAGAGCAGTCAGTCCTCTTAACTGCTGAGCCATCTCTCCAGCCCCCCCATTCCCAGATCTTCATGGGCTCCCTGCACCCTGAATGATGATAGTCTACATCCCTAGCAGGTCTCAGGCCTGGTGTACAGGCAGGCTTAGCTATACCCAGTCCTCAAGGTGCCTCGCTTGGGGTTGGTGACTTTTGCTGTGACTAAAGTGCTTTCTTTCCATCTCCTCCCTGTTCTTTGTCCTTTGGGTCTCTGGCTGACCCCACCCAGCCCCTCACTCCTCATGATGTCTCCTCACTGTGATTCCCATGGCCATGACCGATGTCTCTCCACAGCAAGAGACATTCTAAGACAATAGCAGATCAATCAGCTTCGCTCTCGGGCCTAGCAAGTTTACTTCTGTTATTTTAAGTCTTCTATAAAGTACCTGCAAGTTTTACCGAGTAGGTACGTTTTTTAAAATCACTTTTAGATTATCTTTAGTTTCTTTATGAAAATTACAAACAGAATGACATCCAGTGCTTCCTTCAGTCCCCGACTCCTATCAAACGGCTGTTTGCTGACCTCCACTACTGAACCTGCCTGCTTTCCTGGGCCTGAGTTTAAAGGGTACAGATTTCTACTCTGTCTTTTAAAATTGCCAAACATGCTCTGTATTATAAAGTCCTGGAAACAGCTACGAGCACACTGAAGGTGCGTTCCTTCTTTAAAATTTCCAAGATAGAGACTATGCCAGACCTCCTTTCCCCTGATGAGGATACTGCCCATGACCAGCAGGGAGTAGTTACAGGGATGACAGCCATGTCATTTACACTTACTTAAGAGAAACTAAAGTCAGAAATGTCAGCCACGATCATCCCACCTTGTGAAGCTCCCCTTCATTGGACAATGAGAGTTTCTGAAATTAAAGGAACTAACTTTTCCAGATTGATCCTTGTCAGTAACAGCCATCCACGGGAGATGCCTTTTCATCTCCTGACATCCTTAACCTACCACTCACCTTAATTTTTTTGTTCCCCTAGTAATGGAACGTCAGGCAAAACCTTTTCCTCTCTGCCCTGTAACTATCTTCTCTGTCTCCCAAACAAACTCTAAAAACTGAAGAAGATAGGAGACTCAAAAACTTTCAAATGAGATCAGATTATGTGTGCTGTCGGATGCCCCATGGCCCTAGAAAACATTAGAGGGCGAGCCCTCTCTGGCACTCAGAGGGGAGAAAGTCTGATCTTCCCCCATCTCTTGCTTGTCACTGTTCCCAAAGCACAACCTGGCAGGCAAAACTTGCTTGGACAGTTCATGCAGGTTGTAAAGGTCACATGTTCTGGGTCTCGGCGGATGTCATTGGACTCAGCAGTGAGACCCCGAGTAAGTGGTTAATATCACTATGTCACATGGTATTGCCTACAAAAAAAGGATTACGTGTGTGTGTGTGTGTGTGTGTGTGTGTGTGTGTGTGTGTGTGTGTGTGAGCATGCACTCGAGCATGTGTGCGCATGTGCATTTTGTTTGGTTTGATTTTTTTTTTTTTCTTTTTGGTCTTATTGGGTTTCTGTTTATTTGTTTGATCCCTGCCCCCTCCTGAGAGGGGCATGAAATGAGTGGGGGAGGGAAAAGAATATGACCAAACTCTAGTATATAAAAAATAAATTAACAGAAAGAAAAAGAAGAAAGCAGATCAACAACAATAAAGTAAAAGAGGCGGGTAAGCGGGAGGAGACGGCGAGGGGAGGGAAGAAGGACGCCATTCTTAGAGAAAAGGGCGTGGTGAAACTGCTCTAAATTCAGATGGCTGGATGTTTCCAGAACCAGGAAGGCAAAGACAAAGACACCGAGCCCCTGAGACTCAGATCTGTGCAAGGCCCACCTCATGGGACACTGGCCCCAAGCAGTAGAAGGCAATCACCTAGAACATAGCTCCACCCCCTTCTCCAGCTATCTGAGAAGCAGTCAGGAGGGCTAGCCATGGCTGTGCCCTTCATAAAGCCCCTCCATTCGCTTTAAAATAATGGCAGTACTTGAAACCAGAGTAAGTTGTTTTCCCAGAGTTTTGCTCCCTGGGCTCAATGAGCCTTCGCTGATGGCTGACCAGGAGAGATGCTCATCCATCCTTAACCCGTTCACCTTATCTCTCTAGCCTCCGTCTAAACGGCAGGCTATGAACCAAGAAGGATATCAGGCTCCTTCCCACGCCTCTAGCCTGTTAGTGGACAGTGGCCTCTGGTTCCTTAAGCTAGAGGACTGGGCCCAGGAGGTCTCTTTAGGGACACAGTTCATGCTGTCATTGATTTGTTGGTTCCTTTGTAGACCCTACAAGCTCCCCAGGCTCAGTGCCCTGACCGAGGGAAGACAAGCCGTGTGGTAGCCCTGAGGGACAGCTCCAGGTTATTGCAAGTGAAAACTTTCAGTCTAGGAAAACCCAAAAGCCTTTTGTGTGTCCTTTAAGAATGCCATGGACAAGGGATGTTTAAAAAGGTTTTCCACAATCCCCCTCTCTTTCTCTTTGGGAAGCTTAGTTGGTGAATTCCTCTATAGATTATTCCTCTGTATCAGGTTTGAATCCTTTCTGGAGAACCCGGTGTAAGGACAGATTTGCATATCTATGAGGTATTAATGGCTGGTTTCTTTACATATTCATGCATCTCAAATAACAACACATTTGAGAACAAGGCCCACTAAAGGGTCTTATTTTAAATAGGAAGTTCAAACAACTTCCTTCCTACTTTCCCTGACAGCACAAGAAGCTCAAGGAAGGCCCATCTGGTGGCCTAAAATGACCTTTAAGGTTCCTCCAAGCCAGCCCCTGCCACGGGTCTTTATGGGATTCTAAATCACACCAGTCCTTAAAAGGTCTAGAAACAAACACACGGAGATGTGCAGATGAGAGGTTAGCAGGGCCTTCCTCAAGTACACAGGACCTCAAGCACCAGAGACCCAGTAAAGTGCAGAGAGGCTAGAGGCTAAAGGACGGGCACAGAGGCTAGAGAGACCAAAGGCTCCCCAGTGCCTGCTGCCCTGCTGCCCACAGCACTGAGTAGGACAATGCCAGAGCGAGACGGATCTGAGAATTTCAGCTGTCACCTCAGTCCAGCTGCACCAGCATTTCATGCCACAACCTCCTTTTTAGCCCTTACTCTCTGTGGCTTGCCTCCTTATCCTACCTAAATGTCTCAGAACATTTGTTTGTTTGTTTGTTTGTTTGTATGCTGCCCAGTTAGAACATAGGAGTACACATCTTCACCCTGCCTACGAGGCGTTCCTCTCTCCAGACACACATCTGCTGCACTCCTCTTAAGCCTGTGTCTTGTCGTCTAGCTCTCATCTTTATCCTCCCCTCTTCTTAAGTCTCAGTCACAACCATCTGTAGCTTTAACAATCTCTAAAGCCAGCGTGCCCTAACAGGATCCCAGCTAATCCCTCCCAAAGTCTTCACCCGCCTCGTGTTTTTTCTTTTCGAAGTCCATCTAATGACCAAATAAATCTTTATTCTCCTGCTTCCCTCCCACTCCTAATCTAATTAGCTGAAATGGTAGTGGGTACCACACTGCCACTGTTGGCAGCAGGCTATTACATTTGCTCTTTGCTAATGTCTGGCAGCTGTCTGCTAATGTCTGGAAGGGTGAGGAATCATTTTAGGAGATACATTCTCAACTCTACCAGGTCCCACACTTGAACACTGTAAATACTTCACTCGAAAGAAGAAAATAGCTGATTAGAAAAACAACAACAGGCAGTGTAGCCTGGGATCAGACTGGTCCAGCCTCCATCTGTGCCCAGAGCCACAGGCAGAGCCAGCACACTGCCATCAGAACTTGCGGTCTGCCCGCAGAGAGCTGAGCACCCAGAGGAGATGCAGGAATGCTCTCCCTCCTGAGCCTATGGGTGATTCCACACTCTCTCCATCTGGGAAGAGACCTCCTGGAACTCTCAGGGTGCAGATAGCAAGGAACCACTTGGGTCTGTACCCTTGAGGCCTCCATCTGCATCCAGAGCTAGAGTTAGTCCATAACCATCGGAACTCAATGCTTGCCCATTAATAAGAGAGACAAGCTCCGTTCAGAGAAAATGAGATTAACTGACATCAAAGATAAAAAGATGGCAAGAGGCAAGGGCAAGAATCTAAGCAACAGAACCAAAGACCTCCACATAAAACCAGGTACACTGAAACTAATAGAACAGAAAGTGGAGAAGAGCTTAGAACACATAGACTCGGAAAATTTTCCTGAAAAGAACACCAGTGGCTTATGCTCTAAGATCAAGAATCGACAAATGGCACCTCATGAAATCGCAAGGCTTCTGTAAGGCAAAGGACACTGTCAAGAGGACAAAATGGCATCCAATAGATTGGGAAAAGATCTTTACCAATCTTACATCTGATAGAGGGTTAGTATCCAATATATACAAAGAACTCAAGAAGTTGGAATCTAGAAAATCAAATAATGCTATTAAAAATGGGGTACAGAACTAAACAAAGAATTCTCAACTGAGGAATATCAAATGGCTGAGAAGCACCTAAAGAAATGTTCAACATCCCTAGTCATCATGGAAATGCAAACCAAAACATCCCTAAGGTTCCACATCACACCAGTCAGAATGGCTAAGATCAAAAACTCAGGTGACAACAGATGCTGTCTAGGATGTGGAATAAGAGGAACACTCCTCCACTGTTGATGAGGTTGTAAGCTGGTACAACCACTTTGGAAATCAGTCCGGTGGTTCCTTAGGAAATTGAACACAGTACTACCTGAGGACTTGGCATATACCCAAAAATGCTCCAACATCTAACAAGGAAAAGTTTCAGGTGAGTCTCATCTCAAGAAACCAGATGGACAGTAATGAAGAACATCTGTTTTTTACTTTTTTCCTCTCAATACACCACACACACACACACACACACACACACACGCACACGCACACGCACACATACATACACACACACACACACACACACACACAGTTATATGATCTGTGACAGAGGTAAAATACAAGCATAGTAACATTAGCTGATGGGCTGGGGTTAGGCCGGTGGTACAGCACTTGTCAAACAGGAGCAAAGGCCCGTATTCCATCCCAGCCCCATGAACGCAAACAATGGAGTCCTGATATTTTTTTAGGGGGAGGGGTGGGAAGCTATGATACTTCTCCCTCAGTGCTACAGGGAAATCCAGATGCACAGGCTGCCTCAAGGGCTAAGATAGGAATAAGGACAGACATTAGAAGTGATTGGAGGCTTCCCTGGCTTTGTGGCTGTGTGAGCATGCCTCTTCTTTCTAAGACAGACATTTGTGAGAACCCATGCCAGCCATTCCCTCTCTTGTCAGGTCACCTGGAGCTGAGCACAATACTCTTGAACAGTCATGATCTGTGCAGTCAAGGTGACCTTGAAGATGTGTCCTGGCAAACACCAGCCACCTCTGCCTAACAGCCAGGCAGCTGCAGAAGCACACTGGGGCATGCTGTGCTGAGAGAGAATGATGTTGTGCCTCAGGTATGATATTCCTGAGGCAGTATACATGCGTGGCGCATCACGTGACCTGGTAACAGTGAATGAATAACGACTGGGTGGGTGGTGATGGCGGAGGTATGTCATTAAAACGAACGGGGAAATAATGGGTGAACAGAACCTCAGGCCTGTCATGGCCGTTTAGCCTTCCGTGCTTCTGAGGAATATTTATGAGTATTCTCACGTCTGCTGATCAAAACCAGAAGGAGAAACATGCCGAGGGTGAGCCAAGGTGTCCATCAAATGGAGCCGGTAATGAGGAAGGATGCAGAGTGTAAAAGCTCCATGCTCTGCTGTCGCTCACCACTCTGTGACGGGAGCTGTAAGATCACTCGGCGGCCCCATCTTCTCATCTGTGAGATGCAGTGGTGATGCCCTCTGCCCCTCATGGCGGTAGGCGAACAGTTCATGCAGAGATCCCAGGATGCTTGACACATCAAGGAGGTCAGAACCTGCACCCCCATCTACTGGGGAGGTTAAATGAGTTTAACACTCCCACGTATGGTGAGACCCTAAAGGTAATGTTGACTTCTATGTCTTACACGGGGACCCTCCAAGTTTCAGTGTTAGGGGGAAATGTAGCAAGATGCTTGACAGATGGCAGTTATGTGCATAATAGACGGATAATGAGAAGAAAGAGGAGAGATGGCTCAGTCGCTAAAGTGCTTACTATGCAAGCAAGAGTCCCGAATCCATATCCCCAGCGCTCACATGAGAACTGGGCTGGGCAGTGTGTGTCTATAAACCTAGCGTTTGGGAGGAACAGACAGAAGGATTCCTGAAGATGACTTAGCTTGCTGGGGAGCTGCACATTCAGAGAGAGAGCCTGTCTGAAGATAAATAAAAGGGAACAACCATGGAGACATAGGAGCTCATCCTGTCCTCTACCTCATGGATAGACATGTGCACACAGGAACATGCTGACCTGCACACACACACACACACACACACACACACACACATGAACACACACTCATACACACATACACACACATGCACACACATATGCACACACACACGCATGAACACATACATACATACATACACACATACACACATACACACACATGCACACACATATGCACACACACACACACACACACACACACACACACACACACACCCAACAAACAGCAACAAGAATACATGCATAAGAAAGAAATGTAGACAGACATTCATTTCTCATCAGCAAAAGACAGAAAATGCCCCACAACAGCCTGATCTGTATGCATTCTGTTTTCCCAACACAGGTGGGTGCTCCAGACAGTGACACGAGAGAGAGGACATCTCAGACCTGAAATGTGACCCTGGTGTCCACTGCAGGTGTTAACAACAGCAGAAGGTAAACGGTGCATGAGAAATGACACCCGGGTTTGTTCTCAGGCTTCGACACACATCTGCACCCCCATACACACAAATGAAGAATAAATAAAAATCACTGCGACAGTGCCTCTCAACATCAACATTCTCTGGGAGGCCTGGCTTACTCAGCACAGTTTCTTATTCCATTGACCCAGCAGCCATGCTCCTGTTCAAACACCTTCGTGTCCGTATGCTCTTAGTTAATCACCCAAGAGTAGAGGGAGCTGAGGCAGGGTTGGGAGAGGAGGTTGGGCAGTGACTGGGAACTGGTCTGCATCTCAGCTGGTCTCTGCCAACTCACAGTTTACCCAAGGAACAAAGCAGTGGGTTGCCCCACTTCAACAGTACCGGTAAGCTGGCTCTCCTGAGTCCTAGCTTGCAAACACACACACACACACACACACACACACACACACACACACCTCTCATGGCTCAGCACACCCACAGAGCATCCTTGCAGCTTCCAGATTCCCTGGGCTTGCTCTGCACCAGTAGTAGTACCAGTACAGTAGTAGCCTTTAGTCAAGGCTGGGCCACCCATTTTCGTCCACAGAATCTCCCTTCTTTAGCCACAGCTCCCTTGACAGTGCCTGAATTCACTCTGGTGGGTCCCCCTTCTCCCAGAGACCTACAGATCAGAGGCATTGGAGCTGGAAATGGACATTTCTTCCACTCTGCCAGTGGCACAAAACACAGTTTGTGGCCTTCGCTAAGTACACAGAGTCCATCCATCGCTCTAGCATGTGTGCCCTGTGGATGCAGCAGGAATGGGGCACCCTGGTAATGCTCACGCACGTGGTACCTGGCCATGGAATGCCAGCATGCCTGCATGGCGTATTTGAGGGGCAGAAGGACAACGTGCTGGGTGTTAAGATAAGAAAGATGTGGAGGAGAGGCAAGTGAGCTCAGCCCTACCTGGTCAGCCAGATCTCCAGGGGGCCGCTCCTCGAATAGGCGGATCTTATCCTCCAGGTTCTTCTTCAGAAGGTCTGCCTTGCCTCTGCCTTTGGAACGCAGCTTTCTTGCCTTGGACTGTTGGGGAGAGACAGGTCAGAGGTGACGTTGGCTTCTTCCCAAACCAAAAGAGATGCATTCGTATGGCTAAACCAGCACATTTCCACCCCAGGCCATGGTGCTAGAGAGACACTCAATTGTGTGACAACTGCTGCATAAGTGGATTTCTGCAGAGGCCACACGGGGCTGGCACCTGACTAGGCTACAAAACGTGTTGCAGGCAGAGGAAGCAGAGACTGCAAGAGCTTCTTCTGTTTGGCTCGCTAGAGACGGAGGTTGAGCCTAGGCTGGGAGATGCAAAGGTCCCGAGGAGGTCTAAGGACTGAGCTAAACAGAGCACAACACCAGGACAGGATGTGGACAGGCCTAGAAGAGCTGTAGCTCAGGTCGGGTCCATCCTGTGCTGGTCCACAGGGCTCTGGATAATGAACATTCATGATAGGTGTCACTAAAGGTGACTGTCAGTTCTCAGCCTTTGGGCCAGAGGCCCCCCTTTTCAGGGCTTAGCCACACTCAACTTGTCTCTGTGTCACATGCCAAAGGTCCTTTTGGATGCTTGATTCAGAAAGAGGTGTGAGCTGAAGGGAAGGGTAACTGGTCCAGATACCTTGTGCAATGCTCGGGAGAAGCAGAGGTTAATACTCATGGCTGCAGGTGGTCGCTGCTCTTACTGGGCCTGGCACCAATGTGGTCTACTGCAGATTTTAGGATAAAACAAGCTGAGAAGCCCTAGGAGAGTTCAGAGGCCAGCATGGCTGGAGAAAAATGGATATGGGGAAGGAGGTGATTAGAACTGAGGGAGCCCACAGTCACCTCTGCAGTGAGCAGTCCAGACAGACGCAGCCCCTACCTGCTGCTCAGGTGCAGCCAGAGCCTGGTCCAGTTTCCGAAACTCTGCTTCCCGCCAGGACGTCTGCATCTGCTGCTGCAGTACTCTCGCACGGACTCTGGGGAGGGCCAAGCTCCGGTCTAGCTGGGTGAAGCAGCCCTGGGCCGCCTGCCTCACCCGGAGCAGGTCTTCTTCAGACAGTGAGATGGCCGTGCAGCAGAGCTTCCTGGGAGGGGACAGGAACCATGGACAACCGGGTCACAGACAACATGGCAAGGAATTTGGAGAGAGGCTATAGGCATAGCATCTCTGAGCTAAATCCCTGACCAGAGCAAAGAACTTTAGATGCTTATCCATGCCTTTGTATGAGTGTTTCCTGAGGGTCTAGTGTATGTGGTGCATTGTCTAACACTGATACATCGTAAGACAAATGAAGCACTGTCCACCCAGCCTCACAAGCATCGTGTCATAAGTGCAGAGGAGGGATGTTTACTTCCCATGAGCACAGGTCTAGCACGGAGTCCTTCATAAAGAAAGGAAATCAGAGCAGATGTGCAGCTTGGCCTCTATGTGGGTCTCAAACAACCGGAGAGGGGGCAATCCCAAAAGTTGTTGCCCTGCATTGGACATGTTCTTCTAGCTGGGCTGCCTTGTCTGGCCTCAGTAGAAGAGGATGCACCTGGCCTCGAAGTGACTTGGGGATCCCTCCACCCACTCAGAGAAGGGGAGGGGAGATGGGGGAAGGACTGTGGGAGAAGGTGATGGGGTAGGGGGACAGTGAGCAGGATGTAAAGTAATTAAGTTTAAAAATAAAGAAAAAGAGGGCTGGAGAGATGGCTCAGCAGTCAAGAGCACTGACTGCTCTTCCAGAGATCCTGAGTTCAAATCCCAGCAACCCCATAGTGTCTCACAACCATCTGTAACGGGATCTGATGCCCTCTTCTGGTGTGTCTGAAGACAGCTCAATGTATTCATTCATATACATAAAATGGATAAACAAATCTTTTTTTTTTTTAAAGGAAAAGAAAAATTGAGAGATCGGTGACTCATTTAACTACCCTGTCCATGCTGGGCACACACACTGGGTGCCTGGGTGCTGAGGACAGAACTGAGTCTTCCAGATGATCTGTTCAAAGATCAACACCACACCACTCTAGGGATGAGGCATATTTAGAAATGGAGTCACTACAAATAAGAGAAGTTTAAATTAGATGGTGCTGGAGAAGAGTCAACCCAGAGTAAGAGCAGTGTCCCTATCAGTGTGCAAGGTCCAGCCAGGAGGGAGACCTTAAGGCAGAGAAAAGAAATGATATGTCTATGAATCAAGAAATGCCAAGAGTTGGCAACAATGACTGGAACTAAGGAAAAAAAAAAAAAAAAACAAGGAGGGGAGCATCCCCTGAACCTCTAGAGAGGATGTGGTCCTGCACTTATCTCCCTCCTGTCCGTGGCTTTAAGCCAAGGTTTCGCTGCAGGGCTGTGGAAACCATGGGATCAGATACTGGCTACCTCATTGAACCCCACCCCAGCCTTGAACGTCAGAGAATGAGCAATGCTGGAAGATGTCCTTCCTTGTCCCACTTTGGCCAGCCTGCCTTTATTCACATCCTTCAAACATTTTTCTGTGCAGCAAGCAAGGTTTGCCTGGTTTTCCCTAGTGTTCTGTCAACATAAGCTACTTGTGAGCTACAGGGATTCTGTCATGAACAGAGATTACTCTCATCGGCCTTCTTTTTCCCCCCTTTTAAAAAATTTGGATATATTTTATTTACATTTAAATGTTATCCCCATTTCCTGTCTTCCCTCCATAAACCCACTATCCCCTCCCCACTCCTCCTGGTTTTATGAGGGTGCTCCCCACCTTCCCACCCTGACATTCCCCAACACTGGGGCATCGAGTCTTGGCAGGACCAAGGGCTTCTCTTCCCACTATTACCCAACAAGGCCAGCCTCTGCTACATATGCAGCTGGAGCCATGGGTCTGTCCATGTGTACTCTTTGGATAGTGGTTTAGTCCCTGGGAGCTCTGGTTGGTTGCTATTGTACTATGTTCATAGCAGCTTTATTTAAAATAGCCAGAAGCTGGAAAGAACCCAGATGTCCTTCAACAAAGGAACAGATACAGAAAGTGTGGTACATTTACACAATGGAGTACTACTCAGCTATTAAAAACAATGACTTCATGAAATTCTTAGCCAAATGGATGGAACTACAAAATATTATCCTGAGTGAGGTAACCCAAATCTCATCAGCCTTCCTGCAGATTTGCCCTGTGGCCAGAAGAAAGCAGGTATGTGTGAGCAGAATTCTGTCCCGCTGGGACTCAGCACTGAGCTGGCAACCTGGTTTGGGCTCTGTGGGTAGAACTCAACAGCTCTGTTTCTCAGCATCGGTTTCCCCTTTTGCTCTGTGGGTTTGCCTCAGCCCACCTGGTTTATAAACGTGTGTTTCAAACCACAGCAAAAAGCCATTTTTACTTAATGCCTCAGAAATTCAGGTCACAACCCTCAGGATCTCAAATCAGCCAAGCTTGGAAGCAGCTGGCAGCGTGAGCTTGTGGCTTGACCCTCCTTAACCCCTGGAGAAGTCATAAGAGTTTGCTAATGGCAAAGTGAGATAACCCATTACTCCATAAATGGCTAACTCCATGCTGGCCTTGGAAACACTCCCTGCAAGACAGGTCCAAATAAAGTAGAAGGAAACAGTCATTGGGTAATGGGGAAGTCACATGAAATTTAAACGCGTCAAAGAATCCTGCACCAACAGAACTGTGGGAAGGTCCAGGCTGAGCATCAGTGGGTATAAGAAGTGGCCTTTGAGGATCTCATTTGTACTGTGCAGAGGACACAGTGTCTTGTGTCCCTGAGTAAAAAAGCAACAACTATCCAGAAACTAGAAAACAAAAGAAGCCAGGCTTACAAAGGAGGTCAACTGGGGCCAACCCGGAGACTGCTTAATGCAAACCAGATAGTATTACTAGCGACAAGGAAGGTGGCTCAGTGGGCAAGAACATTTGCCATACAGTCATGAAAACCTGAGTTCAAATCCCCAGCAGCCATGTAGAAAGCCGGGTATGGCTGTGTGTAACTGGGGCAGTCACCAGCAGGTCCAGAGAGCTTGCTGCCCAGCCAGCCCAGCAGAAATGGTGAAGCTTCCAGTTCAGTGAAAGACCTTTTCTTAAGGAAATAAGGTGGAGAGTGAGGGAGCACACCCAGCCTCTTCAGATGTCACATGGGTACATACACACACTCATGCACATGCATGCACGCACACACACACACACACACACACACACACACACACACACACACACACACCAGAAACACATACCTCAACACAGGCACATGCACATGTGCATGCACACCCCCCAAATATACACACTACACAGGTATATACATACATGCCCACCACACATCTCTCTCTCCCTCCCACCCCCCTACCCCCCACCACACTAGTCTGAACACACCTGGCCTGTTCTCCTGGCAGCAAGGTTGGTTTCTGGGAAAAGCCCTATGCAGAAAACCTTGAGCAACTTCCTCCAGGGAGGACAGTTACAAATAGGCACTGTGTCACTCAGTGTCTACTCACAGGTCCCCAAGGGCAGCCCAGGCTCTTGCATCACACCCTTCAGATGACATCATGCAGTGCAGAAAGCATCCCCAAGAGATTCAGTACCATCGCCTCATTTTACAGGCAAAAAGGCGAGGCCATGAGCACTTTAGCATCTTTCCCACATCCACACAGAAGGCAGCATCCAGTTTAGACACAGGTCTCTCCATCTACACAGCCATGGCCGTTCTCGCCATGAATGCAGCTCCCCCCATCTCCCCCACCAAAGACCCAATGCTTTGTGAACCCTTATTACACGCCAAAGACCCCCTTCTGAGCCAAGCCAAGTCTGAGCTGGCACAAGTAGCTGCCACGTGTTACAGGAAGGGTGGCTGTCAGACCCCTGGGTTATGCCACCAACTGTCCCATTGCTTTTGCAGCTGTGTCTAGCCCACCCCGTGCAGCTTCTGGTGATAAGGCAGGAGTGTCGGTCATTGTGGGTTGTTCTGTCCTATAGGAGTCACTGCATGCTTCTGCGTGAAGAGGTGACAATAAGTAGCTCAAATTATGCGTGAGTGGATGGCATGCCAGGCCAAACCAGTGCAGAGTGGTATCAGGACTGAGTCTGTGGCTGTGCCATGTGTTACCTGGATGCCTGCTGTCGTAGAGTAGGTAGAGAGGGTCTGAAAAACATGCAAGCCACCAGACACACTCTCCAAGGTCCCCAAGCCAGACAGCACATCTCTTTTGTTTTTGTTCTGTGCGGCAGGGTCTCACTATGTAGCCCAGGCTAGCTTCAAGCTCACGATCTCTGCTGGCTCCGAATGCCAGGGTCACAGGAGCAGGCCACCACACTTGGCAAGGCAGCATTTCTTTCTTTCTTTTTTACTTACTTCCCGTGATCCATTGTGAGTGCATGTTTTGTGTGCAGGTACAGGTACATGTGTGTGAACATGAATGTGGGGACCGGAGGTTGACTGTATTCAGCTCTTTGATTGGGTTCTGAGGATTCCCAATCACACGTGTGCAACATGCACTTAGCCACACCAGCCACCCCCCCCCCCAGCCCTTGCTGGGCCTTTATTGTGAGACATGGCATCACATAGCCTAGGTTGGCCACACTCTGGCTGATTTCCCTGCCTCCACTTCCCAAGTGCTGGAATTCCAGGCCTGACTCCCACACCCAGCTGTTACAACACTTCCTATGGAGGGACCAGGCACAATTCATTCACCGACAACCCACTGGATGATTCCGATAGGTCTATGGCCCACCCCTCCCGCAGAATCTGGGTTACCCACCCTTCTGGCCGACAGTACATCATCTCATGATGACCCTGCAGGTCACGTGTGATCCTGTGTGACTTACAGGCCCAGTGTGCATGACTAATAAACGCTGCAGATTTTATTAGTCTGGGCACGGCATCGGCATCATATGCTCAGCCATCCTGCCTCTCCCTCCTGCAAGGACGACTCCTTTCCCAGTGTGGTGGGGAAGGGTCAGGAGTGTCAGCCACTCCGGAATGCTGTGTCCTACAGGAGAAGTCACTGCATGGCTCTGCGTGGAGAGGGACTCTGAGTTAGTGGGGCGGCACACAAGTTGTCATCACTCACGTGAATACCAAGTGCTCCCAATGCCTCAGCTCTGCCTGCTCTTCTGTGCAGGCCTCGGGTGCATTCTGTTGCAGCCTCTGCCTCACACCCTGCACCAGCTCCTGGCCTCGCTCCCTCTCCTCTGCCTCCAGCTGCGCAGTGCGGGCCGCAGACTCCCGGCTATGCTCCTCTAAGATCTGCTGCAGGAAGAGCCAGGGAGCACTACGCTTCAGCAGCTCCTGAGTCATGGCCGTGCTCTGCAGGCGCCTCAGCTCCTCCGTGGCTTTCTCAGACAGTGACACAGTCAGGACCCGGAGGTCGTCCAGGGCAGCCTGGTCCAGCCGTTCCTGCAGCTCCTCCAGGGCGGCGGTGTGCTCCGCCATCACACATCTCCACTGGTGCAGGTACTGGACTGCATCCTCCGCGGTGCTGCAGGCCTCGCCTAGGGACACCTGCTCCTTCTGCTGCTCTTTGTGCTGGCGGGGAATGTGAGAAAGGACAATTGAATGGGCAGGACCCACGGCTGCAGGAATCGGGGTTCAGAGAAGCAGCACTTTCTTTACCAACTTTCAGGGACACTGAAGGTATATGTACAATCTTGTTCCCAACAATTTAGAAAACTGCTGGGCACAACCAAACCCCAGGCTCTGGCGGTATTGGCCTGTCACCCCAGATGCCTAAGAGACTGAGGCAGGAGGATTATAAATTTAAGGTCAGCCTGGGCAACATGTTGCATCAAAGTAAAGAGGAAAAGTTAAAAGAGGACCGGGGATGCAGCTGACTCTTGGTTCAGACCTCAGCAACCCCTCTCCTACACACACACACACACACACACACACACACACACTCAATGCACGCACACATTAAAATTCATGTTTGACAAGCAGCTATATATAACTAAAGACTAAGAGGTAGCCAGCCCTCCAGGGCTCTAGCCTGACCCTCCCATCCACAAGTCATGTTTTATCCCTCTGCCTCTGTTTCTTGATCTGTCCAATGGAAGTAGGAATAGCACCTACACTACAGTAGAGACCTTTAGGAGTTGCTCAATACACGCTCAACACTTAGGAAAATGCCTATGGCAGAGCCTGTGGCAATGCACACTTGCTGTTAGCCCTACTATGTGTCTGGCATGTGGTCACTAAAATTAGGATATGGGAGTAGGGAAGTCAATGTCAGCATAAGGACCTCCTTGGTGACCAACATCTGGTACTAAGGCTCTACAGGAGGAAAGATCTGCATAAAGATGTCCATCTTGGTATCACCTGTGACAGGGGGTCCACAGGCTCCATTCTATTTAAAAGCATGAGCAATGTTCTTCCATCTGCTCATGCTGTAACCAGTGGGGCCATTCATCCAGTCCTCCAATATATTTTTAATCAATTCTTTATTGACTTGTCCGGCCATGTCCGTGGCATTGGGAACACAACATAGAGCCTCTGTGGAGCTACTATACTTCGGAGTCACTCACAACACTTATCAAAAGTAACTGCTAAAATAACATCTGTGAGGGGGCCCTGCCTTCAGCCAGCTCCCCTGCAGCCCTAGCCTCACCCCTCCACAGACTCCAGCCCCGTTCTGCTCTCTGCCAAACACAGTAGTGCACTCTGATCTTCGTGGTGCTCAAACGTGGAAGCCTGTGCTCTCCTGCTGCTGCAGCTTTGCACTCTTTCCTCTTGCCTGCTTCAAAGGTCTGTTTGTCCTCATGTCCCATCCATGCTCTGGAGAGCCTTCCCTAATAAAGGAGTGACTGTCACTATTGCACCTCGTAAGGATTAAAGATGTCATCTTTTCTAATACACAGAACTAATTAAACATAAGGAAGTCAGGACCTGTCATCATCCTCTGATTCCCTTCCAGTGCAGACATTACGAGTCTACCGCAAACTGCTATACGGAGACACAGAATGGTCCTTCACATAGCATTCTAAGAAGTCATTACTAATCAACCACAGATGGCAGATCATGACACCATCTCTGAGCATCATGTGCTGTAGGCAGTGTCTGTGACTCTGTGGAAAGGGCTCTCTAGGGATGAAGAGCACAGTGCCTCGCATACCTTTTGCAGAAGCTCTCGCCGTCTCTTGGTTATCAATTTTTGGTGGAGCCTTTTCTTTTCTTGTTTTAGGTCGTTGTCCAGCTTCTGTTTTATGGAAAAGGTTTCTGTCTGTGCACGCTCCAGCAGCATTTCCATCTGATCTTCATCCAAGTAGCCAGCCCTACATGGAGAAGATAGAAAGCTAGGGAGTGTAGGCTCCTTCCCTCCCCTCCACAGCCTGGACTGCTATATGACTGGGTTTGTGGTTTTTATTAGGTTGGTCTCAAGCTGGGAAACCCCCAAGAGGAGAGGTGGCTGCTGAAACAAGTATGTTACCAGTAGGGTAAAGGCAGAGTGCAAGAAGATGGAAGGAGAAAGATCTGATGGATCAATCCCCCCATTGATGCCCAACAAGGCCATCCTCTGCTACATATGCAGCTGGAGCCATGGGTCCGTCCATGTGTATTCTTTAGATAGTGGTTTAGTCCCTGGGAGCTCTGGTTGGTTGGTATTATTGTTCTTATGGTTTTGCAAACCCCTTCAACTCCTCTAATTCTTTCTCTAACTCCTCCACTGGGGACCTCCATAAGTTCTCAGTTCTATGGTTGGCTGCGAGCATTCCACCTCTGTATTTATTATGTTCTGACAGAGCCTCTCAGGAGACAGCTATATCAGGCTCCTGTCAGCAAGCTCTTCTTGGCATCAGCAATACTGTTTGGGTTTGGTGGTTGAATATGAGTTGGATCCCCAAGTGGGGAAGTCTCTGGATGGTGTTTCCTTCAGTCTCTGCTCCAAGTTTTGTCTCTATACTTCCTTCTGAGAATATTTTTGTTCCCCTTTGAAGGACTGAAGCACCTCATTTGGTCGTCCTTCTTGAGTTCACCCACCTAGGCATATACCCAAAAGATGCTCTAACATAAAACAAAGGCACATGTTCTACTATGTTCATAGCAGCCTTATTTAGAATAGCCAGGAGCTGGAAAGAACCCAGATGCCCTTCACCAGAGGAATAGATACAGAAAATGTAGTACACTTACACAAGGAGTACTATTCAGCTATTGTAAACAACGAGTTCATGAAATTCTTAACCATGTTCTAGACAGACCATACACCATGTAAACTCAGACTGTTTCCAGCCTATGGCATTCTGTGGTAGCAACAGAAAAGAGACATTTCCAAAATGTGGGTAACACCAAACTCATGAGGTCTCAAGGAGAGCAAACTTACAGTATGAAGGATCAACCCCCCCTCCTTGAGCCTCACAGCTCACTGTGTGTGTGTCAGCTACACCATCTCTGCCCTCCCAATGGATTCCATGTCAGCACCTGAGTCCTTCACCTTTTAATTGGAACTGAGTTACAGCATCTACTCGGGCAAGTGGAGGGACGTCCCAGCTTCTGTGACCCATGAGCCAGTCCCTATACTGACTCTCCTAAAGTCTGTCCCAGTGTTTCTACTTGTCCTAGTGTCAAGCACTACTTGACAGGTGTGTGCTTCTGCTACCATTTCCCGAAGCCTGTCTGCACCCCTTGGCTGTGTCCCCAGGTGCTACACTCACCAGACAATGCTGATGGAATGGGAGAAGAAGGAACAGAAGCAGGTGCTTTTAGAATGCAAGTCTGTGGCTGTAGCTGAAGTGGCTGCTGTTCAAAATGAGGACTTCCAGCTCAGACCCTAACACTGACAAGAAAAACTGGGCATGGGAGCATGCATCTGTCGCCCCAGGCAGAAGAGGGGGTGGGGTAGTGGTGGTGGTGGTGAGGTGGGTAGAGATAGCTGAATCCCAGGAGCTTTTTGGCTACGCAGGATAGCCAATCTCTTGACTCCAGATTCAGTGAAAAAAAAATCCTGTCTTAAATAGTAAAGTCAGAAGCCAGACAGTAAAACACTGAGGACCAGCTCCCAACCCCTATATGTGCACACACCACGCCACCCCAACCAAAAAAAAAAAAAAGACAGACAGACAGAAAGACTAGGGAGAGGGAAGGGGGAGAGGGAAGGGGAAGGGGGAAGGGGGAGGAGGAGGAGATAGGGAGGGAAAAGGGGGAGGGGAGGAGAAAGGCAGGGGAAGGGGAAAGGAGGAAGAAGGGGGTTGGGAGAGGGAGGAAGAGAGAGAAGAAGAGGAAGAGGGAGAGGAAGTTCTATGCCCGGTATTTAAGACAGAATTTAAAATAAGAAGTATGATGGCCTTCCCAGGAAACCACTCAGGGCAGCCAAGCAGCTGCTGTTTCTTCAGGCTGAGGCCAGGAGCCCTCCTTTCACTTCAGTGAGCATTAATTAGGAATGCCAAGCAGACTGCAGTGATAAATCCATTATTACCTCAAGACGGGCAGCGTCTACCTAATCTGCATCTTATTGAATCTTTATTAACCACAGCAGGAAGCTTCAAAGTCCCTTTAACACAACCTAAGGTGTAGAACCAATTCACAAAACCATGCTTGGTCACGGGCAGGCCAACTTCACAGTTCCTGCTTGTTTCAGACCTAGAGAACGCATCTCTCTGTTTACAAGGAGGCTGTCTCAGAGCATGGCTGGGCAAAGACTGTGATAAGAGACAAGGGGGGAGCTTCTGGGAGCCCTACTTAGCAGGACTCACCTTATCCTGCATAGTCAGCTCAAGACACTTGTGTATCATACCCAACTTTGAGGGTGGGGCGGGGGGGGGCTGTCCCTACCCACAGTCAATGTCATCCTTCATAGATTTATCCAGAAAAAGTGGTTCAAAATTTGCTCCTTCAAACAGCCCAAGACAAGAGCATGAAGCCATGAGTCAGAGCTGGCAGAAGCTGAGCGGTGGGGACACTGGGTAGGGCGGGGACATCGCTCTATCACACGGTTGTCTTGACTACCATGCATGTTTTATAAAAGTCTACTGAGAGGGAATTTTACCTCACGATGAACCGGACAACGGCATTCAGCCAAGGCTGACTTCAGGGACTGGTTTTGGGAGCAGGTCAGCCTCCCTCTGGTGTTGGGCAGAAAGAAGGGGAGAGTGTCTCTGTGTCCCCAGCAAGGCTGCACGCTCTTACCTCTCGTGCTTATGGATGAGGCTTGTCAGCTGCGTGGCTGCAGTGCTCAGCAGCCCTTGCACGCGGGTCTCCATGGCCTGCAGTCTCTGGACCAGGTACTCCCTGTGGCCAAACCTCTTGCTGAGATGGTACCGCTTGGTGGCCTGGAAGAAGTCCATCAGCTCTTCTATACTCTCCTGGTTGACAAAATAGGATGCATGCCTTATTAGAATGCTAAGAAATGTCTCTGCGGACATCTAAGTATGACTTTCTGTTTTGGAAGACAGTTTGCAGACCGCCATTGGGGTGAAGACCTTGATGTCCCATGCTGTGACAAAGGCTATTAGGAGAAGATATGAGAATATGAATACGAGGGGTCTGAGAAGTGCCCTGGTGACCAGGGGCAAGCACTGCCCCCAATGCAACATATCTGCACCACCACACAGGACCCAACGTTCACAGCCCAGCTGCGGATGCCCCGTAGCCTTACACTGTGGGACAAGTGTTGATGTTCTAGGGTGAATCAGCCTCCTACCTAGACAGCTGTCTGAGTCAGGGTTTCTATTCCTAAACAAATCATCATGACCAAGAAGCAAGTTGGGGAGGAAAGGGTTTATTCAGCTTATACTTCCACACTGCTGTTAATTATTAATGGAAGTCAGGACAGGAACTCAAACAGGTCAGGAATCAGGAGCTGATGCAGAGGCCATAGAGGGATGTTACTTACTGACTTGCTTCCCCTGGCTTGCTCAGCCTGCTTTCTTATAGAACCCAGGTCTACCAGCTCAGGGATGGCACCACCCACAATGGGCTGGGCCCTCCTGCCTTGATCACTAGTTGAGAAAATGCCTTACAGCTGGATCTCATGGAGGCATTTCCTCAACTGAGGCTCCTTTCTCTGTGACAACATCAGCTTGTGTCAAGTTGACACAAAACCAGTCAGTACACCAGCCCCATGGTGGCTCAGGTGACAAAAGAAACAGGGCAGAATGTACAAAGAACAGCAGAATGGAGTTATAGTAACACTTGCTGGCTCAAGTCTGTGTATCCTCTGGGCTATCTCTAGGGAACATCACTCTGAGCCTCCCCCTGCCCATTTTAACTGAAGGAGAGAATCAGTGTTCCCAGTCTACGGACAAGGAGACCGTAGTACACATCACACTGCCGGAAATGGCTGAGCAGAACCATGCTGCTGGGAGTACCTCAGCAGGAACCTGAGGTCAGAAATCTGAGTCTGGGTTCTGGACACTATGGTCCTGGAGAGCTGTCCTCCAAACTGGGCATCCCAGTAACAATACTCAGCTTTCACTGGCATCCCAGTAACAATACTGGTCCCTTCAGAGCAGCTGCAGCAGTGGCCACCCCAGCAGGCAATGCTGCCCCTCTCTGTGGAGACAGTGAATATACAGTGGCTAGACAATCCCCCTTCCATATAATCTATGACCCGTCTATGCTCTAAAATGTGAGGACTGGCACTATCTGTTCAGGAGGATGAAGCAAAGATGGCTTCCCCCTGGGTCTTCCGGGCACCAGATTCCCAAGCCAAGATTATTGTAGCACTCCATTGGTTTCAGGATCTCATGGAGCCAGACACCCCAAGCCATCAGCAACACTACAGCCAGTTCCAATGCCTGGACAGCGCAAAGTGCACTCAATACCAATGCCAGTGGGTGAGGTGGGGCACTCCTTTTTAACATTGTCATGTGCTCTTTCCCAGTGTCTGGTACTAGGCATCGCCATTGCTGTGCATCGTGGGAGTGAAGTACACTCAAGAGCTGTCCAGAAGTTTGTGATGTTGTGGGGTCCAGACATCAACCTGAGCAGCTACTGTCACAGTGATTAATGGGCAAAACCTAGTTCCATGTAGAGAGGTAGTGTGTTCTCTCTGAGCATCTTCTGAGCATGGTGACGGCTACCTAACAGGCCAAGGTGATGACTTCACCCCTCCTGTTCCCACATCAGACCTGCTCAGCTTCTGCAAGACTCTAAAAGGCAGGACATTCTCAGATGCCAGTACCAAGGCTTAGAAGATGAAGGCTGAGGCCTACAGCCTCTGGGCTGCTCCTCTGTTATTCTATGTTATTTCAAAGTCGGGAAGTTTCCCACAATACTAAAATGCTCAGAGAACTACCTCCACTCTCAACTAGGAATGGGTTCGGTATACATAAGCAATCTTTATAATTCTGTTTATGGGCCTAATTAGACATAGACACTAATCCTAGATAGACATCAACTGGTGCACATATGCATGTGTTGGTGCATCATCTAGTATCTAGTAGTGTTAGTACTATTGTGTGTATGTATTGTGTCAGTGTCTGCATGTGTGTATGTGTCTGTGTGTGTGAGACTCATTTTATGGAAAACACTAACTTGCCAAGGGTCAGTTGATTAAACCTCTACTACACCAGGACCCACAGGTGATATAGGAAAAACCAGAATCCAGTCTAAGTCACCTGCCATCCATACCAGAAACTCACTTGTTTATCAGGGGAAAGGAGGACTAGAAAGCTCACCAGTTCCCAGCACAGAAGACAGGACTAAGCTCTAGAGGGGATAAATCCACTGAGG
The DNA here is from genome assembly GCF_963924665.1 of Micromys minutus. NCBI lineage: Eukaryota > Metazoa > Chordata > Mammalia > Rodentia > Muridae > Micromys > Micromys minutus. The sequence goes on from NC_137969.1 coordinate 23,657,143, forward strand.
TTTTAGAAAACACCTCTCTGCTGGAGCAAGCCTGGGTGCAGGCGTTACCTGTGTTTTAGAATAGTCTTGCAGCAGCATTTTAGCCACCTCGGGCCTCAGCTCTCCTTTGGCAACAGCACTCTGTATCTGGGTATAGACGATGCTGTGTAATTCATTTCTCTGGAAAACAGCCAGCTGCCTGTGTGCTTGGGCAAAGTCCTCTGCTTGGTGCAGAGCGAGTGACCTCTGCATGGCCTCCTGCTCCAGCCCATGGAGGGTACGCAAAAGGCCACTGCACTCTGCAGCAGACTGGAGAGAGAAGAGAAACTTGTGAGAGGCAGGCAAACTGAACATGAACACACACAGACACACACACACAGAGTATTGCATGAACATGCCATGCACAGGCACAGTGTAACCACATATGAAGCATGTGCAATATATTGCACATGTGCATAGTTGCACAGATATACATATCTTCTCTGTGTACATGCATGTGTGCACACACAGCAGTACATCCAAAGGCTGACAAGTGTGTGTGTGTGTGTGTGTGTGTGTGTGTGTGTACATGGTACTTACACAGACACACAACACAGCACATGTGCACACACACATACACACACACATACAAGCTGACAGCTGCTGAGTCCTAGAAAGATGCTGTTCCAACCCATCCTTCCTTGTTATCTGAATTTTCTGCCAGAACAGCTGTAAGACAGAAAGTTCACAGTGGGTGTGCACATGCCAATTTGCAAATCAGATTGCTTGAACAGTGTCTGCAGAAAATGGAAATCTCCAAAGTGTCAACGAATGGCACAAACTCACAAGGTAACTCCTATTCCTTTCACTCCAAGTGCCAACAAGAAGGGAAAAAATGCCAGCAACCAGGCTTGGGCTCGGCGCCTTAGTGAAGAGAGAAAGAGATTCTGAGAAATACTTGACTGCCTGTGTTAAGATCTGGGGTGACTGCGTCTGAAAGCAGGACACCTATTCCTACCTTCATGGGCTGATGGGATCATAGGACCCCAGTGGATATGTCAGATGACACTTCTATGTGTGAGGGTATAAACTGGAACATGATGGAATGCCCACTTCTGAGAGAGTACCTTCCATGGCAACACATACCCCGCTCGTGCGTGTGTGTGTGTGTGTGTGTGTGTGTGTGTGTGTGTGTGTGTAAGTACATATACCTGTATGTAGGGCAGAGGTCAATACCCAGTCTCCTCTTCTTTCCCCCTCCATCTCACTTACTTAGACAGAGCCTCTCCTGAGCCTGGAACTCACTGCTTCAGCTAGGCTGACTCGCTGGGATCTGTCTCTATTCTCCCAGAGGTTTCAAGTATGTCACCATGCGGGTGCTATCAATCCAGACTCCTGCCCTCACATCGGAACAGCAGGCACTTTACCTGCTGATCCCCTGCCCTGTTGTCGTGATATAATTGGTCCCTCTTCTATTAGCTATGGGTAAATTGGGGTTGAGGGAAAGCCCCATCATGGGTGGATATGGCTACATCCCATGAAACCTCTTAAGGAGGAGTTGGAGTGAGTACACACTGAAAAGAGAGACAGTCTCTTTCATGCTGGGCATGAAGCCGACAGTGACTGTGGAGTATCCACCATCGTACACACACTAAAGTGAATTACACCCACTGTATAAAGAGCTTGGACCAGGGCCCTGAGGTCCAAAGGAGCAAAGGTTGCAAGCTTGAGGCACCGTGAGTTCAGGACTCAGTTGAGCTTCCAGGACTCAAGCTGGGAGATCCTGCTGTTTTCAGTGCCTAGAGCCAAGTGGCTCTCTGGACAGACAGAAAATATGGACACCTTTCTTTTTACAAGGTCAGATCTATAGGCTCAGAGAAGTTCGGGTTCTTTCCCTAAGTTCCACATAAGCAACCCTTTAAGGTCTGGGTTCTGAGACCACACACAGAGAAGGCAGGCCGCCACGCTGCAGAAGAACAGCAGGACGGGTGAGCACAGAGATTGCGTGTGAGCACAGAGCATGCGTGTGAGCACAGAGAATGCGTGTGAGCACAGAGCATGCGTGTGAGCACAGAGCATGGTCTGAACTCCAATCCTTTGTGAAAAAGCTAAACCCACTGGAGCTTTTGCTGTTTTGCCTGCATTGTTTTTAATATTTATTTGTCTTATGTGTGGTGAGTGTTTTGCCTGCATGTATGGATGTGCACTTGGGATAACCTGTACCACTTACGTGCCTGGAACCACCACATGGAAGCCTGGAACCTCAGAGATCAGAAGAGGACATCATATCTACTCTTATGTGCTGGGAATCGAACCCAGGTCTCTTGTAAGAGAAGTCAGCGTTCTTAACTGCTAAGAGGTCTCTCCAAGACCTTGTTTTGTTTTGAGAGATGGGTCTTCCATAGCCTGGCCTGGCTTTGAATTTACAAACAGCAGAAGATGTCTCTGAGCTGACCCTCCTACTCTATCTCCCAAAAGCTGGGATTACCGGCATACGGCACCATGCGTAGAGAAATCCATATATTTAATATAAGGTTTTCTATTTTAGGTGCTGTCACTAAATGTGCATTAGTAAAAGAAAAGCACCCCCAGAGCCTAAATCCCTACTGAAAGCCTTTGAGTGGCAAGGAGGTGTGGCCGGCAGGTTGCTTCAGCCAACAGCAGTCTGGCTTTGAGCTGTCCCAGAGCTGCTCCAGGGCTCCAGTTCACTCTGTGCCATGGAAATGTGAGGTTAAGGTTTCCTTTATCCAAAACAAAAAAATCTTTATACAACAAGAAAACTTTGACTATTTCCATGTTACATTTTGTTTTACATGTACTTTATGCTCATTGTAACTATTAAGTTTTCAATGCATACTATCAAACCTTTAAAAATATCAAGTACTGACTAAAAAATATATTCATACAGTTTTATATAAAAATTATTTTAAAATTTGAAAAAAAGTACTGACAAAAATGTATTGTATAATTTTATGCAAAAAATGCTTAAAATCTGTACATTTATCTTTGTTTTGTAAAATAAAGTTGTTAAAAAAAAAAAGGTTTCCTTAATCATACTCCCTGTTCTCTACTCAGCAAGACTGGCAGACTGTAAAACTGTCTTCTAAAAACATGTCGATCAGAGGTGCAATGTCAAGTTCTTACACGGAAGAAATCCTTCTCTTTCAGAAGCTTAAGAGGGAGCTTGGAAACCTCTCTGGACCCAGGTCCTTGCAAATAGTCAACGGTGCCTAGGTGCCGAAGAGAGACCACCCTTACTGTGCTGCACCACACACCTATTCTGAGGGTGTCTGTAGCATTTCCAGTGGTCTGCTACCACTGTTTGGGTACTGCTTATATCAGATGAGGAGGATACGCTTCCTTCAGGTGACCCAGGGAAGCTGAGCTGTGAGGGTCTGCTTTCCTGGTGTGTCCAGGGTTTCCCAAAAGATGACTTTAGACTAAAAGCCTCAATTTGACACCATCTAGAGTCACCTGGGAAGAGTTTCAATGAAGAAATGCCTTGAACAGATTGGCCTGTGGGTGTTTCTATAGGGGCTTGACTTGATTACATCAATTAGCATGGAGTGATCCATGCTAAGAGTGGGCGGCGCCATTCCTTAGGCTTGGATTTTGAACTGCCAGAGCAGAGAGAAAAGGCTGAACACTAATGTGTTTGAGTTCATCTCTTTGTGTTCGTGACTGTGGATGTCCTATGACCAACTTCTTCAAGTGTCTTCTACCTCAACTTCCTAGCCGTGATGGACTATAAGTAACCTAGAACTGTTACTGTCTCTGTCTCTCTGTCTCTGACTCTCTCTCTCTCTCTCTCTCTCTCTCTCTCTCTCTCTCTCTCTCTCTCTCTCTCTGTGTGTGTGTGTGTGTGTGTGTGTGTGTGTGTGTGTGTGTCCACCCCCCTCAGACATCAGATGCATGGTACCTTGTTCCAGCATTCACAGGGAGCTAGTATAGCACCTGCAAAGGTCACAAGCCCCACCCTAAACAAGATAGCAAGGCAGGCCCTGGAGCAAGGGAACAGGTGGATTACAGTGAACCCTGCCAGCCCTCTACTGTGGCAGTGTCTGTGTGAAGACTGAATGACCCTGAGCCACCAACTGAGAGCTTTTTATTCACTTCTAGAGCAGAAGACAGACTGTGTTTGCATGGCAGGTGGGGTCTGGAGGCAGCAGTCAGACACTATCTAGGTTGCTAGGTCTGTAGACAACCAGGTAATCAATCAGATGTGTGAGCATAGGTCACATAGTCTGGACAACCATCCGTCTTTCTTACTGGGAAGACAATGTAGACTTGCTTGGGTGTGTAGACCACTTCTCTCTGGTTGGCAACCTGTGCCTTGACTACTTTTCTCTTTCACCACTTATCCCACATACTCTGAGGGGTGCTCAAAGGACTTAAAATACAAGGGCACCATGTGCAGAATCAAGATAATTGTGTAACAATGTCTTCTAAAGTAACATTCCCTCTAGAGGAGGGAGAGAGGCTCATAAGACTCAAGAAGTGAACAAAAGTGAAGGTTCTTCCCCAGATCTATAAAGGCAGTAATACTTGTTTGGGGAAAGGGACTCTTCTATGGAACTGCCTGCAAGTTGAGCAGGGAGCCCACAGGATGTCTACCAGGAGTCATCGCAAATGCTGCTGTGGGCTTTTAATGGTGATGTAGGTGCTTCTGAGTCTCCCATACTCCCATAATAACTTCAACAAACTGGTTCACTAAGCTAGACTCCAGTGAATTTTTGGGGGGGGGTCTACCATTGGTGCCCTGTTTGAGGGGAGTAGACATTTGTTCAGGTCTCCACAGGAAAAGTCACACAATTCTCCAGGCTTGCCTGGGTGGGTAGATGCATGGATGGATGGACGGACGGACAGATGGATGGATAGATAAATAGATAGATTGATGAATTGGTGAATAAATAAGTAGTTGGGTAGATGGATAGGTGAATTGATATATGGAAAGATGGATGGGTAGATGGATGAGTGGAATTAGTGGGTAGGTCAATGGATGGATGGATTGATGGATGGATTGATGGATGGATGGATGGATGGATGGATGGATGGATGGATGGATGGATGGATAGATGGATGGATGGATGGATGAGTAGATGGATGCATAGGTGAATAATTAAGTAGTTGGGTAGATGGATAGGTGAATTAATGTATGGAAAGATGGATGGGTAGGTGAATGAGTGGGATTAATGGGTAGATGAATGGCCAGGTGGATGGATGGATGGATGGACGTGTGGATGAATGGATTGATTGCTTGAGGCACTGATATCTGATGAAACCTTGAGGAGGAATGAGGCATATGCAAACTTTCAGGGCTTACCCTCTCACTAACTCGCTTCAACACCTCTTCTGCCTCCTCCATGGCCGCCATCTCCCTCTGGTACTGGCTTTCTGTCTTCTTCCTCATTTCTAGGTCACACTCTGCCGTCAGTGCCAACATCTTCCGCTCATACTCCTCCTGTACTTCATTTTCCAGCAGCAGAAACTGCTTTTTGAAAGCAGAAGCCATCTTCCTTTCTGTTTGCGGTGAGAGGTGACCATCACTGATCAGGTTCTTCATCAGAAGACCAATGATGTCCTTACTAATCTGGTTCCGGCAAGCCTCCAGGTCCGCATCTGCTTGATTCAGGGTTGCGATCTCCAACCTGAGAAACAAAAGTCAAATGGGCTCCATCGTATATGACAGCATGGGAGAGCAAGGGGGTTCCTCGAGATGGCCAGACTTTGAGGTATGTGTGGGGAAAGCCTTTTCTTTCCCTTCCTTCTCTTCCTTTTACTCTCTCATAATTTGAATGAAAAAAAATGTTTCCCATGGGCTCACTGGTTTAACACTTGGTCATTAGCTGGTGGCACTGTTTGAGGGTAGTTACAGAACCACAGTAGACACAGCCTGCCTGGCAGAAGTGGGCTGCCTTGCAGATGATAGCACAGCCCTGCTTCCTGCCTGGTCTCTGGTTCCTCACGCCTCCAGATGTGAGCAAACAGCCTCATAGTCTTGCTATTCTCTCAACCCATGAACCAAAATTGATCGTTCTTCCTTTACACTGTAGAATAAAAGCATAACGCTGAGCCCTTTCTGAATGTCTGCCTAAATGGGTTCCAGAGGTACAGCTTAGCAGTGTAGTGCACAAAGACCCTCCCTCTAGCTGTTCTCTGCAATGGCAAATATCTTCTGTCACTTGATGGGGATGTGATAATGCAATCGTAGTAAAGAAAGCCATCACAGGAAAATCTTAAGCATTTGAAAATAGAGAACACATTGTGGTCCACAATCAGTTTGCTTGAATTTTCTCACCTTTCACCAGACCCATGAAGCCTATTCCTTGCCACATGTATTTGAGCAGTGAAAGCAAATGCTGTAATATCTGCTGTCCTATCTGAAAACTCTGCAACGCACATCTCTAAGTGTCAAGGAGATCTATTTGATACGCACACAGACAGAAAAAATGGGTACCTGGTGGCTAAACTACATTTTTTTTAAACCAGAGTAGCTGTAGTAAACTATTGCCTTGAATTAAACACACTTCAATAAGGGCTATTCCTCTAGAAAAGAAGCCAGTGCTGTTAGCTTTGAACCCAACCTCCATCAGTCTCATTTTAAAGGACACCCATGCATTTGCTTTCTCCACTGTTGCCAAGTGTTTACCTGCAAGGAACACTGTGCTGGATCCAGAAAGACTCACGGGAGATGCTTAAAAGAAGTGTGTGTACAGTTAAATGCTAAACAAGCCAGCCAGAATTCCACCCGTTCTGAAAGTAAGGCTGAGTTCTACGCCAAAAGAGACGAAACAGACTTCACACCTTTAAGGAAGCCTGTGGGGGCAGAAAGAACAAGGGTTCCTCCGCCACGTCTTCAGTCCTGAGGCGGCAGATGGAGCTCAGCGGCTGGGTTTGGCATCCACGAATCAGTAAGGAGGGGTTTATGCTTGGAAGAGAGAGGCAGAAGAAGGACTCGGGATCAGAGGAGGAGGCACGAGGAAGAAGGGAATGCTGGTGTGAAGACTGACCGACCGCTCTGAAGACCCAGGAAAGGATGAGCACTGCGTGTGGCTGCTTGTGGAAGCTGCAAAGCTTGGCTTTTGCCTGGAGAGACCCATCAGACTCTGACCCTCCCCAGAACCCCAAGATTCTCAGGCATGTGCTGCCAAGCCTTCACGGATCTGTGACAAGTGAACAGCAAGCTCGCTGACAGCACGCTGGGTGGCTGCAACCGCCACACGTCCTTAATTCAGAAAATACGACATCCAGTGCAACCTGCACAAAATCGTTCTTTCTCATAGCTGCCTGGTGAGCACTTACTAACCAGGGGAGCTCAGGAAAGGATTTGGTTTTCCCATCTGTGTAATGGGAATGGCCTTAGGTTGCTGTTCAAAAAAAATTTTTTTTATCAAATCAAAGAATTGACAATTTCACAGTACAATTTCCTAGCATGTTGGCCCTACATACTCACAGTCTCCTCCATGGAGGGGTCAGAGAGACAGTTTGACACACATGCCAGCTAAAAATGCTTTTGGTGGCAGCCAGTTGTCTGCCAAGGGCTTTATGTAGACTGTCAGCAGCGGCAACAGGAAAAACTGTAAATGTCTCAAGGCCACAGGACACAGAAAAAAAGAATCCCTTCATGTCCGTTAAATTTCCAAGCCATTAATGACATCAACTCTCACCGTTAATAGCCAAATGGCTTCAGAAAAACACAAATAGAAAAAAATTCCTCCCTCATCGATAGCATCAGGTCCACGGGTGAAGAAGGCACACGCTTCCTTCACTTGTAATCACTTACAGGACAATGAAAGATACATTTCTCCATTGCCCCTAGGAAATCCTTCATGACACCAAGAAGACAGACATTTGGGGTCACAGAGGATGGGGTTCTATGCCAGGACTCCTGTATCTATCCTTGAACTGATGCACCCACAGTAACGCCTAAGAAACACCATTGCTTAGAATTTCCAAAAACCAATTACGATTAATACTTTGATTAATACTAGTGAAAAAAAATGAGAATGGTTCTTGGAAATCATTCTTACCAAATAGTGAGGCGAGTTATCGGGATAGTTAGGACCCAGTTGATACACACAACAGCAAATGCTTTTCTGAATGGGGAAAAAAACTCATAAAGCAACACGAGGGACGGTAATTCAGAAGGAAGCCTATCAGCCACAGCCTCTTTTAGAATGATTCTGGTATCTTCAAGTTAGCTGGTGTAACCACAGACCCACAATACAGCTCAAAGTTAGCAAAGAGAAAGTTTCCCCATCAGAACCAATTTCCACGGAAGGCATACTGCACGATTCCATGTAGAGACCAAACGTCACACAGATACCTTATCAACCAAGTGGCCAGGCAGTGAAGAATGTGCCAAGTATCCCGAGAACCCTCAGTAAGTGGGAGTCACAGAATGTGAAGAAAACACCATAAAACCAATGCTAAGCCAGCGAGCCAGAAGCTTGTCATGAACCCAAATTTAGTACAAGCCGCAGCTCTTAGTATCTTTCTTCCTGGACCCTCTTTCACCGAGTAATTCCATGCAGAGGGATTACGTTACAGTCCCTCTTCTGGCACTGAACTACTCAGTAAAGGAAATAATCACTAATAGACTACATTCATTCTGAGGCTGGGGGGCGGGGGGAAAGGGCAGGGAATCTATGAGCAGAGCAGAAAACCTCTGCCTTCAAAGAACTTCCTGCATGGGTAGGTAAGACAGAATATGATATCTCTCTGTCTGTCTCTCTGTCTCTGCTGTCTCTGTCACTGTGTGTGCCTCTGTCTCTCTATCTCTGTCACTGACTCTGTCTCTCTGCCTGTCTCTGTCTTTCTGTGTATCTCTCCCCCCCCCCCCCACCCCATCTCTCTTCCCCTCCTGTAGGTATAGTCACTTCTAGCAGGGATGCTGAGAAGTAGTTTGTGTATACAAGATGGAGGTGCTGTGGCTGCAAGGGGGGACCTTTCCCTGGCTCTGTTTGACTCACCAATCCACTGTGCCCATGCAGCGGCTACTCCAACCTACTCTTTCTGACTCTGGGATACCCACACCCCATCCCACATCTAACACATGCTGCCACCGCGGTTCAGCTTAATGGATCTGCCCTGAAAAAAATTCCCAGGCCAGGCATGATGTTGCATTCCTGCAATCCCTGCCCTGAGACTGCGGAGGCAGGAAGATCAATTGTTCAAGTTCATTTCTGGTCACATAGCAAGTTCTGAGGCTTGCTTGGGTTACATGAGACACAGTCTCCTAGAAAAGGAGAATGGGAAGGAGGAGGAGCCTTGAGCCCCCACTCCAGGACATTCTTATTCTGCTCATGTACACAAAACAAAGACAAACCCAGGCAGAGCCCACCACTAAGCTGAGCACCTAGTGGGACCATGGCCAGGATCTGCTAAAACACCCGTCAATTAGTTATTTTTTAAAAGTGTTCTAAGCATGAAGAAGCAACCCCAAAACAAGAAGCTATCAGATGGCTCCATCTACCTAGGCTGTGGGCTTTCAGAGAACCACAGGCACTGCTTTGCAGAATGTTTGTGGGGGGGGGAAGATGGGTATTATAAAACAACAAATGAACCATATGGTTAGCACACAAAATAACTACTCAATATGTGTATTTACAACGTAAGCACAACAAATACTCCCTACACATCTGTCCCATACAAAACCACCTCCAGATAGCAAAGGAACCACGGAGAGAGCTCAGAGCTGCCAGTCAAGGGAACCACCAGAGAAAGAAACACAGCTTGGAAGGCCTTGTGCTCTGTCTTAGCAGTGTCTGCACTCAGTACTTCTAAGATCAGCACGGTGGATCTGAAAGCACTCTCACATGGGTGCAAATCCATTACCACCCCATGGCCTCAGGCAAACCACTGGAGCCTGTATGAATGGCAGCTCACTGGTCTGAAAACTGAGCAGAAGTGAGAACTTCATGTGGTGCCAGATGCTTGGTGTGAACGGGTCCTTAGTCAGGGTGGTATGAAAGGGCTGGAAGCACACACACCATGTTTCTAGACCCTTCTGTGTTCAGCCGAGCTACCCAGTTTATCCTTCCTCATAGCAAGTCCCAGCATGCACTGGGACCAAGCCCTCTCCCACTGTGTGCACCAGTCAGGGGATGTGATAAAAACCAAAGGATGAAAGCGGTTCTTCAATCCTCTTTGTGAGAGGCAGTCTGTGAAGAAGAAGAAACGGTGCAGAGCTGAACAAGATGCAGGCAAGCCCAGGGCATGCATGCTCGGTCAGGAGTAAGCCAGCGGTGGAAAAGGGCACAGTGACGCCTAGTCTTGGATGTGTGGCAGCAATCAAGCTGCCCGCTTGCAGGCTGAGAATCCCAGCTAAACCTTCAGTGAGAACTGCAGGCAGGATAAATGACTTTCTAGAGAAAAGGGCTATTTTTAGTAAGAAGCCCATGAGAGACTGATTTCCATGCAAACTAAGCCCCTGACATTTCCTTTGTGGGAGCGTCAAAACCTTAGTGGAGGTCACCCCACTAAGATAAAAGGTAACTGGACGAGTAGAGGAGAAGGGAGGGAGGGAGGTAGAGAGAGAGAGAGAGAAAGAGAAGGAAGGAAGGAGGGAGGAGAAGGGGGAAGGAGGGTAGAGAGTAAAAAAGGGAGAAAGAAAAAGGAAGGCAGAGAGACAGACAGACTGACTGACTGACTGAATGAATGAATGAATGAATGTATGAATGAATGACTAGGTACCCAAACCAGTATCCAACCACTAAGGCTGAAACACAGTTGAGTCAATAAATGTAAAGACTAAACTGGAGTGGGGAAATGGAGAGATGGTTCAGGGATTAAAGCCACTAGCTGATCTTCTAGAGGACTTGTGTTCAGTCCCCAGGACCCAGAGAGCAGCTCACACCCTTCTGTAACTCCAGTCCCATGGGATCCACCATCTTCTGGCCTCTGTGGGCACCAGACACACATTCTGCTCTGACATACACACAGGCAGAACATCCATGATAATAAGGTCATCTTTAAAGACCGAGCTGGGGGAGGAAGGGCGAGGCGCTGAGAGGAGGAGGGATGAATTTCACTCTTGCACTGATTGCGTGAGTCCACGCTTGCTGATGGATATGACATGCTCTTCCGACAAAATAAGATCAGCAATCAAGAAGAAACAATAGGAAGGTTCCAGAGTCGAGAGTAACTAACAATGTTAATACTCTGGCAAGCTGCAAGACCATGGAGAATTTTCTGTAACAGGGATGGGGGAGGCTGGGCTCCTTATACCCTTCACACTTTCATTCAGAAGCAGAGGCAGATGGTGGACTTGCTCCTGGTTAAGAGGACTACTTCACTGGGTTAGAAGCACGCAGAGTCCTGTGTGTGTAAATTAAATGCCCAGCTGCCAGTTCCCCACTTCAAATCATCCCATACAACTCTCCATTTGCATACTGGGAAGAAGGGGAACAGCTGACTTTTGGCTAGGAAATGCTTTGATAATGGCTTGTGTTCACATCACAATACGTGAGATGGTGTTTCTGGTTCCCGGCAGGAGCTGGCATCCCAGCTGCCCACCCATTTCTGCCTTCCTAAGACAGGGTGGCAAATTTTAATTACCATCATTGGCATTCCAACCAGGAGAAGGGCTCGTGAACAGCTGTCCAAAGCCTAATTACCCAAGCCACGCACACGACCCTGAAATCCTGAAATGCATGGAGGCCTGGGCCCCAGCACTGTGTGAGGTTGGTCCTGTGCATCCAAAGCTCCAGGCCTGGCTGCTCACAGAGCTGCTGAACAAGAGAGAAGCATCCCCCCAAGGAGGACAGAGTCCTCACTGCCCAGGACAAGTAGCTTAAAAAGTACCATGAGTCAGACTCGGTATAGCTTTTGTCCGAGGAGGAATCACAACTGAATGGCTAACAACACCCCTGGTAGAGGTGCTAACCTTCAAGTCCTTAGGCATGTGGAAAACAACATCCCACCCCAAGTTGTTTCTGAAAGCCTGTGAGTTGGTTTACAGACTTTCCATCCAGGGTTTGGCAGGATGGAGACAGCACAGCACTGATCTTTATCAACAGAAAAGACTTTCACCCAGCAAACCAAGGTGGGCAACTGGGCTGGCCTCTTTTTCAAACAGCCATTTCTTCCCTGTTTTCTGTATTCAGTAGACAAGCACCCAGCACACTCTTCAGTTAAGATTTCACAATACCCTTTGAGCCTTCCCAGCCTTATACCTCCCTTTCTTCCTTCTGCCTGAAGTATTTGCTCTCACTTCCCTTGGAAGCTTCTGCTACAGCATCAAACACAAGTGATGTCACCTCCCCCAGGGAGCATTTCCAGGGCTCCAGAACTGCCTCTTCTGCATCCAGCTGGCCCACATAGTATCAGTGCCTAGCAACACTTCCATTCTGACCACCAAGAGATAAACGGGTGGCCAAGAAAATCCCAAAAGGGCACTCCATCCCTCCTGCCCCCAACCCATCACTTCCTGAGAGCAATAGGACCCTTACTCTTCTAGGGCTTGAAGCATGCTCCCAGGCTCCTCAGAAGTCAGGATGTCAATCACTTGGTCATTGAGGGAAAGGTCCTGGCTCACACCATTAGCAGAGGTGAAGGGTGAGGGCTCCAGCTTTTTCTCAGGATGCCGAACCTGTAGGAGTGGAGAGACAGCTGGGTTGGCCTGCTGGAGAACACTGCATGCTGGGAAGGAAGGCAGGGCTGTCTGTACAGTCAGAGAAGCTGGCCTTCTCCCACCTCACACCAGCCCCTGTCCTGGTCAGAGCCTCCACTTCTCAGCAAATGCAAAGGATGCGATTTCAAAAGCAGCACATGAGAGTGTTAGGTAAACAAAGCAAAGATATGCAGAGACAGAACCACAAGTGCTCTGCTACTGAGATGGGCAGGAACAGGGAGGGGGAAAAGCTCAGTCAGGAAAGTGCTTGCCACACAAATGGGAGGTTCCCAATTTGAGCCCTAAAACCCACATTTTTAGAAAGCTGGGCACAGAGACATAGACAGGTAGATTCCTGAGGCACACAAGCAGCCAGTGTAGCCTAACTGGTGAGTTCTGGGTTAATGAGAAACCCTGCCTTAAGAAACAAGGTGGGAGGCACTTGAGGAAAAGACATGCACAGCACACAGAGAGAGAGAGAAGGAGGGGAGGGGAGGGGAGAAAGAAGGAGGAAGGGAGGGAGGGAGAGAGAGAGTGAGAGAGAGAGAGACAGAGACAGAGACAGAGACAGAGACAGAGAGATGTCAAGGAGGACCAGGATGAAAGAGCATCTTCTGGACTTGACAGGATGACAACACTCATAGCTTCAGGGCACCTGCACTTGCTTGCACAAGACCTGAACAAGAAAAAGCCGGTCTACATCACATCAAAGAGGGTCATGACCTCAGCCCTAACTAAGAAGCTATTGACAGTTGATGGCTTCTTGGGATGACAGAGACAGTTTTCTTTATGACCCTGGTAGGTTGACTCTTCTCCAGTGAATGGCCCCATCTTTAGGAGTTTATGGGAAGCTAAAACCTAACTTTCTTGCTTAATTTTAAACTCGGGGATGGACTTAGGAAGACTTAGGGGAGGATTGAGAGAGTGGATATGATCAAAATACATTATGTGAAACTCCCCAAACAACTAATAAAATACATACATTTAAAATTACAGGGAAATAATTTTTTATTTTGTTTTATATTCTTCTCTCATATATCACATCCTGACTGTAGTTTACCCCTTCCTCCCATCGCCCAAGTCTCTCCTCCCCATCTATGTTCTCCCCCAAATCCACTCCCCTCAGAAAAGAGCAGAGACATCAACAAAACACCACAATAAAAAAGCTACACTAAGACCAAGCACATACCATCACATCAAAGCTGGACAAGGCAACCCACGAGGAGGCAAAAGAGTCAGGGACACCTCCCACTCCCACTGTTAGGACAACCTCCACTCCCACCGTTCAGGTTCCCACAAGAACACCAAGCTACTCAGCCATAAATATATGCATAGGACCTAGGTCAAACCCCTAAAGACTCCCATACCTTTGCAATTCCCCATGTGTCTCAGTCAGTTTACTCTGAGCTGTGTTCTCATGGTGTCCCTGACCCCTCTGGTTCCTCCTTCCTTCTCCCCCTCCTCGGCAGGATACTGTGGGACTGTGCATCTGCTCCCATCAGTTGCCGGATAAAGTCTCTCTGGTCTTTTTGATGATGATTCTACTAGGCTCAGGTTCCAGAATACTCTAGGTAGAAGGTTTTGTGGCTGGGTTGGTGTTTCAACCCCTCCACTTGCGGCCTGGTTATACCAGATGGCCAGTTCTGGCTCCTTGTCCCCATTACTGGGAGTCTTTGCTATGGTTACTACTGAGGATCCAATGGAGTTTCCATTGCACTGGGTTTCCAACTTGCCCCCACCCCCGCCTCCACCGAAATGCTCCCCAATGCCAGTCATTCCTCTTAGTATTTTCTCCCTCCTCCACCACCCGATCCCTTCTGTTGCCAACCCCACCTGGCCCCAGTCCACATACAAAATAACTTTTTAAGTCCTTCCTCATCCATATCAGAGGAAAACTCATGAGAGGCCTCCTTGACATGATCTTGCTGGCTGCATCCTGAGGCACACACAGGCCTGGGAGATGAAACTATCACAGTTACAGCCTTCAGGAGGATTGGCTCCGAATCTGATTTTGCCCTGTCTCCAGTACCGCAGGCAGGTTGGCTCCAAGTGTCTCTGATGGCATTCAAGGACACACCTGGTATTGCTAGTAATCCTCTGCTCACGCTATGCCCTGGACGTGTTATTCCTGGGAGAAAGTGCCATTGAATCTGGCCTCAGGATATATTCTTGCAGAAATGAAGGTCAGGAGCTGAAAGGGCTTAGGTCTAAAAAATCCCAAGAAGAATCTCTCAAGGCAAGTGCAGGAACCTGAGAGAGACCCCATCTTCCAGGAAGTACCCACAATGATTCCCAGGACAAGAAGATGCTTGGTTAATGCTTAAAGCAGAGGAAAGACTTACAAGAGGGAAGATTAAGGAAGAGATTGGAAGCCCGTCAGAGTGGGCAGAAATAGCTTGGCTCCCTTAGGAAAGCCAGTCACTGTGTGCACCCAGAAGGTGAGGTGAGGGATGGAAAGAAATGAGGCACAAGCCAGATCATGAGGGAGTCACAAGCCAAACCAAGGAGTCTGGCTTCACCTCAGAACAGTGAGGCTCCTCAGCAGGTAGCAGAAAAAAGGGCTTGAACTGGGGATAGAAAAAAGCCACCCTGCAGACGGAGTGCTGAAATGTAGAGCGGCCATTCATTACATCCATCAGTCAGATACAAAATCAATTTAAGTGTTCGTCACAAACAAACACACAGCGAAATATTATACTAGTCACGAAAAGACACCATCCTAAATTCTTTAAAAGAAGGCTTTTCATTAGGGACCAGCTTACAGTTTGGGAGGGTTAGTCCTTCGTCATCATGGTGGGAACCATATCTGATAGCTTTACGTCCCGATCCAAAGGCGGAGAGAGAGGGAGAGACGGGGCCCAGTATGGGCTTTTTAAACCTCAAAGCCCACCCGCAGTAAAATAGCTTCTCGGTTCCATTAACTGGAGACCAAGCATTCAATATCTGACGCTATGGGGGGCAGTCACCGTCATTCAAACTTCTACAGTTGTCAAAATGTAGGCAGATATTACATTCAAAGTAAGCCCAGTGCTGGTGTACATCACATGTGAAACCTAAAAGGATGAACCCACCCCCGGCACCCATCATTTCTCTGTGAGGAAATGCACATGCTCTCTTCAGCTAGCGTGAACGAAGCGGCACCTTCTTGGCGACCAGGCTGCTCCCCTGTGCTACAGAACTGCCCAGCATTTTTCTCCTGCCTACCCCAACATGACACCCACTGGGCAGCATCTTCATATCTTCCCCTGTGCCCTCCCCAAACCTGCTAACCATTACTCTATGCCTAACGGCACATTATACACTGCACACACATACCAACCTACCAGTCTTCCTGATAAATTCACACAACTGTATGCTAAGGATAATAGGTAAAGAAATAATCCTAGAGGCTTTTGCTTAATTAGTGAGCAGATTAATTTTCTTATTTACCGGCAATGCTGTGTCCTGGCACAGGCTAGGTGATTGCTTTACCATTGAGATACATCACCAGCCCCAGGGTTGATGTTGAGTTTGTGTCCTGGGATAAGCGAGGCAAGCATCTGTCCGTAGATGGCCAGTGGAGTCTGACTTGGTCGGGAGTTGAGACCCATCAGCCTAGAGGATGAGTGTTCACCTCAAACCACTGCCAATCAGAGCATCCCTGGAAGAGAGACTCACCCGGCATCTGAACAGCGCACTTCCCTGCAGACACCGACCCCGAGCCAGGAGGAACAGGGCTGCCAAGGTCAGGAGGAGGGAGATGAGGAAGGCTGCGATGAAGCCTGCTGCGTGGAGACCATGGCTGGGCAGAACCTGCAAGAAAAGAAGGGAATCTGAGACCCTTGTGCTACATCCACCTGGTTTCCCAGTCAGGCGAGGAGCCCCAGGTACCACAAAACAGGGGCAAAATACAGGTGCTGAGAAAGACCCAGAGTCCACAGACCACAGAGACTGAAGGCAAGGGAATGGCTGCCAGAGGCTGGGAGAGAAAAGAGGAGAGTGACTGCTTCTGAGTACAGAATTTCAAACTTTGGGAGTGATGAGAATGTTCTGAAACTATATATTAGTAACAGGTGCACAATACTTGACCCACATAATATCAATGTCAATAAAGTTTCTATCTCATTATCATGTGTACACATGCATGCACATGCACACACATGTATACATATGCATACACATGCACACACATGTATACATATGCATACACATGCACACACATGTATACATATGTACACATATGCATACACACATACACACATGCACATGGACACATACACTCATGCACACATACATGCATATGCATACACAGATATGCACACAGACACACATAGCATCCACACTGCAAAACCTGAAGCACCTCCCCATCAATTAGAACCTCTGTTTTGGGGGCGGTGGGTTAACTTGATTTATTTTTATTTCATGTGCACAGCATATATGTTTGTGTGAAGGTATAAGGTCCCCTGGAATTAGAGTTTTAGACAGTTGTGAGCTACCATGTGGATACTGGGATTTGAACCTGGGTCCTCTGGGGAGCAGCCAGTACTCTTAACTTCTGAGCCATCTCAGGATATCTGAGCTGCCATTACTACTACGTACAGAAAAGGGCTCAGGAGAGAGAAAAATCTAGGCAACAGTAAATGGATGGAGGACTGAATGACAGAGTGGATGTGAGCAACCAAAAGACGATGGTGGCCCTGGATGACCTGTTTGGAAGACTGGCATCAGTGAGACCCCACTACCAGGGTGACAGTAGCCCTCTAGTAAGACAAGAACCAGAACTGAGGCTGTTAGATCCAGCCTCAAATCATCATCCCTAAGTGTCCTCAAAAACGACAGCCACCAGTCACCACAGTCAGAGAGACGTGAGGACACAAACAACCTAAGCTGTGGGTGTCTGGGCAGAAAGAGAAAAACTTCGGCTGTGTCAGGACTACCTGCACCGGATGAGCGCACTAACTCCCCCAGCCCCACCTCTTGCAAAGACTCATGCTTCACTGTGCCTACCTCTGTAATCACACGCTCGCTGCAGCCCTGCCTTTGAGAGATTCTTCATAGCATTTACGAGGAGCGATACTGCACAAAAAGGCCTCTCAAGGAACACTTGAAAAGACACAAGGCTTGTTTAGAACGTTTGGTTTCGATTATGTAATAAGTGTATCTCTTGGAAGGCTTGGAAGGCTGGAAGCTGTCTTTCAGTGTTCAGCTTTCCTGTGTGTGCAGAGGCTGGGTGCAGAGACGTCTCAGGATGTCCAGTAACCACACAGTAATCCTGCCCACTGACTCCTCCAAACAAGGAAACAAGGGCACACATGATGACTTCCCCCTAGCCACCAAATGAAGAAAATGGGGAAGCACATACGGTGTCCTTACATGTCCACCTCTCCCTCCAGACATAGAAAAGGGGACACACAGGACTCTCCTGAAAAAGGTTCAGCTAGTTTTACATCTCCTGCTTGGCCTCCATATTCAACAAGCAGGCTGGATGGGGGCTAGCTGCCCCTCATCCCAGTGACCTAGGGGGTGGCAGTGACAACGAAGTGACTCTTGGCCTCCAAGTGATGAGTGAATGTTCAGATTGACTGTAGAATGTGTCAATCATACGTCACATGTCCTGGTGCAGTCTCATTGTGGTATATCACCTTAATTGTCAACTCGGCTAGATCCGAAATCAACCAGGACACAAACTGCTAGGCACAGCCCTGGGGGATTTTTCTCAATGGTTGAGTTCATCTACTGTGTTTGAAGGTTCACCCACCCCATTGCCATGGCCCAGCCTCTGCTGCTCCCTTCACCTTCCACTGACATGTGAGCCCAGCTTCCAAGATGGGCTGAGGACCAGAGACTCCAGGAATCCTCTACACTTCGGAGCCACTTTTGGATTACTGAGGTACCCGGCCTGGTAGGTGGAGAAGCTACTGGGTCCTCAGCCTCCCCTGGGCGGAGATGGCTGTTGTTGGACAAGCTAGACTGGTGGTTCTCAACCTGTAGGTCTCAATTACTTTGAGAGCTGAAAAGTCCTTTCAAAGGGGTCAATATATCATATATTCTGCATAGCAGATATTTATATTACAATTAGTAACAGTAGCAAAATTACTGCAATAAAAGAGTAACTATAATAATTTTATACCTGAGGTCACCACAACATGAGAAACTGTATCCAAGGGTCATAGCATTAGGAAAGTTGAGAACTGTTGGTATAGACCATCTTGTGCAAACCAGTCTAATAAACACGATTAAATAAATCTGTGTAATCTGTGTTATTGGTAAAGAACCCTGATGCTTGCTGATTCCAATAGAGCAGAGCTTGGCTCAGGGAACATCAAAGACTCCTCAGTGCCATGATGCTGTAGAGCATCGTGATCATGGCTGATTCCCAGGATCTCTGCGTCTGATTTTTTCTCTTGACAAAATGAAGATATAGGCCAGATCATCTTAAGGAATCTTCTAGGCAAAACATCTCTTTTGTCAACAAATACATGTCATGTGCCAACCAAAGGGGTAAGGCCAATGCTGCGATGCCAGAGAAGTCCAGCAGGGGGCAAACAACCCGTCTGGGGAGGGGAGCTGGTCTGAGTTCTGAGGGATGCCTGAGAGAAAAACTAAAAAAAAAAAAAGAAAAGAAAAAAAAGAAAGAAAAACAAAGGGTCCCAGTGGCTCTTGATAAAGTTGAGAGGGTTAACTTTTCTGATGAAGTCTCAGTAAGAAAACCCTCAGGAAAGAACTCAGTGTCCTAAGGAAGACAACTAGAATCCTATAGCTGAGGATCAGAGGGCTAGAAAGTGAGGTGGCAGAAAAACCAATAGTGGTTACATGATTACAGTACCCCACCACCTCAGCTCAAAGCCTCATGGTTTTGCTAATAGTACTACATCTACTAGGTTTCAAAGGCTCCCTGTAAAACCACATGTTTGAGAATCTTCACTTTATAGCTAGCCACCTGTTATGGAATTCCTCTTCTTGTTAGTTAACACATGCTCTTTACATATTACAGCTCTTGCCTTTTATGTACACTATAAATACATCCTCAGGCTTATCTTTCTTGCTGTTGTTTTTAAAAGTAAAAATCCAGGCAGTTTCTATTCAAATTCCCTAGACTGTTACTCATATTGACTTTCTATATATTAATTTATCTATTTATATTTTGGTCTGACTAGAGCATTCACTTGTCATTATTTCAAGAGACCCAGTCATTTGGCCCCAATTCTACACAGGACACAATCTACACAGGACACCATCTTCTCTCCATTTAATAAAACAACACTTTACTACATAAACACACAGATATGCGCTCTCTCTCTCTCTCTCTCTCTCTCTCTATATATATATATATATATATATATAATATATATATATATATTATATATATATATGCTTGTGGATTGGGCACTACCAGCTGGCAGGCACTTGGATGGCAGATTGCAATGCTTGTGTGTGTGTGTGTGCATGTGTCTTTGTGTGTGTGTCTTTGTGTGTGGCTCCGTCTCTCTCTGTGCCTCTATATGTCTCTGTCTCTCCCTTTCTATGTCTCCTGGGACCCTTCCCAACAAGCACTGCAATCTACCATCCAAGTGCGTGCCAGCTGGTAGTGCCCAATCCACAAGCAGCAGGCGAGTCTGGAGGAATCCAAGACCTGCAGTTCACGTCCGGCACTATGGAATACTCTCAGAGACTCTCCTCACCAGGAGCAAGATGAGGGCAGGGATTTGGGCAGTAAACAAAGAAGAAATTTCTCGTGGCCTTGTTTTCCTTAACCAGGTCCCTTGTTAGCTTAAGGTGAAAAATTAAAGAGGCGGTAGGGTAGTTTCCACTTGCTCCAGCACGATGTCCACAGAGCAAGCTGATACACTCCGTTGTTCTGTCTGATGACAGTACTGGCATTCCTCCAGCCACCAGTCACCCACGGGTACATCCCCTGTCACCTCTAAAGGCGTCCAGGTCAGATTTGCTGAACACACCCAGAGTCAAGGGTTTCTCCCCAGGAAACCTGAGGGAGGTTGTGTCAGTCCTATACTCAACATTAGCGTAACCCTATGGCTCGGAGCAGCAGACTTCAGTCACTAGAATGCCACTGAGCCTCATAGATGCTTCCAGTACCAGTGCAGCTCCCCAGGTACAACACCACAATGGCAACAGTCCTTCTGACTGATCACACTGGCATGTTGCTGTTGCTCTGTTGCCACATGAAAAAAAAAAAAAAAAAAAAAAAAAAAGACACCAGGAACAGGTGCTGATGTTGATGTCCACAGACTCAAAGAAACACAGTGCTCTGCATAACCTAACCAACCCATTTGCCTGGATGGATGTCTATGTTTCTGGTTCTCATTTTATGTCTGGAAAAGTTGAGTCCCAGACAGGCTAGAAAGTGCTGAGGGTCACCTACGAACAGGGAGGAGTCAGGTTGTACAACAGACCATGAGGTTGCGAAGCCTGCTATACCCACAATACTGTGGCATCTCATGTTCACGTGCCCCATGTCTCCGATGCACAGAGATCCTTGAGCAGTTACCAGAGGTTATCTGGTGAGGGGCAGCCTGCAGCCTGTACCTCCTCCTTCCTTCCCAAAGGCAGTGTATAGGTGAGAGACAGCCTGAGCCCTGGAGAAGGCCCCTTCCCAATCTCGTGGAAGGGCTACGCCTTAGGAGGTGGAGCATATTCATTAAAAGAATATTCTTCACGATCATGAGGGCTTTTGCCACCTCTTAAACTGACTGGTAATCATCACTGCTGACAATCAACTCAATCAAGAGATATTTACTGAATGACTGTCAACTACCAGGGGACACAGAACAAATTAGACCAGGCTCCTTCCTTTGGAACTCTCAGACAAAGAAAACCATAATCTCCATCCTTAACTGCCCCCACTGAATTGCAAGCTTGCTAATTCCATCTCTTCTGATCGGGACTTGGGCCCCTAGGGCGTGCTGACCATCACCATATAGCTGGAGGGTTTGGTACCAGAATACCTGGAATCAGAAACCACCTGCCTCCTCCTGGAGTCAGGAATTGGTGTGAGCCAGGCACAGGGTACCTGTGTAGCACTTAGCCCCTAAACAATGTTCACAGAAGCCATCTGTGACTCCTTGCTGGGGAGTCCCCTGGGGAGGACCTGAAGGTCACTGAGGAATTTCTCTAGACTCCACCTGTCCCCTTGCCTAACTTTACTGTGTGGCTGGATAAGTCACTTTACTCCTTGCTATGACCAAACACCTGACAAAGCAACTTACGGAGGAAGAGCGTCATTCAGGGTTCAGTCTACCAGGGCAGGAAGGCGTGGCGGTAGGAGTGAGGGGCAGCTGCTCATAGCACATCCACATTCAGGAAGCGGAGAGAAATGAACACTGTTGCTCAGCCTGATCTCTCCTCAGCCTAAGCCCCCAGCATATGGAGAGGGCCAGCAGCTACTTGCAGGGTTACATCTCTCTAGAGAAGCACTCAGAGACATGCCCAACAGGGTATCTTTTAAGTGATCCTAGGTCCCAACAAGCTGATGGATAAGTCACCTTTTACTAGTTCAGTCAGAGCCATAAGACCAACTCCGAGTTTCTGGGGTCACCAAGCCTAGGGGTGGCCTCAGAGAACATGCCATTCTAAACGTGGGATCTTTGGCAAACTACATGACCTCAGTTTCCCCCTCTCTGAAATAAGGTGATTTAATGGTGGAATCTCTTCCACAAGCCCCTGCCAAAAAGCTGCTCAGGAGACCTGAGATGCTAAGGAAGTATGGAGTGTCTCTGTGTAGTTTGGTCACAGCTTGATGGGGTTAAGGTGCATCCCAGGGAGATAGCAGGTGAGTCAAAACAGAAAGATATACCCAGTATATGAATGTGGTTAGGAGGCCCCCCAAACCCACCCGGTAGACTGGGACAGCACCCAGACCTGCTCCATGTGAGTATATACAGGTGCTACCAAGTTGGCTGGGCCAGAATGGAACAAATCCACAGAAAATAAGCATCTGCCTGTCTGTCTCCTGATGCAGAGACACATTCCTGTCTGTGTCATGGATCACAGAATTCAAGATTCTTCTGCCTAAGATTGTAGGCCACACACCAATGAGTACTAGGTTCTCAGACTAGTATCCTAAGATGAGTCACACCATCAGCAACCCAGGCCTGAGCACTTCCAACTTGGACTATGTGACATGGCTGTCAATGCAGGGACTTCTCTGCCTTCATCACCATGTGAGCCAGTACACAATGTAAAGTCTCTCCTCTCTCTCCCTCCCTCCTTCTCTCTCCATCCCTCCTCCCCACTCCTGGAGAAGACTGACTAACCAACAGAGTGAGTCACATTTGTTCAATGCAGATGACTGCGTATGTGCGAGGAAGAGTCCCATGGCCAAGCAAAAAGGAAATAGATTCCTAGTGAACATCGGCTGGTTTTGTGTCAACTTTACGCAAGCTGGAGTTGTCACAGAGAAAGGAGCCTCAGTTGAGGAAATGCCTCCATGAGATCCAGCTGTAAGGCATTTTCTCAACTAATGATCAAGGGGGAGGGCCCAGCCCATTGTGGGTGGGGCCATTCCTGGACTGGTAGATCTGGGTTCTATAAGAAAGCAGCTGAGAAAGCCAGAGGAAGCAAGCCAGTAAGTAACATCCCTCCACGGCCTCTGCATCAGCTCCTGCTTCCTGGCCTGCTTGAGTTCCAGTCCTGCCTTCCATTGGTAATAAACAGCAATGTGAAAATGTAAGCTGAATAAACCCTTTCCTCCTCAACTTGTTTCTCGGTCACGATGATTTGTGCAGGAATAGAAACCCTGACTAAGATAACATCAGAGGCAGGAAGGCTGCCTACAGACTACAGCATCCTGCTATAATCTAGGAAGACAAGCTGTCCCCAGCCCCATGGGATGGTACTCACATTTAAAATAGATGTTTCACCCAAGTTGACTCAATCTAGAAACTTCCTCACATACATGCCAAGAGGTTTGTTTCTTGTGGCAGCGTGAGTAAGAAATTTCCTCACGGGCCATGTATATGAGGTCCCCAATCAGTGGCACTGTTTGGGGGAATATTGTGGAACCCTTAGAAAGTATGACCTTGTTGGAGGAACCACATCCCAGGGTGGGGTGAACTTTGAGAATTCCTAGGCTGCATCTGCTTGCTTTGTGTGTGTGGATGAAGATAGCATCTTCTAGTTCCCTGGTCCTGCAGTCTTCTGCCATTAGAGACTCTCATCCCTCTGGAACAATAACCTGAAATAAACTCTTTCTCCTCTGTGCTACCCTGGCCCCAATGCTTTGTTGAAGCAACACAGATAAATATAACTCTCATGATAATTCTAATAACAGCCGGTTGACCCTCAGACTTAACCATCCCAGAAGGTCACCAAGAGAACTCGTCTTAGAACTCAACAGGGTCTAAGACCCCTGCCTAGCAAGGATGTGAGACCTGAGGCAAGCACCTCTCCTTGGCCCTGAGGTCAGGCCCCACATCCATGTGGATGATGGAGTCTCGGTGGGCATGAGACCAGGATAGACCTGAACATTGTCTTACCGTTATCTTTTCTTGCACTGTGATGGTGAAGTGGGCTTTTAGCTGAGTTCTGTTCTGGGGAAGAGAGAGAAGAAATGCTTCAGTCACGTGGAGTCTGACCCATGTCCAACTCACACACCTAAATTTAGTTGTAACAGACCCCTGGCTGCTGGATAACGTAGGATTTGTCCAACTTCTAAAGCCTCTTCAAGAAACAGTGGGACTAGGACTCCAGCTACACTTCAGGAGAGTGTGGCAACTCAAAACCATGTCCTGAGGGCCAAGGGGCACGGCTCTCTGTGGAGAATTGGGTTGGGGCAGTGCTGCCAGTCCAAACTCAGGCAAGATGTTCATCTCCGTGTGACTCGGCTGTCTCATTTGTAAAACGGGAGCCACATCGAACCCAAAGGTGGCTGGAGAATAAAATTAACTTCTATGGAACATGGAAGGTGACATCCATCTGCTTGGTTAGGGAAAGGGGACAGAAGGAAGGGAAGGAGAGAAGTAGGGAGGGAGAAAGGAAGAAAGAACTGTTCCTATGCTCTTGTGGTCAGTATACTCAAGCACCCATCCAGTGCAGTGCCAGGTCCCAAGCAAGGGTGACAGGGTTACCTGTGGGGGGCTCTGAAAGATGAGCTGGGCAGGAAGATCCAGGCTGTCTCCAATCCCAAGGGCTGTGGGGTCCAGCGAGGCCACGTAGCTGACAGAGTAGCACTCTCCCACTGCTCAGAGACAGCAAGCATGGGTCAAGAACGGGACAGGCATCCCCACACCAAGCCACATTCCTAAGTAGCCTTTTCCCCTGGCTTACCCACAACCCTGGCCCCTGCAACCCTGTACCTGCTACAGCTGCTCACAAGCCCAGATCCCCAGAGAGAAGCTTCGGGATTTCAAACACTCCAGGGAATTCTGGGAGCGATCCGGTTGGGAGAGTATTTTAGAATTTGCTCAAGGCCTCCCAGCCACAAGCAGACACTCTTCTGGAAAGAAGCAAGGCTGGTCTCTCGGGCCCTTTCTCGGTCTGCAGCACACTCCTCTGAGCTCTCACGGGAGCTCCACACACAGAAAGCAGAACCCTCAGTCCCTGAGAGTGCCAGTCCAGAAGGTGGGTTACAGAGCCGAGGGATGGTTAGCTTAGAGACAGCAAGACCCCTGCGTAGAAAGCAGGCGGGATGCATATGGAGTCTGGGAATCAGTTTGTTCTGGAAAATCAACATGTCCACTTCGGTTTCTCATGAGGACAAAAGCTAAGACATTGAGAAAGGGAAGACAGTCTCAGCCACCATTACAGACCATAGTCCTTACACCCAGAGCATTCCTGCATGTGGGCCCAGAGGGTGTTGAGGTTTAACATAAGGAATCTGTTCTTTTTTGTGACGTGCAAGACACACTGACTGAGACCAACCAGGTAGTAAGTAAATACTACTTAGCTCTCAGCTAGACTAAATTATACTTTTTAAGAATAAATAAAAGGGGCTAGTCAAAGGATGATGATGGTAATGGAGTCTGAAAGGCGGGAAACTGGAGTCCGATTGGCCATTTGATGTCACAGTCAGTGGTTGGATGCTGGGTACCCTGTCTCCTAACTTGAAAGTCACCATTGTGCACCGGTCGGGTGAGCTCAGGAACAGGTGTCGTGGACTGTGTTCCCAGGGAACACAGCCTCCTGGACAGAGCAAAAGCCTGGAGTAAACTGGAGTAAACAGGAGTAAACAGGAGAAAATGGCCCCAAGAATCAAAAGAAGACACAGTGTCTACAAACCCAGGTCACTTCCCACAGGCCAGGCTGGATTGTGTTGATGTCTCTACATCACTGTGACCCTGACCTTGCCCAGTGGATGGCACCTTGCTTGCTGCAGGTGAAAGGAGCAGAATTTACTTAGTACTCATGGTGAGGCATGGCTGGAATAGGGACAATCAAGGGAATGTCTCTGTGGGGCATTGGAGGTGGGAGGGGAGTTTGGAGTTGGAAATCAAGTAGAACTTCCCGGAGAGGTAACCCTAAGACCAATCCCCATGGTCTAGAGATGTGTATATTATAAATGGGACAGAGGGACCACACAGTACCACCTGGGGGACAGGGTCAGGACAGACATGACCCAACAGGAATGAGAGCCATGAAATGAAAGATACTGGAAAGCAAGGGGTAAGTAGTGTAAGTAGTGAGGCCCATAGCTGGGGAGGGCATTGAGAGGGCAGCAGTGGCCAAGGCCAGGCCTTGACTAAGCTAAAGGCCATGTCATATGACCTCACTCAGCCCACTTTAGTCACACTCTGAGGCACCAAGATGCACAGGATCTCTGAAGTCCAAACTGTTCAGGGGTTTTCTAGAAGCCGTAGAGACAGGCTGCCCGGCTGGAGAAATCCCAGACTGCCTGAGCCCTGCTCACACCCCTGTGCTGTTCTCTGAACATCCACATAGAAATCAGTTGGGAGATCCATTCCTCTATCGCAGAAAGGAGAGCTCTGGCGTGGCTTAGCCGGGACAGGAAAATTTAAGAACCTCGTTTAAACCAGAGCCACCAATCAGTTCGCTGGCTGTGAACGGCTCCGCGAGCCTCTGTCGAGAGCTCGGTGTTAAAAGGTTTAGAGCGTCCATCCAAGCTAAAGGGCGAAGTGAGCAATGTTTAGCAGTGTGGGCCAGACACCAGAAGTGGGTGTGGTCAGATGAAGAGCTGCAGCCTATAGTAGGTACCCAGGCTGATGAGAATCAGGCTGCCTGCTTCCATCTCAGCATGGCTGCTGCCCGTGGCCTTGGGCAAGCTCCTCACCCACCCAGCTTCGGGTTTTTCACTCATACATGAGATACCAACAAGAAAGGAATCTCCAATCTCCTGAGAGAAATGATGGCTCTAAAGTTAACTAGTCAATCAGGGATAGCTCAACTGAGGAAGACCCTGGGGAAGCCAGCAGTCCACACTATGGCTACCCTCTGGCTTTGGATTGTCCCCAAAGGCCTGAGGGTTTAAGACCTGCTCTGAGGTCTGCGGGACTATTGCCAGGAAGGTGGGTGAACTGTTCAAAGGCAGACAGTCCCCAGGCAACAGAGTATAACCTCAGAAGGAATCAGGGAACCCCAACTGCTCTCTTCTTTCCTCGGTTCTACATGATAATAAGACAAACTGCTCTGTGGTCACATGTTGCCATCACCACAGGCCCAAAGCAATGAGGCCTGAAGTTTCTTAGAACTAAGAACCAGAATGAACCGTTCCCCTTCCTGAAACACTTAGCTCAGATTTCGTGACAGTAATGGAAATCTCATAACACATCAGTGAACAATGCTCACACATGGGTGTCCTTGTCTAAATAGTTCACGATCGTGATTCTGAGATGATGACAATCTGTCATTTGTGTTGTTGGCCCAGAACAACTCAGAAAGACCTGTCCATTTTCCTGTAATTCTGGTCCACGGGGTGAAAAGGGTCACTATGAGGTACTGACACGTCATGGACTCAGTGTAATTCATAGACTGAAGCTGGTCAGGATAAAACCGAGACTGGATCTTAAAATGCCTGGTACTTCTTCTTCAGCCCCACCTCTACCTAAAGCAAGTAGGAAATCTGTGGTTTTAGTGGCAAACACAGGGATGATTTATCAGCAGCAGGAACAGGGATGGGGAAAGTGTCGTGGCTTGCCATGGTAGAGTACCTCTACTGTGGTCCTCTCGAGGGAAACACAGGTAAGACAGTCTGCCACACAGCCTGGGGTGGCGCGAAGCATCTGTAGTTACCTTGCAGAAACCTCTTTCTGAACGTCTGGATTCCGTTCTGAGTCTTATTTCCAGGCGACTCCTTCACAGTGAGGCCAGTGATCTCATCAAGCACAAGCAGGTCTGAAAGGTTGGCTGACGTGGGTGTCCTGGTGTTGTTCACTGAGAGCTGTACCTGTACAGTCGGTGATTCGCTCTGTCCAGACACCTAAGACAGGGGGACACGGGTGAGGGCAGGCCCCTGTCAGCCTGGCTTCCTAGGATGACCCATAAGCCTTGAAGAGGATCTCAGACTCCATCAGGCCCCACCTGATGTGACAGTGGGGAGAGTTGTGTTGACCATCATTTACCACACTGCTACTTAGAGACACCTTTTTCTCATTTCTTCCTCTGAGGAATCTCCTGAGTACCAAACCTAGTCGGGATGGAGTCATTGGCACCTGATGTTCCAAAATAGAACAAATGTCAGCTCTACCTGCGTCACTAAACATGCACCCTGACTCCACAGCCAGAGATTTGAGGGTCATTTGCTTTCCCCTCTTCCAGACTGGTCTTCTCTCCTTCTTTCCCCGGGTTCAGCCCCATCATATGTATGACTTGCTAGGTTTGAATCTGGTTTCCCTTCATTTCAAAGGCCTTGCCGTTAAAGGCCTGCTCCCCAGTTCACAGGATTGCTAGAAAAACATCAACCCCAGGACTGGAAGATGCCAAGAAGAGACGAGCTCCCTGTAGCAAGCTGACTAGCTAGACCAGCTTCCCTATTGAGCACTGGTTCAAGTAAAAGTTCCTCTCTTGGCAGACAAGGGGGGCTGTGATTAAGGAATGTACCTGACATCTTCCTCTGGCCTCTACATACACATGCACACACACACACACACACACACACACACACACACACACACACGAACACCAAGTATCATATCCCTGTTCATCATGTGTGATAAACATAACATCCATTCATCTCTGCTCTGACCACTAGGATCTTACCAATAATGACTTCTTTTATTTGTGTGAATCTTTCTCTTGGCACATCTCTAGCTTGATAAGGTTATTATGATTATTTTTAAGGGTTTCTATGGGTCTAATCTATCTATCTGGATAGTTAGTTTATATCTTTGTGTGCTGGTTCCAACAATGACTTCTAACCAAATTGCGCCAACAAACCTAGTGAGGCCATGTAAGCTCGGGCCTCCTGTTCTCTTCATTGCCAGGCCTACTGTTCACTAGTTCCTAAATACATGATGACATCGGAGATCTGGGGGGACAAATCCAATTATTTTCTCCTCTGGACACTTACCAGTGAACATTTCTGAAATATCACTCCGTTCTCTGAGGGACCTTGGGCTTCTCTTGAAATTTCGCTGTACTACAATAAAACACACAAAAAGAAATCCTTAGAAAGCGAGAAAAAAACTCCATGTCTGATGGAAATGTAAGATGAGAAAACCTTCAAAGGACACCAGGGGACTATTTCTGCTGATCACAGTTTTCGGGGACTGGAAATATTTCATTTAAATAGTGTAAAAGGATCAAGAATCGAGGCCTGGAGGAAGGAGGAGTCCTAACATGAATCATAGCTTATTCCTGTCAGCGCCCGATGTAGCCAGTTATCAGAATGGGAGATAAAACCCAGGATATGAAGTCCAGATAGATGTGTTCTAGGTATAACCACATAATTACTTCTACTGTGTGTCCTTGGACAAGTCACTCAGCCTCTCTGAACCTCAACTCCCTCTCCAAAAGGTGACCATCTGAAAACTTCCAGGAAGCTTGTTTAGCCAAAATGAGGGGTAAAATCTGGTTCCAGCTGACTCCAGTTGAGGCTGTGTACTCCACTGGGCCCTAGAAGGTTCCAGCTCTTCCCAGTATGTGGTGTGTGGTAGTGGTGGTGGAGGAGGAGGGAGAGGAACAACACTGGATGGATCTCCTCAGTGTGCCATATCCAAGCAATGACCTGAGCAAACCTTACATCAGCCCTCTCTTCCATCCACACTGGGCTTCTAGACCGGGGTAACTAGGTAACTTCTCTCATCCTTTGTGCCCAGTAACGATCCTGCCTGTGCTGCACTTAAACCCTTTGCCCCTGGTTGCTATGCACTAGACCAAGAAGCTATGGACCAGAACCGAGTGGACCCAAGGCCAGGTCTGGTTCTGGTAGCTGCCAGCAGGTGAGTGTCTGCATCTTTCCACGCAACTGTAACAAACACCCATGTCTAGGTGACTCATCAAGAAGGAGCCAGTGCACAATGCTACAGTGAGTGAAGCTGTGATGTAGCTTTGTGCTGGGTGACAGGTGTGGACTTGGCTGTAATGAAGTGAGACAGAAGGAATCCTTGGATGAAGTCTTCTTGGGGATGACTTAGACCACAGTCAGAAGTTGGGATGCAATACAAATTCTCTGCCACTTTAGGACACCAGTGGCCTTTCTTGCTGTTCCTGTTGTGTTCCTTTCTGTCTAGGACTTTATCAGGACAGCCTTCTTTACCCATGCATTGACTCTCCAGTGCTACATGGCACTGAAGTTCCCTGTGGGGCAGGGGGAGAAGCCAGTCTGTACCAAGGATTCTACGGAACTGTCTGATCCATCTGCAAGTCCCTGACTGTGGAGAGTTGGGACATTGCAAGTTCAGATTCAAATGATCTGGGACAATCATTAGCCTCCTTAATAGCCAATCCATTCCCTTATCTCCATCTGATCCCGTCAGTCAGATATTCCCACTAACAAATTTGAAAAGTGCACTGATTTAGGCCTTTCTTGTCTGTATCAGAACATGGTACTTGGGACAACTGCTCAGAATAGCAGAGCCTCACCAGAAAGCTCCTCTCTCCATTTCATGTGGGCCTCTGCCCATCTGGCAGCTCCCCAAACACCCTCCTGGCACCTGTGGACAGTGCCTGCCACATCTGCTCCCATTCATGTTGCCTGTTTTGTGTGACTCCCCAACCCCCACTGCTATACCACATACCCACCTCAACCATTACTTACTCTCTTCCTCCAGCTGAGATAATGGAGACTGATCTTGGGGTGTCATATTCTCATGATGGAGCCTAGCCCCGGAGGGCCTACCTAGGCATCCTTAATGAATGGCTGACTTGCACACCCAGTTCCCACACCAACCTTACACTTTCTTCTTACAGCCCACTGGTACTATAGGGTCTTTGCACAGAAGGACTAAGCTTGATGGAGTTGTCCCTGTCACCTCCAGTCACAGGGACCCTTAAGAACACTCTGCATTTCACATTTCAAAAGCAACATGGAGCTAGCAGCCAATGCACCCAGGTAGCAGAGCAACAGGAAGGGACAGATGCCCACTTGGTCCTGAGCCTTTATGTCCAGGTCCACAAAGCACTTCCTTATGGGACTAAGCCTTTTGGAGCAAAAGCCCAGGGTGCGAGGTCTATTGAGCATGCTCCCAGCAACTGCACACATCATGACCACAGTCTCTGTAATAATAGAGGGCAAACCACACCTTTTGTGTCATGCTCTGAAGAGTTAAACTAGACAGTGTACACAGAGCAGTTAGCACAGGATGGTTCATACAGCGACCCAGGGAGTGAGCGGGCTCTTCCTGTCCCTGTGATGGCTGTGTCACCACCACCATCATTTCTGCAACATTCTTCACTGGAAACTATAAAAATCACCCCCGTGCAACCAAAGAACGTTGGACTGAGAGTCAGTACTAGAAGTAAAGGTATTGAGAAACTGGTGATTGCTCCAGACCAGGAGTTAGGCAGGATCTAGGTATGAAGACACACAGTAGATGCCTGCGGTTAGTTGCTTTGAGAAATCTCCATGTATGTATGTCCTCAGGGAACTTAAGAAAAGTGCAAAAAAAAAAAACCCAATAATATGCAATGCATAAATAGCATTGTTTATATTATGTAACATATACATATACACATACACAACATATGCACATATATACAGCACCCTGTATACAATACACTGCTTGTATACTATATAAACAGAATACTAGAAAGTAGTCAGGGAGGCTTGCTGTGATGAACATCTTGATGGAAAGCATGAGAGGGGTTTGTATGGCTTAGGATGAGCTCCGGGTTGCAATGTGTCACTTCAGAGAAGTCAAGGCAGGACCCCAAGGAGCTGTTCACATCACATCACAAACAGGAGAGAGAACTGAACTAATTCAGGCCATCCGCTGCTGCTGCCCCGTCAGCTCTGTTCACTCTGACTCATCTCGGTGCCCAGCCCACAGGCTAGTGCTGCCCACATCCACAGAGCATCTTCCCACCTTAGCAATCAAGACAATCCCCCACAGATGTCCCAAAGGCCACCCTAATGTAGAGAGCCTCACTTCCTTCTCAGGTGACTCCACATTGTGATAAGCTGGTAGTTAAAACTAGCCAGCGTGTATAGGGAGAGGAATAATGGGCGACAGAGGGACAGAGTGATATGGTTTGTTTTCTGTCTGCTTGGTTGGCTTTTGAGACAGGAGCTCGTGTAGCCCAGGCTGACTCTAAATGAGGATGACAAAATCCTGACCCTCCTAATCTGACCTCCTAAGCACTGGGATGGCAACTGTGCACATACCTGTGAGAGTCGAAGCTCTTAATCACATGGGGAGGTTTCTGTGACCCTGTGACCACCTGGAGAAGGAATGGGGGGCCCATAGAAATCTATAGGGGAGGATAAATCAGGCAAAGAGCAGCATGTACAAAGGCCCCGGGATGGGAAGGTGGCTAGAATCTTCAAGGAACTACACAGAGGCCAAGTGTGCAAACAGAGAAACTTAGGACATACACAGGAGATGAGGGGGTGTGGTAAGAATTAATCCGGAAGAGACTTCCAAGTCACAGTGGAGATCTGATTTCTTCCAGGAGCACTGACAAGCTTTGAAGCAAGAGGAGTTGAGAGGAGGCGCTGCCAAGTGAAATAGGATGGTCAGCAAAGGCAGGGAGGGATAAGAGAGCTGATACAAGGAATAGATGGTAATGAGACCAAGCCATCCTCATAAACAGGGAAAACTGTTAGCATGTTCGGAAACAGAGAACCTGCCAGTGGATGGGATGTAGAACACAGAAAGATAAAGCCAAAGTCGAGGTCAATATGAGGGCCCAAGGCAGGCAGTCTGCCCAGAAAAGTGGAGTGCACAAGTTCAGGCCTGGGAGGGGATATTTGACAGACAGTCATGTCCACCCAGGAGGTCAACAAAGGCTCTGCTGAAAATAGAACTTGGGCTTGTCAGGGGCTGGATGGTCAGTTTCATACCAGTCCCTGGAAGAGAGAGCGAAGCACTGAGTCCTGGAAGACTCCAGCCATTAAAGAAGAAGTGGGGATTTAAAAAGCTCCAGAGACCCCTATTCTTCTCCACAGGACTCAAGAAGCATTTGAGGATGGCTTTCCTTCACAGAGAGACAAAACAATCTGAAACTATAATAAGATGCCATGTAACAACCACAACTACATAGATACAGAGTAACAACAGCAAAAATACAGTGTAGGAGCAACAACAATGTAGGGGTGGTGATATGCTGGCTAGTTTTATGTCACCTTAACACAAGCTAGAGTCATCAGGTAGGAGGGAGTCTCAATTTAAAGGATGCTTCCATAAGATTCAGCCACAAGAAAGGTGAGTGGTACCACCCTGGGCTGGTGTTCCTGGGTTCTACAAAAAAATCAGCCGAGCAAACCAATGTTGAGCAAGCCAATAAGAGGCACCCTTCCATGGCCTCTACATCAGTTCCTGCCCCAAGTTCCAGCCCTGCTTGAATTCCTTTCCTATCTTTCTTCGGTGGTGAACTATGATGTAGAAGCATAAGCCAAATAAACCCTTTTTGCTCAAGCTGCTGTTGGTTATGGTGGTTTTATCACAGTAATAAAAAAGCCTAAGATACAGTACAACAGTACACAAGAAAGATACAGTGTAGCAACAATCATGATACAGTGTAACAATAACAAAGATAGTGTAACAACAAAGATGCATTATATCAGTAAAGATACAATATAACAAACAGCAACAAACCAGTAAAAACAACAAAAATACAGTGTAACAACAAGCAACAAAAAATACAGTGTAACAACAAAGATATAGTGTAATAACAACAAGGAGACAGAACTATAACATGTCTAACAGCACCAAGGTGGAGTCTCTCCCATCCCCTCCCCTCTCTGCCTCACTCTTCCTAGCTCCATTTCTTCTCCCATTCTTTTCACCTCCCTCAGACACACACATTCAATTTAGAATTCCAGCCAGGCTGTACAGTTGCATCATGTTTTAAGTAAAAGCATGAATGTGAGGAGCAGGCCTCATTCTGAGACACATACTTTGGTTTCAAAGAGGAGTTGGCTTATTTCATCCCCAAACCTTAGGGAACCAGACAGGGGTCGTTAGGAAACAGTGGCTCCTAAACTTGTTGTCTTCGTGATTCTTTACACGCTATTAACAAGGACTGAAAAACTTTGGTTTATATGGAATCCATTAGTCAGCATTTACTCCGTGTCTCCTGCACCACAGAAAGACTTATTTAGAAGAGAGCAGAATAGCCAAATATCCAATTTTAAAATAGGAATAAGAATTCTAAAGGAATATAACTAAGAGATTTTTATGAAAATCACTAGCACTCCCAAATTAAAAGAAAAAGTCAAAATGGCATCATTTTATACTTTGGCAAAGTCACCTGTGTCTGAATTAATAGCTACATCTGAATTCTCAACTCTGCCTCTGTGCGAACTCTTTCATGCCATGTCACTTCTGAGAAAATGAGTAGAAAACCCTGACTCTGTGGACCCCTGGAAAGGTTCAAGAACCTTAACTGTTGTCCATTATAAGAGTTACCATGATCATGGTGTCCCTTCACAACAAAACCCTAAGATGAAACTAGAGACTATCATCCTGAGTCAGGTAACCCAGTCACAAAAGAACACACATGGTATGCACTCACTGATAAGTGGATACTAGCCCCAGAAAGCTCTGAATACCTAATACCCAAGAAACAATTCACAGACATTATGAAGCTCAAAAAGAAGGAAGGCCAAAATGGGGATGCTTCAGTCCTCCTAAGAAAAGAGAACAAAACACTCACAGGAGGAAATACAAGGTCAAAGAGAGGAACAGGGATTGAAGAAAAGATCACTCAGAAGCCTCCTCACCTTGGGATCCACCACATATGCAGTCACCAAATCCAAACACTATAGCTAATCCCAAGAAGTACTTACTGGTAGGAACCAGACAGAGATGTCCCCTCGGGGACTATGATAGAGTCATAAAGATACAGCTGAGCATGCTTACAGCTAACCATTTGTCTGAACTCGGGGACCCCAGTGAGGGTACTAGAGAAAGGACCTAAGGAGCTGAAAGGAGTTGCAACCTCATGGGAAGGACATTATTATCAGCCAATCAAACCCTCCAAAACTCCCATGGAGTAAAACACCAACCTTTGTCCGCACTTTGAGAGACTCATTGATCCAGTTACATATGTAGCTGAAGATAGCAGTGTCTGGCATCAATGTGAGAAGAGGTTTTTGGTCCAAAGAGGGCATGTTTTCCTAATGTAGGGGAATGTCAAGGCAATGGGGTAGAGAGGGTGATCAGGAGGGAGTGCACCTTTGTGAAGGCAAATGAAGGGGAAGGGGGGATGGGAGGGAGGCGGGGTAAAGGAATAACATCTCAAATATAAATACAGAGTATCTAATAACAAATGCAAAATTTACAAAAAAGAAAGGACTGAAAAGAAAGATAACTCTCAAAGTGCTTAATCAACAGGCAATTGGAAATTTTATCTCTCCAACCCTACATACAGAACACAACTCTTAAATGTATGTACTGAGGGGAGGAAGCAGAGAGGGAGACCACCATAGTGAAGGTTTGGGCAGCCACAGATGAAGCATCTCATTAGCATCTTCAGTAGGGTGTTCAGAGTGTCTTTCCATCCCTTTTCAGGACCGAGGCCCTAGGAGCTATGACTAGACCCAGGCCTCCTAGAGGTAAGTGTCCAAGGCAGGAATATTCAGAGCCCACTTCACAGAAGGACTGTGTGCAACATTCCCAGAGTGGTGAAGAAACACTAATTCTATGGACAGGACTCAAGCAACACAATCAGCCGGAGCACTAAGGCCCCCTGGACACTGGTGCCCAGTCCAGGATCCAGCAAGGAGAGAGTGACCCATGACAGTCAAGTGGTCCGGTTCTGGATGGCTTGAGGACTTCCTAAAACGTATTGTACCTGCTCTAAAACAGTTGCACTCCTCCAGACCCCAGAACATTGGACTTCTCAAAGAGGGAAGATGTTCAAAATGATCTGAAGCCAGTGTCTTGGGCTCTGGATATGGGGGCCACAGCAAGAGCATAGGCCAGGGTCAGAGAAGCTTTGGTCCTCTGCAAATGGACCACTCGTATCTCA
Organism: Micromys minutus; assembly: GCF_963924665.1. Classification (NCBI taxonomy): domain Eukaryota; kingdom Metazoa; phylum Chordata; class Mammalia; order Rodentia; family Muridae; genus Micromys; species Micromys minutus. Next base: position 23,693,237 of record NC_137969.1, read on the forward strand.
CCTTCCCAGGAGGAGTAAGGGAAATGGCCCTATGAAACTGCCAATCAATGGGCTTAAAGCACAATCCATGGGCTATAGTAACGATCTAAGACAGCAAGTGACAGAAAGGGAACAGAAATGCACTAAGTCTCTGCAGCAAGAGTGCTCCCATGAGAATCCTCCGGTCTACAGGCATTGAGTGGGCAGGCAAGGCTAGAGACAGTGCCAACAAGCCAGACCACTAGCCAGGGCCCTCCGGGGAACAGAAACTGGATTTGCACCTAGGGCCATGTTACGGGAAGCAGGGAAGTAGTGAGCACAGATGCGCTCTTCAGAATGATTAAGAGATGCTATGTTTCATTTCTGCTGTTGTGATAGAACACCCTGACAAAAAGCAGCTCACAGGAGAAAGGGGTTTAGTTTTGCTCACAATTTTAAGCTAGAACCTATTCCTGCCTGGAAGCCAAAAGACAAGAGCTTAAAGCAGATGTTCGCATCACAGCCACACTTAAGAGCAGAAGGCAACAAATGAATGCAGGCCTAGTACTAAGTTTGCTTTCTCTGCTCTTACACAGGTCAAAGCCCCCTGCCCAGGAAATGGCACTGCCCACAGTGGGCTGGCTCTTCCACATCAAGAGAACCCTCCACCGACACCCCAGGCCCTGTCCACAGGCAGAGGTAATCTAAAGCAATCCCTCACTGAGACAGCCTTCCCAGGTCATTCGAGATTGTGTCACACTGACAGGTAAAGCTGACCAGCAGAAGATACGACAGAGTGGAGGGTGGAAGCCGAGTAGAAGGGTGGCCAAGAGTCAGACATAGCAGAGCACAGCAAGGAGAGTGTGCAAGCTGGTCCTGAGAAGAAGGCAGGAGGGGTTCTGGAGTAACTTGCAGAGAGAGGCTTATGGGATAGCGGAGACCCTGTGCTTTTCCAAAGCTAGAAACACAAACCGGGCCAGTGGTCTACTCCACCAAGGAGGCTGGAGGCAGATACAAATCTACCCAGTCTCTCGGCAATCTCACCACACCGCCACCCCTATAGACCTTAACTAAGCTAACCTAACGAACAGCGACTTCAGATCACTTGGGCTCCAATGAGAAAGGAAGACATAAGAAGTGAGTTGCTCTCAGACATGTAACTCCTATGGTGCAGATCTAGATTCAAACCCATACAAGCCTGTGGTCACCAAAGCTACCAAGCCCGAGGCTACACCGGTTCTGAAGTGCCATGGTACATGCAGAATGCACCTAGAAGCATCACCAAGTAGGAAGTTCAGCCTCTCCCTCTACTTGATCTCGTGCCCCTCAGAGTAGGACTCTTTCAGAGGATGTAGACAGACACAGAGCAGCTCTCCTTACCTGTGAACTTGCCCGGGGTCCTGCTGGGCCGCGCCAGGATGGCGACCCTGGGCCCAGGGCAGGGAAGGAAGGTGGAAGAGCACGCGGACCTGCGCCCAGTACCAGGGCCGCGGCCAGGATACTCCCAGCCAGCACCCACGTGGCTCGTCTCCCCGCGCCTGTGGGGTCCGTGGGACCCGTCGCCCCCATCTGGTGGCTGCAGACCCCACACAGGCCCCGCAGAGTCGCGGAGCTTCCGGACCCCAGGACCGCCCCACCGCGGAGCATGCTCAGTGCGAACCGCCTGGAAAGTTTTCTGGAACACTGGCATCTGGAGTTTGGAGGCCGAGAGCTGCGTAGGAGGGAGCTGCGCAGCTCCTTCGCTTCTTGTGCCTCACCCCAAATCACCCCAGCTACTCTCTTCCCCCCGCCCCCCCCCGGAGAGTGACAAGCGCCTTTACTAGTGCCCACTGGCTCTCTAGCTCTCAGCGAGGTTAGAGACCTAAGGGGCATTAGAAAGGTCACAGCACAGGGAGCAAGGGAGAGTCTCAGCGAAGGAGCACCCATTTTCTGAATCTAGGCTGGGGATCTCCCCGGACCTGTCCCGCCTCCCCATCAACAGTGAAGCCATCACTTGGCCAGTGAGTAAGCTGGGGCAGAAAGCCCTGTGTGCCCTTAGAGCTCCCTAAACTCACAGAGAGAGGAGCTGGGGTGGGGGGTAGTCTGCCATCTGGGCTCTAGAGAAGTCCTTTATCCAGCAACATGGTCTTCTGTGAACAGTCCTGCTGGGCCCTGTATCAGCCTCTCCACACACCTCCAATCTCTCTCTGTCTCTCTGTGTCTCTCTGTCTCTCTGTCTCTGTCTCTCTCTCTCTCTCTCTCTCTCTCTCTCTCACACACACACACACACACACACACACACACACACACACACACACCTTTCTTGACCTGACCTGGACAAAACCATGAGTTTGCAGGCCTTAGAGTGACCTTAACCAAGCCTTTCACTCCAAGTACTGCACCCTTGAGAACTGCCGGACATCCTGGAGTAGCATTAAAGGCAGTATTTACAAGTGACTTTAGAGGGCAAAACATAAGCAGCGTTTATTTTTAATGGATCCTTCTGCCCGCCCCCACCCTCACCCCGCTTTGAGAGGAGCCAGGTGATCTGCCTCTGTGTCCCAAATAGCTTAAGTGACCGCCAGGAGATAACAGCTGGATGCCACTGCCTGACCTTGTGTGTGTGTGTGTGTGTGTGTGTGTGTGTGTGTGTGTGTGTGTGTGTGTGTTTTAAAGCTCGGACCTGAGCGTCCAAACATCACTAAGTTGCAGCATGAGGCTATTACCGGGAAGATGTTCCCTTTCCAGAGATGCCCTGAGGGAACAAGAAGGTCTTCTTAACAGGCGTGTGTGACCTGAAGCCACAGGTGTGAACAGGCAGACGTTGACAACTTCTTCTGAGCTGTCAGACACTGAATAAGGCAAGTCCCCTGGCAGTTTCTTTGAAGAGGCTAAAGTGCTGGCTCCCATCCTGCTCGCGTGGAACCATAAGGACAAAATGAAGAGACGTCTGGATTCTAGAGGGGCCAGAATGTAATATTCGCCCCCCATACATTCTCTTAGAGACGAATCTTTCTCGGATTAAAAGGGGTGTTCCATCAGTCGGGTGCGGAGCGTCCCCTAGGGAAGACCGTCTTGCCCCGGGAGCAGCGCGCGAGTCGGACTAGACGTGCTACAGCAACCTTGAGGTGCTGCTGGAGTTAATCTGGCGGCCAGCTCAAGACTTAGGGCAGCCAGAACGCCCAGTGACCACAGAAGAGTGGCTTCTCGGGAGACTGGGAGGAGGGGGTGCTCTTTTGCTGTTCTTGCATTTGAGATCCTCAGGGTGGAAGGCGCGCCTCGGCTGCGCATGCTCAGTGCACGGAAAGGCTGGCCCGGAAAGGCTCAAAGTTTGGAGCTGCGGGTCCAAGCTCCTCCCCAGGCTCTGGGGGGGGGGGGGGGGGCAGCGGGAAAGGGTACAGAGGCGCGGAGCTGGCGGGCGGCGGGATGCGGCGGGTGACCCGTCCGAGCCCCCATGACCTGCAAGAGAGATGCGCGGCTGCAGCTGGGCCGGGAAGTTCTGCAGGCGGCGCCTACGCTGCTGATCCCCGCGGTGCTGCTGGGTGCCTTACTCGGCCTGGGCCTTGGCCTGTGGCTCGGCTATCGCGCGAGCCGCTTTCGCGCGCGGCTTCAGGTGGGTCCCAGCGGCCGGGAGAGCCGCGCGCCCTCCTCCTCCCTGGCATCCTGGGCCGCACTCCGTGAACTCTGGCTTTGCATCTCCTGGCTGTGATTGCCTGCAGCCTACTGCTCCCGGAGAATCAGGGTCAGGGCTTTCTGAGGAAGGGGATGGAGTGAGTGGCCAGAGGGAACTGGCCTGGGGGTCCGCAGAAAAACAGTCGCCCCAAAGCCCTTCTAGGCCTCAGTGCCCTCGGATGTAGTTAGAAGGTTGAACATGATGCCAGTAGATGTACGGACAGAGGAGGATTTGTGTGCTCACCCGAATATGCCCAGTCCCTCTTTTTTGCTTTGGAGCTGCCAGACATCCCCTGGGAGTGGGCTAAGGATTTTCTGCCAGGGGTAACTGACCCAGGGCCTTAAATGCCACACTGGTGAGCATCAACCAGGTGGGTGCTATTGTAGAGTAGAAAGAGGCTAGCGTTTCTTGAGAAGTCTCAGTTCCAGGCATGGAACAGTTCTCTGAACTCTCCAAACAGCTTTTGAATCAATTCCATGTGTGGCCTCATTTTGCAGCCCTGGAAAGTGAGGCAAACGGTTAAGCCACCTAGCAATGCAACATGCATATGGTGTAAGGACAGCGGGTGGGGGGGGATGTAACTCTAAGCTGTAACTGGCAAGACACGGGATGTTTGGGGAGACTCTTGGCACCTAGGAGCAGAGTTCTGATTAGTTATGGAAAGACCCATTGGGCACTCTAGGTTCTGGCAGCTCTGACTTCCAGATTTCCTCTGTTGTGCAGAGGAATTGGCTTTCTCAGTTAGAAACGTTTGGTTGAGGATTCTTGGGTTTGGTTGAGGATTCTTGGTCTCTCATTTCTTTGAAGAACTCACACATGTCTGGATTGTTTTGGTCTATCCTCTCCTCCTTCATCTCCTTACATCTCTTGATATAAAACCCTTTGTGCTAGTCAGCTACGATTGTGAGCAGTCCTGAACTCTTGGATGGCGTGTGGTGCGTGTGTGTGTGTGTGTGTGTGTGTGTGTGTAAAACATGAAGCTGAGAGGTTTTCTTCAATTTTATTCTTATAATTCTGTTTTCTGTTTTCATTTTCCGGAGTTCTTTTTTATTCCCTAAGTCCTCTGTTTTCACCCTAAACTGCCAGTTTGTAAGTAGACTGTCTCTCCTCTCTCTGAGGACCATGTAACTGGCTGTTGTCTGTCGTGTGTTTCCTCGGCCCTCTGCAGTTTGTTTGGGGGTGTTTCCCTTCTTGTTAAGAGTCTTTCCTTAAATCACTTGTGACTCTTGGCCTCCTGGCCACTTCTAAGTGTGGGAGTAGACATAGACTGTGAGCTTCTGACTCTGTGTGTGTGTTAGTCCCTAACACAGTCAGTAATTGCTAAGCGAAGCATCCTGGAATTTTGGGCTATATCATCTCTTCTTTCTGCCCCAGAGACCCACCCTGCTCCAGGCACATAGTTTTCCTGGACATCGACACTGCCAGGCCTGTATCTTCACCATGCTCTTTGCAATTTCTCTCATGCCCTTCTCCCAAGACCTCAGAGTCTTGCTCCCTCCTTTAAGTTTCTTCTCAAACAAACTTTGTCTAAGAGGCTTCTCTTCAGCATCTGGAACAAGGCTGGGTATCATGTGGATGCTGAATCATAGCCCTGGCTAATTAAGTGCACAACCAGTTAACCAAGGCAAAAATGCAATTCTCTCTCTCTCTCTCTCTCTCTCTCTCTCTCTCTCTCTCTCTCTGTGTGTGTGTGTGTGTGTGTGTGTGTGTGTGTGTTTGTTTGTGTGTCTGTCTCTTCTTAGTTCTTTACTGTCTGTCTGTCTCTCTCACTTTCTCTCTCTCTCTCTCTCTCTCTCTCTCTCTCTCTCTCTCTCTGTGTGTGTGTGTGTGTGTTTGTCTGTGTGTCTGTCTCTTCTTAGTTCTTTTCTCTACTGTGTCTGTCTGTCTGTCTGTTTGTCTCTCTCTCTCTGTGTGTGTGTGTGTGTGTGTGTGTGTGTGTGTGTGTGCGCGCGCGCGCGCATCCATGTGTGCATGTGTGGTGTGCCTCAGAGGGCATGATTTTGAGCATGCAGACATGACACAGCATGCTTGTGGAGATCAAAAGACAATCCCCTCAAATCAGTTCTTCCCTTCCACCATGTGACTTCAGAAGACAGTCCTTGGGTCACAAACCTTGGTGGCAGCTGCCTTCACACTGAACCATCCTGCTGGCGCCTATGTGGGTGTGTATATATACATACATGTTCATGTGTGTATATGTGCATGCATGTATACAGATGCTGGTTCCCATGTGTGTGCTTATATCAAGGCCAGAGGTCAACCTTAGTGTCATTCCATAGTCACTGCTCACCTTTTGGAGACAGAGTCTCTCACTGGCTTAGGCAAGCAGGCTAGGCTGTCTGTCCACCTGTGACCTCCTGCCCTGCACTGGGTTAAGAGCACACACACCCATTCCTGCCTTTCTTGACATGGATTCCAATTCAACTGTGTCCTCATGCCTCCAGGGCAAGCACTTTCTAACTGAGCCAACCTCCCTAACAGAATTGTACCCGCTGCCTATTTTCCTTATCAATTATAGTACGTTCCTCAAAATCACTTGGTGCCCAGGACAGGTGAACATTAAGCCTTTGCATGGGGAATACTGTGCCAAGTCCCTTGAGCCTCTATTTCCATCAGTCTGTCTTCAAAGTGACCTGTGTCTATTTAAAGAAACTCCATTGGCTGCTTACTGTTAATTCTCTCTTTGGAACTCACAGCCAAAAGCCTGAGAACTCTGGCTCAGGGCAGATCCTCTTTCACAAGGACCATCTCTGTTGGGTACATCATGGCCCTCCGGTACTTTGGCATGCTAGACAGGGCTTCAAGATCACAGCTCCCCTAAAACAGGAACACAACTGCAGAAAGTTGGACACTCAGCTGCACTTGTTTAGTTGACAAGAAGAATGGTCACAGTGTTGACATCTGCAACATGGTGGGGTTTCAGGTCACACGTCTACTGCTTGTAGTCCACAGTAGAAATCACTCCTCTGTTGAAGGTAACCAATACCATTATTTGAAAAATCGTCCAGTGGCTATACTGAGAACAGCAGGGGGAATAGCATCTGCACATTCCATGCGAAGGGGTGGTGGTAGCTTCTGTTCTGGTTTCCTATCTGTTGCTGTGATGAGACAAATCTGACAGCAAGCAACAGGGAGGGATGTGTTTTAGCACAGGGAAGTCCGTCACCGTGCAGAAGTCAGAGCAGGAACCTGAAGCAGCCAGTCGGGTCACAATCTTGAGCAGACAGACACGGATGTTTGCAGGTGCAGTTGCTTCTGTTGGAGTGTTTTCTCAAAGGCTGCAGGAATAAGTGTAGAACAGAAATCGAAAAGCGCTACAAGCTTTGCTCCCAGTGTTACCCGGAGTCTTGGGGACAACTGAAATATGCACCTTATCCCTAAGGATGATAGATCCCTTAGAAAGACAGTCTGAGTGGCCTCTGCAGTTGTACTAGATGCTTGGTGGGCAAAGAGGACAGGAAAGGCACATGGTAAGCAGAAGTGACTACTGAATAGGGATCTGGTGGCTAAAGTTCAGGGGGACAGACAAGGCTGACTGACTTCAGGATCTGCTTCTCTCCACCTCCTTGTGGTTTTAGAAAGATGACACAAAACGTCTGCTCAGGAGTTCAGAGCCCCCTGCACAGAGCCTCCAGGATACTGACTCCAAAGCCAGGAGGCGCCAGAGAGAAACCACTCGGGATGAAGATGCCCCTGAGGTTAGTTTGGGTCTGAGTGCTTCGGTGGGTACATGCTGGGTGGGGGGGGGGGAGGTAGGGGGGACTGTCTTTCCAGAAGTCAAAGTATCATGCTACAAGCCACTGGATGATTTATTTCCTCAGAAATTGTCAGGTATGGATAGTAAGAGGCACGGGTTTTTAAGTCCATGGTTGTACGAACTTAGACAAAGGTATGCTCCCTCATAATTAAAGGTCTAATACCTGAGAAAGCTCTCTAGTGCCCATCTCTGGTCACACTTATTCAAGAAGCAATCCCAGGTAGGTTTTGCATGACCATGGGACGACTAGAGTTTTATGTGGAGAGTGCCCTGTTCCCTTTGTGTCTCAGGTCCCACAACACCCTGCTACTAACATTTGCCCTTTATTTATTTATTTATTTATTTATTTATTTATTTATTTATTTTGCATAGCCACACCTGGGCCTCTTCCCCTCCCCCTCAGAAATAAAGGGGTGGGGAAGAGAATCGACTTGAGCACACCACTGCTAGTCACGAAGCACCTTCTGAATGTTTGGCTGATGGACTGGTTGTTCTGAGAACACAGCTGTTACCATCCAAGCCCCAAATTCTATTCTCTAAAGTTTATTATTCTAAGTATACAGGCAGCCTAAGGAAGGATGGGCACCTGGGTGCTGATCCCAAAAGATGGATTCTCTCTGTCCAGTCTTTTCTGTTCAGCTTCAGTTGGCCCATAGAATATGGCCAGAGTGCGCTCTCTGAGTAGGGATGGAGGGACATCACTTGACATTCCCAGGTGCCCCTGCACACTTTAAGTAGGGGCAGGGTCTCATGTCTGGTGGGTTTGTGCCCTCGTAACTGTCTCCTTCAGTCTTCCTCGTTGTTCTCATATTCAGAAGAGGAAACTGAGGTTCAAAGAGACAGGCCAGTTCCCTGGGTCCCCAAACTGGGGAGTGGCTAAGTTCAGATGCATCCCTTGGTCTGTCTGGCACCTGCAGACCAACACTGCTTCCCTCCACCCTCTTCCCACCCCTGTCTCTCAGGCTCCTCCCTCTTGGGATTCTCTGCTGGCCTTGTAGAGGAGTTGGGCTTTGACGCCAACTTTTTCAAAGTCTAGGAACCAAATCAGGGTATCAGCTTGTTTTCCCAAATTGCCCGTGCCTCCCACAGATTTCAATAACCCCATTCTTTCCTGAAAGAGACCCTAGCCTGCAGACCCTGGACCTCAATGCTTCCCTGTGAAGGGGAAGAGAATGCCTTGTGGGATCCCAGGACCCTGAAAGGCCCGTGGACACAGGAGCTATACTCCATCCATAATAATGTGTATCTCTAGATCTCACTCCTGACTGTTTCTCTATGTGTCTCTGCATTGTTTGGGGTTTGTGTCTCTGTGGAGAGCCTTTCACCATTGGCTGCCTGGGACAATGTGTGTGAGCATTTTGGGTATGTGGTATCTCTCTTGTCTTCCTGTTTTGTTATGCCCCTTTCTACAGACCATCAAAATTCCACGCAGGACAGGGAAACTATGTCCTCACAAATGCTTGTACAAACATGTCTAGCTTGGTCCACAACAACCAGATTGGAAAGAACATTAGTCGAGAAATGGATGGACAGAACGTGGTCTATCGTTCAGGCATGGTAGGCTACACAAGTGCTGAGGCAGGAGGATTGTGAATTTGAGCCTGGTCTGACTGACATATTGAAACCCAGACTCCAACAAGAGAGAATTGTGTTCTATCCTTGCTGAACATTGTTGAGGGTGAAAAGTAGCACAGTATTGATACATACTGTCAACATGGCCATCATTATCCAAAGTGAAGAAAGCCAATCATGAAGGGAACCAGAAACAAAATGCACATGACATTTATATGGACAGCATAGCTGAGGGGTTTCCAGGAAAAGCTAAGGGCTTCTCTGCTGCAGTGAGCCATTCTGAAATTGCCTGTGTGATCCTTCTGATATTAAGGAAACCGGAAGACGGTTGGTTACATTTTATACAAGATTGTAGAAGGCATGAATTCTATATCGATAAAACTTAAAAAAAAAAAAAAAACCTTCACATGTAAGCTGGCTCTGAGTCCCACAGAAGTAGTACCAGCCTTGGTACCTAGCATGGACCAATCCCAGCTCTGCTGTACATGTGCTATGCAGTGTTGGTCAGGAAATATAACCTGTCTGCGCCTCAGGCCCCTCACTGTGAAAGCCACAGAGGTCCTCCACAGAGTGCCCAAGGTCATGCCACCGTTTGCTGTCTCAGATGGTACTCTCCCAGTACAGCCGCAGTGGGAGTCACCTCATCTTTCTAAGCCTGCAACCAGCCTCCGTGCCTGGCAGGTGCCTATCACCAGACTAATGATTGCCCAGGGCTGAGTTAAATATCTGCCTATTAAACTGTGTTTCCGCCTAGTGAGCCCAGCCGCCTCTCCTGTGCACAGAAAGCCTCAGCCTTGTGATCTGTGCTGCTGCTACTTAGCTGAACTCTGTTTAATGAATAGCCCTGTTCGTTAAAACACACAGAAACTTCCAGAAGGTTTCTGAGGCCTGCTGCTCCACAGCCTGCATGTCCTGTTTTGCCTTTGCTAACGAAGAGGAGGGATAATATAACCTATGCAGGCGACTTGCAGGGTTGAAAAGAGCACCTTCGGGCCAATGAGGGAAACAGCTTTCTCTCCCCCACAGTGACACCTTCCCCAGTTTTCTGAACAACTGTCTTGTTTTGGATGAAGTTCTACCTTGTAACTTTGCGTGGCAACCCATTTCCTAGATCACTGTATCTCCTGGGGTGGGGGTGGGGGAAACCAGCAGATTTGGAGCATCTAGATTCAGTGAAGAGAACTATCAAAAAGCTGAAGTCTCTGGATCCTGTCCAGGTAACCGGATCTAGCTGCTTTTGCCACCATACACCCAGGGCTATGACGTTGTCCAGCCCCTATTCAAAGCAGAGCAGGCCTGCCCTCCAGTCCTGCAGGACATAGGTGGTCACACAGACATCCTTAAGGGTAGAGCTTCACACAGCCAGGGCTTTCCCTAGTGGTCTCACCCAGGCATTTCAATCATGCCTGCTTCCACACCCCGAACTCTACCTGTCTCCTGCAAAGGCATGTGTGTTCCTTTCTTTCTGGCACAGTAGCACAGGGCATTTGCACTCTGTTTGGTGGAGAAACCACACCTTTCTCTCCCCCCCCACCTTCCTCTGCTTTCCTTCTGCCTCTAAGAAGATTTAATCTGCACAGAACCACCAGACATAGTGTAGAACTCTATAATATATATATGGTGCATAACTTAGTTTGGAAACTGAGGAGGATCATAAGTTCAAGGCCTGCCTGGGCCATTGGTTCAGTTCAGGGCCATCCTGTACAACTTAGTAAAACCCTCAGAAGAGGTGCAGATTATGTCTGAGAACAGAGTGAGCAATGATTTGGTCCCTCCCACTGCATCAGAGGTGGCTTCTCGGGGAGGTGATGCCCAGCTGGCTCTGAGTGGTTTATGAATACCATCAGTACAACTCTTCAATACCTAGTGTCTCCTTGGACCCAGGGAGTCAGCTGCAAGCCTTATGCCTGTTATCTTTGAGGATTAGATGCTCCTTCTGTTGATCATATGGGCAGACTGAGGCTGACTCAGCCATCCGTCTCTTGTTTAAAGTTCTACTCCAAAACTCCATGTAAACAGAGCCTCTGTGTGTGTGTGTGTGTGTGTGTGAGTGTGAGTGTGTGTGTGTGTGAGTGTGTGTGTGTGTGAGTGTGTGTGTGTGTGAGTGTGTGTGTGTGTGTGAGTGTGTGTGAGTGTGTGTGAGTGTGTGTGTGTGTGTGTGTGTGTGTGTGTGTGTGTGTGTGGCCTGTAGTACTACATCTGCTTTAGAATTTTAGTTGACACATACAATCATCTGCATCAGTGAGCGAGGTGTGATAACACTCGTACAGCCTGTAACTCAGGTACGATCACATCCGTCACCTCTGTGAGGTAGGAAGCTTCATGGCCTCTGCATCATCCAGTTGCTTTGAAATAAATATGAACTGTAGGCTACAGCGATCCGGCTGCCCTGTGGAAGGTGAGGTTTAATTCCTCAAAGTTCAGTTACTTCATGTGGCTGTTTTTCCCTTTGAAGATGGTCCATTGTCCTTCAGAAGATGCTTGTTAATCTGTCCCAAGGTATTAAAAGCCTAATTACTTAAAAGCTGAAGGATTGGAGTTAAATGATAGTGTTGTCCAAGCATTTGTCTATGCACCCAGTTGTCTATCCATCATATATATGCATGCACATATATATGTGCATACATATGTACATCCATTCATATATCCATCTGTCTGTCAACACACCCATATATCTACCTGTTTACTTAGCCCTCCATCTATTCATGAATCCACCCACCTACCAATCTTTTCATTCATTCATTCATTCATCAATTATTCCATCAATTTATTTCTTCACTATATTGTCCATTCTTCCATCCACTATTTTCCAGTCCATCCATCCTTCTTGCGAGGATCCAAACAGACCTGTCAGGGTTCCTTCCTGGGGCTGTTGTTGCAGGTGGGATGTGGCATTTTAGAGAGTTGTGGCAGTTGGTCTTTAATGTGACAGGAAGTTCATTGCACTGCTGCTCCTCCTTTGCAGGTGTGTGAGCCATCCTTGAGTGGCAACATCACAGCATTTGCACTGAAAGCCAGAGTTGTCTACCCCATCAACCAGAAGTTCCGGGTGAGCACTCCAAGTTCCATTTTACCAGTGAAGTTTAATCCATAATGTGCTAGCCTCCATGGAGATCCAAGGGATTGGATGTGGGTTTCCATCCTGTCTGAAAGTTTGGTGTGTAACAGAACAAAACACAAGAGCCGACTGAATCTGTGTGGGTCACGTGGGGGCCACATCCAAGTCAGGAGCTACAGAAGCTGCTTAATCTACAAGGACAGCAGCTCCCCCTTAGTGAGATGTGAACCTCCCTCTGGCACTGACTCGATGGGGTGTGCCTCAGGCCTAGCTCCTGTCTCTATTCATATGGCTGAGGGTTAATGCCAGATGCTGTGTTTCCGAGACACTCATGTGTGGATGAAGGATTGCCACGAATCAGGCATTTCCACTTTGTGGTATTTCCAGAAGGTGAATGGACTGCTAAGGTCACATTCAGGAGGAGGCCAACTCTACCCCTACACTTGGCAATAGGTCTTGCACCCAGGACCCCTTGGCTGGAGTCTTAGAGTCTTATGCAGAGAGCAGCCATAAGAGAGGGAGGAGCTTAGCTCATAAAATGCCCTGTGGGCAGTGTTCTGACCCAGAGGGTTTGGAGGAGGGCTGGCATCCTGGTACTCAGGAAGATATGTTCTGAGTCTCTTGGATGTTGTCCTGACTCCTGCCTCAGCCCCTCTTTCACGGCCCTTTCAGGCTGTGAAATAGGGGTCAGGGTGATAGACAGTCTTCTGCCTTGCCAAGACAGTGTGCGCGAGGACTCAGAACTTGCTCTGTAAGCGAGTTCCTGAACCAGACTCTCTCCCTTTGGAAACCTCCTGATGAGCAGCATCAGGCTGTGCTGCTGGAGTTGTTGGGGTCCTGGGCCCTGGCAGGCTAACAAGCTGAGCTTACCCAACTTGAGGAGGCCAGTTAAAGAGTCAACAGTAGTGAAAACCAGAAAAAGGACGTACATTCAGTGTGTTTACACTGGGAAGTGAAATAAAGAGGCCCAATCTCTCTCTCTCTCTCTCTCTCTCTCTCTCTCTCTCTCTCTCTCTCTCTCTCTCTCTCTTCTCTCTCTCCCCCTCCCTCCCTCCTTCCCTCCCTCTCTCTCTCCCTCTCTCTCTCCCTCTCTCTTCCTCCCTCTCTCTCTCCCCCCCTCTCTTTCCCTCTCCCTCCCTCTCTATCCCTCCCTCTCCTCTCTCTCTCCCTCTCTCTTTCCCTCTCCCTCCCTCTCTCTCCCTCTCTCTCTCTCTCTCTTTCTCTCTCTCTCTCTCTCTCTCTCTCTCTCTCTCTCTCTCTCCTTCTCTCTTTCCCTCCCCCCCCCTCTCACACACACACACACACACACACATCCTATCTTCACCCCACCCTCAGGGTCCTGACATGAGGTTTATGTTCAAACAGAAGGACAAGAGGTTTGCATAAATATACAGTCTTAGTCAAGGTATGGCCTCAGACGTTGCTGACCCTTCTGCCAGGTCTAACATGGTCAGAACTGTGTAACTCTCTCTTTCTGGGAAACAGCCCTCCCCCTGATGGCTTCAACCTTTTCCTCCTCCCAGTGGAAATTTTCTGGAAGAATTCTAATTCCTTGAGCACCCTTGTTTTAATACTCTTAACTGGGGAAACAGCTCAGTCAGTAAAGCATGCACCTTGTAAAGAAGTCCTCATAATATGTCTAAAAGGCTGGACATGGTGATGTGCAGTTATAAGCCTAGCACTTGGGGAGCAAAGGCAGACAGATCCTGGGGCTCACCATCTAGCCAGCCCAGACCAATCTGTGAGCACCAGGCCAGTAAGAGATCCTGCCTCAAAAACAAAGTGAATAGCATGACCTTTGACCAATACACACACACACACACACACACACACACTCACTCACTCACAAACACTCACAGAGGGAAGCAGATGTCAGGGGAGATCTTCACATTTACCAGGCCAGTTATAAGCAAAGCTGACTGACCTGTTCCCTAGTACATTGTTAAAAAGTTTACTCAGCTTCTTGCTGTCTGTCAGGTGGGCAGAAGGCCCTTCTCTGTCAATACGGCTGGACCTACCTGAACAGCATAAGGGCACAGGCCCTGTGGCTGCCCTGATCCCCATCCTATGGTCAGACAGCAGACCACAGAGAAATGGTCAGGAACCTCAGGGACCCAGCAGACCTCAAGGAAGGCAAGACATAGCAAAGCAGATTCCAATGGGGCAACTGAATCTGGGATGCCCCAGAAACAGCACATGAGGGGAAAGTCTGGAGCATGGGACAGTGTATCCAGTGTAGGCCCAGCAGGAGGGGACAAGCCTAGACAGAGAGCTGGACACTTCTTAATTGTTCCAGAAATCAGACCATGACTAGTGCCACACTGGCCTTAGTGAGGAGATAAAGGCCTGTCAGGGCGGTGGGATCTACCGAGACTGGCAAGAATGACCTTCTTTGTGGTAGGTGCTCAGCCCAGTAGTCAAAGGGGCTCCTGGAGCTGAGCCAGCCATAGAGGAAACAAGAGAGGGGAGGGTGCTTTCCAGAGGTCATCATGGGCTACGCAGAGCTGAACACAACAGTGTGTGGGGACAGATCCTAACGGCTCCAGGGTAGGAGCCTGGAGACAAACGTGGACGTGGGCTTGATCATGGTCCTGGGACTGACGCTTAGTCTGTGCACACTCACCCCAGCAGCCTTTCAGTCAGGTTTCCTTCTGTTCGCAGCCTCTGGCCGATGGGTCCTCCCACCCATCGCTGCATGAAAACCTGACACAGGCAGCAGCCGTCCTGCCCCACCTGCCCCATCAGCCAGCAGAGGTCTCCCCAGCCAGCAGCCTGGGCAGCCTGAGCCAGGCAGGCAAGGAGGATGGCAGCTCCTCCTCCAGCATACAGTCAACCTACAGCGACGACAGGATCCTCCAGTCTGCCTTCCTCCGGGTGGGCAGCTTCCCTGAGATTCTGGCTTGTGAGAGGTAAAGAGAGACCTCGGGACAATGGAGCTTCAGTGGTTGGTGCAAAGGAGGAGACGCACATCCAGAAATGTTAAACGACTCAGCTCTGGGCACACAGAAGCACAGTATCAGAGCCCCGGAGTGAGGTGACAGTGGGGTGGCAGGGGAGTAGCGGTGTCTCACCACTGCCGTGTCCCATAAATTGTAATGCAGCAAATGCTCTGGGACTTTGGGACAGAGCTTGCAGCACCTGCAAAAATTGTCCTGAGAACTTGCGAGTCTGGTCACTGTTGCTCGTGGCTATTCCCCTGTTGCGTGGCAAAAGGAGCCTGGACCAGTTTTAGGGATCCATTAAAAATTAGGCAATATGTCCCCTACTTTGTAAAGAGACTCAGAGTGGCTGAGTAACTTGAAAAACAGGTCACACCACCATTTGGTGATAAGCTATGGTCGATCCTGACATCTTACCTCTGAGACACAGGTGACCTGTCACCAGACTCACTTCTTGGTCTACTGACACAGGTATGATTGGCAGCTGTCCTCTGTGCCCCGAAGCTCCAGGAACCTCTGGATGTCTTGCTTACTTTTTTATTGTTCAGAGGAGATACATGACCAGGGCAGCTTATAGAAGGAGTTTGTTGGAGCTTACTGTTTCCTAGGGTGAGAGTCCATGATCATCATGGTGGGGAACATGGCAGCAGGCAGGCAGATATGACACTAGAGCAACAGGCTTAACATCCTTATCCGTAGGTACGAGGCAGAGGGAGAAGTAACTAGAAATGACGTGGGCTTTTGAAAACTCAGAGAGTGTGTGTCTAGTGACACACCTTCTTCAACAAGGCCTCCTAATCTTTCACAAACAGTTCCACCAGCTGAGGACTAAATATTCAAACATATGATCTTACTGGGGCCGTTCTCATTCAAATAACAGTGGACAGCCCTAGCTCGAGAATGAGAAGGGATGGAGTTGGGACCTGTTGCCTGGGTGTTGTCCCTGAGCTGAGAGAGACTCAAGTGGACCACATTCTCACATTTGCATTGTCAGACCTCACAATAGTGTGGATATGTGTTTTTATCCAGATCAATTTGTCTGTGAGGAAGAAAAGGGTTCCTGAGGCAACCCGCATCCATGCCTGATAGCTCTGGCCCTCTGTTCTCTGAGTCTCTTTCTTGCCTGTCATATGCAGGCCTAAGACTGTCTGTGCTGAGAAAAGTTGGCCTGTGGTGACATCTTACCTGTCATGCATGCCTAAGGCTATCGTGCTGAGGAAAGGCCTGCAGTGACAGAAGTGACAGTTTCCAGAGAGGATACTCTGAGTGTGCTGCTGGCTTTCTCTGCATGCATTTGTCCACAGTGTCCCAGAAGCTGTGTCCTGATACTTACTGTTCCTCAGCTGAGGCAGCAGTCTGCACTTCTCTAAGCCTGGGTATATGTGAGGAACATGAACTAGGGGACAGGGCCACCACAGAAACCAAGCAAAGACCTGCGTCCTGTCCTCCCACTGCCTTCTTACTCTTCGACCCCTGTCTGCTTCTCTCAGTGTAGATATTGACCTGTGTGTCTACAGCCTTCATCTGAAAGACCTGCTTCAGGTAGACACGGCACTGAGACAAGAGAGGTACCTGGTAGGTGGACACATTCGCTCTCTCTTCCAGACCAGGGCACCAGATGAAGATATGAGACTCCCGATGCGCACAGAGCCCATCTGTGTGAGGGGCACAGATCTGGGTGAAAGTAGACAACCGGAAAGTCATGCAGTGAGGTCCGGGCACTGTATGTGGTGATGCATTCAGAGGCACTAACAGGACACAGACTTCCATCTAGCTGGGGTGGCATTCATCTAGAGACGAGTTAAGGGCACCTGCTCGGGACTCAGGGGAGAGAGATGGAAGGAAAGACGCACACAAACTGAGGCTGTGGGGAGGCCAGAGCCTGCACACATCACGGAGGGGATGGAAAACTGTAGGACTGATTCTTAGGCAACCAAGCATGTGATGCCCAGAGGACCAGTGGCTCTTCCCCTAGGTATCTGTCCCAGAGAGACCATGTCCTCCCCAGCCCCTGTGTGAATGTTCACCACAGTGGTGTCTGTCCTGATCCCTGGTTAATACTCCTGCAGCGGACTGACTAGACACCATTGGAGATGGTACCCACAGGGATCCCCGAATTCTAGGAGGACCCCTCTTGGTTTAAAAGATATCTCCCAGGGAGACAGGAATCTAGGAGGGCTTTGCACGTCAATTCCATGGAGGTGTCTCTAACCCTCTTACAAAGAAGCAAGTCTCCATGTAGAAATGGGGGGGGCAGGGCATGAAGGGCTCTACTCAGTGTAGGCAGATATTTAGTAACTAGTATAGGGGTGAGAGGGTCAGGAGAGAGAGAAGAAAGTAGCAAAATGGGGAGAAGGGAAAAAGAAAGAAAGGAAGGTGAGAAATATTCTTTAGAAGCTTCGTCGGACCCAGAACAGCTCATTGCAATGAAATATAGTCTTTTTTATATCGGTCCTTCAGCGAGAATGATGGTGGGGGTGGGGCGCCACTCATGTTTCTCCTGACACTTCCTTTATGCCAACAGATGTTCATTCAGATTCTTAAAGCATGCCTTCTGGAATTTTTCCCTAAAAAGAAACCTGATGATGAATTATACCAGAAGATTCTTTCCAAACAAGAGCATGTAAGTCCTTAGCCTGTATCTTAAGATAACTCAGTAAATTGTTAAAATAATGAAACATACCAATCTATGCATAAAAATATTTTTCTTCAGTGCCTACAGTGGATTTTATAGAATGCATTTGGGCACAGTGTGACAACTTGTTAAAGTCAATGTACATGTTTAAAAAGGACACTTGTGCGGACCTGAAGCTTGGTTCCTGGTCCCTGGCAAGGGACAGCAAGGGAATGAAAGGGACAGACACACATACAGGAAAGCTGGGACAAACTGGGATTGTACTCATTCTGATGGAGGGCACCTACTGCCACCTGCAACCAGGGACCTCAGCATTTTTATGAGGTATAACAGGGAAGGAGAAATTGGCTAGTGTCGGTATGAGTGTATATGTAAGTGAGCAGTCTCAACCTTATATCTCCTGAAGAAGTTGGCCCCACATCTCCTTGGTTACCTGGGAACACAGTCCTAGTAGAGCAAGAGCCATTCCTCACCTCCATATTGAAGTTTGAAGTAGCCACACAGACCATCCCCATGTCCTTCCTGAGCTTGGAATGACTGCAGATCTAGAAATGCTGTTGGCCTAACAGAATTCAGTTGCCCACCTTGTCTCAAGAACACCCTGAACCCATGTCAGCCTCTCCACGGAAGCTGAGCACATCCTGCCTGTTCACTGTGCTGAGACCACACTGGATCGATGGCTTCCCATAAAGATGCTGTCCCAGAGAGAAAGAAGCCTGACAACTAAGATGTACTGCTCACTTCCTGCTCTTGAACCCGCCAATACTTCCCACTTCCTCCTTGAGGTGTAGTGTATAATCCTTCCCCATGGAAACCCTGTGTGGAAAGAAAGAACATTCTTGCCTAGTCCAGAAAACACACATACTCTAAGAGTTTGTAATGATTGAAAGACACAATTTCATTTGTTGCTAACTAGTTCCGTGGGGATTGAGGATGTAGAAGAAAATTGTCCTTCATTTTGGAGGTCCAGTGTTTCATGAAAAGTTTGTACCCTCAAACTTAAATACATTTTCACTTTCTGTGTGTAAATACAGGATGGGGTGTTGGTGAATGTGCCATAGCACATGAGGGCCAGAGAGCAGCTCTGTGGGATTGGTTCTCTCTTTCCATCCACAGTGGGTTATGACATCAAACTCAGATGTTCATCAGATGTTCCTTTCACCTACAGAGTCATCTCTCTGTCCCAGCATTAAACCCTAGGACTGTGCCCAGAACATCTCAATTGTGTGTGTGTGTGTGTGTGTGTGTGTGTGTGTGTGTGTGTAATAAAATATTTGTCAAAAATATAAGAACATTTATTCTTCTAATATTTGAGTTTTATTAGTTTTTCTTTGTGTATTTTTTTTCTTTTCCCTCATCCTAGGATTTGGAGGAATTAGAAAAGGGACTTCAGGCAAGGTTGGCAAACACAGAAATGTTAGGCACCGGCGACTCTGGCTACATTTCCCTGGCAGATGTGGAGAGGAAGGAGAGAGAGCTCTCGGAGCAGCTCATAGACAATGTAGGTGCTGGCCTCTCTTTTCTGTGGGTTTCTGGGATTCTGCAACAGTGACATTGGCGGGGCTCGAGAGGTAACAGTGTCACCATCCCAAGGCAGAGACCCCGTTTCTGAAGTTTAGTGGCCAAGAAGGTACCCTTAGAGAGCAGAGATTTACAAAGCAGTTTTTATCCATTTACATGTTTAGCCTGCTGTTTTTAATCACTGAAAGCCGCAATTTCTATAAGCCCTGCCTCGTAGTAAAGTGGATTCTAGAAGCATCTCCAACCCTCAGCCTCACAAAACAAGCCACCACAAAGGGTGTCTTTGGACCACTCCTTTCTCTTTTTGACTCCATGACCTGGACAACATGGATCTGTGCTTTTGACCCCTTCCATGTGGGGGAGTAGGGACTCAGATTTGCTGGCGCATGGCCCGCTCAAGAGACTCAGCAACAGCTATGGTGAACGAGGAGGGCATCCTGGCTCCTGCTCTGCTGTCGAAAGGTGCTGGGGGTGGGGGATTCTGAAGTGTGATTGAGGGACATGTGTCTTTCATTTCAATATCTGAAAACACCTCCTTAAAGGGCCACAGAGAGGCCATTCCAGGGGTGGGGGTGCGGGCCAGGACTCAAGCAGCCAGGAACCAGGGAAAGCTGAGAGGTAGGAAGGCAACTTAAAGAAGGAAGAGTTTGAGCTTACAGTTCTAGAAGTTAGAGTCCAGGATGGCAGAGTAAAGGCACCGTGGCAGGGACAGGAACTGAGTGCTCTCATCTTGACCCACAGTACGGAACAGAAAGAGCAAACTAGAGGTGGCTTTGAACTCTCAAAGCCCTCCCCTAGTGACACATTCCCTTCAACTAGGCCTCCCCAAACAGTGCCACAAACTGAGACCCAAACATGTAAATGACTGTGGCTATGGGGGATATTTATTCAAGGGGCACAGTTACTTTTCTCATTGTGTGGCCAAATTACCTGCCAGGCAACACCTTAAGGGAAGGATGGTTTATTCAGCTTACAATTAAAAGGGCTGTCATCTATGGGCAAGGCACCGTGGCAAGAGCATGAAGCAGTCGGGGACATTGCATCTACAGTTAATGTTGGAGTTCAGCTCTCTCTCCCTTTTATTCATTCTGGGATTTCGTCCCCTGGGGTGGTGTCACCCACATTCAGGATCAGTGTGAACTTAAAGGGATTGGAACTAAATACAGCCAGTGATGTCATTCTGTGACATCTGGGTTTCTCCTAGTCCTGTTGCTCTGCCTCAGGCACATTCTACCCAGAAGTAAGCAAGCAGGGCACACAGATGACACACAGCCTGCATGTCATAAGGACAGCCACTAGACTTCCTGCCATCCCTGATGCTAAGGCTTAGCTAGGCTTTGAAGCTCCTGACATCCCAAGCCCTGAATCGACAATTACCAGCTCTGACCCTGATAAGATACTAAAATACGGTGTGGCAAGCTGAGTTTCAGAAGCAGAATTATTCACATCAGCATTTTCTCTGCCATTTTGCTCTTTTGGACTTCTGGAACAATGACTCATATAGTTAGTGGCCTTCTAAGTTTTTTTTTAAGTCATAGCTAATCCCTTTGACTGATCCTAGAACTCACGGTGTCTCATTGTGTCATTTCTCAGGCTCCCAAGGAATAACTGTGACCTGTCTGGAGTCCCTAAGCAGTGCTTGTAACTTCCTTATTGGCAACAGTGCCTTGTGTTTGCTGAAAACACCTCTGTAATATGTCTGGAGCCATAGTTGTTGGGGCAGAGAGTGGAGGGTGTCCGCCACAAGACACAATCAATGCTGAGATAAACCCCCTTCAATTGTACAAGGCTTGAGCACCTCTGGTGGGAATGAGAAAGAAGCTGTGGGTCCCAGACACGGCCCAGCGCTCTTTTGTGAATACAGTTTCCTTGTCACTTGCTTCTCCTGCTCTTTTCACAGATGGGAGCTTTCTGGAAGCGGATGGAAAGCATCCAGCCCGTTCTCGTGGACCAGTTTAAGTGTTCCAGCTCCAAGGCGCGGCAGCTCATGGTGACTCTGGCAGGAAGAATGGTTGTCGCTGAAGGACTGCTGCATGACTCTCAGGACCTGCACGTCTTGGTAACACCGGAGGAGGAGAGGCAAACACTAGGGATCAGGAGGTCAAACGCAGTCGTGTTCTAAAGGGGGATATAGCACCCCCAGAAAAGGGCAGTGAATCCTCCTATCATCTATCTGCCCATCACCCCCATCACTATCCATCCATCCATCCTCTCATCACACATCCATCCATCATATACCCATTATAACAAGATCTGTTCTGTGTGTATGACTATTTTGCCTGAGTGTACGTGTATGTATGCCAGGCACATGCCTGATACCCAAGGTCAGAAGAGAGTGTCAGATCCCCTGGAACTGGAGTTATGGATGTTTGTGAACCACCATAAACAAGGAGCAACAAGTACTCTTAACCACTGAGTCATCTCTCCAGACCCTTGTTAATTGTGTCTGTGTGTACCCATCCATCCATCACACACCTTAAGTGTGTGTGTGTGTGTTTGTGTGTGTGTGTGTACCCATCCATCCATCACACACCTTGTTAAGTGTGTGTGTGTGTGTTTGTGTGTGTGTGTGTACCCATCCATCCATCACACACCTTGTTAAGTGTGTGTGTGTGTGTTTGTGTGTGTGTGTGTACCCATCCATCCATCACACACCTTGTTAAGTGTGTGTGTGTGTTTGTGTGTGTGTGTGTACCCATTAATACATCACACACCTTGTTAAGTGTGTGTGTGTGTGTGTTTGTGTGTGTGTGTGTGTGTGTGTGTATACCCATCCATCCATCACACACCTTGTTAAGTGTATGTGTGTGTGTTTGTGTGTGTGTGTGTGTACCCATCCACCACACACCTTGTTAAGTGTGTGTGTGTGTGTGTGTGTTTGTGTGTTTGTGTGTGTGTATGTGTGTGTGTGCCCATCCATCTATCACCCATCATCCCATAGTGGAGGTACCTGATCAGATCAGTGGTCCTACAGCTCTGAACTTTAAAGACTATGATACTCAGGCTTCGGGTGATCTCTAGATGGTGGTCAGACTTAGGCTGACAGCCAGGAGCAGAGAGGTGTAAGAGACAGCGTTCCAAAATCTGGGTTTGACTAGAGTACAATGGTTGAAGGGTTTGGGGACAAGTGCTAAGTACCCAGAGGCTTATCCTACTGCAAATGGGGGGGAGGGGCATTCACTGTGCTTGGAATGAGGTGTGTGTGTGTGTGTGTGTGTGTGTGAGAGACTGGAGATCACTGCCTCCTCAACATCTTCAAGGCAGAGCCCCAATATGCTGAGTCATTGTCCTGTGTCTCTACAGGACACTCTGGAGAGGACAATGGGTCGAGCCCACATGGCAAGGATGGTAGAGTTCCTGAGGACCCAGATCCAGGAGGAAACCAAGTGCCGGCTTGCCGCCATCTCCCGTGGCCTGGAGCTGCTGACTGTCCAGGGGCAGCTGTCTGGGAGGCAGAAGGAGGAGCTTCTGACCCAGCAGCACAAGGCCTTCTGGGAGGAGGCAGAATGCTTTGGCAGGGGTGCGCTAGTGAGCCTGGATTGGAGACCCGGAATCATATGACCCATGACACTAAGCCAGGGCTGCCTTTCCTTCCAGTCTTGTGGTTAAGCTGTGCCAGGCCATAAGCAGTGCCAGGCCCAGCCTCCCTGACCATAGAGCAGAATGATTAGAGTCTGTGTAAGATCAGAGTCATCTTATATTCCCAATGACTGAGGCTGACAAGACCCCAATGTTGAGGTAGGACCACCCAGAACTCAAAGGAGAAGAGGCTGTCAACCAGAGTGGACATGGTAACACCCATGCTACCCGAGTGCAGCCCTAGCCCCGCCCTGAATGGGTAGAGGGAAGCTGCACAGGTTGGTTCTTCATGTCTGCTTCTGCCCACCGGGCCACCTGGAGATAGACTGAGCAGAGTTCAAGGTTCCTGAAGTCACGGTCCCTGTGACCTGCCCAGAAAAACAGATCTATCACCTACAGAGAAAGGACCACTTGATAGGTCACAGGAGCAGAGATCACTGTGGGCCTGCTGGAGAGTGAGCCCCTGGTTCTTTTTGATTCCAGAATTCATGCAGCGGGGCAAAGACCTGGTCCAGGCGTCTCAGGCTCCTCAGGCGGAGGCAGCGGCACAGCTTGCACAGGCCCAAGAAGAAGAACGGAAGAGTTTCCTGGCTGATGCCCAGCTAACCTCAGACCTGGGAGAGTTCCTCAAGGTGACATTGCCCTTACCCCATGCCCAGGACTTGTCCTTTGCAGGTTGAGTTTGGTTAGGACTTAGGCCTTCATCAGACACAACTTCAACACATGCCGCCCTGTGTCAGGCACATGACCATTGCCAAGTCTCTCAGTCCCTGTGTCCTTGATTCCTCTTTCAAGAGCCAGGGATGAGCATCACAAGCTAGGTTGCTGGGAGAAGGTGGAGAATCTTTAGCAGGCATACCCAATGCTGCCTCGTGGAACACAGGGTGTGTAAGGCCCAAGCCTTTCTCAGAACAGTCCTGAGCCAAGGAATTGGAGTAGCCCTCAGCTCTGGTCAGGGAATTGGTCAGGACCAGGGAGGAAGCCCTGCTAGAAAACTCCATGAGATTCGGTAGGAAGAGGGCATGAAGCCAGGTGCCAGCTTTCTGAAGAGAAAATGAACATCTGGGAACCAATGGGACAGGCTCAGCTCACAGTATAGGTACAAGTCCATGGGGACAGTGTATTAGGGAGCAGCAGCAAGGTACTGTGAAGTCCCATCCTCAAAGCCCAAAATGGAGTCAGGCCTGTCACACTTCCCCTCTCCATGCCTAGGAGTCAGGAATGTACCTTAAAGGGGTGGGGCTTACTCTGGGTGAGAAGACAGGACTCAGATCTCTGTCACCTTCGGATAACACTCTGCTCACCCTGAGCCCCAAACATAGGAGGGTGACAGGCATCTGTGTCCTAAGGTCCAGCTTAAACAAGGTAACATGGCTGGTGTGCAGGGAAACAGAGATAACAGGGGAGAGGTGAATGAATGCACAGGTGGATGGATGGATGGATGGATGGATGGATGGATGGATGGATGGATGGATGGATGGATGGATAAATGGATGAATGGGTGGGTGGGTGGATAGGTGGGTGGGTGGGTGGGTGGGTGGGTGGATGGGTGGGTGGGTGGGTGGGTGGGTGGGTGGATGGATGGATGGATGGATGGATGGATGGATGGATGGATGGATGGATGGATGGATAAATGGATGAATGGGTGGGTGGGTGGATAGGTGGGTGGGTGGGTGGGTGGGTGGGTGGGTGGATGGATGGATGGATGGATGGATGGATGGATGGATGGATGGGCACACACATGAATGGGCAAATGAATGGATGAACAGGCACATAAATGGATGAATGAACCAAAGAATGAGCACATGAATGAGCAAACAGACACGAAGCTCCTCCATCCCACCTTCAGTGCCCTCATTGCTAGTCTCTGCCCACTAGTCTCTTCTCAGTACCACTCCATACCATCCTGTAGGTAGACAGAGGACTCCACGGCATCCTTTTGTGACAACTGCTGCTGCTCAATCATAGGTGGCCTTGGTTTTTGTGTCTCCACTAGAAACCTTCACTTTCAGAGACTCTCTAGACATTTCTCCTGAAAAGATGGCCCCCGTACCCTCCCTCCTACTGTGGGAAGCCACTGTCTGCCCTTGTGCCCTATTCTACCCTCTGTCTATGTAGGGGCCTCTGATGTCCTGCAGGCCTACTCCACATTCAGCTGTCTTGTTGTTTCTCTGGAGGCAGGGTCCAACTTCTGGATGGCAGGGACTGGCTTCTTCTTGACTGTATGAGACTCTAATAACCTGTCTGCTTTACCCCAGGCCCCCCAGCTCGGTCTCCCTGAGTATAGCAGGTTCATAGCAGAAGAAGTCAGAGAGGATACTGTCTGCCAGCAAGGCCTAGGAGACACAAGTAATCAGGGTGGCCCAGTGGGCTGTCCTTACATCAGTGTAACAGAGGCACAGACTGGCTTCCTGGGAGTTGGGTTTGAAGTCCTGGCCTCAGACATAGTTTGCAAGCCACTGATGCCATGTGAAAGCTCCACACCTTGGTTCCCTCACAATTATTTCGGGGTGAATATTCTTCCCATCCGAGATGGCAGCCAAGATGGAAATTCAGGGAGAATTTCCCAGAAAAACCAAAGAGTTCAATTTACTTCGGGACTCAGTTCCTGTTCTAACTACAGGCTTTTCATGAGGTCCTGGAGAGACAGCGGCTGACACAGAGTGACCAGGAAGGGAAGGAGGACACCAGGATCACTGGGGCCATGGCCGCGCTCTGCCAGGTATGTGACTATATTACCGATCTTGTTGAGAAAGGGTTGGCTGCAGCTCTCAGTTCATCGCGGTGGGGAAGGTACGGTGTTAGAAGCCTAAGGCAGTCGGTCACATTGCATTGGCAGTCAGGAAGAAGAAACACATCCATGCTGGTCCTCAGCTCGCCCCCTTTTACTTAACCTGGGATCTCTGCTCATAGAACAGGTTGGCTCACATTCAGGGTGAACGATTCCCCTTCTTGGTTAAGCATATCTAGAAATACCATCACCGACTCACTCAAAGGCGCGTCTCCTAGGCGACTCTGAGTCTGCCAGGTTAACAGTGAAGACTGCAGG
Source organism: Micromys minutus (assembly GCF_963924665.1). NCBI lineage: Eukaryota > Metazoa > Chordata > Mammalia > Rodentia > Muridae > Micromys > Micromys minutus. The sequence goes on from NC_137969.1 coordinate 23,718,957, forward strand.
CTTAGCCAGACAACAGAGCAACCCTTTGCTCTGCATTTGCAAGAGAACCGTTTAGTCCTCTTGTCCTCTGGGCTGAAACACTAGAGCCAGGGACAAGTAGCGTTGTATTTGTTGCCTGAAGGGCCCACAGACCACACCTCTACTACAGGTTCTTCCTGTCCATGTTGGACACTGGTAGGTTGAACTACCTTTGAGTCTATGCATGGGCAAGTTAAAGCTGCTCTGCTCGTCTCATAGCTGGCCTTGAAGAGACAGGCAGAAGTGCATCAAGACCCTCCCGGTACAGGGCATGCTGGTAAGCAAGAAAGAGCTATGGGCTGAGAGTGGGAAAGGGGGAAAGGAAGATACTAGTGAAGGAAGTTGTGACACCAACCTCAGGGCTAGGCAGCTTAGCTCAGGGTCAGGCTCTGCTTTACCATATGGCTGTGTGACCACTACCTGGTCCCTCTAGCCTTATTTCTCCATCTATGTAATGAGCCATCAGTACTGTGACAACTCAGTGTCTGAGAGGTCTTGTGACAGCAGCTGGAACTGGGAACATCCCAATTCATATTGAGTCCACCACCAAGCCCTTACTTATCAGCACAGAGAGGAGAGTGAGGGACCACAAAGGCCCAGGGTGAACTTGAACTCCAAGTCAGCTTTCTGGAGAAAAGAGTGGACCAGAGGTCAGCGTTCCAGATTACAGAATCAGGAACAAAGTGCAAAGACAGGAAGTGTGGCTGTCCTAACCAGAGCTGTCTGGTATTGAATAGGTGTCATCAGTTGTGGCCTTGGGGTCCTCATCTGTAAATTTCTTTTATAGCTTTGTGAAATCTAACTCTTCTGTCTCTTCCTTGGGGACAGCAGTGATCTCTGTTGGACCCTCTGGTCTCTCTGGGGCCTGATTCTCTCCAGTGTCTATCCTGTTTCTGTTCAGGATTTCTTCTGCTTTGTCTTCCGATACACTGATTCTCTCTTCACCTGCTTCTAGATGACTGTAATTAAAAGGGTACATTGAGTTTTTAGAGCTTCTGAATTCTAAAACATCTAGTTGGTTCTTTGTAAACTAAGCAATGTTGTTTATTATTGCAGCTTTTTGCTTATCTTGTGTAAGCGTGGCTTATAACACCATGAACAGAGCAGCCGCCACTACTTAAGGTCCGTTTCTCATAATCTCTCTGGAATACATATGGTGCGCTTGTGATAACAGCTATGTATGTGCATTTTGTTCCTGTTATCTGTTTTGCTTGTGCCTTCTGTTCTCTGTTTCCAACTAGAAGCTCAGACTCCAGCAGAGTGAGATGTAGAACCTGACCCATAACCCCGGTGTGGTCCTTATTTCAGGAGCTGTACTGTGGCACCATGGAAACCTTCCAAAAGTTTGTGGACACCCTGTTTCTGAAGACCCTCCCAGAAGTGAGCAGCCTCTCTGTGGCAGAATGTGAGGCCCTGCGGCAACAGGTCCAGGAGCAGGCAGCAAAGCAGCTGGGGCAGGCAGACAGATTCCGCAGACGACAGTGGGGACTCCTGTGTGATCTCTTGGAGCAGGACAAACGGGTTTGTCTCCTGGGACCCAGGCTGGGCTATGCATTTGAGATTTAGGGTACTAGCGAGGGATTTCAGATGCTGGGCATCCCCAAGGACCTCTTAGAGACGCTACACAGATACAAACTTGAAGGAATGCACTAAGTGCCGGGGGTGATATGCAGTGTCCCAAGGAAACAGAGTCATGGTTACAGAATTTCCCCAGCAGTCATGGGGCAAAAGGCAATGAAGCAGAGGACAAATAAAACAGAGCTGTGGCTGCAGGAACATGGTGGAAGGGCTGGGAGAAAGGCAGGGGTGTTAGGGCCAAAGTAGGATGGAATGGCAGACAGTATAAGTGGAGGTTGATGGTGGACTGGCAAGCCTGTGTGCACAGAAGCCTCTGGAAGCTGGACCAGGCAAAGAAGCATGGACCTGGGGAATGGAAGTGACCTGTGCTTCATCCACACTCTAAGTGCAAACCGAGTTCCTGAGCTGTTGGAGGCAGAGCCCACACACACTCAGAAGAGTGAGAAAGGCCCCTTAGTGACATGGGTCTTCTTGCAGCACTGTCTCTCTGAGGGATATGAGAGCCTTCCCTCTGGTCATGTGACATCCCCTCAAAGGACTGTGGGAAGAAGCAAAGTTGTTAAGAGGATCAGGAAAGAAGGGTACTTACTAAAAAGTCAGGGGCCCATGGTGTGACCACAGCTGCTCATGCGTCACTGTCCCTATGAGCACAGGTGTGGCTTGAGGAGTGCACGCTGTCCACAGTGCTGCAGAGGCAGCTGAGAGATCACCACGAGAGAACCATCCACGGGGTCCTGGGCCGATTTAGCGGCCTCTCCGAAGAGTGAGTATGAGCCCCGAAGGATGGGCTCTGTGTGTGAGAGACTCCAGGCTAGATAGCCTTGGCATGCTAACCTGTAAGGTGGACACATCAGCTGTCCCCTGTCATCCCCTGTTAATAACTGTGTACCCATTTCATGGTTTCCTTCTCTGGAGAGTGGTGCTAACAGAGCCTATTTCGCTGAATTCTGATTGGTAGGGGCTTTTTGGAATAGCTCTTGTGAGGTAAATTTTTGCACATTTGTTTTGGTTACAGTTCCAGATGTTTGGTAAATTTGCAGCTTCTCTTCGGCTACTGAATACAGTCCAGATGTTGGAAGCTTCTATCACCACAGAGATCTCTGTGCACATTTACAATTGTGCCCCGCTTATCAATCAACCGTATATTCTCTTTCCACATGTTTGCTATTCATGTGGTGTGGTTTGTTTTTGTTGTTGCTGTTGGTTTTGTTGTTGTTGTTGTTGTTTTTCCTGTTTAGTGAAAATATTTCTCCTCGTTTTCCAGGAGAAAAAAAAATGAGATTTTTTTTTAATTACTGATCTTTTCCAGAGACTCTGATTTACACAGGTAGCTGGCATGTGGCTGTAGTAGAGGGTACAGAAGCAGGCATGTACCTGTGGTAAAAGTGACCACAACAGCAATGGGTTGGTACGGCTACAGATGTGTGGCTGTTGTGGTGGAAGGATCAGGAGCAGATATGTGGCTTTGGAGGGCAGTGTTTGGTACAGGAAGTAAGTGACCGTGGCTCAAGGCTTCATGGCCACAGACATGGTGTGGACAGGAGAAAGCAGGAGCATGGCTGTTACAATGGGTGATAAAAGTGAAGCCGTCCGAAGGGGAGACATCAGCAGGGTGGCCCAGAATGGCCCAGTGAACATTGCCAGCTCACTGAGGTTCAGGTAACCTGGAATCTATGTCCTGAGTTGTACTAGTATTTGATCCATTTATGTTTAATATAAATCAGTCTTCTCTCTGTCTCTTGGGATTCACATTTATACTTACTACACTTTTCCACCACACCCCATACATCATTCTGTACTGTTACATTCTTTTTGGTCCAATGTGTTACCCTGTTTCTCTCCTGTTGTCTGTTTTCCACTATTTTTGGTTCGTGTCTTCCTGTTTGCATGACTGTGTTATTTTTCTTGACCGCTGTATGGATACTCGTTGAATAACTAACGAGATAGAGATAAGATCCAGCTTTTGTGATATCAAACATCGCAGATGACATGTCCTAGTCCTAATAGGGATTTTAGGTCCTAGCAAGTGCATCTTATTCCGTGGGGACTGACCAGCTCAATGGCATGACTTTGTAAGGTGTGGTGACTTCACATCTCCAAGCTGAGGGCTACAGCAGAAAACCTTGAATGTGTCTCATGTATGCCTTTTGTCAGTCACTGGTTGCTAAGGTTTTGTTCAGCTTCCGATCTCTTGGCAGCACTGCACATTAAAGAAAGTATTGGCCCTTTGCCTGGCTTTGGGTTGTCTGGACCCACTGACATGGGAACTCAAGTGCTTGTGTTGGCTTTAAACGTGTTTAGGGACTGTGTGTGAAATGGAACTGGGCCTGTACCATAGCCACTGCATGTACCTCTGAACTTGCAAAGTTCATGATTAGATAATTTCTAGGTAGGTAGTGGGATGGTTGACTCCCATTCCTCCAATGGGTGTGGCTCTCTGTTCAGAGCATCCAAGACTCTGAGCAGCCTTGTTCTCTCCCGCAGGTCCACACGAGGCATCCTGCAGGGCCATGAGCTGCTGCTGTGCTCCGCTCTGCGCAGACTGGCCCTCCGAGGCACCAGCATCACTGCCCTGGCTCAGATGAGGCTGTCTGGGAAGAAGAGGCTCCTGCAGGAGCTACATGAGCAGCTGGCTTTAGAGCAGGGTGTGTCCCCATGCCTAGAGGAACATCAGTGGCAGCTGCTCCGAGCCCTGGTGAGAACACGGTGTCTCCCCCCACCCCAGCCCTGCCTAGGAATGTTCCTTTAGAACCTAAGTTCCAGCTCTGCTTGCCACCGTAGGATCCTAGCACCCGGGTGGGTGCAGGGCAGTTTGACAAAAGGTACAGGTTGGGGTTTGACTCACAGGACCTTATTGCCTCCCAGGATAAGGACCCAAGGGCTGAGGTCAAGATAGGGGAGGGCAGGTCTCTCCCCAGATTTTGTTCCTTGGCTTAAACATTCATATACTCTTGTGTCCTTATAATGGTCATTTTTCTGTGTGTATTAGATCCTGATCTCTTGAACCTCAGGTACCCCAGAGGGGGATCCAAGCTCACAACCCTACTACATTAATCACCTCATGTCCCAACATCCCTACTATTCACAACCAAAGTCTTATGATTAGGACTTAAACATGTACATTTGAGGGAACACAGTCCAACTCATAAAATGGGGGACAGAGGTAACTCTGCTGGGGACACACATATGTCTAGGGATTCTAATGACGTCAATGGGGAGAGGTTTCCACCAACGGTCTAAGTGAAGTCTCAGAGAGAATGGGGCAGCCAGCTTGCAGGTTTCAGGAAGAGGCCCTTCCTGCTCTGTGAAGATTTAAACAGATTGAAATAATTGGCAAGTAAAAAGGCTGGGGTTTGAACCCCTACCAGCTGGCCCAGGCCTTCCTGTACCACAAAGCTGTGATGGCGTCTGTCCTGCTGGCAACACAGGAGTTCTGTCTCTTGCTCTTCCCTGGAGGCTCAAAAGGAACCAGTAGTTTCCTTCTCAGACTCCAGTTCCCAACTCCCCATCTCTCCATCCGAAGCAAGTACAGCCCCTGACCTGATGTGCTCTGCCACAGTTTCTGTGATGTCCCCAAAGCTGAATCCAGTCTCAACCTGACTCTGCTCTGTGCCTTTTAGGTAGTCTTTCGGCCTCTCCGAGCGTCTAAATCTTGTCAGTTCTAGTATGGGGCTTTACGGTGTTCAAGAAGCATGAACAAGGCCTTCATTTGATGGGAGGCCATGGCTGGCCCTGAGCCCACAGTTGGTGCTGAACAAGCTGATCCTTCGGGTCTCAAGTCTGCAACCTGCCCACCCTTTATTCTTTTCCCAACCTTCGGGCCCGCCCACTCTTCCCTTGTAGGAGGCACGGATCCTGGAGGAGACAGCCAGGCTGGAGGATGAGGCACAGCAGACCGGTCTGCGGCTCCAGCAGCAGCTGCTGGCGGAGGCCCGGGAGGCAGGGCAGCTGCTGCAGCTGCACTCGGAGCGGGCCATTGGGCAGGCGCTGCTGGTGCATGCTAGGAATGTGGCCAGCAAAGGCCGGACCAGGGATAAGGAAGACTTTAAGGTGAGAGCCAGGCCCTGTCCCGCGACACCAAGGGGCGGGAAGAATAGCACTTTCCCTGCCCAGCTGAGAGTCCAGCCTATAGCATGTGCCTGACTTGTCAGGCAAGAATCACCCTGACCACACATAGAGACCCTGAGCTGGGGACTGTCAACTCTGGTCCTATATCAGTCCAAGCACACTTTGCTTCCCTTTACTCTGCCCATGACACAGCAAAACAGACCTAAACAGAGAAACATGGCTTTTCCTGAGTCTTTGCAAACAGACCCTGGTGTCCCCATGGACCACAGAGCTCAACCTGGATAAGTAGGCAGTGGCTTGCTGTTTCTGGTGCCAGGGCTAAGTAACTGTGGCCAAAATACTCATTGCAGTATTTCTCCACCCTGCCTCCTCAGATTTCCTACAGCCCAGGCTGAGTGAAGATCATTCTTCCCATTGTACAGATGGGAAAACTGAAGCTTCTCATTGTACAAAGACACACTGAAAACCCGGCAGGTAGAGAGCAACAGAAATGAACTTGGAGTCAGGTTTCAGCTCATCTCCAGTGCCCACCCTACATCCCCTTGGTTGGCCCTAGATCCATGAGGCAAGAAAGAGTCCAACTGAGGCAGGGGGCCATGGTGTCTGTGACCCAGTACCAGATGTGTATAACCTGACAGGATGAAGGAAGTAACTGAGTCTCTCATTCCAAGGCTCTGGGCTAATGTTCAGGAAGGAAATGCCCTGTCCCCGGCAGGCTTCTCTAATGTCACTCCTTATTGGCTAGAACTAGTTTAAGACCACCATCTTAACCATTCTTGTCACAGGAAAGTAAATTATCATGACTGACTTAAACAGCCACGCCCACCCTGCGTGAGTCCTAGCCAGTCCAGTCCGGATTGGGGGCAGACCAGAAATACAATGCAGGGCAGGGGGCTCCACCTAAGATCTTCAGGTGTCCCTGTCTCCTGCTTCCCACAGAGGACACTGGTGGAGACGGTGGTGGAGAGTGTGTACGTGACCAGCACTAGTGTCAGCCGCCTCGTGCAAGTGCATTACCAGAGCATCGGGAAGCTCCTGCAGACCCATGAAGAACAGTTGTTGCAGCGCCTGAAGACCCTACAGGGTAGGTGTCTCCCAGCTAGATGCTGGTGATGGCTTCGCAAGAATGCAGCACAGCTGGAGAGAACTGTGTGTGTGTGTGTGTGTGTGTGTGTGTGTGTGTGTTTCCCTTTATGACTCCAAACCCCTTTGAAAAGGGTACTCTAAAGGTCATGTGTATGTAATAAGCCCAGACGGTTTATATTACGTTAAATGATGAGAAATGAAAGTCGTTCCATCTTTGAGCTTCCTGATGGCCAAAGACTTGCAGTAACCAACCGTGAGTAAGAGCAGGACGAACAGAGTTTCTAAAACCCTGAGAGTGCTCTACCCACGACTTCCATCCCTCATCCCTTCATACCTGTGAATACCTGTGAAGGTGGCAGCCACCCTTCCTACAACACTAAAGTAACACCCGGTGCTCCCTGCACAAGGGTCTGCAGAGTTTCACCAACTCCAAAGCTCACACAGTCAGCTGCTTCCCACCGAGATGGGCTGGGATTGAGCCCCAGGAGGAGGGTCAGGAGGAAGATCCTGGAGCACCTTCTGTGGCTGCCATTGCTCTCAGCTAGTCTCAGCTGCCACCCCACCCTCGCCGCATTCAGGATCCACCCGAGACCTGGCGTGTGCTCAGGAATCTAGTAGCGGCTGCAAGTTCCCCAGCAGTGTCTCTAAGAGACTTGAGCTTGCTTAGCGGAAGACGCCTGCTCATCCCTGCAGGTACTCAGTACCAGGGCTGTCATCTACTCACACTAGGTCTCAGCCCAGCGTCGCTGCCAGCACTTGACACTGGCTTCCCTGATGGAACGTTGCCAGCCCTCTCTCCTTAAAGGGTGGCTTCCCTGAGGATCTTGGAGCAGTAAGGCAGCTCACCGGCTCTGCTAAGGAAGCCCTTCCATGAGCGGTGGCTGCTCAGGCCCAGCAAGGCCAGCACTGCTGAACACCTTGCCACCAGCAAAGTGCAGAACCCATGTGTCCTCCAAAACTACTCCTTGGGTGTTGGATTAGTTAACAGAGAGGTGCCTCCAGGAGGTTTGTGGGGTAACGGTGGTACCACAATAATTATGCAGCCAACGGCATTCTAAGCCGTGACGGCCCAGGGAAGCATATCACTTTACTTAAAATAATAGTGATGGGTTGCAAGTCTTCTGAACAGGTAACTCTGCAAATAAGATGGCTGTAGGCAGCGGGTGTGAGTTCAAGCCCAGATGCCTGATCCACTGAGAGTACTCACACTGGCATCTAGTGGCTCACCAAAGACCCAGCTCAGTCACCCAGCCCTTCTCTCCACTGTGGGACTCTGATTCTAGAAGGTCTGTGACAGCCTCTGACTATGAAAGCTTGCTTGTCATCTCTTTGCCTCTGACAGAGAGCTAGAGGGGAGCCATGGGTACTTCTCTACACCAAAGCTCCCGTGACATTCTCTTACACTGGCCTTCCCAAGGGCTGGTGCTTGTGACATATTTTGAACAGGTGTGTTCTGCTCACCTTTGGCCCTGGCCCCAACCTCACCCCAGGCCTAGCAGAGTCTACCTTCCAAGTGCCCACCTTGACTGCCTTGTGTCTGTGGGGCCAGGTGAGAGAGTCAGTGTTTACAAGCTGTGGAAGAAGCAAGAATTCAGCGACCCGCCATCGGAGAGCCAAACAGCAGATGGTACCCACGGAGCTTCCCAGGCGGTACAGCAGAGGTGGGGCTCGGGGTTGTATGTGGCGGGTCCCTGCATGAGGTGTACTCCACTCGACACGATGGGCTTGCGATCCTGCGTGGTTTCCTGCTGATGTGGGTGTCATCTCCTCCTAGACAGCTCTCTGAAGCCTCTCTTAGTCATACATTGGGCTCCCCAGAAAACAGCCTCAGAGTGAGAATTTGTTTGAAGACTGGTGGTGGTGGTAAATGGTGTGTGTGTGTGTGTGTGTGTGTGTGTGTGTGTTTATTTAGGTGCAGGTGTATGTTGCAGCCCAGGGGTGATCTCAGCTATTATTCCTCAGGCATTGTCTACCCGATTCTTAGCAGTGTCTGACTGTCCTGGAATATGCCAAGTGAGCTGGGTTGGCTGACCAGTGAGCCCCCAGAGACCTGCCTGTCTCCTCTTCAACACTGGGATTAGGAGCGTGCTCCACCCCGTTCAGCTTTTTCTTTTTCTTTTTTTTTAACATGGATTTTGAGGACCAAATTCAAAATTCAAGTCCTTACACTTGCAAGGCAAGCGCTCCCCATCTCCCCAGCCCTGGTAATATGCTATGAACCTGGAAAGTCAAGGCAAGGGACCAGGAGAGGGGGGCGAGGACATGTTTCATGGCAGTGCCCACTGCAGCTCAGGGAACTCCACAGGCTCAGCAGCCTTAGCTCCATTCACCTGTGACCTTGCACACCAGAGGGTCAGAGTTGGGTCAGCCTCTCTTTCCTGTCAGTCATGTAGGACTAGAATCAAGTGGCCACTCAGCTGGACTCTTCTTGCAGAGTTATGGGAAGGGTGGTTCCCCAGTTTACTGGGGACAAATTCCACTAGCTCCAGGCGAGCAGAGGAGTTACAGAGGCAGGTCGGAAGTGATTCTGGGAGACCTGGCCGTGAGCTTTGCCTGGCACACTTCTTGTCTGCCCCCTGAAGGAAGTCTCAGGAGCAGATAGTAAAGCACATGCTGTTATGTTAGGAGATGTAGGGAGACCAGGGCTTAGAGCATCTACCATTGAGAGCAGCAGAGACCAGCACCACAACGAGGAGAGACCACACCCATATAACAGAATTGGTCCCACCCTCAGTAGGCTGTCTTAATAAATAAAAGCCATGGGTTCCCTGGACCAATTTTATATCCTACCTGGAGTCCTCTGCCTTGGGCACTGGCAGCCACTGCTAAACGTCAAGGTCTGGGCTTGCCCTAACCTTCCTTAAGTTGTTCGGGCATGGACCCAGCAACTCTTAGATTTCAGGAACAGAGGTTTGATGGGCTTTGCCATTAAATGTACATGTTCTATACCCTCCCTCCCACTCCCACTCCTAGTACCTTGAAACAAAGATATAACCACAGAAATGTAGGAAAAGCTCAGGGATCCACATTCTCGTCCCCTGGGCTTCAGCTACTAGAGAGACCATTATGATTGGAATGTGGTCCAGGGCCTAGCTTTGACCTGTGACAAGACAGACCTCAGTAGTCACCCACTTTAACTCCACATGGTTTATGAGAGAAGAAAGCCAGCCTCTCCTTGAGTCCACAGTGAACTCGGCCTCCTTGAAAATAAGAGAGGGCGCGTGCTACAAAGCCAAGCACTGCCCTATCACGGTCAATATGTGTCCAATACACATCCTTTAGAGATGCTCATGAAGGCAAAACTAGGCCATTGCAGAGTAAACAAATCAGAGGTTTACCCTATGTAACTTCATGGATGAGACGATTAGGGAGACAAAGGAAAGACTATATCCCCAGAATAGAGAGAGCTTTTAGAAACCAGCAGAGAAGAAGGTACGACAGCTTACTTAGGGCGTACGCCCAAAGGAGCCAGAGTCATCATCCTAGCTAGATTTCTGTTGCTGTGATAAAACACCAGGACCAAAAGCAACCTGGGGAAAAAGCATTTACTTGGCATATATGCCCCTGTCAGAGTTCAACATGAAGGGAAACCAGGACAGGAAATCAAGGCAGGAACCTGGAGGCAGAGCATGAAGGATGGTTGCTTGCTTACTGGTTTTCTCTTCATGGCTTGTTCAGCCTGCTAATGTAACTCAACACCACCTGTCCAGAAATATCAAAACCTAGATGGGGCTGGACCTTCCCACATCTGTCATTAATCAAGAAGATATCCCACAGACTCACCTACAGGCCAATCTGATTAGGGGACTTTTCTCAGTTGAGGCTTTCTCTATTTGGGTGACTCTATAGAGTTCGTGACAAGCTGATGGAAAACTAGCCATCATAGTCAACAGAGATACACACACACACACACACACACACACACACACACACACACACACTTCCTGCAGCACTGTCCACAAAGAACAAGGTAATGAATTCGTCCACTGTCCCATCAATGAGCAAACGGATGAAGTAAATGTGGTGAACAGGTAGAGATAAAATATGGTTGAGCCTTTAAAAAACATGGCATGTCATCTGCAGGAAAATGGGTGAGACAGGTGATCACCATGTTACGTGAGATAAACCAGACTCAAAGTGACGAGCACACATTTCTCTTTTTGGCAGATTCTAGATTTTTAAGAAGATGTGAAATTAGAAGGGGTGGTAGGGGGAAGGACAGGGATAAGTGGAGGGTGGGGGAAATAAGAGCAAAATGATCCAAGAACATGATGTGTACACGTGAAGATATTACAATATAACCCATTATTGTGCACAATTAAGGAGTGCTGATAAGGTTTTTTAAGTGGGAGTTAAAAATTAAACTATCACAATATCTGTCTAGGCAGAAACATTTTGATTAGAAGAAGGGATGAATAGATGGAGAATGGATGGGCAGCCAGTCATGAATGGAGGTCACAGACGGTTGGATAGTGGATCATAGATAAATTAACAAAGGATCATGCACAGATTGATGGATCATGGAGGGATGAATCATGGATGGATTCATTGATAGATGGATAAATGGATCATGGATAGATTAATGGATCATGGCTGATTAGATAAATCATGAATGGGTGAGGGTAAATAATGGATGGATGGATGGATGGATGGATGGATGGATGGATGGATGGATGGATGGATGGGTGGGTTGATGGATGGATCGTGGATGGATGAGTGAATAGAAACTTACAGAACAAATGCAAGGGAGCAAGGGAGGGTATTTTACCAGCCTGCAGAGCATGAAGAAGAGGCAAGGTGGTATTCGTACATCTTATGTCCCCCAGGACAGCAGCCTGTTGATGCTGAAGGTAGCGTCTGCGTTCAGATTTGTAGTCAATCTTTCTGAAAATTGACCCCAAAGATAGAAAAGAAGGCAGCAGCTTCAGACTACAGGCCAGGAATAGATGTCACTGTTTACAGAGGGCTAGAGCAAGGTGTGCTGAAGAGGGAGGGAGAACAGGGAGTCTGTGTCCAAGAGGGAAGGTGGTACTCTCTGTATGGACTTGGCCTATACCCAAACTATTCCTCCTCCACGGCATTAAGAGGATGCCACATTAAGGCTTTCTCAGACACTGTTCCTGGACATGAGCTTCCTCGGTGGTCCTGGAAGGCCTCTGGTCCTTTCATGGGAACTTCTCTCCTTAGGTACAGTTGTCTGCTCATGATATGGTGCCAATGTGCAGTTCTTAGTCCCACACCTAGCAGTGTCCTGACTTGCCTTCTGCCCTGCTGATGTCTCCAGGCTTTCCGAGGAGTCTAAGTCCGGAATTAGTGCAGGATTCCTTTGACTTCCCTATGTTTTATGGCCATGCAGCCTCGGGGTCAGAACTAGCCGGCTGGGAGAATGTGGTTACAGCTCTGCATGCCCATGTTTTCCTGGCTTCTCCTAATGCTCCAGGGCTCAGGTGCAGCTAAGAGTCTCAGCCCTCTGTGTACCATGTTTCCACGAGCGGGATGAGTTCTGGAGAGGTTTTTGTAGGGACCTATTGGCCTGAGGTTCCAATGGCGTTAACCATCTCTTCACGCCACCAGGATGCTGTCACAGCAGAAGAAGCTCCTGGACCAGTTTACAAAACACCAGCAGAGCCGCCTGAACGCTCAGAGGCAGAAGGCACAAGAGCTGGACCAGCTGGAAGCTCAGCTTGAGACCCAGCTGCAGGTAATTTCAGAGATGTGTCGCTAGTCGGTGGCATAGTGTACTGGGAGGAGTTCACACTGGGGGTGAACAGCCTGCGGCCCAGGCCATGGTAAAACAAACAAACAAACAAAACCCTCTGTGCCCATCTCCAGACCTCTCCACCTCTCTTTGTCCATGGCATCTTTGACTCTTTTGGCTTCCATTGGCCAACACAGTGTAGCTTTCTGAAGGAACATGAGCCCTTTGGGGAGAGAAGGTCCCATGTGGCTCTGGTGTATTCAGGGTTCAGCTGAGCAGTCTGCCCGTGGTTTGAGAGGTAGTAAAGGGAAGAGCATTTCCCTGTGGTGCAGATCACCACCAAGAGGGCTGCCATCTCTGTCTCTTGAGCTATGCTGACAGTGACAGGGACCCACACCCAATGTACAGCATTCAGGGAGGCTTCGCTCCCAGGGTATAACGTAGATACTTTAGCACAGAAACGTCTCAGCCTGGAAGATTAGGAGGTATGACTGTACTCCCAAAGAATTTGTCTTTCAAAAAGTATCAAGGATGGCAGGATGCTTTCAAACAAAATCAAGGAAAGACAGGATGGCTCAGCAGCTAAAAAGCAGTTTCTGCTCAAGTCTGGACCTGGGTTCTATCCCCGGAGCACATGATGAAAGGGGAGAACTTACTTTCTGAAGCTGTACTCTAACCACCATATATGCACTGTGGAACACACACACACAAATGCACACACATGAACACATATGCACATACACAAGTGCACACACACATACATGTACATGCACACACACATGCACACATACACACATGCACTTACACACATGCACACATATACACACACATGCACATGCACACACACGTGTGCACACATATGCACACACACACACACACACGGACACATACACATGCACACATACATACACACACGGACACATACACACATGCACACACACACACACATACACACATACCAGCGAGCACGCACACACACACACCTAACACCACCACCACAACACCAAATAAATAAGTAAATAAAATTTAAAAGAAAACTCGGAATTTCAGAATGAAGAAATATGGCAGTGGTTTGGCCTTTTCTTTGTCCATCTAGCCAAGGTTTGCAATAATGACGGCAGGTGTTACGCCTGTTAATGACGAGCGTTTGTTCCCAAGGGTCCCTTGCAGGTGTTAGCTAATCTGAGAGCTTGAAGGGGTGGCTTCAGTGATCCTTACTAAAGATAGGGAAACTGAGTCTGGTATAGACACACAGTAGTTAATTATAGCTTCTGGGTATTCTGGTAACCATCTTCTAAAGCAGAGCAGAGCTGGTGTTTGGCAGTGGCTGAACCCCCAAACTGTCCTCAATTGTGGACAGAGTTATTAGACTAGGAGAGAGGGGCCAGGTGTCAAGAGAAGCCTCTGTTTTAGTCCTGACATCCCAGGGTGGGTTGCTGCTCAGGAAAATCTTCCTCACTGGGACATGAGATACGGCAACCAGTCACCCTTCACAGCATAAGGCAGGGAACTGATTCTCTTTCATTTGTCTGTCAGGAAGCTGAGCAGACCCTTATCTCAGAGCTAGCAACATTGGCCCGAGTGCCACTTACTGAGAACAAGCCATTCTCCAACAAGCGAGGCCTGCCAGGTAAGTCCCTGCAGCAGGAGGGGCTCTGAGCTTAGCAGCGTGGGTACCCATCCGTAGCCACCATTAAACAGCTATGCAGCCTGGGATATCCTGTGTAGCTTCTCTTGGCTTTCCTACTTTCTGAGCAGGTTCAGGACATCCCAGAGACCCTGATTGTCTAGCACCACCCCCACTCCCATGCTAGTTCCTGGCTCCACTACTCTCCTGCCTCAACTTATCCCCATCTCCAATATGTAAAATGGGGAAATGACATCTCTTTCTCCTGACAGAAATACTTTGGGACATCATAGCCTGAGGTCATCTGTTAGTGGAAGTGATCCAAATTCTCTCTCTCACTCTCTTCCTCCCTTCCCCTCCCTCTCCCTGTTTTTCTCCCCCTCTCTCACCTCCCCCTCTCCCCTCCCCCCCACCCTACTTTCTGTATCCTGCATGCTGTGGATGAAGCAGAAACAGGAAACCTGGTGTAACCAGTTGCATCCCAGCTCTGTCAAGAGCAGGCTGAGAGGTGTGGGAAATGCTTTCTGGTGTTCAGCTTGCTTAGCAACGATGTGGGTAGGCTGGGTACAAAGCCCGTTTGCCCACCAAGGTTGCTCATGAACTGTGGAAGCAAGAAGTGCTATCTAAAGTCATGAAGCCATCCTGAGCCTGTCTGTCTTCTACAGAGAAGCCAGTAAGGACCAAACGGAAGAAGCCCCCACCCCGGGAGAGAGAGGACCTGGGGCTACCAAACGATGACCACCCTGCCTTGGCCGACCATACCACAGGACCTCCCAGGTGTGAGGGGTTCTATCCCCACTGCCTTTCTCCTGACCTCTTTCAAGAGTCTGGAGTCTGGGAATGACGCTTTTCAAGGTGGTCATGTGAGGCCCAGAAAATGCTAGGGATTTAATTTGAGAATGATGGGCAGGGAGAGACAATAAATAGCAAGAGGTGCCTGCTTTGCTGGGAACTTTTCATCTGTGGGTCAGCTCTGGCTGCTGGGTCAGTGAGCCAGGATCTCCATTACCCTCTGGCACCGGGTAGCTTCTGCCTGCTTTCTATAACTTCCTGCACCAGGAAGTTTTACTTCTTCTGGCTGTTCCTGCATCCACGGTGCACCATACTCATCACTGGCTCCTTGTCCACAGCAGCGGGAGGCCGGGTCAGCAGGAGAGTGAAGCGGGGGATGTTGAAAACACGAGGAAGATGCTGCAGAAAAGAAGCAACCTGTAGCCCGAGCCCTGCTGAGATGGGCTTGCCATGCACTTCCTCTGTGTGGCGTGGGGGACAGAAGAAGAGGCCAGTCTTGAGAGAGGGGATGCCGCCTGCCTTGGAAAGTGAAGATGGAGAGACAATAGCACCAAGTTCCTGGGATCACTGGAGATGGTGGGCACATGCCCTTGAGAAAGTAGCATCGCAACTTTCACCCTGGTTCTCTCGCCCTGGTCTCTTCCTCTGCCCCTGCCCTCCAGCCTCACTTGGTGTCTGGATAGAGATTGAAGACCCCTGATTCCCAGCATGCATGAAGTTCTGCCCATCAGAGTCTTAACATGGCTGGAATTTTCTGGGTCTGAGGCCACTGTTTTACCTCCATTATTCCACAGTAATCTCTTGACCTAGGATCTGGCTGCCGAGGTCCCAACCAGAACCAACTTCTGGCCTTGGTATTTCTATCCGTTGGCTCAGGTAGCCCTGGGACCTGGTCACCCAAGGATGTATGAGTCCCAGGGCTGATGTTCTTGGCACAGCCATGGAGTTTCAGACACACAGAGCTGTTCTGAACCACTCAGAACATGAGAACCACACTT
This sequence comes from Micromys minutus, assembly GCF_963924665.1. Classification (NCBI taxonomy): domain Eukaryota; kingdom Metazoa; phylum Chordata; class Mammalia; order Rodentia; family Muridae; genus Micromys; species Micromys minutus. The sequence goes on from NC_137969.1 coordinate 23,734,822, forward strand.
GCCTTCATGTACCACAAGAGGTCCTCTGTGGGCAGGGAGGGCATAGAAGGACACTGTTCCTACCATCGGGCTTCACTGAAGAGAGAAAGCTTTCCCCTGAGAAGACACCGACACCTGCCCTTTCTGAAGGATGATGGGGGCTTCCATAGGCTTTCAAATGAGTCGCACTTGTCCCATAGGCCAGAGGCCTTTCCCACCCAGGGGCCCATATCTTCCAGCAGCATCAAGGGTTTCCAGTCACCACTGTTGACATTTGGGTATTATCACTCATTGTTCAGGTGTGAAAGCTGCTGGTGCCAAAGATGGAGTCTCTCATGTCAGCCCCCCACACACGTGGAGCTGGGAGGTTGTGGGCGGCACATACTGGTACATTTGAGATGTGAGTTGTCACTCCGTGGAAACACACCTTCAGGTTCACTGTTCTTTGGAAATACGTCCCGAGGGACACCAGTGTGTCTGGGAGTGATGCCTGAGGCCAAGAGAGCTCCTGACTAAGGACCTGGCCGAGGCAGCAACCAATGTTCCTCCTTCTTTCTCCACTTCCATTCCCTCCTGTGCCATAACCCTGCACATGAGCCAACCCTGGCTCTTCCGGAATAAAGAACTCTACCCCAGGAGTTATTCTTGGCTGTCTCAGGCATGTGGGGTACATTGTAGGACAATGGGCAGCAGCCCTGGGATCTATCCACTAGATGCCAACTGTACCCAGCCATCCATAACCAGTGTTTCCCAGTGATAGATCAATGTGTGCCTCTCCTGGGAAAGCCCAGAACAAGCACATCCCACTGGTTTCTGTGACTCAGGAGTCCCTCTCAGGAATCCTCTGGACTTTCTGGGAATTTTAGGCTCTTAAAATGAAAACTACAACTGGTTAATTAGACAACAGCCATGAAGGAGAGACAGACAGACAGACAGACAGACAGACAGACAGAACAGGTGGCGGCCAGAGTTGGCCTCAAGGATCCAGAGTCCTCAAAGTCCACCTTATTCAGCCTCCAGAGTCCTGGGTGCAAGGTTTGTGCCACTGCCTGCCCTTTATCCACTTTTGTGTGTTTGGGGTGGGGGGAGGCAGGGAGTATATGGAGGAAAGGCGTCCCATTGGCCTGGAACTCACCAGTTAGGAGAGGCTGCCTGGCCAGAAGGTCCTCATGCTCAGAAGCCAAGCACTTGTCTTTAAGAGACACTTCCCCTCTAATCATTTTTAACAACCAGATCAACCACGGTTTCCCATCCTGCCCAGAGCTGAGTTGGTTCCCAGCATGAATCCACAGTGCCCTCTGGTGGCTGTAACATAGTATGTCACCTGAGGAATCTGGAAAAGCTCTGGTTTCCTTTCTATAATAATACTGCTTGCATGGGGATCACTATTGTCATTTAAGTCCTCTGGTTTGATGGTCTGACTGTGGTAAGCATAAATTACTTTGCTCAATTCCTCCAGCACCAAGACTGGCCGGTTACTCGAATTTCTTAGGGTTTCTATTGTGTGATACAACTCAATGACCAAAAGCAACTTGGAGAGGGAAAGGTTTATTTCAGCTTACAGTTCCAAATTACAGTCCATCACTGAGGGCATAAACCTGAGGCAGAAACCTGAGGCAGGAACAGAATCCAGCCATAGAAAAACACTGCTTACCAGCTTGCTCCTTATGGCGTGCTCAGCCAGTTTTCTTACAGAATTTAAGTCCATCTGCCCAGGGATGGCATCACCCACACTAAGCCGGGCCCTTATACATGAACCACCAAGAGAATGCCCTACAGATTCACTGACAGTCCAATCGTACAGGGGCTTTTCCCAACTAAGATCCATTCCTCTCAAAACATATACTCAACTACCATCCTTCCTCTCTCACCTGTACCCAGGATATCGTGTTAATATAAATATGTAAACCAGCATATCTTCAAAGATCCCACAGGCCTTAAAATCCACCTTAAAGGTTTAGTCTCTTTAAAATATCCGAAGTCATTCTTCTCCCATCCTCTCCTCTGCCATCTTGTACTCTGCACCTGATTCACCTTTTTGCCATGTCTTCTCACAAGACTTTCAGAATCACGTGATTCCCGGCCAATAAACAAAAGCAAAATCGTCTTCTTCCTTGATGGATTCAGAGACACTGGGGGAGAAGGAAGCTGGGAATCTGTAAGGATTCCCACAATGGCAAGACTGAGGATTTATAGCGAATCGTGGTCATCGGTCAGTCCTACCAGATGGAGTACAGCACTCTTTTTAAAGATTTATTTATTTTATTTAAGTGAATGCACTGTAGCTGTCTTCAGACACACCAGAAAGACACACATTGGGTTCCATTACAGATGGTCGTGAGCCACCATGTGATTGTTGGGATTTGAACTCAGGACCTCTGGAAGAGCAGTCAGTGAGTGCTCTTAACCACTGAGTTGTCTCTCCAGCCCAGAGTCCAGCATTTTTAACCTGGAGACTTACTGGTATCTGAATTGGGGATATGGCTTGTCCAGTAATAAAATGTATGACCTTTTAAAAATTAATAAAATATTCAAAGGTTTTTTTTTTAAAGTTCAAATCGTACCTAAAATATCTGAAGCCTTTCTAGAGTATCTAATGTCTTGCGCCTGTCAGAATGACTAAGATCAATAACGTGAGTGACAGCTCCTGCTGGCAAGGTGACGAAGCTAGAGAAACTCTCTCCTTCATTGCTGGTGGGTGTACAGACTTGTACAACCACCATGGAAATCGACGTGGCCTTGATCCATCCCAAGATCCAGCGCTGGTCCTTGTACCGGAAACTATCTACGAAGATCTGCGGAGCTCTGGCCAGGATGTAGCTGCCAAAGAGTTGCGCTTTCAAAGGGGGGAGGTGGAGTTGATCTTCCATGACCACATCTGCTCTGGAACAGAGAGACTATACATGGTGGGCCGGCATGAACAGGGAGGGGTAGTTGGATCTGAGCTGGTGGGCCGCCAGGTCTCTTCCACATTCCCTGTAACCAGGCAACCTGCCAGTAGTGAGACTAGGACACCAGCCCAGCCACAAACCTTCAACCTGCAGCTCAGAACTTGTGGTTGTGGACAACCAATGCCTGGTCTCATCTGAGGCCCACACCATGAAGGAGAACCCATGCCTCATACAGCCTGGGTGACCGGAAACCAAAGGTGGAATACTCAAAATCAATACCTGTTCCAATCATCACCAGAGAGAGAACAGATGCAGAGACCCACAGCTAATCACTAGGTAGAGAGGGAGTCCAAACTGAAGATATCCAGAGAGCAGCTCCCCTCAGAGATCAGAGAACCCCATAGAGGAAAGTGAGGAGAATCCAGAGAGGATTCTCTGTGGGATCCAGAGAGGTCAAGGATACCAGAAGAACATGGCCTACTGAAAGAATCACCTAAGCAACGTTCTTAGGGGCTCAGACTGCAGTGGTAACCATTGCATTGTTGGACCCTCATGTCCTAATGGTCGGGGTGTCCACTCCCACAGAGACACAGAGACTGAGACACCGGTGCAATAGGCAAGAGTTTTAATTAATAATTTCGATATACTGGGGTCATTCTGCAAGTGGGACTGAGACAACCCCAAGGTTTCAAAGTACACAATTTTATACAGTTCTGAGGGCAGATTTCAGCAACAGCATGGGGTAGTGACGTCACATTGATGAGTTACAGTAACCTTTGGATTCATTGGATGAGGGGGATTTAGGCTGATGATGATGTATATTTGGGTCTTTTCCGTGAGACCTTGTGGCTGTCAGCCAGCAAATTGTCTGGGATTTCGTCCTTGTTTTGTTTCTCAGAATTGGGTGATTAGAGCATGAGCTAATTATGGCATGCATCAAGACCCTATCTAGGGCTTTCTAGAGGGTCAGGTGAATATATTTCACGGCCTTGGAATGACTGGAAAGTTCCTAAGTCTGACTTCACCTATTTCTGTGTCTTTAGGGCCCCCACAGCACTTGCATGAATCTGCACTAGGTCTTCTGCAAATATGCTATGGTCGAGAGCCTGGTGTTTTTTGTGGGGCTCCTAGAAATAGGAATGGGGTGTCTCTGACTCTTTTGCCTGCTCTTGGGACCCTTTTCCTCCTACTTTGTTGCTTCACCCAACCTTAGTGTGAGGTTTGTGCCCAGTCCTGTTGAAATTTGTTATGCATGTTTGACTGATATCCTTGGGGGTGGGGGTGGGGTCTGCTCTTTTCTGAAGGAAAACAGAGAAGTAGTGGATCTGGGGGAGAGGGAAGGAGGTGGTTGTGGGTACTGGGAGGAATGAAGGGAAGGGAAACTGTGGCTGGGATATACTGTGTGAGACACGTTTTGTTTTGTTTTTGTTTTTACAAGAAAAGCAGATCTAAATTCTCTTTAAAGCATTTGAAGTCTCTAAAATTCTACAGTCTTTTGATATGGAGTCCTGTAAAGAGAAGAGGAGAGAGAAGGAGGAGCAGGAACAGGGGAAGGAAGAAGAGGAAGAGGAAGAAGGAGAGAGGGAAGAGGGAGAGAGAGAGGAGATAAGTACTCCCTAACTCCAAGAAGGAAAGGCGAGAACCAGGGCACAGTTACAATCAGAACAAAACAAACCAAAGTTCGACAATGTCAAATTTTCAGTGCCTGGTGTCTGGGACCCACTCACAGTTCTGTGGATTGAAAATGCCTGGACAGGTCCACTTATCTGCCAGTACCAACCACAGCACACATGGCTTCTCTCCTAGGCTCAGGCTGACTCCACCCCACACACTGCTGACCCATGGCACTGGCATTCCAGAGATGCTGGAATCTCCTCTGTATCTGGATTGCACCTTCTGTATCTGGATTGCACCTTCACGAGTAGCCTCTCCTGAGCTCTCTTCAGAGACTCTAACCTTGTCTCATGTTCCCAAGTCTCAACCTCCCTCCATGACCCCTTCAAGCCTTTAAAACTAAGATCTTGACGGGTATGGTGGTACACACCTTTAATCCCAGAATTTAGAAGCAAGTGGGTCTTTAATCTCAGAATCTAGAAGAGGCTGGTGGGTCTCTGAGTTTAAGGCCAGCCTGGTCTGCGGAGCAAGTTGCAGGACAGTCAGGGTTAAATAGAGAAACGCTACCTCAAGAAGAAGTTAATTAGATAATCAATTAATTCGTTAATATAAAGCCAGGACCTCTCCTGGCTTTATATTACCATGCAGGGGAAGACAACTCAGGACACTCATGGAGAATATGGAGAGATATGTCTGGCCTAAGAGAAGCCCTTGTCCAGCACTTGCCCACGGCTGACTTCACTGCCACATCATGATAGAGGACTACAGCTCCTCAGGAGGCAGGGGCTTGCTACTGGAGGCGCTTCCTCATTTCTAAGAAGCTGGTACACAACCCCAGACACAGAAGGATAGTGGGAACAAGCCTCCTTCCCGGTGGGGCTTATGACTTCTGCAAGCTGGCCTCTAGGCAGCCAGGCACTGCTGGGCCCCAAGCTGCCCAGTAGACCTTGAGCCCGGCCTAATGGGATTTTTTTTTTAAGGCTGCTTATCACATCAAATCCCAAGCAGGCCCTGGGTACTCCCAGAACCTTGTAAGGCCTTTCTCTCATAGAACAGCTACTGTAAGTAAAGATCTATCCCCTGAAGCCAAGTTAGCCTGGCCCCATGTTCTTTCCCATAGAACCTCTGTGGGACTATAGAGAAAAATTGCCACTCACTTTTCCAAGGTCCCTTCACTTGGGAACCCTCTTGTCAGAGAGCTGAGTGGCTCCTTACAGAAATGTACAACATTCCCCCAGCCCCTCCCCTCTAGAGAGCAACATAGTCACTGAGCACTTCTCTCCTTAGTGATCCGGTTCCTAAGCAGACCCAGCTGTGAGCTGTGTGTGTCAATCAGTGCGTAGCCCGGAAGCCCGCCCACTGATCCAGGGTCTTGACGCATTTTCCGAAGGCATGTATTAACTCTTCCCTCCCATCTCTCACCCCCAGTGTCTCCAGCACTTGGTCATCACAGAGTCAGGATAAGTACCAGGCATCTGATGTACCCAAATGAAAGCACCCACTCAGATCAACGGGCAATTTAATTTCTTTATTTTTTTTTTCACAAGCTTTGAATTCAGAAATAAGAGCCACCAACAAGTCCATTATTAAGTAAAAATGGAAGTGAATACAAAGGAAAACTGTACAAAACTTTAAAAATCTGGCTGCCCTGCTCGAGCGCCTCAGAGGGACAGAGACTCGGGCAGCCTGGGCAGAGCCATTACTGCACCATCCTCAAGGCCTGAGTGAGGTGTCAGGACACCTCTCTCCGGGTGTGAGCCTGGCTGGGCCCAAAGCCCAAGACTGGCTGGAAGAACACACAGACCAGGAAGACACTATGGCCAGTTACAGGTGCCACAGGGACCCAGGTGTTGACACGGGACGCAGGTGATGGAGCTCAGTGACCCTCCCTGCCATTCCTCATACTCACAGGTTTCAGTCAGGGTGGGGATGGGGACCACGTCTTTCTAGTGAAGACTCCCGGGGAGCCTTCATTTTTAAGCGTTTGGAAATCTTCCCTGGGGGCTAAGGTCTTGGCATCACGTCTATGGCGGCCCTCGATGATGTCCGTCAGCCGCGCTCAGACTTGCATACGTAACCTACTAACATGCATCCTATCCTAGAACAGCTACAGGGCGCAAAGGAACCATCACTCAGAGGGTCGTGGAGGAGTGGAGGGGACAGTATAGGACGATGCTAAACCTGGGGGGCGGGGTCACTAGGAAGGGAAAATGGAGACACCATGCTCTGAGGTGGAGTTGGCGTGAACACACACTGTGGGCAAGGAACTTCCAGGCAAACACACCACACTAGTACCACTTCTTCCTAAACAGAGAAGGAAAGAGCATCACTCAATCTCCCCTCCATCAGTACCAACTAAAACTGTGGGCTTCAAAAACACGGACAGGAAAAGGAATGGACATTTTCCCATAATCCTTCACTCTTGCGTATCTGGCTCATCTGAGGTCAACCGAGGCTGGTAATGTTGGAGCGGCCACCAGGGGGCGCCACAATGCGGTGACCTGTACGCCTTGGATTGTTGTCATCTATCTGGGCACCTGAAAGAGACAGAAGTCCAACAGTGTGTGGTATAAGACCTGTTTACATCACCTTGGCATGCTGATGCTGAGTCTGCCTGCCCCATCACTCCAATCCTTAAAGACCCTGTCCAGGTTCACTCTGGGAAGAGTGGCTGACCTGTAGACCTGCCTGACCTCTCCTGGGTACCTGCCATTCCTGAGATCCCTTTCCTATATCTTTGACCCCAGCACAGTTTGGCCTTGAGAGGGGAAAGCACTTAGTGAGTTCCTACCATGTGCAGGCAGACACGGTGCACTGATGTGTGTCAGAACACACAAACTGATGATAGAGATGTGCTTTACCCACCATTCAAAAATAAGGGTGCTGAGGCTCAGAATGAATGCCCTAAAGACACAGGTAATTGGTTAGGAAGGCAGGGCTCATGTCCATACTGGCTTTCCCTGAAGCCCACCACCCTTTGGGCAGTGCCCCTTGCCCCAGTGGCATTTGATAGATGTGCATGTGGATTGACTGACTTCCCTTCTGACCCTGGCCTTACAGGGCCTGTCTAGGTAAGCCACCAAGAGCCTGGCACAGAGTATGGCTCTTGTTCTCCCAGCTGTCTCATCGTCAGCCGTCTATCTGTCCGTGTTCCTGGTTTCTCAGCATCCAGCCTACACTTTATTCATTTCCCCTCCTGCACCTTGCTCGCCAGGTAACTGACTACACCGTGAAGATACCTGCTAGACTAGCACACCGCACCTATGTGCCATGGCAGTGTCCTGCCTTGGAAGTAGACAAGGGCGAACTTAGCCATGCAGGAGAGTCGGCTATGTGGCCGGCAGCAAGAGTGACACTTGGTAATGTTCATGAGGTCCTGAGGACAGCACTGTGAGCTTCAGAGGAGATGAAGGGCCCGTGTGGAGGGCAGGCCAAGCACCCTAATGATAGCTTGTTAATATGTGGCTAGCTTTGATCTGAAGATTATTCTATCCACGTCGAATCTGTGGTATTTAGTTGTCTGATGGACCTAGAAAGCCAGTCTGTGAGCTCCTCCCAGCAAGAAGGCAGCCCTCTTTGCACACCGGACATGACTCTAGGCTTGTGCTTGGAGTCTCTTTGTGCAATGACACTGGCTACCTTTAATAGTTATCTGTACTCAGGATCATGAAAGTGAGGTGCCCTGTGGTCCCCTGAGGGATCCACTGTACTCTCGGTGCAGAGTACTTCTCATCCTACAATCTAAACTAAAACTCCATCCTCTCTCAGCTCCCGCCACCCCCTCTCTTGCTAGCCTATACTGGCAATGCCCACTGACCTACTTTAGCCCACTGCCTGTTTTTACATAGCTCATGAGCTCACGTTCACATGTTAACTGGTCCGTGTTTTTAAAGGCCACTAAGTACAGCTACCAAGACTTTAAACTGTGGAATTCAGCAAGTTCTTCGGCTCACCTGAAACTGTCCTCTGTGCATCACCAAATCCCTACAGCCTACACTGGCTCTGAGATTTCAATGACAGTACAATGGTTCCAGTGTGTGTCTGCCCTCGTGTGGCCATCTTGTGGAGCTGCAAGTACATGTCTTCAAGCTTGGGACCTTATTCCTAAACTTGTTAAGCCCCGAATCCTAGGACTTTGAAACTGAATTTTGTGAAACTTCAAACAATACCAGGAACACACCACCATCATGTGGGGGTGACATAAATGCACGTTGTGTTTCTTAAGCCAGGGGGTGGGTGTGGTTGAAGACCAGGCACAGAGCATGTACCCAGAAAATGACAGCTCCTGCCTCATATTCACCTCTAGGCTCTACACTTACCAGTATGAGAGTGGTAGTATCCTCTCTCCCACCCCCAGAATGCTTAAGCCCAGGGCTGACTGTTGCCAAGGTCAAGAATCAACAGGCTATGTTGCACCCTAAAACCACCTGCCTTTGCTGTGCCTCAGGGGCACAGCAGAAGAGTGTGCCTATGCCTTCTGACCTTCTCCACCCATGCCCAAGGCCACATGCCCCTTTCCACAGGAGCCTGGCTTCCATGAGACTACCTGATAGGCTGAAGTTGGACTGGTGAAGGTTCCTGATGGGTGGGGGCTGGTGTTTAGAAGGCGAGGATTTGGCAGAAGGGGCAGGAGCTGCATGTTTGGGTGTAGCCGGCACCTCGTACACAGGGCCATCGTACATGCCCCTGGAAACACTATGCAACCCGAACACCTAAAGAGAAAGAGGGAAGAGTCAGACTATCACTTCTGCCCTGCCAACAAAGGGGCCCGAGGGCCACCTAGCTGCACATCGCACATGCTCATAAGCCACATTTGTGCACACATAGGCATGTGCCCACACAGCACAGCACAATGTGGATACACACACACACACACACACACACACTGGGCAGTCTCATCTTTACAGAGTACATTGGGAGATGAAGAACTGGGGACAGGCAACTGGTTGGGGGGGGGGGAGACAGAGAGGGCAGAAGACTCAAGGTGCTAGAGGACCTCCACAGTGGCTGCCACCATTCAGAAGCAGAGAAGTAGCATTTCAGCCATGCTACTGAAAGAAGCTCAGCAGCTCAGGACTGAGACAGAGAACCATGGAATCTGCTGGAGATTCTGTGCAGCCCAGAGGGCCTCAAAAATGTCCGAAGGAGATGGCACGGGCTCCAGGCCTCAGAAAACAGCATGTATCCAGGAAACTTACAAGGCCTTAAAGGGACCAGTGGTGTCAAGTGTCCTGACCCCACTTCCAGGCTCCTGGCAGGCTCAGCTTTGTCCCAAGGCCCTGCTCCCTGACTACCAAGCCTCCTCCAGTGACACGTGGCCCTGTCACCCAGATTCTTTCTCATGCCTCCCTTGGGTACCCACCCTTCCCTGGGCTCAGGGTGGCCAAAGGCAGGTTCTGTGCCCCACTCCCAGCCTGGCTCCTGTCCACCGTCCAGGCATAAGGGCAGGGAACCCCAACTACAGTAACCTGACTCCCTGATGCAAACTGATGACATTGCTTGGGACCAGGTACTTTCTCAGTGACAGTCAGCTGCAGACCAGGTAGGTCTACAGCCCATCAAAAAGTGCGGGGAGTGGGCAGCCCAGTCATTCTTTACTTGAGATCCCTGGTCCACAGTGCTTTTGATGTGTGCTGCCCCTTGTGGCAGAGGCAGTGGGACAGCTGACATATGAGGGTAACTGTGGGGTCTGGGGCTGAGAGAAGGTGTCTGACTTCACTGTCTAAATCAGAAGTAGTACCACCATTATTAAAGTACTAGAATGGAAACACACATGAGCCTGCGTCCACTCAAGTACAAATATACATGTGCATGTATGTACACCCAATATGCAAGGCAAACATCTATATATATGTAAAAATGTATAGTACATACAATGAATACACACATAGGCACACACTCACATATATACATACATTCTATAAAATACACAATGGATATATAAACATATACATATATGTGTGCACAGTGCAAAGTGGGCACACACATATGCATACATGTATAATATACATAATAAACATGCATAATATGTATAATATACAATTGATAAATGAGCACATACAAATACATATGCACAACATACTATTTATGCATACATAGACATAGAAGAAGCAACAGACAAATGTTTACACATGCATGCATGTACAGTACACACAGCGGGTATGTGCATGTGTGTGCGATACTCGCAGTGGCACACCTGTGTAGTACACAGAGTGCACACACAAGTATACATGCATATTATCCCTTAGATCATGAGGATAATGAGTTTATAGGTGACAAGAGGGTCAGGGACAGGGGTGATGGCCACAGTAAGGAGTCCAGAGTTCCCTCCTCTGAGTCAGAGACAAGCTCAGAGCTTGCTGGGGCCTTCCAAGCCCAAGGCTCAAGATCGTGGAAAAGAAGTAGATACGATCTGGCAGGAGGGGAGGAGAGAGCTCGGCAGGTGAGCCAGGAGCCAGCTCTCAGACTGCGGGCTGTGTAGTCTCACTGTAACTGAATACGTCTTTCGAGGCCCTGAGGATCAAGTTTTACTCTGTAAATTAAAGCTCATGACCCTCCAGTGGGCTGCGTGAGGAACCTCCAAGATACGCAAGGCAGAACCCCAAGCAGCTCACGAGCACCTCTCTCACACCCTGGCCTTGTCTGGTCTCAGATGAACAAGCGGACACACACAGCCATGCTCACCAACCCTCCACAGGACAGAGCCCAGTTCCCAAGGAAGGGGAGGACAGTACAAGGGTCCTCCATGCAGGCGCTCACTTTGCTCCTGATCCTGACACGCTGGTAGAGGTGCTCTGGGAATGGCTTCCGAGGGATGAAGCGGCCCATGCCCTTGCTGACATTGATGTTTCCATCCTCAAAGACAATCTTGCCCTGGCTGATGACCACCAGGGGGGAGCCGTGGCACTCCATGCCCTCGAAGATGTTGTACTCCACAGTCTGTGAATGCAAAGAAAAAAACCCAGAGTGACTTCTGTACCACACCCAAGGTTTCCCCTGCATCCGCATGGCACATATATGATGCTCTATTGTAAGTATTTTCCAATAACTTTTTCTTCTCTGTGTGTACAACACACAATGACCGGCACTTGCAAGGGCTGATTGTTAACAATCACCCAGGGCATCTTGCATGGAAGTCATCCTCCTCTGTAGACAAACACTAAGCACTTCCTGGTTGTAACTTACATTTCTGTGACATTGTCACCTTTTGTGAGGGAAAGCTTCCTCACTAAAGTACATGGGCTTCCCCAAAACACTTGCGGTGCGTAGGCAAATCACGCCCCAAGGAATGAGCCCAGTCTGCACTGCCGGGTGGAGGTCGAGGAATGTTGCACACTTACAGTCTGAGCACAGGGCGAGATCGTGTTGTTGCTGTCTCATCTACTGAAAAGACAACAGGACCTGCACGGTGGCTTAGTGGACAGGGTGCTTGCTGCCAAGCTCAATGACCTGAGTTCAATCTTTGAAACAAATGTAGTGGAAGGAAAGAACTCATTCCCTCAATGTGTCCCTGACCTGCACATCCCCTCCTCACAGAGAGAGAAAGAGAGGGAGGGAGGGAAGGAGGGAAGGAAGGAAGAAGAAGAAGAGGAAGAAGTAGAAGAGGAGGAGGAGGAGGAGGAAGAAGAGGAGGAGGAGGAAGAGGAAGAAGTAGAAGAAGTGGAAGAAGTAGAAGAAGAAGAGGAAGAAGTAGAAGAAGAAGAGGAGGAGGAGGAGGAGGAAGTAGAAGAAGAAGAGGAAGAAGAAGAGGAGGAGGAGGAGGAAGAGGAAGAAGTAGAAGAGGAGGAATAAGTAGAAGTAGAAGAAGAAGACGAAGAAGAAGACAAAGAAGAAGAAGAAGAAGAAGAAGAAGAAGAAGAAGAAGAAGAAGAAGAAGAAGAAGAAGAAGAAGAAGAGGAAGAGGAAGAGGAAGAGGAAGAGAAAGAGGAGGAAGAAGAGGAAGAAGTAGAAGTAGAAGAAGAAGAAGAAGAGGAGAAGGAGGAGGAGGAGGACGAAGAAGAAGAAGAAGAAGAAGAAGAAGAAGAAGAAGAAGAAGAAGAAGAAGAAGAAGAAGAAGAAGAAGAAGAAGAAGAAGAAGAAGAAGAAGAGGAGGAGGAAGAGGAAGAAGAAGAAAATGATGATGGTTGTGGCTCAATGATTAATGCCTGCTGCTCCCTCAGAAGGCCAGACTTTGAGGCAGCTCACAGCCCTATTACTCCAGTTCCAGAGGATCCAACTCCCTCTTCTGGTATCTGCAAGCTCTACATGTCTCCACAGATAAACACACACATACATGTAGTTAAAACATGAATTAAAATCTTACCAAATAACCAGAAAGACAACAGAACATCTAAAACCTGCATTTGGTTTGTTGCTCCTAAAGAGGAAACTCATCCCCAGTTGTGAGCCGCTGCCACCCAGCGGCTTTTCACCTATTCTTAACTGTGTTTCCTTTTTATCCATTATTTTAAAAGTGGGTCTTGTGTAGTTGAGAGCAATCAAGTGGTGTGAAGTGTATCTGATAGAGATGCCCTCTACCTCCAACTGTGCAGAGTGCCTTAAAGTACTTCTGATAGTGACTCCCCCACACACATGCTGGCTGCACATCATGGGAGGCCTTATTCTCCGCCTCATCCCAGAGATCCTCAGCATGGTTTGAGGCTGAGAGCTCTTTAAAGTTCATAAGCCGTTGAGCTGGGTCCCATCATGCACTTGGACCACCACTGATCTACATACACTTCCCAACACCAAACAAATAGGATATTTCTGTGTTTTTGCTGAAACACACTGTGTGCAGTCTGTATGTGTGATCATGAGCATCTCCATCATTCGAAGAGGTGACACTGGGTTCCGGCTCTGACAACACTGAGTCTCCCTGATGCTGTGACAGTATCACAGGTGCACACGTTACAGCCTGGAGTCTGTCTCGGCACTTGTCCCTCCCCATGCTGTGACCTGCTGCTGTTAGTGAGAGCAGGTCTCTTCCCCTAGGCAACACACGCATCTGTGCAAACTGTCTTGGCATTTATTAGTCTCCCAGTGTCTCCCCACCTTGCAAGAACCTACCCTTCCTTTGGCAAGAGACAGATTCCTACTCCCAGTCCTTGCCCTGAACTTTGTATCTCCTGCCATGCCCTTTCTTGGCTGTGCAGACTATTTCTGTTCACTTCTTTATTTTCCTGTAGCCAGGTCACAAAGAGAAGAACCATTCCTCCTGCAGCTTCCAAATTTTACTCCATGATTTCCATTCAAAACCATCATTTTTTCAAAGGTATACTGAGGACTAGAGCAATGGCTAAGAGCTATAGGCACCGGCTGCTCTTCTGACAGATACAAAGGCCAGGAATAAATGCCCCTTCCCTGTGTGAACGGCCAGAAAAAGCGGCAGTGGGTAGGGAGCATGCTCACAAGATCATAGCAGCAGCCTGGCCCGCTCAAAGCACCTCCCTGGAGTCTCTCCCATGAGAGCTGCTTGCTGGTGCAGCGATGTGGCAGATCTGGAAAACCCTGAACCATATTTTAACCAGAAGCTTCTGATATGATGCAACAGAACTATCACCCACCCAAACTAAGAGTGCCGTGGGTGGGCGGGAACTTACTGATTTATGGCTTTTGGCTGTTATGGTCTTCATCTTATCCGGGTCCCAGATGACTACATCAGCATCGGAGCCCACAGCGATCCGACCTTTCCTTGGGTACAGGTTGAAGATCTTGGCTGCGTTGGTGCTAGTGACGGCTACAAACTGATTCTCATCCATCTTGCCAGTAGCCTGAAATCAAGACCCACGTGCTCAGGAGAAGATCAGATAAGCACAGACCTGGGCCTTCCAGTGAGGCCTTCACAGACGGACTCCAGTCACCCTTGATAGTGATTTGAACAGAGCAGGAGCTGTAGGGAGCTGCTAACACACGCACACGTGCCAGTGTGATGGCCTTCCAGTGGTTCTGGGCTCAATATGTGTAAAAACTGGCTCCAGGAGATGGCCCCGTTAGTAAAATGTTCATGGCATAAGCATGAGGATCTAAGTGCAGTCTCCGGAACCAATGTGAACAGCCAGGTACAGCAGCACGGACCTGTAATCTTAGCCCTGGGGAGGGGAAGACAGGAGGATCCCTGGGGCTCAGTGGGTGGCCAGACCCACACCTACTTGGTGAGCTCAAGGCCAGAGAGGGATCCAGACAGGGAGGGCTGGAGTGACAGCTCTGCAGTGAAAAGCATTGGTTATGGACCGGGATTGGACTCCCAGCAGCCACATGGCGGCTCACAACAGTTCATAATTCCAGGGTCTCCAGGGCACCAGGAACTCATGTGGTACACAGATATACATACAGCTGAAACACCCACAACACAAAACATAATAACTGAAAAGAAGTAAGTAAATAAGGCAGGGACTGGCAAGATGACTCAGCAAGTAAAGAAACCTACCACACAAAACTGACTCCCACAGGCTCACCTCTGAATTTCATACAATGCACTGTGGCACATGCGCACCCACAAGCACACACACACACACATATGCACACAAGCAAACATATACATGCACACATGAAGATAGACACACGTGATTTTTAGAGCCAATTCTGATGAGCTAACAACCCACTTCCGTCCGCCATCCACTTTTTCTCCTTCATTTGGGTCTCTGACATCAGAAAGTGAGGGCTCTACCACCTGGGGGTAGTGTCCCATGAGCCATCTGTTCCCATCTCCACTTTTGGGTAAGGAAGGAAGATTTCAGAACCTTGAGTTCATACCACTGGTTTGGATTGTCCAGGCAAGATATTTCTAGAATCTTCCAAGGGAAAAAGTTGGACTTACCACTGCTTTGTCCCAGACAACGGTCATCCGTTCTTCTATGCCATTGACACCCTCAGGGATCAGAGTGAAGTTGTCCTTGCCCACAGCCTTCTGAGCAGTACTGTAGGGACAGTGGCCACTTCCTGTGACCTGCAAGTCTCCACTGGAAAGAGCAGAAAGGAGGCAGAGTTACTCACATCATAAACAGCAGACCCTGGCATGGGTCACCAAGCAAAGGACTGGCACTTTTTATTTCTTTTCCAGTGTTCACAATTAAACAGGGTCTAATACATGCTAGGCAAGTAAGTCATCCAGCCCTATCTCAATAAACAATAGTATAGTCAGTCATCCAACATTAGTCTGTCAACTCAAAGCCTGCCAGCATGTCACCAGAAGCCTCTCATCTACAACCCAAGCCTCACATCTCCTCACATCACAAGAGAGTCACACACATACACACACACACACACACACACACACACACACACACTCACACACTCACACACTCATACACACACACACTGACATGTTTCTCTTGAAGTGAGGTTGCTGGCCTATGGCAGCTGAGTCCTCTACACTGGACTCATATAATAAATATTGCCTGTGGGTAACAGTTGAGTGACATAGATCTCTGGGTTTGTTATTTCGTCTCTTGAGAGTTTGGAAGCAAGTTTAGACCACTGGGTATATCCAGAGTCAGAGCCAGGACCAGTCATGAGAGGTTTGTGATGTGGTGAGTGTAAATGTAGGCCCGGGCTACCCTCCGCTTTGTAGTATTGGGTTGTATAAGTCATTTGGATGCTAGACACATGCCGAGGAGCTGACCTGGTCAGGACAGTTTAGCAAAACTACGCCATGCACATGTTCTGTGCCTGGAATAATATGAGGACATGGTGGCTATCAACAGGAATAGGGCCACCGCAGGTTGGGACAGGAGACAGGACTGTGGCAGATGAGATGAGCTGCCATTTTAAATCTGGTGACCAGACAACACCTCTCTGAAACGGAACCTTCCAGCAAAGTCTGGAGGCGGTAAATAAGCCAACTGAGAGTCACGTGAGAGAGTGTCAGGCAAAGTGTGGACTACAAAGGCTCTGAGACTTCGGTTCTTTCTCGGGGGGCAGGAGCCTGAGACAGCTTAAGCTAGACAGAGAGAGCCAAGGGCAGAAGCAAGGCAAAGTCAGCCTGGAGAGAGATCAGGTGAAAGTCTAGTTAAGGAGCAGGGTCCAGGTCATATTTTGCCTTCTGGGCTCCATTTTTGGAGAAGAAGAAATCATGGTGTGGGGAGTGTCCTCTCTTGGTCCCATTGACATGGAAACTACCTAAGTACCATGGACAGCGCATGGGGGAGGATGGCATTTAGGAAACAGGTCTGAGAAGGCAAAAGGTACCAGCACACTGAGCCAGAGTGGCTGTGACCAAGGGTGCAAGACACCATCAGTTTCTATGGGCTGCGGTCATGTTCCCGCACGGACACTGGCCATGACTGTGAGACAGCAGATCCCGGAAAGATGTGAGCTTTTATAGTTTGAGGAAGCATGCCACGCTCACAAGCTATTGACCTCGGTGCTGGCTCAGTAATTGAGTTCACCAGCAAAAATAGTGTCTGCATCATGTGGGAACAGAGACTTCCACAAGGTGCATATCCCAGAGTCCCCTGTTTATACACACAGTCCCTTATACTGGGAAGTCCTGCCTTCCAGCCCTGACTCATCTCCACAGAGTCCTAACCATCTCCTCTTTCCATGACAGCCTGTCCTCCTCCGCTTGCTGTGTGAGGTCTTGCAAAGCCCTCTTCCCTCATGCTGACTGATGGAAGGGATTGTCACAGCTGCCCTTCTACTGTTGCTGCTTCACCAGCTACGGTGCTGCTCACAGAACTGCCTTCCATCCACACCGAGCCACAGCAGCCCTGTGTAAGCAAGCGTCTGATTCTGTGCATATGGACAATGAGCAAGATGCGGAGGACAGGGAGACACTGCATGTGTTGTGATGTCACGATGGTAGGATCAGTGGTAAAGGCAAGATTTCAATCCTGGTCTCACCTCCAGTCCTAGATGGGTATCAACCACACTGAACTGCAGGTGCAGAAACAGTACTGAATTGCTGGAAAAAGGTGCTCAATAAATGCGAACGAAGCCAAACACACCCTTAGGTCCAGGAAGTATTGCTATAAACAATGTGGAATATTATTTGCAGACTCCAAGCTTCCCTTCTCTATTATGTCTTCTTAGCCTGTGGCTTCCAGCTACTGACTCCCTGTTCACAACCCAGCCCTGTGTCCCCATCCCCATGACACTCACCAGGCCAGCAAGGAGGTCAAGTAGTCAGGAGTGGTGGGGTCTGGACTCAGGGGAGGGGACGTCACAAACGCAGCTGCCTTGGCCCAGTTCTTGCTCCAGTAGTGGGTGCCATCGGTTCCCAGGCTGGCGGCTATGGGCTCACCGAAGACAAGAGGGCCTTGAAGGGGCAAACATCAGGAACATGGTTATAGCCAATAGTGTCTATGCTGACACAAAAGGAGGGTCTGCAATCGAGGACACTGACTAGAAGCCACTAGCCCAGCATCTCCCTTGGGGGCAGCAACACATAGTCCCCCTTACTATGAGAGACCAATTCTATTGCCAGTTATGGCAGCTGACCTGACCAGCACTTATCCATATTCAGCTCCTGATGGCCCCTATACTATTGTCTCTGGGACAGTTTTTTTCCTTCTTCCCAACCTACAACTGACTCTCTTCCCTTGAGCCATGCACCCCGTGTGAGCCCTGGACAGAGCCCAGGAGAGTGTCAAGCCCTCCCGAGAGCCCAGGGGATAGCCCAGATAAGTGGAGATGGTCCATGGTGAGCTGCTGGCCACTCTGGACTAATCATCAGCTTTGTGAGCCAGAGAAAGGCTCTGAAGTCAGCCGAGAGCCACGTGGTCTCATCTGCCCAGCGGAAGTGGAAACAGGGAACACTATAAAGGAGGGATCTGAGGCTCAGAACTTGTCAGGGAGCTGCAGAAATCTCTGACACTAGCAATCAAATCTAAAACCAACTCCAGACCACCCCTCCAGTATACCAGAGGCCACAGGCTGCCCTGGCGGAACCTGGGCAGCCCTCGGCCGCCCCTCAGGGGGACAAGAACCACCTGCCTTTCTTCCTGGCCAGCGCGATGATGTCGGCCGCGCTCTTGCTCATGACCTTGGTGATGTAGACAGGGCAATTGATCCGGCCTGCAATGGCAATAGCTCGGAACACAGCCTCGGCCTCCAGCTGGGGACACAGCAAATACAAAGGTCACAGGAAGAAGGGGGCAGCTACTCCTGACCCCATGTCCTTCAGTTCCCCTTAAGAGCTCTCAAAGGGGAAATCTTCCGTTTATAAATGGAGAGTGAAACAGATGAAAAACGAGAAAAGTTGAAATGATTCTGGTGGGAGAGTTAGAGCTACAACGAGGGCCTGGGATTGTTTGGAATTAATTACTCTGCAGGCTATGCCGGAAGACTCTCCCAATCTGCATCTGAAGACACGCAAAACAATCATGGCAAATGTCCGGCTCCATGACACTGGGACATGCCCATGGCTGGTGTGACTCCTTAAACATGATTCATTTTGTCAAAGGCCCCTCTAGACCAGCCATGTTCTCAGTACCAACAAGCCAAAGCACCTGCTCCGACTTCTGTTTTGGGGCTTTTAATTTACAGTCTGTGAAGGCTTCAGCCATGGCCTCAATAGAGGTATGGTTTGGTGGGGACTTCTCAGTCTATTTTCCTGTCTCTAATATGCCAAGTCTTCAGTAACGATGCTCCCCAAATCAAGACACCAGCGTAGGTGCAGAGCCCAGGGGTAATGCTCCTGAACCTGGAATGGGCAGAGCTGTTTCTGGCCTCTCTGATTTGCACCCTCAAGAGTCTTGAGAAGGAGCAGGGACAAGGGGGCAGAGTGGGGTGGAAAGGCCAGAGCGGGCGGGGGGCACTGCGTGCAGCTGAGCTGTCCTGCCCCAGCTGAAGGACACAGGAATGAGCACTTGGCATTTACAGACAGCAGAGTGGGGAGTCCTTACCTCCTCGGGTCTACTCAGAGCATGACCCTCAGGACCCGTGATGCCCATCTCCAGGATCCGTTTTTGTTCCTAGGAGACAAGGACCAATGAGACAGGCATAGCTGTAAGACACTCTAATATAGACAGACAGATAGACAGACAAACAGAGATATATGTGTGTAATTTATTATATATATATATATATAATATATGATGATGTTATGTAGTGTGTGTGTGTGTGTGTGTGTGTGTATCTGTGTGTGTGTGTGTGTGTGTGTGTGTGTGTGTGTGTGTGTGTGTGTTCCTCCTATCTGTTCTGGTCCTCCAGAGAACGCTGACAAATGTAAGAACCTCAGGAGATGGCTCAGATGGTAAAGTGCTGGCTATATAAGAATAGAATGAGTAAAATCCACGTTTTCAAAAAGGAGCTGGGTGCCCATGGCACTGAAGGGCACCTCCTCTCCCGATTTGCAGGGCAGTTTTGTTCACAGCCTCACAATACAGAGGGTAAAATAGATCCCAGAAGTCAAATGCCTAACCAGTAAATACACTGCACACAAGGGACCATCTCTTATCTGCACATGTGATAGTTAGGACATCTAATACTCAACTCCACTCTTCCCCGCCCACTTGTCTCACTAATGGAGGATGCATTCCTCTTTTACTGTCCGTTTTGTAACAGGTCCTTTTTGTGGTAGGAGGAAGAACCTTGTACCACTCACCTGAGCTATCAAATCTCCATTTTCTGCGTGGACTAAGATCACAGCTCCCAGACCCTTTAGGAAGGTGAAGGCTTCGTACAGCTAAAGAGGAGAGATGGGGCTGGTGAGAAATCAAGGTGTAGGACCCTGTGCATTTAAAAGGCTGCTCCTCTGATTACTCTGTAACCCATTAATACAGTTCATCATGTGCTGGTACCCCCTGTGGTGATTTGAATGTGCTTGGCCCAGGTAATATCACTCTTAAGAGGTGTGACTTTGTTGGAGTGGTTGTGGCCTTATTGGAAAAATGTCACTGTAGGGATGGGCAATGTGACCCTCCTCCTAACCATGTGGAAGCCAGTCTTTTCCTAGCAGCCTTCAGATAAACATGTAGATAGAACTCTCAGCTCCTCCTGCACCATGCCTGCCTGGATGCTGCCATGCTCCTGCCTTGATGATAAAGAACTGAGCCTCTGAACCTGTAAGCCAGCCCCAACTCTCTGCTTCTAGCGTACCCCGAGTCTGTGTCAAAGGCTCGAGGCATCCTAGGTAAGTTGTTGTCTGATCCGAGGTGCTTCTTTGGAGGGTAGGACATACGAAGACCACCGTCAGCACAGTTCTGCCCTGTAGCCAAGGTGCAACTCCTAATTTTACTTGTGTGAAGTCACTCAGCACTCCAACAGCCTTTGCAAGGTTGGAGATATTATGAGCCTTAAGCCCAGAGATGGTGGGAAAGGTCTTCCCAGCTGGCCAGCAAGCAAAGGGTACAGTAAGCTGGCACTGGCATCCACAGCCTAGGAGGTAGAGGTGTGCAGTGGTGGAGGGAGGGTTGCTGTTAGCAGTAAGCCTGCCCTTGGAAACACAAAAAGGTGTCTTTCTCAGCCCCTTGCACCCCAGGCCAGAGATCTCATATGTTTTAAATGAGAAAACAAAGACTGCTCAGAGTCTTGCATTATTTGAGGAAGGTCACAGCTCACCTCTTCAGAGTCAGTGGGAAGGTCCCCAGCCTTCCCTCAGCCCCAAGACCAACTGTCCAGCCTACAGGAAGGGAAAATCCAGTAGATGACTTCTGAGTGTCTACAATGGGCTCCAAGCAGCTGCTTATTAGTAAGCCACCCAGAGAATGCTAGAGAGGAGCTATGTGAAGGACACCCCACCTGAGAACCCCAAGTTCCAACTCCCGTCTCTTTTAAGGTATGAACAAAGGTATAGGAGGATCAGTGCTCACACTGCACTTAGTGCTGGGATTGAGACCTGAGCCTGGGCTGTAATGGTGTCCCCTGATCGTGAAATCTGGCTCTGGCCTGTGCAGATGAGCAAAGGCTTGCAGCAGAACCTACCTGGCTGTCGGACATCTGGTACAGGTCCTTATATGCCATATAGACTTGGAAGGAGTTGACACCTATTGCAAAGTAAGACGGAGAAAACATGTTTGAATAGAGATGAAGGTCTTTCCAGTAAATCAAATGACCTGGTACACAGTAGCAACTATCAGGAGAGAAGATGCCATAGGATCTCACAGTGTGGCACTAGACCAAGCATAGGGGTGACAGTCAGTCTCTGGAACCTTTGGGGAAAGATCAAACTTGAGCTGGATCTGAGAGTAAAGGAAGGAAGAAACGAGTAGAGGAGACCAGGAACTGTGCAAAAGAGGGAGAGATACACACGGTAAGGACATCGTCCTTTCTACAAAGTGTCTTTCTCCAGCTAATGCAAAGGAAGCATGTGCTTCCTGATCCTTTTTTTTTTTTTTTTAACTAAAGTACAGATACACAAGGTGAAGTTCAGTGTCATAAGCAGTACAAACCGCACCCTGGTGTGTGGGCAGAAAGGACATGCGATCAACATCTGTGTCTAGAGTATGACTTTTCCCCATAGGAGATGCCATGAAGACCTTGGTAGAGACAGCCCTGGGAACAGAAGACACATGAGATGGAATGTCTGGGGAATCCTGGGAAGAGGATGCTGGAGACTCCAGGCAGAGGCTAGGCAGGGATTTACAAAGGAAGGAAGGGGAAGACTTGGCCTCGAGGAGCAGTTTGCAGGAGCATGGGACACACTGCAGGGGGCTTGTTTCTCATTCTTCGAGTTGCCATGGCTTGTGGGTCATTGTGCCTTGCTCCTCCAGACCTGAAATATGTGACTCAAGTTTGTGGGTAGAGGATGGAAACATTTGGAGAAGAATAAAAGAGTCTGAGAAGAAGTATTAAAGGGAATGAACTTCTTGTACTCAGCAACAGAAACGTCAAGCTAGAGAGGCATCTACTGTGTAGAAAACAAGCATTACAAAAAAAAATAATAATCTCTTCTCTTAAAATAATGGGGAAAATTAGAAATGAAATTTGTTTTCTGAGATTAGTCTAAAAATTCCGGGGACTAATCAGGTATGCTCCGGGAAAAACATCACAGTCGGTACAGGCGCTAGGGAAGCACACGATGACGCTTAAGAGACCGTGTGCGTGGCAGAGATGGGCCTCCCTGAAAACACAAAACCTCGATATAGTCATGGACACTGAAGCAATGGCATTGTTGCCAGAGCTCAGTCAGGTCACCGTGGCAGGTTCTCTTGTCTCTGTGCATGCTGTAAGAATCACGGCAGCCATCGTGGAAGGACCGCGCCTTCCATGCACAGACACAGGGGATCTGAACTGAGGACAACTGGGGAGTTGCACAGGGGAAATCGGCACAAAATGTGAGCACAATTAGCAACTGAAAAACTGCCACAAAAGCTACAATGATACCCTGACTTGAAATTAGCAAGAGCACCACAAATGCAGTGACGCCCAATGTGCAATACACGGGAGCCAGGGACTCTGATGTGGCCCTGAGGCTGCAGGGATGAGAGCATCTTTCGGGAAATCAATTGGCCATAAGAGTCACAGTCCCAGAAAAACGCTAAAGCCTTCACATTTTGTGATTTTACTTCTAGACATCTAAAGAAATCGTTAAAAAGAGGGGAAAAAAAATCCCAAACTACAGCTTGTGTATTAAGGTTCTCCCCAGAACACGATTTATAATAAAACAAACAGAAAATTTAAATGCCCACTAACACCAAAACAGTTGAACAAATCAGCCATTGCATTTCATAAATGGTACCATTAAAAAAATTACTCATGGAGGGCCATATCACTCATAAAATTTTAAGTGAAAAGAAAGATTCCAAACTACAGCGACAGCACAGCCATATAAGGGGAAAATCGCTGACGTGGACAAGAAGTGGAGGCCATGATGCTTAACCAATATCACATTGAGATGGGAAGCAGAACCAGAGGGGGAAATGTTTGCTTTTCTGATTTTTATGTATTAGAAACAATGATACTTTCATAATGAGAAAACATAGCCTGTATTGTAAACATTAGAAGTGCACCCAGAACCTCTTGAAGCCTCAGCAGTACAGGGACTTCCTCTCTGGGAGGGA
Source organism: Micromys minutus (assembly GCF_963924665.1). Classification (NCBI taxonomy): domain Eukaryota; kingdom Metazoa; phylum Chordata; class Mammalia; order Rodentia; family Muridae; genus Micromys; species Micromys minutus. The sequence continues at coordinate 23,758,226 of NC_137969.1, forward strand.
CCTCAGGAAGGTCCCCTTTGGACTGACCCTCATGTCCTGACCTGTTCCATCCTGTTGCCAGTCCTTGTGTTTCTCCTGTATCTCTGACCCATTTCTACTCAGGGTCATCTGGTGTGAGTCTGAACAGAGAACCATGTGGGATACCGAGATGTCTACCCAAAAAAGTTACTCACAGAGCGAGCCAGACAAGTCAAAGAATAATACGAAGGCTGTGCCCCAACAAGGCCAGGCTTCAGGTGTTTAGAAATAAAGCAATTCTGACAATCTAAGGGGACAGAGCTCTGCTGGGCTGGAAGAAGAGCATTTGGCAGGCAGAAAAAGGCACTCCTGTGAGGAAAATGGCTGGAGCAGAGAGGCCAGCAGCAAGGCAGATGACAAGGGATTGCAGCCATAGTGACAAAGGACAAGAAAGTAAGGCTAGACCAGTGACGGCCTCCTGTGTCGGGCTATGGAGCTAGAACTTCTTCTGTGGGCTAGGAATGCTTCCTCAAGGCTTCCAGGAGTACAGACTCCCTAGAATGGAAGCACATTCTTCCATCAATTAACAGACATGTGTAGCTCTAAGCTGGGCTTGCAGAGGGTGCAGGAATCTTATGGCCCCTTCTGGGTTCTCATTTACCTTTGTCCTGCACCAGCACCTCCAGCTCCTCTCGAACACCATCGTACCAGCTTGTGATGTCCACGTGCAGGGAATAGTCACAGCAGGATTTGGTGTCTGCTGCTTCGTGCCATTTCTCAAAGGAAGTCAACAAGCTGGACCCAGGTTCAGGAACAACATGGTCAACTGGAACAAGGAGACATGGGTCATGACGCTCAGGACCTAGGATGTTCTGACAGTGGCCACATCACCCCCACCACGAGCCCATCAATATTACCATCATTGCCACAATCACCAATCAACAACATCCCCATCATCCCCATCAATATCACCAGACAACCACCACCACCATCATCACCACCACCACCATTACCATGACCATAAACAAACCCCATAACCATATCATATTCCCACCATCATCACCACCACTACCACCACCATCACCTTGACCATAACCAAACCCCATAGCCATCATCATGTTCCCACCATTGTGCCCATGAATATCGCCACTGCAGAAGTTTGAATGAAATGTCTTCTGTGAATCTCTAGCATCTGGATACTTGAACCCATCTGGTGGGTGTCTGGGGAATAGTGAGAGGTGTGGCTTATTGGAGGAAGAACGCTACTGGGAGTGGGATTTGAAGCTTTAAAAAAACCTCTCCTGCTATTTCCAGTCTGCTCTCTGCTCATAATAAGACGTGAGCCCTCAGGTGTTGCTGCCACCATGCCTTCATTCTGCCATCAATGACTCTAATCCTCTGCAATCATCACTGCAATTAGGCACTTTCTTCCAGAAGATGCCTTGGCCATAGTATTTTGTCACACCAATAAGTAACCAAAGCAGAGATTAGTGCCAGGTCACAGGTGACTACTGGGACAGATCTGACCATGTGGCTATTGGGAGGCATGGGGAAGACTCTAAGCCTTTGGGCTAGAATAGCAGATGAATGCTATAAGCCGAGCTGGGTGGGTCACCCAAGTAGAGCTTGGGAGACCGTAGTACTGAGAGCTCTGTGGAGGCCCATCTCGAGAGAGGAATGAGGACTTCCACAGCCACTGGGCTAGCGGTCATCCCTGTGATATTTTGCAAAGAACCTGCCTGTCATCTGACCTTGACCTAAGAATTTTCCTGAAGCTAAACTGAAAAGTAATAGACAAATTTTCTTTGGTGGAGATTTCAAGACGCCCTAATATTGACACTGCCATGTGGCTGTTCGTAATCACTTCTGTTCTGCAACACAATGAGGAAGAGTAAGAAGTACAAGATGAAATACAAACTCCACAGTCTGTGGAGAAGAGAGCAATGGGGCTTGACTTTTTATATCATAAGGAGTCAGACTTAAGAGATTACCTTGAATTGGGTTTTGCCTTGAATTGCCAGAAGAAGTTTTGAACTCTGAACTTTTAAACTGTTGAGACTGTGAGTGCGAAATTACTATGAGAACTCGGGAGTTGAACCAGATGCTTGCTTCATTATGATATGTCACAAGCCTATGGGGACCAGGAAGTGGATTGCGGTACTTTGAAGGAAATGTCCTCCATAGGACTTAGACATCTGAATAATTGGCCCCAGGTGCTAGAAACTATTTGAGGAGGTTTAAGAGATATGGCCTTGTTGGAGATGTGTCACTGGGTGCACACTCTGAGGTTTCAAAAACCTCATCCCATTTCAATGTGCTCTCTGACCCCTGCTTTCAGGTCAAGATGTGGGTTCCCAGCTATTGTAGCTGATAACTTTGCTCTGCCATCATTAACATAACACTCTGGATTGTAAGCCCAACTGTGATCGCTTGAATGAAAATGGCCTCCAGAGACTCATATGGAGTGGCACTATTAGGAAGTGTGGCCTTGTTGAAGTAGATGTAGGCTTGTTGGAGGAAGTGTGTCACAGGGGATAGGGTTTTCGGTCTCAGAAGCTCAAGCCAGGCCCAATGGCTCACTCTCTTCATGCTACCCGTGGATCCAGATTTAGAACCTCTCAGTGCCTCTTCAGTACAATGACTGCCTGCATGCTGCTAGGCTTCCAATCATACTGATAACAGCATAAACCTCTGAGCTGTATAAGCCAGCTCCAATTAAATACTTTCCTTTATAAGACTTGCTGTGGTCATGGTGTCCCTTCACAGCAAAACAGAAGTTTTGTTGCTAATTAAGACAGCAACAAAAGTCTTTTATCAGATGCCGTGGTCATGGTGTTTTATCTCAGCAACAGAAAAAATAAACGAGGAAACAACCATCACCATCATCATCACCATCACAACTATCATCACCATTACCACCATCATCACCACAATGTGCCCACATCAATATCACCACGGCAATCACCAGGACCAACATCACCACCCCCATCATCTCAATCATTATATCTATTTATAGCACCAGCACTACTACACACACTATCACCATCACTACCACTATCGAAACCATGCCCACTGATATCTTCACTATCATCATTATCATCACGACCTTCACCACCCTCATCTCCATCACTATCAATGCCAGACTCTGCCATTAGGAATGTTAACTATAATACCTAACCTTCGAGGTAGGGAAGCTGAAGCTACTTATGGTTGAGTCCTGGCCCATCCTTGTGTAATTTCTAAGGATCAGTTCCAAGCTCACTCTGGTCTAAAGTCCAGGTTCATCCACTCCCCTAGCCGGTGGGTTCAAGGGCTATTCATTAGAAAAGAGACTTGACTTGTTGGCCAAGTCATGCCTTCCTGGTTGTCACAGTTCTCTTATGGCTCTGCAGGCAACTGCCCTATGTAGTCTCTTGTATTCACTGCAGGGATAGATAAGGTTGGGCAGCTTAAAAATGATGTGCCTGGAAGCAGAGCTTGACAGATATTATAACTAATTCTTGCCTTTTAAAAGAAAACCTCATCACAACAGAATTCAAGTAAAATCAGGCACTCAAGCAAAGCAAAGCAGAGGAAGCTGGGGTACCTCAATGAACTGGTATGAGTCACCCCCAAGGCTGTCTGCCCTCTCCAATGTCTCCCTGCCTCTCTGAGACAGACAGTTCTTCAGGGAAGCTGGGCCTGGCCCTGTGACTTAGTTCAGCCAATATAGGTGGGAAACAGAGCAAGGGAAAGGCTGCTTCAAGAGAGAGAAGGTTGGAGGTCTTGCAGAACATCCTGCTTACTGGCATGGGCCGTGAGTAGAATGTAGTGAGCTTGCATGGGTTCCATAAAGGAAGTGTCCCAGTGCCCTGATCCAGCTGTAGCCTGGAGTGATCATGGCAGTGATACCCTCCTGTCCACATATATGACTGCAGAAGAGTAAATGGTGCTTCCGATTCAGCCTGGATGTCGTCTGAGTGGGTCCCTAAAGTATTTATGTGTCTGAAGCTAGGTCCCCAGGATTCCCATGCTGGAGCTTTTAAGAGGTAGAGCCCAATGGAAGGTGAGGGAAATGTTACATTTGTGCTGGTAGAGGGTACTGATGCTGAGATCACTCAGTGAGCTGATGTCTTTGATAAGGAGAGTGAGTCCTGCCTTGTGATCTCTTCCCATCACACATGGCATTCCTGTGATGTCTGCCAGGAGTGTGTGAGTGACTCTGGAGTCCCTCACCAAAAATTGAGAAGGATCTCAATTTCAGGATTCTTGAACTTTCAGTTTTCCAAAACTATAAGCTCAAGTAAACATCTTCAATATAACATACCCAGCCTCTGTGATTCACTGGTCATTTTAAGGCAAGCAACCATAGGGAACAGTTTAGCATCCTGGGACTCTATTTGGCTTGGGCTCTGCACAGTGTTAAATGATATTCACACCAATAAATAATAATGTACTTGGTAGCCTGAAACTCTCACTTGCACTTATTATGTGCACACGTTCATGAGCGTGTGTGTGTGTGTGTGTGTGTGTGTATGTGTGTGTGTATGTGTGTGTGTATGTGTGTGTATGTGTGTGTGTATGTGTGTGTATGTGTGTGTGTATGTGTGTGTGTATGTGTGTGTATGTGTGTGTATGTGTGTGTGTGTGTATGTGTGTGTATGTGTGTGTGTGTGTATGTGTGTGTATTTGTGTGTATGTGTGTGTGTGCGAGCACACACACACACACACACACACACACACTGCACTGGGAATAATACACCTAGCAACCTGTTAGCAGTCTAGGACTCTGGCTGCACTGAGCTGCATACACACCCTCCCTGAACAATGGAAAAGATGTTTTTTTAAATCCCCCTATCCTATCCCTCTGCCTCTATGAGGGTGCTCCCCCACCCACCACCCACTCCCTCTCATCTCCTCACCCTGGCATTCCCCTACACTGGAGCATTGAGCCGAGACAAGGGCCTCTCCTCCTGTTGATGCCCGTTAAGGCCATCCTCTGCTACATATGCGGCAGGAGCCATGGGTCCTTTCATGTATATTCTTTGGCTGGTGGTTTAGGAAATACAGAGACAAAGAATGGGGCAGAGACTGAAGGAAAGGCCATCCAGAGACTGCCCCATCTGGTGATCCAGTCCATATATAGTCTTAGGTTCTATTCAATCACAGTCTTTTTATGCCCAGGTAGGAGACCTGAAAGGTCTATTCAGCCTGAACTGGTTCAGGATGTGTGTACAGTAAGGCAAACTGTGTTCTCAAAGGGAACTTTTGGAGAGAATCTCCTCTTTACCACCTTATACTTATGCATACTTGGAAGTGTGCATAATTAAATATAATTTAAATTATATGATTAAAATCAGATCCATTATGGTAGGGGATTTGTACAGTAGAAAAGTAAGTATGTGATTTATATTATAACAGAACCATCCTCACCATGGCCCTTAGCAACCAGAACTCCTTGAACCCCTGACAAAAGAATTCCAGAACAATTATGGGGTCCTTGGGTGTCTTCCTCTTGCCTCCTCCAGGAATTCTGACCTGTTCTCTAACTCTGCATTGGATAACACCTCTTTGTTACTTTTGGCAAACCTATGGAAGGTTTTGCAATTTTGTTTCAATTCCTTGAATAAGGGGCCAAGAACCTTCAAACACCCAATCTGAACATGCCACAGGGGTAACAATTTCACTCTGATACAAAATAAATTAACTTTTAAAGATTTAAATTCCATGTGTTTGAACTCTTCTTGTTCTGGACAAGAGGCACCCACAGCAATGACCTGTACTGATTGTGGTAGGGTGTGGCAAGGAGTTACATGGACCCCTGAGCACAGGGCCTGGTGCACTGAACACCAGTGTGTACTGATGGGGAGGGCAGAGATCACGGACCAGTCTCTAAGGCCAGGGAAAGTGCCACTCACTGATCATCGTGGTTCCTCCTGCCAGCGCTGCTTTGGTGCCCTGGAAGAAGTCATCGGCGGAGGTCATGCCCTGAGAGGGCTTCTGCAGGTATGTGTTCACATCGATGCCCCCAGGAATGACCATTCGGCCATTAGCCTCAATGGTCTTCACTCCACCAGGAACAATCAGGTTTTCTCCTATTTGTCTAGAGGTAAATAACAGAGAAATCGTGGTTTGGTTTGGTTTGGTTGATTTTGGGTTTTCTTTGTTTTTAACAAAATAAGAGAAGGCAGCTAACTATAGAATGTCCAAGTACGTTGTTTCACACCCAAGCTGACACAGGGCACTGGGCTGAGAATAAGGACTCAGGCATAGCATTCTCAAGGGCTCAGAGCCTGTTGTCTAAAGTCTGAATGCAGCATAGGATAAATTCACTTGGCCAGGCTATCTACAAGACTCCAGGAAGTGAGATGGTGGAGCTAAGAAGAAACCAGCCTCTCTACAAAGTGGCCAGCTCTAGGAAACTTTGTGTTTTTGACAGTTCCCTAAGGGATACAGAGAAGAGCCACTGAGTGAGGTAGTAGCAGGACCTATTAGTCCCACAGGATTTCACCAACTTTCACCAACACTTGTGCCCCTCTAACACTCTTATGTTAAGACATCAACCTCCAGCAACTCAGAATATTTCTGTAGTAGAGACAGTGTTTTCACAGAGATAAAACAGGTCTCTAGGGTGGGCCCTGATCCAATAGGACTGGGATTCATTTAAAAAGACACAAGGAAGAAGGCAACCAATAGCCCTATACAGCTGTGATGCCTATCAACTTTATCAATAAACCATGCATCATAAATCTAGATCAATGATCAGCAGTGGTGGGCAGACCCTGGTGAGAACCAGCAGCTCTCTCGTTGGATTTAAGAACTGCTCAATAAGAGGAAAACCACGTCTGGGACTGAAAACCTAGCCAATAACCCTAGTAAAGTCATGGATCTTGGAGAAGAACATAAAGCCACTACTAAACCAGCCTAATTCCTAAAAAACAATCCACGCACTGGTCCTTCATACCCACAGATAGGTATAGTCCTCAACCTTCATCTAAGAAGTTTCTCTTCACACAGATAGAGAGCACTACAGAACCACAGCCAACCAAAGTGCAGAGCTGTGGAGGCCAGTCCCAATGGCTACATCTACAAAACACTCCTACGCCCAAAGCTCAGGAAACATGGCAGAAGAGATTGTGTCTCCTAGTAATGTCAGAAGACCTGCACTCATAAAGTCTCAATGGCGTGACTGCCCAAACCTGAACTGAACAAGGATGACACCAAAGGACATGCCAAAGAGGACAGAGAAAAGTCCACGAGGCCTCAACCCTACACAAAGAATTATGGGTAACTAAGGGTTGCTGAGGACAGGAGAGATGGTCTTCCCCAGGGAAATGCAGACCAGTTGATTATCTGATGCCAAATGGTCAGCCCTGGAACATAGATACAAGAAACATTGTATATACTAAGCAGGTTATATTTGGGGGTATATATGTATATATAAATATACATATACACATATAATAGTAATTAATGGAAGAAAAGAGGCCATGGATTTGAAGAGAGTAAGAGGAAATATACAGGAGAGTTTGGAGGAAGGAAAGAAAATGGAGGAAATGTAATTACATTAATCTAAAAATAATATAAAATAATTTACATTAAAAAAAATGATGTTAGGACAATGGAGCACATGATGGGGGGGATAAGCCTGGAGAACACATGGCAAAGATACTATCTACAAACAAGAGAAGCCTTCCTAGAGGGACCTGCCTTACCTTGATCTGGGACTTGAGCTTGAACAATTTGTGTATGTTACAGCTCTGGGTTGTGGGACAGCATTACACACACTGGGCACAGCTCCCTCCCCTTAGTCAAGCAATCACAGCATAGCTTTCAGCATCACAAAAAGCTCCTGGGCTTACCCAGCAAAGCTGCCCAAAAATAATAACCACAGAGAGACACCTAGTTTCCCAGAGGGCCAGGCTGACATAACCAAGCATGCTATGCTGGCCAGTAATCAGGTCCCTGGTGAAACAGGAACACAGAATCATCTCCCAAGAGGAAGCCCCGCGACAGACTTTAGAGGAACAACCACAGCAACTAGTAACCTGGCTTCTGTGGAAATGTCCAGGCACCAGGGCCAGCCTCAGCCAGACCAGAACGGGAGCTTAGCATCTTCCAATATCCTCACTTGGATGATATCACTAGATCCAGATGCCAGCAAATTTACTTGAAAACCAAACCCAGATATCCTAAACTCCTCTTGACTTTTTCTACATTGGACAAAGACATCAGTAATGGAGAGGGGGAAAACTGCCTTGGTGATCTTAATGCCAGCTCCAATGAGCATCCATTCCCAGGGAGAAGAGAGACGTCTCAGGCTTCAGAGGTAAGAATGTATAGAGTAAGAATGGGCCAGATGAGCAGGCCCACAGAGCATCTGTTACAATTAGGTTCTTCTGAGGAACCCTGGACTCACACAAGGGCTGCCCCAAGGCTAGAACCTGTAGCATGTGGGGAGAAGTGCAAAGGGACATCCAAAGCATGACGGCAACAGCGGTAATGGGTGCTGTCCATCTCTCTGAGCTCTAAGTCTCTTCTCCAAATACATGGGGTCCTGTGAAAACTGAAGGGGGCGGAGAAGATGTGTGGTGCATCAAGTACAGAAGGGACCGTCCTGAGCACTGAGCACCTCCTGCAGAGCTAAAGTAACTGTTCACCTCATATGGGTCATCTCACTTCGTGCCCAGTATGCTTGCAAAATGGAAGGGCAGTGGTCCAAATGATTCCCCCTTCCAAAGGCAGCACATCCCAGTGAGGTTTGCCACGGGCTGTAGACCCTTGCACTGACCTGCACCTGCGTGTCCACAGAACCCCACACCTTGTGGCTCAGCACCTTGCTAGGGGGCCCAGGAAGCACTCGTGGTGGGGCCCATTCTTACCTCCCTACTGTTTCTCAGAATGAGGAGGAAGCGGAGGCAAGAGTCAGCCCACATTCCTGAGCCCCTCTCTTCACTGTGCTTTGCAGAGTGGTATCTTCTATTGCACCCCATAACCCCATACTCCTCCTCCCATCTTCTTCCATCTCCTCCTCTTCCTCTTCCTCCTAAAGCACACATGGTTCCAGGCTTGTCCTACTGTCATGGCCCCTTCCAACCTGAGACTCCTCCCTTTGTTCCGGATTCCAGGGTGGTCCTATGGTGGCCTTCTCCTCTCTCCTCTTTCAGACGCCAAGGGAAGAGTTGGGTAGGAAATCTGTGCCACCTCATATCAAAGGTAAAGGGCAGCTTTGGAGCCATCACAGCAATGGGGACAGAGATGAGACGATCATGCTTCTTCAGAATTCATGATGAAACCCAGCCCACACCCACCCCACACACAACATGGCTGTTAAGGATGTGATGGGTGTGTTCTGGCCAACTCACTTTATGAGTCCATCTTCTAGGTAGACATCGGCGTAGAAGGACTGGTCATCGTTGATGATGCGTCCGCCTCTGATAAGGAGCCGGTCACTCTGAAAAGCAAAACGATGCATCAGATCAACGGCAAAGACAAGACCTATTAAATACTCCCAATTAAATGCTTGATTTGAGTTCCCACTGACTAGATGAATACCGACTCCTCTATCCCGACACCTGAACAGATCATACTCAGTCTCACTGACTTGCTCAGAATGTACTTGTGGAGAAGACAGGGTTAGGAAGCTTTCAGTGCACCTACACTGAGTTCTCTGGGCTCCTGCCGCCTACCCTAATCCCTCCCTCGTGACTTCCATTCATTAGAAAAACTAGGTCATTTTGTAAAATAAAAATTTCATAAGCCACTTTATAAGTAGAATAATAACTGTGTTCAAAGAATCATAAAATAAAAAGATTTTAAAAGGCATGGCCCGAGGCCACACATTTTGACGTTTTCGTTATTTCTCTCTGTTTTCCAGAGCTGCGACTCTAGACCATTTATCCTGACCCCCTCCCCCGCCTGAGTCACATGTTGGCTGATTTGCTATTTTGACTCCTGGGCAGGGTCAGGCTCTGAAAAGCCAGAGACACATGGGCCATCTGGGTCTGTTCTGCTGAAGTGACAGATGAAAGGACGATGTTTAAGAAGCCATGGGGTTCATGGGGATCAGGAGGGCAAGAGTGTGTCATCCAAGTTCATCTGGGGTTAGGTTGGGCAGGTTCAGACCCATAGATAAGTCAAGGAAAGCTGGACCAAGTAATGGAAAGGGAGGGAGTGTTACATAGGCACTCTGAAGACTGTGTGAAGCCCAGAGACAGAAATAGAGCTTCTGCCTTTTTCTTTTCATTGTGCCATGAGTATATCCCAAGTTATGACATGTTCCTCATGGTTATGATTTTAAATGCCTACAGGACACTCTGCCTTGTCTACATCCTTTCACCAAGAGCACTGTTCAGCATTGAGATTTGTTCATTTGCATTTTTGAGGCTATCCACTTTTCCTGGATGCTTATTATTGTTGCCATGGTTACTCAAGCTGTGCTTTTAGCCCAGTCTCCTGAAGCAGGGCCCTGACTGAACCACCCGAGGGATAGCAGGAGATCTGAGGGAGCCTAGGAAGCTGGCAGAGGAAACAGAGAAAGGAAACAGGCAGGCGTGAAATGCCAAATCCAATAAGTACGGATCCAGTTAAACTGGAACCTACCAGAACCTTGAAATTCTTAGGACTAGCTGATGATCCCAAGGACCATGATTCTAAGCATCTCTCTGCCATGACAGCTACTGTGGGTGGGTGGGTGGGGGGTGAAAAAGCCCAGCAAAGAATCCCAGCTAAGGAAGCTGGGGCCTCCCGGGCAGAAACTAAGTGTGGGGTCTTGATGTGTGCAGGGTCATTCAGACTCCACACTGCAGAGGCTCTGAGAGAGCAACATATATTGCCTCCTGCCAGAGGAAAAGAGGAAACTACACACTACACTTGCTTTCTGTTTTCACAGCCCTTATGAGAGCACATGTCACATGGACTATATCCATTTCGGGCTAATGTGTCCCATGCCCCATTAAACTCTAAGGTGTAGTGATCATACACTGACCAAAAGTAACTCATTGGTGGAAAGGGTTCACTTTAAGATTCCAGGTTAGAGTCCATCACTGAGGGAAGTCAGAACAGAAACTCAAGGCAGGAGCCTAGAGGCAGGAACCATGGACAGAAGCCACTTATTGACTTGCTGACTGACTTAGGTCATGTTCGGCTAGGTTTCTATACATCCCACAATGTCTACATAGGAATGGTGCCACCAGCAATGGGCTGGGCCTTCCCACATCGATTATTAATCAAAACAGTGCTGCCACAGACTTGCCCATGGACCATCAGATATAGGCAGATTCTCAACTAGGTTTCCCTCTTCTTGGGTGATCCTAGGTTGTATCAACTTGACTGTAAAAGCTAACCAGCACAGATCCATAGACTGAGGGAAGAAAAGAAAGAAAGAAGGAAGAAAGGAAAGGAGGGAGGGTGGGAGGAAGGGAGAGAGGGAGGAAGGAAGGGTAAATAGGTATATTAAGGATTGAAGGATGACATGAAAAATGAATTATTCGGTGGATGAATGGATGGATAGGTCAGAGGAGGATGGATGGGTGGATGGGTGGAAATAATGGAGACATGGGTATCTGGGGTGTTTGAACTGGTCCTTGAAAGATGAAATGTGTGAGGATGGAGGAATGGGACGACATCATTTGTTCAAAAGGAAAAAATATGGAGCACCCCTCCCTCCCCAACTGGAATGTCTCCAAAGTGAGAGGTGCAAAGTCAGTAGCTCTCAAACCCAACCTCCTGTCCTGTGCTCCTAATGAAGGAGGCAGAGAGGATGTTGTAACCCATGAGACCTTGGAGGACAGTGCAAACCATCAGACAGAAGAGAACTGGGCCCCGGTGTCTGGGGCAGCACAGACAAGTGGGAGGTCAGGTTTCTCGAGCACCAGAAGCAGGCAAACATGAGTCATCCACAGCTGGTACTCAGCGGGGGGTAGTGTCTGCCTTGTCACATTTAATAGTGGGTTTCTCAGGCACAGCCTGAAAGGAGGCATTTAAATGCAGTGTACCCAGTGAGCCCAAGCCAGCTCTGTGTTTCCAGAGCCACAAAGAAGAGCTTGTGCTCAAACACACCCTTCCATCTAACTTCAGATACATATGTGAGAGGGACCACCAGGGGACAGACACCAGGAAATCTGTAGAAGAGAATGTATACTCAAGGCAAGAACGAGGTGTCTGTCTTCCTTCCTGAAAATGGTTGCTACTCCGCCTTTTAATAGTCCTGTGTGTGTGTGTGTGTGTGTGTGTGTGTGTGTGTTTGTGTGTGTGTATGCTTATGCATGTGGGGAAATGCATGCACATGTAGACGGTGTGCACACATGTATGGAAGTCTAGTGTACTTCCAGAATTTAGTCATGCTCTCTTCAGTCTCTCACTGCCTTGGACCTTCCCAAGTAGGCTAGGTTGGCTGGTCTATGAACCACAAGGATTCACCTATCTCTGTCTACCCAGTGTTGTGATTATAGACATGCCACTATGTCTGGCCTTTTGTGTGGGTTTCGGGGACCAAATTCAGGTTCTCCACACCAGCACTTACCAAGGGGGCCACATTCCCAGCCCTTAGCAGGGTTTTCAGAGCCATTGCTGCTAAACTCCAGCTCAGAGACATCCAGAAAGTGTGATCATAGACTGGGGTTTCCAGATGTGGTAAGTTCAGAAAGTCCCACAGGGCACAGCAGGAAGGCTTCAGTCTCCCGACAAAGCCCTAACCCTGACAGTATTCAATACATAATGAAGACTCTGAAGAACTTTGTATATAATGGAAGCTTCACAACTCCTATGAACAGGGGAGGAGTAAGGCAATCCAGTGGGATAATATCCGTAGAAGACATCCCAGGGAAGTGTTTAGACAATTGTGTTCTTTGTAACTGATGCATGGAATGGTGTGTATCAGACAGATTAAACTCAGGAACATGGGTGGTCCCGCCTTGTGTAAGTAACCAAGTCTCTCACGGATCAGACGAAGGATTCTCAACTTCCTGTCCACATGGGATCCAGCAAAACCACACTGTGACACATTTTAAAAACATCTTCATACTTTAGGCTTCAGGACACCCCATGAGCAGGTGAAATTTAGAAATATTATAACTCTGACTCAAGGACCTTGCATTCTAAAACCCCCTTTTCTCACTGGAAAAACTCACATGTAGGGCAGAGGAGATGGCTCAGTCAATAAAGCTACCTGCCTTGCAAGCTCAAAACCATGAGTTCCATCTACAACCCACTTCGAGGAAACCAGGAGGGGTGGTACGTGATTGGAATCCCAGCACCAGGAGACAGGCGATGCCTGCAGCTCACTGGTCAACCCATCTAGTATAATCACAATGAGAGACTTGGCTTCATAAAACAAAAGGCAAGTGGCACTTGGAGAATAATAGTCACGGGTGTCCTCTGGCTTCTACACACATAACATACATATGTACACACACACACACACACACACACACACACACACACACACACACACACATTGCTGGACTTAGGCCATGAGTCAGTGAGAAAATATTTACCAAGCACACACAAGGACCTGAGCTCCATCTTCAGTGCAACAAAACTGAATCAATAAACAAATAATCCCTCATGAACTAGGCACCAGATATGTTTTATTATACAAAAGAAGCATTACATTTTCATAAGCCATGTGCAAGTACATATTTTAAACATCAATGTGTAAGAGTCATGCTTTTTAAAAAAAGAGTATGGTAGTGGGGCCACCTGCTGCCTCAGGAAATAAACATAAAAGGAAACACCTTGACAAGATGTCAAGAAGAAACTCAACAGCTGAATGGAATATTCTGAAAAGCACCGGCTCATTCCACAGCGACAACAGTAAGCAGAAGGTAGCTGTGCCCAGCATGGTTCACATCCTCATTCCAGCCTTCTGTGAGAGCAATACCAGAGCAGACAGCCAACTGAGAACAATTCGGGGCAAGAACAGTTCTGAGCTCAGGCCTGGCAGATGTATAGTCTCAGCCACTTCCTGTGGCAAGGACTGTCTTTGTAGGTCACCATTTACAGGTGGATTCCTTTGTTTGGGTATAGCCCCCCATATATAAGAGAGATCTGGTCCCAGGACCACCCACAAATGTCACCTGGATTCCACTCCCTCATATAAATGGTTCACTATTGGCGTCCACATCCCACAGATTTCTGTCATTCGGAGTTATGTGCCACCCTGGGGCCAATGGAAACACAGTGCTGTTCAAAAGACACAAACTGGAGGGGGAAGGGGGAGTCCATGCTAAGAACAGATGCAAATACTGTTCATTATTCTCCATCTGTGGTGGGCTGAAGCCTGAAGCACTGGGCCCACTAATGTGAGAGCCGTCTGTAACCTCAGAGTGGGGAACAGGGAGAGGTTTCCAGGTATGAGACCTGGAAGCATGAATGCCCCTCACAAAAATATGTCTGGGCTCTGCATGGCATGAGGGTAACATGGGAGGGGAAACTAAGACGAAATGGAAGGAAGGTCACTGATTATCTTACATTGTCCTGAGAGCTGAAGGTAAAAGTAGGGGGTTGCAACATGTATTAAGTGACCCTGAAACAGAGTGCTGGGGACATTGTCTCCAGGAAAAAAAAAATGTCAAAAAAAAAAGTATGTAGAATAATAGCTGCAGACCCAAGTGTGACAGCATAGTCACATCACCAATGGCTTGTCACTGGGCTACTCACATAGTTTCTAGGGAGTTTTAAGGACAAAGAGAGGATAAAATGATAGAGGAAAGAGCAAAACACAAGTTTCACCTGAAAGTACCTGGAGGGAAAATGGGGTTTCCTGGGATTAAATAGCCGTGGTGCCCCCCATCATCCTTGAAGAAGATTCACACCTTCTCCGACACCCCTGAACTGCCCCGTCTGTGTACACACAGTCTGGCCCTGCTGAGCTGCCCTCATTTACAGCTAGAGAGCCCTGAACATGGCATCCCTACATTCCCAAGATCCAGCCTAGGACCCCACAGCATCAGGCAAGCAGGAGGAGACAGGTCTCAGACAGCAACAGGGAAGGGGGGGGAGTTTAAAGAGGGAGGAATGAGAAAAATTAAAGAATGATTAACAAGGAAAGGAGGGGTAGATGGTGGAAGGAAAAAAAGAGGACACGGGAGAGACTGGCAAATGATTCATTGTTCTCTCCTGCTTTTAGTCTCTAGAGGCTTTGCCCCACTGTCTGGAGAGGGGCACACCCAGAGCACAAGGCTCACAAAGGGTGGGGCTGTTGCATACTTCTTTTTAAAGGTCTGTCTGAGCCCAGCACTAGGCAGCAATGCCACTTCTACTCTCAAGAGTCTTGTGAGTAGGAGTGCGGCCCAGACCATAGGAAGGGATTCTGCTCCAAGCCTAACATTATCTGCATCCAGAACCACTGGAGAGAGTCATGCTGGCAGGAGGCCTTTGTTCTCCTCACGGATGTGAAATATTTTGTGGATCTATACTACAAAAATCAACTCAACATTTCAGACATCCTTATCCATACAACAGAAAAGTCAGCCACAGTAAAGCTCAGCAGGAGATGAGTCTGGATCATACAGCATGTCTATTCTCAAGAGACACTAGAGAATCCTACCTCCCATGAGGTCCTGCACTCTTCCCACACGGTGAGGATAAAATTGGTCCTTTCCACAAAGGCAGCTGTTGGGAACTGCATAAAAACCTACTATGATCTGTGAATCGTCACAGGAAGAGAAAGAGGTGTTACCCTTACCTAACTAACTGGACATTTGTGGCCATCTAAGCAATAGCAGAGACTTAAAGCTATGATTAGGCAAGAAAGACAGTAATTGAGTCATCAGAGAGGAGACTGGGTTGGGTTCTCAAACTATGAGAGGAAAATTATAAAGCTATAAAAACGGGGGTTGGTGGGGGGACACTTCCATAAACTGAGTGTCCACAGGCAAGGCCCTCTGAAAGTAGTGTCCTGGGCTCAAGGCAGGGATCTGGATGGCGAGTGCTGTCCGTGGTCCTGAAACACATGGCACCTGGGCTCCCCACAAAACCTGGAGCTCCCTCTCTCCCCTCACTGCACCCAGCCCGGTGGGTCCTTGATGTTTTTCTTTTTGGCCTAGCTGGAAACTTTTCTATTTTTACATCCTCAGAGAGCTAAAGTTAAAATGGCTTCTTTTGTAATGGTCATCGTCGACTTGAAGAACTGCCAAAACTTCTACCATCCTCTCAGGATTTTAATTCTCTAAATAGTGGATATCGGGCCCACGTCCTATCCTTTCTGGTGGCCAGCTTGTGCTGAGATTAGTTCCTGATGTCAGTGACTGAGTGTCATCACTGAACCTCAGGTCACAGATTCTGGGAAGGCTTCCAGGTTCACAAGCAGGAACGTCAGGAAAACCAAGATCAAGGTAACTGAGCAGACGGTCCCAGGAGAAGGGGGGCTTCCTTTTTAAAGGAAGAGCATAGAAATGATCCTCGAAGAAACCAGAAGGCCCCACCATAGAGGAAATGAACACAGGCAGAAACGCTTCCTCTTATGAAAAGGGGGAAGTTGACACTGAGATTAGAAAGTTATCAAATCTCCAAACTCTATCAGTGAGTTCAAGTCTCAAAAATTCAATAGGGTGTGTGGGTGTTCACTTAATCACAGACAAAGAATGAGACAGCGACAGAGAAAGTCAGAGACCAAGATCATAGCACAGCACCGGGGCCAGGGCTATATGGCCTCCAAACCGTTCTGGGGTGGTCTGGTAAAAATTTCAGCCCAGGCACTTTTAGCAAAATTCTTGTTGTCTACATGTAACAAATGACATCACTAAAAAGGCCCCAGATCTCTGGGCATCAACTCTCTGCAACAGGTCCTGATTTTCACTCTCAACCCTGGACATGCTTCATATGGGGACAGGGCAGCCCCAGTGACTGCAGACCAGCCTTGAAAATAAATTTTACCAGTAGGAGGAGAGACTTTATGCATGAGCCAAGCAGGACTTTCATATGCAGGTGGTTCAGGCCCAGCCCTCTCCAGTCTAGTGACGTGACCCAAATGGCTTGTGACTCAAAATGGGATGCTAGGAGGAGCAAATCTGATCCAGACAGTATCCCAGAGAACATTTAGCTGAGCACTCATGATCCTGTTGCAGTAAGTAAATACTCGCGCCTGTGAACTGCAGTGTGGGTGTGTTCGCTCTGCAACAGCACCGCCCAGCGCCACAGTGAACCAACACGCACACCAGCTGCGAGCTGAACAGCCCAAACACTTCACACTGACACAATGGGGTTGCATTCCCAGTAGCCACAGCTTCAGCCCCTCCACACCTCTCCCAAGGCTGCCTGGCAGCAGTAAGTGGTACTACACAGCTACACACATCTGCTTATTAATTCACACAAAATCATATTTGTGACAGCCTATCTATCCACAGTAAGGAAGATGCAGGGAGTGGAAACCGGTGTGGAGCTCAGTCTAATTAGCACCCTTTGTCCTTCCTTTGCCTAGATGGAAGCAGCGTGCCTTCTTGGCTCAGAAATATAGGTGGACCCCAAGGAATAGAGCTTAGGCCTGTTTCCATGGCAACTTTTAACTGCAGGATCTCAGACCTATCGTTCTGGTCAGTGTACAGGAAACACTCTCAGATGACAAACTATCTGATTGTAAAATGGTACATTCTCCAGGGACCCCAGTGGGCAGGGCCTTCCTGCCATCAGCAAAAGACGGCACTAGCTAAATCTACATTTTCATTTTTAATTCTTAAGCTCTCATAGGAAGCAAGTGTAGTTGCTACAAATGTGGAAACTCAGAGAAGTCAAGTAGTTTTCCCAAAGTCATACATCCAAGAGATGGTGCCAGTGTTTGAACCTTGTTCTACTTGTCATCTCTACTGTGACTTCCCACTCCTGACTCCTGGGGGTTATCTTGGAGTAAGGGTATGTCCACTGTCCCTAATGATGGTGCATGAGTCTTCACTGTCCCCAGCACAGCAGACTGGTTAAGCAATAACAGATCCTCCACACTGCTGTGTCATTTTCAACAGCACACCTCATCCCATGTTTCAGCTTAATCCCTGCTGGGAATGTGGTCCAAGAAGGTAAGGCACATTAAAAAGCTTTGGCCATCTTGAAGGATGCTTTCTCTGGGAGTCAGGCACTATTGGCAGAGCCTTACTTAGCTAAGAAGTGACAGTGCCTCTTGTCCCCACTATATCATAAAACATGTATGTTACTAGAGAACATGCCTCATTTTCTAAGGACACCATGCAGCTACCGTGACTCTGCCATGTGTGTATGTCCAACTGTACTTCAGTGCCCAGGCATGAGACAACTGACATAGGTTCAACAACCCACAACCACAGTCCTGTGGAGGGCTGGGTCATGCTTTAACATGTGTATTTCAACTTCAGATCCTTCAGCCTCTCCTACCCTTCCTTCATCTTTCCTCTCATCTGTCACAAAACCCCTGAGACTTGTGGCTTTCTCACCAGTAAAGGTTTATTTTGCTCGTGATTGTGGAGAACTGGAAAACCCAAGAGTGTGGCACCAAACCTGTGGTGAGATCCCTGTGTTACCACCCAAGGAGGAAACAGAAAGACAGGGGAGCACAATCAGCCAGAGGTTCCCACCGCTCACTCTTGTAACAAGTGCATCCCCACACTAACGACGCTGATCCACGCAGAAGGGCGTGGCTTCATGGCATCACCAATTTCTATAAGGACCACTCCCCTTGTTATCGCCTGAGATCATGCCCAACACAGTGCACTGTGGATGAGGCTTCCAGTGGGCAAACCATGGCAAACCAGGACCCTTGCACTGTCCACTTGGGAAAGGTCCTCATAGACGCCTGGTTCTTTTCTCCTGCTGCTGCACCTGTCCTGGGGTAGCCCTCATATCTGCCTCCCTACTGCTTCTCTTGCTTCTACCGCATGACAGTCCGAGTGACTTTCTGAAGCAGAAACCTAGCTGTCTTACCCCTCTTCATGACCTTTCAGCATTGTCTCCTCACACAGAATGAGGACCCTCCATGCCTGGCCTACCCTTTCGTTGCCAAGACACACCATATTTACCTATTGACCACCTGTGCCTCTCCCTGAGCCATCTCTGAAGCATGGGCCACTTGCCAAGTCCACTCAGCCCACACATCTCAGCCTCCTAATCTTCATCCCAGTAGCCTGACTCCAGCACAATATGCAGCTCTCCCTAGTGTGAGGTCTGTACCTTTGGCTAGCACATCCAAGGTGCACCATCTTTTAGCTCCATTTTATCTGCCTTATTCCCTAAGATAGGAATCCTTTCCTTGGTGCTGAGACGGCAGCTTACCTCCCATGTTGCCTCTGCATGCTGTGCCCCTCCTCTCTAAAGAGAAGTAGTCAGAGCTCCAACCTTGCAGGATTACCATGATATGATCTGGAAGCCTGGAGGCTGCCCATACATTGAACACCAGCCTAGGAGAACCAAGATTATGGGCCATGCATCTGCATTCAGGCATTTAAGGAAGTAGGAAATTTTTTCCTTATTTTTTTTATTTAAAATTCAGTGCCAAATCCTTCAAGTTTTATTTTGGATTTTCATTGCTCTATATGCCCAGAAATAAAGCTCAGTTTAAAAATAAAAAGTGGGGGAGAAAATACTGTAGCTTTAACTGTCAATTTGGTATACCCTATAGTCATCTGAAAGAAGACTCTCAATCCTCAATCAAGGGATGGCCCAGACCAGACAGGCCTGTTAAAATGTGCATGAAGAATTTTCTTCAGTAATAACTGATGTGGGAGGGCCCAGCCCACTGTGGGTGGTACCATTCCCTGGGCAGGTTTCTGGTGCTGTGGAAAGAAACAAGCTTATCTTCAGCCTGTGAATGACTCAGCGTGCAGTGTTCCTCCTGATTTCTGTTGCGCTTCCTTGGCTGAGTTCCCTGGTTAGAGGTAACACTGCATAAGGCAGAGACCAAACCAGCTGACTTCCCTCAGCGATGGACTATGATTTGGAAATGTAAGCCAAACAGACCTTTTTCTTCCCCAAATTGGGAAGAAAATTTGGGTTAGAGTGTTTATCACAGCAACGGAAAGCAAGGTGGGGCCATGGGGAAGAGAAGCCAAACACGATGCTGTTCTCCGCACAGAGAATGAACTGGGGTGGTTTGAGTCTCTGAGAGCAACAAGAGGGCAGATGACTGGGTCATTTCTTCAGCCAAACAAGGACACTTCACAAAAGAAGCACCCTCCCCCCAAGCAAGCTGTCCCAGATCATGCCCCGCTGCCCTGTGAAGTGTGACCTTCTGTAACTGTAAAGGTTCTAGGAGAAGGTATTTGAAATTCCTGCGCGAGCTAGGAGAATAAATCATGCTGGCATTTTCTTACACAAACACGAAAAACCTCCCCACAGTTATAAGAGTCCCTTCAACTTAGAGGTTATAGAATTCAAATATTTGTGTAGAACGTGGGGCTTGAGCCTTCAGGATCTGTTATGACAAAAAGCATATTTCTACTAAGAATATAACTTAGCAGTAGAGTCCTTGCTTAGCATGCATGATACTCGGGTTCAGTCTCCAACAACATGCATGTCTGCACAGGCATGCATACCACCCAGGTCTGAGAAGAGGCACGTGCTTTAGCTCCACATGCTTCTGTATCAGATCTACTGAGTCTACCTCGGAAGTGACCCAGTTCTCACACTAGGTTATGACTGTGTCAGGCCCCTGGGAGTCAAGTCATACATGCTGTGTCTCAACCTGACTTATGAAAAGTTCTTGAGAGCACGCTGACCATTGTTAAAGTCAGCTAAGCTCATTGGCAAAGCAGCTCTGCCCTCTCTCTAGTGCCCAGATTCCATTTTAGAGGAGCCCCCCTCATTTCTAGAGCCCTTCATGACACTCTCCCTAACTTCATGATGCTAACTAGCTCAGAGCTGAGCCCACAGACAAGGTTTAAGGAAGAGCCATTGCAGGAGCAGCTAAAAGCTCACTCAGCCCAGAAACAAGGCTTACCAGGTGAACTCTATCCACCCATGCAATAGAATCCCTTGGATTTAGAGAGGCTAAGAAGGGGAGATTCTCCCAGTCTTCCATGTTCTTATGGATATGAGAAACTAGCCAAAGATCTGGCAGCTCCCCACCCTGGGAAGAAGGGTGTTCCTTAGAAAGTAGAGATCTTGCTGGCAAAGGCTGGGAGTTAGGGAGGGTGATCATGATCTCAGAGAGTGCTCTGGGTTCCTGCACCAAGTAAAGTCTACAGGACTGGGAGCTTCACACAGCCTGGCACCAATGTGTCCCTTTCATGTGGATGTGGGCACATGTCCACATGTGTGGTTAGTCAGGTGCTGATGGGGGATGTCTTCCTCAATGGCTCTCTACCATATTATTTGACACAGGATCTCTCACTGAACCTGTAGCTCATGGATTTGGTTAGGCTCTGGAGATCCGTCTATTTCACCACCTGGTGCCCCACACACACACCCCAGAGCTGGAATGGGGTTACAGATAGGTACCTCCTAGAGTACCGCCACATCTAGCTTTTTTATGGGTGCTAGGGATACAGACTCAGATCCTCAGGCTTGTGTGGTAAGCAAGTTACACACTGAGCCACCTCCCCAGCCCCACTCACGTGTGCTGAAGGTTCTGTCGAGTCAAGTCTCCCAGTTCTGACCCCAGCTCATGAATGCACCAGCACCAATTCACAGTGGCGTTTGCGCAGAGCAAAAATTTAGGACTTAGACATTATATATCTATCCAGGAAAATGGTTCCCGATCTCTCTAACCAGAAAACAGAGTCAAATAGTCTAAAACCTAGCAGCATTGCTAGAGGGTTTACATATCAAATATCACCAGCTAGGTGGGCAGCCATGTTTCCTTCTCTCCTGGAGGCCCTTAGCAGCCCTGATTGCACAGGCTTGCCCTTACACACCACCACACTAGACACTGCCCTGACCTAGTTCTTTTTGATGCTGGGAGGAGGGGGATGGTCTCTGAGGCTTCTTTGTCTTGTCAGCACCAGATGCCTCATTTTTGCTCACAGCAGGAAACTGGGCTGTACTCAACACCTGTGAACACTCAGGGCTCTGAAGACAGATGTTACTACAAACAGTCTGTAAACCCTGTCACTGACCTGGAGTCCAGCTAGAGACTGTTCCAGCACACCACTCTGCTCCCATGGGCTGAGAACTGCCTCAGCTGGAACGACTTCCCTTCTCCTTTCTTTGCCACCTCTTCTACACCTTCGCACGATTTCCTCTCTACCTGACTCATGCCCTCATTCCAGCCTGTACTGTTAAGCAGCCTCTGAGCAAACCCCACCTAATAAACAGCACCTTCTCTCCATGGCTCTTACTTTTCCGTAATGAGCTCGGCATCAGTTTCAACAGATGATTACAAGCATATCTTCCCACACCAGAAGTGACCTGTGTAACCTCTGGTGACGTCCAGGAAACTGACTTCAGGTTTACACTGACTTTGGGCTCAGCCCTATGACTTTATGAGAAATTCTTGATGGAACAGGAGTTCTTCTAAAGACCTTGCAGGCTCCCGGTCTGCATGTTCTGCTCCTCTTTCAGCCTGGGTCTCAAAGTGAAAAGATGCATGGGGCAGATGCACCTTCTAACAGCAGCTGCAGGGACAAGGTTACAGCTTGTGGTATGAGATCTCAGGGCCATGTGAACAAAGCTGACCTGTTCACTGTCCCACAATGGTTATGCTGACAGCTAACCCACGTGGTGTTTTCTCTGTGCAGACACTATTCTCAGCATCCTACAAGTTTCTTCCATTAATGATGAGGATTAGATGTTATTACTTGTCTCATATCCCACATCTAGCCATAGAAAAAGGCTGATGAGTAGAGACACTGTGTAAGCTCCCAGGAGTCAAACCTACAATTTCACTGGTTTTTCCAACACTCCATTCTCCCAGCTCACAGGCCTCCAGCTCCTTCCAATGACCCGCAGGGTATCAGGATGCCCTGTAATATTGAACCCCAGCTACCTCATCTATTACACAATAAGAAAAAGAACTCAAGATCTAAGAGGAGGAAGTGAGGTGCCCAAGATCAGACACCTCCTTGAAGTCTGCATCAATCTGGGGAGCTGTGTCATTTCTATTATTTTGGGTGCACTACAACTTCTGCAACCCTGAAGCATCACCAGCTGCCCAGCCATTCAGAGGTCTCTCAGGCCCCTAGGATTCGGCCACGTAAAATTCCCCCACCTTCCTCCCAACCCAGACCTCACCCCTCACCAGCACTGTTCCAACTTCTTGCTTATGAAACTGAAACCCATGTGGGAGATAATAGAAATCATGTAGACCACAGTAAGAGCTGTGAGTCCCATTGTTAATAATAATCAGACTCAGTAGCAAGCTCCCTGACTCCCTCCATGCACACAGCTGGGCAAGCATCTCCCATTCTGTTGCTCTCTTGGGGGCCCAGAGCTTCTGCAGGGACAGGGATCCCTGTGCCTTTGTTTGCTGAGAGCCACACCCATAATACTCTACTTGCTAAACCCAGTGGGTATCTGTAAACAGTTTCAGCTATGTTAACCCCTTTCTGTGCTCTTCATTGCAGAAGAATCCACCCTTGAAAGAGCTTCATCAATATTTTAAAAAGATCCTAGAGATAGAGGCTAAGTGTGTATTTCCCCATCTTTCTTCTCCATTGGGCCAGCCTGCCCATCAACTCAGGAAGGGTTGGGATGCTTAAAAGAAATTACTCTACATCAAACCAACTATAGTAGAGCATTTTCCTAATTCCATCCCCATGTCTGTCCATAGCGTACCTGGCCTGGGTGCCCCTTGTGTTCCCTGTTGTGACACACAGCTCTGAATTCCTTACTGAAGCCTAGATCTTATCTCTGAGTGAACTCACCATAACAGAGATTCAGAAGCTCATGGTCCAGGACCCTGCAGGAGGGACCTAGGGATGCAGCTGTGCTCTCTACTTATGTGGCCTGCATCTCGGGCCTCTGCTCGGGCTGTTTAAAGCACCTTTGACTTTTCCAAGGTTTGCTTCAGTGTGCAGAGAAGCCACATGGAGGCGGAGGTGAGGATCTATAATGCTGGCTTTCCTTCTGCCTCCTCCAAAAGCAATCTCTTCCGACCCCTGTATTCTACATACCTGCTGTAGTTGACTGCAGACCCCTTACTCCCCTTTACTATATCCAAACCATTTATGAAGCAGCCATGAATTATTGCTAACTACAGGAGCTATGGCTATCTCCTTCCCAGACTCCCTGTGTCCCCCAGAGACCCAGGCAACTACCTAGTGACTGCCAGGGAACAGTCAAAGGCTGTGGTATTTTTAATGGAAACCTGATCCTCATCACAGTGTGTGCTTCATTAGCAAAAGGCCATCAGACATTGGAAGGGTCTTACAATGTAGAGCCACTCACTTTCAGCCTTGTTATTTCCTTCTTGAAACCACACATTTTTGTGATTGGAATAGACAAGGTGCACCAAGGAAGCAAGTGTCCTCTGGGGGCGGGGAGGGCTCTTTTTGCATACAAGATAGCAGTTCTGCATCCCTCCTTACCAAACTCACTGGAACCACACTCCTGAGATTGATTGATGGAGCCGCTCTGTAAATGCCCCACAGGTTGATTGCCTGCTCTGCATATGGGATCAAAGTAACAGAGAGGCCATACCTTTCTCAGGTCAAATGTGTCAACTCACTAACAGCTCTGCCTGGATGGCCAGGCTGCTCCTGAGTCTTGTTGAGGGCATGGGAAGGAATCTGCTATGGATATCAAAGCAGTGAGGCTCAAAAAGCCGTCATAGCAGGACACATATCCACAGCCATCTGGTGTAAAGGCTGAACCCTCCATCTCCACTGCAGAAGGTCACAGCAGGATGGCCCTGCAGCTCAACAGACTGAAAGCCATAGGACTGACTCCAAAGGAACTCTTCCCAGAGACCTGCCTAGCAGCCATCTGTTGAGTTTCAATCTGAGACACCAGTGCCCTGAAGCTCAGATCTTCCAGGAGCACACAATACAGAGGGACCCCAAGCTATTGACTCATTGGTCCCCACATCAGCCCCACCTCATCACTTGCCTCGTTCTTCTGACAGGGGCCCATGGTCAGCAGGCTCTCCAGCAGGGACCTGTTCAAATAATCCCAGGATTTCTCCCTTCATTGTCTGGCAGATGGATATCATAGTCTCTCCAAGGCATGTCCTACTTACACGGTTTGCAAACTGGGTAGATAGGGTTCAGTCTCCATGTGGCTACTCATGTCTATAGGTAGGAGCTCAACAGAGGTCTGCTGACCAGAGCTGAAGCTCAGCTTGGAAGGGATGAAAGCCAGCCAGTGCAAAAACAGAGGTGGGGAACCAGGATTTCTCTCCCCCTCTTTTCTTAACTGTATTTACAGCCCCCTAGCCAACCATCTCCAGCTTCATAGCAGTGCTCCCCTGAAACGACCTCCCCAGGGCCATAAAACTAGCAGGGTGTCACACTGGCCATGTGCCTAAAGAAAGTCAGCACCCACCTCTAACCCGAAGCTGCCTTCCTGGAGGGGCCCTGGAGCTGTCCCTGACCCTAAACTCTACAAGCTGAGTCTCCACCCTCCAATCTCAGGAGGATATCACTCTTTCACCCAGGAGGATATCAGCTTTAGGAATCCCGCCTGCCAGAATCTGGATGCTCCAGCATTGCCACCCTAGTCTCTGTGCAGATCTCTGGGCAACTGTTTGCTGGTTCTAACACTAGGCAGGAACTTGGTGGACTATGGAGTGTCTGACCTCATCACCCTTACCTCCCTGCCTACACAAAGCTTAGAGACCAGGCCTCCTTTGTTTCCAGCCACACCCAGGGACACAGCCCAGATGTTCAGCCAGCGCTACCACCCCACCTTCGGGCTGCTCAGCCTCAGCGGTTAACCCTTAAGAAGCCGCAGCTTACAGTATGGACCACTGGGCTATTCTCAGCTGCAGTGAGGTATGGGAGCAGTGCATCCATCATGGCGCAGCTCCAAGTCCGGCCTTCCACCCCATTAACAAGCGAGGAGCCACCGCTTTTTCCTTCCTCTGAAGGCTGCAAGGTGCAAGAGAAGGATGCCGCAGGGGCCAGGTGCATTAGGCCCAGCACACCCTCCCCATCCTAGCCGGAGGCCGAGGGAGGGGGACTGAGGCCCAGCGCCCCTCCCTCTTTTGTTCAGCTCCGCATCCTCTGGGCCACGCCAACCTCCCGGCACACACCACCCTCCCGGCACATCCTGCGGAGGGAGGGGGCTTCACGCCCGCAGAGAGAGGGACTGGATACTCCAGCCCCGCCCTGCCATGCGGGGCTCCCCCTCATTGTCCCCAGAGGGGGAGGGGGAGGCCTCGGCGAGCCGGGCCCCGCCCCACTCACGGCGACGCAGGAAGCCTCCGGGGGCGTCCCTGCTGTACCCCCACGGGTCTGGACCCTGATGGCGACCACCCTCAAGCCACAAAGCACCGCGGCAGGGTGGGGGCGCTTACGGTGAGGTGCGGGATGCTCTTCTTCCCCTGATGAGACATGGCCCCTCTGGAGCCCTCCGCCCGGCCGCTGGAACTAACGTCTGCCTGGCGCTCTACCCGGGTCTCTCCCGGCTGCACTACTCGAGGGAGAGGCGACAAAGACCCGGGAGGGATGCAAGAAAGAACAGAAGCTCGACTCCCACCGCTGCCCACTCCCCGCTGCTCGGCCCGCCGCCGCTGCTCCGGCTGCCTGCACCGCCCGGCTTGGCAAGGAGGGCGGGAGGAGGAGGGAGAGGCAGGGCGAGAGGAGGGCGCTGAAGACAGACAGCTCCTCCCGGTGGCGGCAGCAGAACCGGATTCGCCCCTTTCGGCTCGAACCAGGAAGCGCTTCCCTTCCCATTCCCCCACTCCGCCCCCGACCCCCGCCCCGCGCCCTCGCCTAAGCCCAGGCCTCGCTCGTGCCACTAGGAGAATATGCTTTTCAGTGGTGTTTTAAAAGCAAGAAACGACCTTTGGATGCACGGGCAAAAGCCGTGGGCAACGCCACAGGTGTCTCTGATCTTTATGTGTGTAACCTGTGCTTGGGACGAAGTGTGGTCCAGGAGCCAGCACCCACCCTAATTGCTAGAAGCATCCTTAGCCCTCCAGGGTCACACTTAAGGACCCCCTCTGGCCAGGCCTTCCATGGTCTCCGTGTTTCCATCCCCTTTTCCATATCCAAATCCAAGACTTCATTCATGCTATTGAACAGCCCGCATCAATTAAGGATAACTCATTTTCCCGACCCATCTCCAGAGCCTTTGCCTCTTTACCCTCTCCGTTTCCACTCCCAGGCAGAGCGGCAAAGCAGCAGAAAGGACTAGCTACGAATCCATGGGTGATGGGATTCTTCTGGTCTCTCTTCTCAGTGGCCTGTCAATATGGCCTGGCAGTGAAGGCTTAGAAAGCTAGACCACTGGGAACTAAGGTCTCCACATCCCTGGGGAATGGGAAGAAACGCGATTTTCCTGCCTAACATTTGAATTGTTCGAAGCCCCCCCCCGGGGGGGTCCTGATGTGGCTCTGGGACAGGTGGACAAGAAGCCAGGACAAAGCTTGCCAAACTTCAGCAAAAGGGGACAAAAGATGAACAAGGGAGCCTCCAGCAGGCCTCAAAATCCCGGGCAGCTGCCCTCAGGCAGGAGCAAGCCATTTCCCTACCAATGAGCTCATTTCCTGCCCGGACAATCCCTCCACTGACCCTGTGGATAGACCCACTCCCCCACTTCCGGGTTGCCAAGGGAGGTGAAGAACAGAACAAAATCTCTGGACCCCTCTGGGACCTTTCGACAGGGAGAGAAAGCCAAGTTACCTAGTCCACCGCAGAAGGCCAAGAGGGGTTATAGGCTCAGAGAGAACAGCTTATATCGGGAAACACTAGTCTGTCATTTTCCCCCTTGTACAGATGGGAAACGGAAGCTTCCAGAAATAAAATACCGCTCATTAACAGAGATAAAATAAGGTAAATTAACCGCCGCGGGGCAGAGTCAGGAAGCGGATTCTCTACTCATTAAGTCCCGCCTGTGCGCTGGCCCCCGAAATTCTCGTTAATGACCAAAGAAGCTGTGGATGGCTGCAGCACACTTCTGTCTCCTGGATTCCCTTCCTCGCCAGTAAATCATAGGTGCCAGTACCCGGGCGTTCCCTGGGGTCAGCCAGGGGGTTCTGGGCAGGTAAGCTACAGAGAGGGGCTGGGCCATGTGCAAGTCAGAGGGAGGAGCCCTGCTTACTACTGGCCAAACAGACTGCTGCTCCCAAGCCGACTTAGCCGGTACCAAAGCTTTACAGCAATCGGCCTCTGGCAACAGCAAATGTTGCGCCTGCGCTGTTGAAACTCCTCCTCCCTTCCAGAAAAGAGCCTGATGGGCGGGGGAGGGGCCGGGCACCCTTTGCAGGAGTGGTTAAGGCTGGCCTCAGATCCCTAGCCTTCTGCAATCCATGCCCTGCGGTCTTCAGAAACTAAATTACTCCATCCAGCGAAGCCATGAGTTCTACTTTAAGTCCCTACCAGAGAGTGCACTGGGAGGCCTCGGACCCAGCCTTTTGTCAGGTCCCTAAGAAGCCAGGGAGAAAGGACAGAGGACCCGGGTGGTAAGAACACAGGAAGGAGCAGGTGAAGCAACTAGGGTCCAGAAACGCTAAGGCACAGCTACCCGGCCGGCCATGGCAGAGCTGGACACAAAGCTGGTGTGAATGACCCTGGCCAGCGCCGCGAAGCCAAAAGGACAGCTCTGGGCCAGTCACAAAGAGCACTCGCCTCCGTGGCTCCCCTTGAGGGAAGGCGAGAGAGCAGACTGCCACTCTCGGGTCACAGATGAAGACAGCTTAAAGAAGATGAAACATCTCGACAGGTTCCAGGAGGTGGCTGGGTTTCTGAACCCTGAAGCATTTGGTGGAGCTAGAGAGTCTGTTTCTCACTCGAGGTCGGACTACCAAGGAGGAGATAAAGGGATAGGGAACTGGACTCTGGACTCTGGCTCGCCCCCGCCTCCAGCTCCCAGGCGACAGATTCAGGACCGTGGAGAGTTCCCGAGCAGGCGACAGACCCAGAGGCGAGAACACCGCCCTCAGACCAGCCCACTTTCTTCTCCTCCAAAATGCCTGTCCAGAGTACAGTCCTGTTCAAACTCTTCCTCTGGGTTCACTTTGTGCCTCTCACAGTGTTAACGGAAAGGGCGAATTAATTAAACCGAGAATGATGATGAAACTCCATAGCAAGCATTTATTGATCACTCTCTCTACCTGCTTGAATTTAATTCTTGAAATGGGTCCACAGTTCTCCCCAGCCAGGGAACTTCTGGAGGGTGGGGCCAAGCTGCCCTAGCCAGCCCAGCCGAGAGCTCAAGAGACAGCTCCCAGAGCTGCTCTAACTTCTGTTTCCCAGACACGTGGCTCTGACCTCACCCACCCTGTCCAGGACTCTTCTGTCTGGCCATCCCTGTTTCCTGATAAATTCCAACTTAGGGAAGAAAACCTGAGAGGCCCAAGCCCTAGCCATGTCTCTTCCTGATGTCCCGCCTCACTTTCGGAAGTCAGGGAGTCCATATGCCTGGGTTCAAATCCCAGATTTGCCTACAATTTACACATCCAGGAGTGTCCTGGATGATTTCTAACTGCCCACCATCTAAATCCTTAACCACATCATCCCCTAGGGAGGGGCGGGGAACAGCTGTCTGAACAGAGTCATTCCGTGAACCTCTCCCAGAGCCGGGTGCAGCCTAAGCGCTCCACAGTCACGGAGTGAGCGAATAGATAGAAGAAGGAAGACAGAGAATGCTCCCCTATTCAAAGAACCCCGGAAGGAGAACGAGGCTTAAATTCTCCTTACAGGTCTCTTAGCGGCAGCTGCAGCAACTTACTTCCCCTCTCAGTACCTGGCTTGGCTTTCTGAGGCTGTGCTGGCCAACCCTGGCCTATCCAACAACCTCTCTGAACCTCTTGTAGGATGATGTGGGGGAGGGGTCGTTGCAGTCCCTCAGAACCCGGCGGCAGCGGGGGCCCTACACTCTCCCTCGCGCCACTCAAGCCCTAGGTCTCCAAGGGCCCCGCCCCCCCACGTCCGACCCACGTGCCCCGAGGGTACCTGGCCATTGTCCCGGCCGAGTGGCAGGTCGCGGGGCGCAGGACATCGGATGCGCAACGCCGGTGGTCTGTCATCACGATCGCCTGGCGAGCTGACAGCTGAGCCCGAGGGCTCGCTCACATCGCTGGCCGTGTCCTCGCTGCCGCCTGGGCACGGCAGGCCCACGGCGTCCGGTCGGCCAGCGCTGCGTGGTGTGCGCGCGGAGCCGCGGCGGCCCACGCTGTAGGCGTCGAAGTCGATGGTCTTGTTCTCGTAGGCGCCCTCCACGGCGGCGAACATGCCGCCGTACTTCTGGCGCGGGGTCTGCGCCGCGCTGCCTGGCCGCGCCAGGTACACCGGCAGGTCGTCCTCCGTGTTCCACGCGCGCCGCCGTTCCGCCATCCCCGTCTCCGGCGGTCAGCTCTCGCCACCGCTGGCTCCGCGCTGAGCGCCTCGGTGCGGGCCCGTGGCGGCCCAAGCGCGACTGCGGTCGGGCAAAGAGGGAGGGAGGAAGGGCCGGGGCGGGGCCCGCGAGGGGCGGGGCCGGGGCGGGCCGGGGCGGAGCCTACGGTGACCAAGGCCAGCGCCACTGCCAGCTACAAAGGACCGCGGAGGCGGGGACGGCGGCCGGGGCGGGGAGAATGGTGACGTGTGGTAGCCGCAGCGCGGAGGGCGGGCGGCCGAGCCGCAGTGCCCTCCACGCACCCGGCTCTCCGCCTCCAGAAGGAGCGCAGGGCGCGGGCAGAGACGGGGTGTGGGCAGGGCGCGGGTGCACAGCACACATACACACACATACACGCACGTATGTACACACGGTGAAGCTTCACCTCACACGCGAGAGTTTCACAGGCATCAGCATGTCTGTACCTGGTACGTCCCCAAACCAGGTCTCTCCATGCTCCCTCTAGACATCTGGTACACTATAGATACACACACACACACACACTCACACTCACACGCGCGTGCACACACCAGAGATTCTCTGTCAGGCAACCCACGCATCACCAAAAATCATACAAAAATGAAATGAACTTAGATGAACAGTCGGAGGCATAGACACCCAATTCCCCACTGGCTCACTCAACGCTACTACACTGACTGCCTAACAGGATCTGGCACTAGTTAGCTGCGGACTGGACTAAGACTGAAATCCCTGTTTTCAAGGGCCAGCTTTCTAAAAGATATGATACAAGAATGCAGCCTGCAGAACTTAGGAACAGAGGTCCCTAACCTATAGCAAGGAGTTCATGTTAGCATTGCACTCCCAGATGCTTGTAACTGAACCAATGGCCCACACTGGATACACATCCCGACAACATCTCAGGATGAATCCCCACACCACTACCAAAGCGACCTCACAGACTCCTCCACACACACAGAGGCCTGTAGACTGCTGACAGGGAACACATGCACATCCCACCAGGAAACGAGGGAAATAGGAAGAACTCTTAAACAGAAACACCTTGGAGACAGATATGCAGAAATAGAAACACATGCAGCAGGCAGTCACCCACACAATGGCCTTCATCTATGGGCAGCTTCCACATCCTGAATACAGCCCATTCTAACTATGCCCGGGGCTTAATGCCTGGACATTTGGGGGCTACTTTAACCAGGAAGAAGTATGGAGACTTGTGATCTCCTCAGAAGCCAGGCAGTCCCCTCATTTGTTTATGACTTTCTAGCAGAGGGTCATGAGATTCCCTGGGGACCCAGGAATCTCAGCTGTGCTTTCTGGATGGAAGGCTCACAAGCTGCCAGCCCCCCAGGCAGACAAGTCCAAACTGGCAATCGGGATTGCTGGGGAACAGTAGGAAGCCTGATTCAGCATCTGTCCTTCATTTGGCTTCCCCGAGCTGGGAGCTGTCCTTTCAGCACTCCACCAATGGTGGGAGAATTCCATAACCAGCCCCAGAGAACCCCAGACAGACAGTAAGCATGACTCTTGAGACCACAACCAGAGGACTCTGCCACAGAGGGTCTACGACATCAGCTGACACCTCATGCTTCCTGTTGTTAAAGCCAGTCTGTGCTGTAAGTAGCATGCTCCGGCTGTGTGGTTGTGGAAACAGGAGAAGCAAACAGCCGCCAATCCATCCCATTTCACGTGGCTACCCCTGTCTGCCTGGGACCTCATGATCATCCAATGTCAATGGGCAGTTGGAAAGTTCCTTCCTGCCTCCCTTTATCTGTACTTGAGATGGACTAATGCTGGGCACACAGGAAAGTGTAAAGTCCTTGTCCTCGGTGTGTATTCTAGTAAGTCCATGATCTTCTGCCTTCCTTACCCATCCACTGGCTCTTCCGTCCCCTTGTTCCTACATCCCATGCAGACTCAGTTTACCCAGGTGATTCCTGTTGCAGTCAGAAGAACTGCACTGCAACTGTCCTCAATTTTTCATTGAAAACCCTGAAATACAATCCACGATATGTCCTATGCTAGAAAAGCTGATGCTGAAGTCCACAGTGGATCTGCTCCAGAGCCTCACAGGGTTGATGGTAATAAAATCCATATGACATAGATATCTGGATGCAGCAATGCATACCTTTAATCCCAGCACTCAGGGGCAAGCAGATGTCTGCATTTGAGGTCATCCTGGTCTACATAATGAGCTGCAGTTCTGTAGGAGTTACATTGAGACCCTGCATCAACAACAAAAATAGCAGAGGCTCCAAGTATCTGGGTTAGACAGGACTTTCAAGGTCAAGCTTTCTACCCGATGCTTGATTCTACAGTCAACCTTTTCGGGACTCGGTCTCTCTAGGTTTGTCAGTAGTGATGGAAACCTTATTGCTTTTTAAGAAAATCCCAGGCCTGGAGAGGTGGCTTAGCAATTCAATGCAACTGATGCTTTGCAGAGGACCCAAATTCAGCTGTTAGCACCCATGTACGATGATTTACAACCGCCTGTAACCATAGCCCCAAGGGATCTTGCACCATGCACCTCTGGCCTCTGCACGCATCTGTGCACAAGTGTTCACATGCATGCATATGCGCGCACGCGTGCGCGCATACACACACACACACACGGCATACCATCACACAGATAAATACACATGAATAACAATAAAATAAATCTTTTAGGAAGAAATGAAGGGCCTGAATAAAGAACTCAGCAGTTAAGAACTCCTACAGAGCTTGACTCCTAACACCAATATGGAAGCTCAGAAATGACTCCAGTTTCAAAGGACATGACACCCTTTTGGCCTCCATATTCTCTCTAGTGCTTGTAGTGTACATAAACTCTCTCTCTCTCTCTCTCTCTCTCTCTCTCTCTCTCTCTCTCTCACACACACACACACACACACACACACACACACACACACCAGAAAAATGAAAGAAAGAAAGAAAGAAAGAAAGAAAGGAAGGAAGGAAGGAAGGAAGAAAGAAAGAAGGAAGGAAGGAAAAGATTGTTTAAGAAAGAAGAAAGCCCATTCCCTCATGAGAAAGCCAGCCAGTTTGTTAAGCCAGAGGGTACAACACAAGGAAGCCCTATGCTTAGGCAGAAGCGAAGAAAATCACAGTTTCCACTTACCAAGTGTTTACCACCTGCCTGGGGCACCCTACCAACATGAATGCTTTGTACCCACCATAACCCCCCCCAAAACATACAAGCTTGAAAGTACTATTTTAGTCTCATTTTCCAGATTAGGAAAATGTGGCTGAGAGAGATTAAATCCTTTGCCTAGAGGCACAGATGGCAACTAGGCTTTTGGGATGTTAAAACATAGTCTCCTGCTGAGGCTGCATCCTAACCATTGGGCTTGCTCTCCCCAAAATGTCTGACTGAGATGATCCTCTTGGGAGAAGAGAGAGAGAAGAATGAAGGAAGTACAGTCAGAAGAGTGTGGGGTGGGGGTAGGGTTGTTAGACTTTTGCCCTTGGAATAACCTTGGGTAGTGGTCACCCAACACACTGTTGGAGCATCACTGTGTAGTCAATGCCTGGACCAGTCATCTCTCCCCCGTCCCTCGCAGAGGGGAATATCCATGACTCAAATTGTTCACTCTTTGTCTGGTAGTCAGTGCTCTCTACCTTACATACCATTGTCCCCACGTGGCACCTCCACCCTCAGGCTGATGCACTGAGAAGGACACACTGTAAACCTGTCGTGCATGTTCTCCAGGGAGTAACTAGGTTGGGATAGCCAGTCAAGCTTGTTGGTGGCCTTTCCATAACACCTCTTCAACTTAAAGCTAAGAAGGCAAGTGGATCAAAGGCAGAAAACAGAGGAAGGAGCTGAGCTTAAAATGTATGCAGTGGCAGAGAGTCAGGGACAGTGGCTAGCAGACAGCCACAAATGACAAGCAGAGAACTGGATCATATTCATCCCATGGTGGACAGCCATGGCTCTTAGTCCTCCAAGAAAAAAAAAGTTATCCTAACTTAGCTACATCATAAATGTGAGAAGAGCCAACCTTAGCTCGCCCTGGAGACTGTGAAACCTACCAGGGTAATGGCAGAAAGGGACATGTCTGGGTGTAGCAAAAGAGACAAGCCCAACTCCATGAAGTATTTTTTGAGGACAAACAAAAACAAAAAAAAATACAAATTATCTAAAAAAAAATTTTGGGGGGATTTTAGTAGCACGCACCCTTGATCCCAGAACTCGGGAGGCAGAGACAGGTGGTTCTCTGTGAGTTTGAGGCCATCCTGATCTACATAAAAAGTTCCAGGCCACCCAGAGCTACACAGTGAGTTCCTCTCTTGGAAAAAAAAAACAAAACAAAACAAATCTCAGGAAAAGCAGTTGCAATTTGTGGTCAGATGTATTGTGTTCTTTGTAAGTCTTCTAGGCAAAGTCAGGTGCTCAGCTGAAACATGAGTTCAGAGCATATGGAGCTCCCTGAAGGTGACACACAGTCAGGCCAGCCAGAGACACAGAGTCAGGCCAGCCAGAGACACAGAGTCAGGCCAGCCAGAGACACAGAGTCAGGCCAGCCAGAGACACAGAGTCAGGCCAGCCAGAGACACAGTCAGGCCAGCCAGAGACACAGTCAGGCCAGCCAGAGTCACAGAGTCAGGCCAGCCAGAGACACAGATCCAGAGCATTAAATGCTTGCTCCTTCCGATTTTCCCACCAGAACACAGTGGACAGAAGAAAGTTACTTAGCGACACTCACACAATCTCTGGGATCTGTGTGATAACCCACATGCCAAATGGGGACATGGGAGTGCATTTAAACTAAGGATGCCGAGATGGAGGAAATGAGCTAGGATGTCTGGGAAGCTCCATCCAGGTGAGAACACAAAGACCCAAGGGAAGAAGGAGACAATGTCACACCAGAAGCAGAGAGAGCTCATCCTGCAGTCTTGCACGTGGAGGTGCAGGAGGGATCACAAACCTCGGCAGGCAGCTGGTCTCTAGATGAGCAAGGGCAGGAGGGTGTGTTCTTCTCTGGACTCAGAAAGAAGTGCATTCTGCCAACACTTGGATGTCGAGACCCACTTCAGAATCTGGCTCCCAGAACTAGAAAATACGTGAGTGTTGTAGAGTGGGTGCTCACACCTGTAAACTCAACACTCAGGAAGCAGAGACCGGAGGACCCTTGAGACTATAAGAAACGGTGGAGGTGTTGGCTTTTGCCCACAGTCTCATGGCCAATAGGAAATTAACATGGTGGCAAAGGACATTACCCCATTGTCTGGACTGAGCAGATTTGAGTCACAAGAAGATAGTTTATTCCCCACCAGAAAAGGAGAATCCTAAACTCATTGCCTTTTTACATTAGGCCAGGCCTTCCAAAACGTGGTCACAAACCCGTAACCAAACACTAAAGGGAAAAAGAAAAACTCTACTTATGATTAAAAAGCATATGTTTTAATGTACAAAATTACACAAAGTATACATTTCACTAACATAGAAAAATACTTCTGGGTAACAAGAAAACACCCTAATTCACACAGGACAGAGTTGTCATTAGGGAGCCTGGTGGGGTACTGAACCTGAGTTACACAGGTCCGAGTGGCAGTGGGAGGGGCTGACAATCACCAAGCACTCTGTTTGCTGTGCTACAGGCAGCTGAGGGACAGCCACTGCCAGTCACTCAGTGTGGTCCTGCTGCAGAGCATCCATCAGGAGAGGGGTCTACACATCACTGGACCATGCCCCTGTGGAGCCGAGAGGCTACTGGGGAAAGGATGTGGTGGGCCTGCCAACATTTTCGACCCTGGGTCTGGTGGCACAGCTATGGGGGAGTGCTTTTAGATCCCCGTGGTTGGTTGTAAGGTTATTGTGCACCTGGGATCTAGTTAGAAAGTGCACAATTTCCCAGACAGTACTGTGCTTTACAGCTGTGCCTTCTGTTCCGCATTCCAGCCCCGAGGGACTGAGAAAGACAGGGACCCTCTGCAGTACCCCAACCAGTGATTCCTATACACTTCCCTCACTGACCATGGAAAGCTGGTTGGGGAAAACCTGAGCTTCAGACCCAAGTTCAAGGGGGTAGCCTGGGCTCTGACTTTTTCAGAGGTGTCTGCGGGCAGCTTGTTTTCAGAGAAGTGACAGAAGAACCTGGTATCTGTCAACATTATTTGGCTGTTGTACTAACCTTCACACCCTTCCACTGTTCCCCTGGAGAGGCTGAGAGATTCAGTCGTGGTTGGCACCGCTGGTTGGTGGCCCAGGCAAAGTTTAGGCCCAGGGCGTGCATGCGGCCTCCTTCCCTTACCCTCCCACCTCTGCTGACCTTTTGAAGAGACTAAGTGAGAAGTGTATTTTACCTGTTCCCCCCCCCCCCATCACTTCCAGGGTCGTGTTAATGAACACTATATTGTATTACTCTAGTTGGAAATGAAAATGACACAGACTGAAAAACTCAACATATATAGATACTGTCAGGCCACCCTTTGTCATAGAAACAACCTCCAAAAATCCTGCTTTTGAAGAAAGCCGTGTTCTTGCGGACTCGGTTCAATCTTCCCATGATGCATGAGTCAGACTGGGGAGCAGCCAAAATCAGACCCTGAACAAAAGTCAGATGAAACAAAGAAAACCCTGCCCTTCGGCCCCACGGTGCACTGACTTATTTCAAATGGTTTTAGGTCCAAGATATGAAGTACCTTTTTTCCTAGAACTTTCAGTTACATGGGGAAGTTACATGTCAGCATCCCTCTAGGCTTTTCCCTTCTCTGCTTCTATAAGGCACCGGAAATCCTCAGAGTACTTACATCAAGCCAAGCAAGTGCACACTGGCCCCAATGCGGGAGGGAAATCTGCTGCTGCTCATTGAACAGCTGGGAGATTTGCCCTGAAGAGTTCAGGATGCAAGGAAGGTGCCAGGGGCACATTTCATCCCCTGGATTCTCAGAGGGTTCTGTAGTGGTGGGCCACCAAGTCCCTAGTGCCAGGATTTGTCACAGGGAACTGAAGGTGATCTTTCACTGTGCACTCTGGCTCCACAAGGCTCGCTGAGGTTTAGGAGGGTCTCGGTGGTCATGTTACAAAACTGTCTTGTGTCCAGATATATTCAAAAGGTGGGGACATCCTGCATGCACAGTTCTTTCCCAGTAAAGAGTGAAAACAAGCTTGACAAAGCACAGGAGAAGCTCACAGTAGCATCTGGAAACATAATTAGGTCAGAGAAGGGCAGGGCTGGAAGGGACTTTGGTCCACTGTCTGAAAGTGGATAGTTATCTACCCAGATGCTTCACTCGGCTTCTCAGAAACGTCCCTGCCCAGGCTCCACCCAGGACGATGTCTGCAGGTGACCCCAGCACACACTGTCTCAGCAAGGGGAACATGAGGGGTGTCTGAAAGATGACAGAACTGTCTAGCTCCCTGTTCTCACTTGAGACCTCAAAGAGTCTCACTTTCCAAACCAGGCGGGGACACATGCCAGAAATCCCAGTACTTGGGAGGCAGAAGCAGGGGAATCTAGAGTTCAAAATCAGCCTGGACTACATAAGGCTATGAAACCACCCCCACCCTCCCAAAACAAAGATCCAGAAAGGTGTGTCTGGTCAGGGATGCTTTGGAGAAGCCAAGTGAAGCAGCTGGGGAGACATATCAATCTATTTTCAGACAGTGGGCCAAAGTTCCTTCCAGCCCTGTCCTTACCAGAACAAATTAAGTTTCAGATGCCACTGTGTACTCTATTGGATTGTTCCATCCTGATCCCCCCAAAAAAAGACAGAAAGGAAAAGGGGAAGGAAGAAGAGAGGGAGAAAGAAAGAAAGAAAGGAGAAGAGAGGATGAAGGGGGGGAGGATGGAAAGAAGGAAGGAGAGGAGGCAAGGAAGGAGAAAAGTTTCACCCTCTAGACCTAGGATTGCAGCTCTGAAACAAACAAGAGCCATTAATCTCTTTTAAGCAGCTCTGAGCTCTTAGGAGAAGAAACCCCTGAAATTATAAACCTCATTCAGTTACCTTTTGGGCCAAGGGAACATGAGGCAGTCTCCTGTGAGACCTAGCTTCCCATCCTCTGCAGGGATAATGAACCAGACTCACAGACAGATCTCACCACAGAATGCTCCATGGACATTTTGATAAGACAGTTTCACATAGCCCAGACTAGCCCTCATCTCTGGATCCTCCTGCCTCTGACTCCCAAATGCTAAATGAGAGGATTAGAGGCAGATATCAACATGCTTTGTTTAATCTGTGTTTTGTTTTGTTTTGGGGGACAAGATCTGTGTATCCCAGACTGGTCTCAGACTTGTGTAGCTAAAGGTAAGTTAGACATCTGATCCTCCTGCCTCCCTGACCCGTCCTTTACCACATCCAGTGTATATGATGCTGGTGATGAAACCCAGGATATTACACATACAAGCACTCAGACAGCTGAGCTACATCTTCAACTCCAGGAGTTTCTGATCAGCTCTACTGGTTGAGCATTGTGGACATAGGGAGCGGCAGATTCGAACCTCAGTCCTTTAAGTCCAACCACAGATAAGAGTTCCAGACTATTTTAGGCCCCGGGCTTCCCAAGGAGGATCTGCACACAAATTCCACAGAAAAGGGGGGACTTGACTCAGAACCCAAGTGATGCCATGTGCATTGAAACCCACTAGAAAGTGAACTGAGCCCTCAGTCAGAATCGTATACACTGTGACACGGTGTGGCAGCAGCCCACAAGAGACACCAGAACAGGTGCAGGCCCACCTGGTGCCCCTTGGCCCAGGGTGTGTCCCACGTAAGTTCTCTGGGCTTCAGGGAGGAAGGGTATTTATAGTGAGTCCTACTCTCATTCCAGCCCCCACAGTGGATGCTTCTGGGTTTTCCCTCTCAGTCTCCCTGCACTGCTGACCTGCTGAGGCCAGACAAGGGCATGAGTACTCTGAGTTAACCATCCATTTCGGGCTGCAGAGCTCTCTGTCTCGGCTGCTGCCACACCTCCAGCGTACCTATTTTAAGCTTCCTGCCTTGCAGTTCAGGGAAAAACGTTGCCATGCCAACTCTCTGGCTGTTGTTAGTTAAAAATCTATGAATGTGTAGTGCAGCCATCTGACAGTCAATCCTTCCCCGTCCAGGGATGTCTTCCAAATCACCTCGAGGCCGACAGATCACGTTGTTCGAAAGTGCACACAGTAGGTGCACCATAAACACACAGCAAAGGCATGACCGAAATAAAGTGTCTTCACTCTGCTCAAGTCTGCAGCGTCCTTCCCCACCCAGCCTGTTCACGGGTGCTCCCAGCAGATGCTGTTGAAGGTGTGTAAGGACCAGGCTACCAGGAAGGGAGTGTCTTCAGGGTCAGAGAACTTCAGACAACCTGAAGCAGCCTTGCTGTTCTGCCTTTAAATTCTTCTTGCCCCTCTTATGCCAGGTGGTCTCTGTCTTCTAGCTTGCACATGAAAGTCAAGTAGCAGCAAACTGGTCTATTTCCACAGAACGTGAGTTGACAAGAGGCCCTTCCATCTGTTCCATCTCATCCAAAGCTGAAAGGGGAAGAGGCCAGGCTCTGCTGAGTCTGCATCTGAGCTTAAAGGTCCCTTTTTTCCCACGTGTGACCCCAGGCTGGAGTTGGCACACAGAACTTGGGGTGCTTCGTAAGTCTCTAGCCAGGCTTTGGAAAGGAGGAAGTAGCTACAGCAGCACTGAGTGGGAAGAGAGACCTATGGGACCCAGGACGATAAGACCACCTGGAACTGAGCGCAGAAAGTCAAGATGTCAGCCACAGGTGAGCCTCAGAGGCAAAGTCAGGCAGAAGAACCATTCAGAAGGGACATGCAGCGGAGCCATTGTTGGGCTGACCATAGTGAACTCTTACTGCAAGAACTCAGGGATTAGCCTGAGTCACTGCTAATGGTCAAATGAATAAACAAAATCTGGAGAGCATTAAGCCATGGCATCTAGTGCCTGTGAGCCCTAGAGTGGAGCAACTGGAGGTCACCTGTGCCTTTCTCCTTGTGGAAGAAATATTTGGAGAACATTTGGTTTTGGTTTTGTTTTTTCAGACAAGGTCTCACTGTGTAGCCCTGTTTGGCTTAGAATTCACCTCAAATTCATAGAAATCCACCTGCCTCTGCTCCCCGAATGCTGGGGAAAAGGTGCGTGCCACCATACCTAGTCCAGACTTTGCTGACCTTGCACTAAGAGCCAAGTACAATCTCATGATCTCCTCCTGGTACTAGGAAGACTTTGAACAAATCTTCCTGTAGTGGGAAACTGCCCACTACATACTGGTTTAAATTAGGCAAAACCAGGGTGCTCCCTTTGACTTTGGGGTTTTTGGGGGGGTGAGTGGAAGACCTAATCTTTGGCCCCATTGACTGAAAAGCAACAATTATAGTCCCAAAGTTTCCTGAAGGACCCATACATCCGCACTTCCCAGAAAATGTCTTGGGTTTTAAATGTTACTAGTTCTAATATTTTAAAACAAGCCATGACTTCTGCGTGCTCACCTTCATAGCAGTATTGCCCACTCTATCCACACAGTAGCAGAGGCCCAAGTGTCACTGCGGGGTGAGAGGACAAACAATGTGGCCGATACATATAGTGCTGTCTTTATAAAAGGGTGTTCTGATGCACGATTCAGCATGAACAACCCCTACAGATGTCTCACGGAACCCAAGAAACCAATCACGGGACACGTGTTTTGTGGGATCTCCTGGACAATCAGACAAGAGGGATGTAGAGTCGGGGTAGAAATTGGGGTCGTCGGGGTATGGACAAAGAGAAAGAGGATGCAGTGTGCAATAGACAGAGGGTTTCTGTTGAGGAGTCATTTGAGCTCCGGAGATGGTAGAGTCGATGGCTGCTCGGCACTGATTATCCAATCAGGCTTGTGTGTGGATGTGCCCCAGTGCAGTAAACTGAAAGCCTGAGACAGTTGAGACTCTAAGTTTATACTCCGTACCTTCTGCCTAATCAAAAGCACAAGTCACGAAGATGTGTTTTGAGCTAGATCTCCCAGGGTAGCCTGTTTGCTTGCGAGATTCTGTGTCTGAGCACACCGGTTACGGAACCTGTCTATCACTCCCCCCTCACTGACCAAAGCCCCAAGTCCTTCCCAGACCTGAGAGACACCTGCTGAATCCACCCATCTCCTATTATTCACTTACACACAGAGCATCAATGCTGGGAAGACGGCTTCTGTAAGATTATCCAATCAGGCTTGTGTTTTTCTTAAATCTTCAAGGGGAGTCTAAATCTCAAATGGTCCCATTGGATGTCCATCTTCCAGGGCCAGCCAGCCCCATCAACCCTCGGCTAAAAGGGAAATATCCTACCCTCTCATAGAAGCTAAGCCCCTGAATAAGAACACAGAAATGGGACAGGGAGTTGGTATGTGCTGCTTGCTTGGGGTGCTGTGACCCTCTAGGAGGAAAGTAGAGCACATGGTTGTTAGAAGTGTCCTGTGTTTGGAAAAGCAGATCTTTCTCTTTCTCTTCCTGGAAGCAGAGAGGCTGTCTGAAGCCTTCCCATGAGCCACGGCAATAGGAGCTCATAATTAAGAGGGCCTGAGCCACAATACTAGGAGGGTCTGCAGCCTGGGGGGTGTCACAGACACCAGTGAACTGGAATGCATGTGGGTGCATCCACCATCCAAGGGAAGATTTGA
Source organism: Micromys minutus (assembly GCF_963924665.1). Lineage (NCBI taxonomy): Eukaryota > Metazoa > Chordata > Mammalia > Rodentia > Muridae > Micromys > Micromys minutus. The sequence goes on from NC_137969.1 coordinate 23,800,101, forward strand.
GGCTCTCGGAGGCTGACAAGGGTCTCCAGCAAGATGGAAGCAGAGCCCAGTATCTAGATCCCTGGCAGAGTCTTCTTCTTACTAAGGTGCTCGACAGAGTTTATTCCCATTGAGTATCAGTCACAGGGTGGGGGGGGGGCTCTCCCTAGAAAATGTCCAGCACAACTGAGCCCTCCATTCAACCTGGGCCTCGGTGGAGTCTCCGTGATGTTCAGTTCATCCCCAGGGTCACCTTAGAACCTTCCCCACTGCAGGCAGAAGAGACAGCAGTGGCACTATGTGTGTTTAGAGGCAGTGAGTCCTGAATGGCATCCGGGAAGCTGAGCAGAGGATAGCTCACAAACACCAAGGTGCTCCCAAAGCATGCGCCACCATTCTGAAGGTTCAGGGTGATTTGCCAGCTATGGCACCATCATACATGACTGTCACCTAGGAAGAAAGGCCCCTCAAATGGACATTCAAAAAGTTAAGTCATTTGTACAACACACACAGCCAACCTGGGAACCCCAGATCCTAGGGTCCTGATATTGCTCCATGGGGCTTCTGAGATGCTCACTGGTCTTGTGCAGAGAGAAACATTCTCTCGTGATGACTTGGGGAAGGGATGATGATGGAGCTTGTAACTCAGCTCTTGAAAGGACCATACATCACAGAGCCACCTCTGCTCCACTGGTCATCTGGGACAGACATTCATCTTTGCCAGTACGAGTTGCCTGGTGGTGCTGTCTTCTTTCCTGCAGTAGATAAAGCCCGAAAGTGAGTCTCTGAAGGGAGCAGGCCTCCCATGTGGCTACCACAGAGAGCTGTCCAGATGGGGCAGCCTTTGGGTTGCTAGGAGCTCACCCTGTACCCTCTACATGCCTTCAGGACAACTCCCCCAGCTGCTCCGACTAGGAAAAGAAGCAGTGTTCCCAGGGAATGGCCTCTTTGTTGAGATGTCTGTGAGCTTCGGCTGCCATATGGAAGTGTCATGTGATTGAGTCTGATGCACACAGTTGGTAGGGTTACCAGGTCCTGGCCCCTGTCAGGCTCAGGGGTTATAGACTGCCCAGTAACAGTTCTGAGCTGGAGGAGACAGTGAGGGGTACATATCTCAGCTGGAACTGTGGAGTAGGACAGTTACTGCAGACTCCAGGCAGGAAGCATGGAGGCAACCGACCAGGAACATGAATGAGAGGAGAGTGCCAGTGTCCTGTGTTAGGACATGTTGGGAAGCCTGTGTGGTGGCAACAGAGGGGCTGTGTGGCAGAAGAAGGAAGGGTTGTGGGGGAAAGGGCTCCAGCACAGATATGATCATGACGGGGAGAGGGAGGGATGATAAGAAAGTTTAAGTCGTGGCACAGGAGAACATCTGAAGATGCTGATATCTAGAATAATGGAGACCCATAGAAGTTTTCTGTGCAGAGAACACCCAGGAGGCGAGAGACAGAGCAGACTGGACGGGGTTTGGGAAACTCAAGCCAGAGGGTTCAGCTTGCCAAAAGGAGCCTGCAGGGAAAGCTGCCAGACTCACTCAAGTACCTGGTACCCTACCAGAGCAGACATGGCCAGCCCCACAGCCAATGTCATCAAGGCCAGCTTTGCTGTGATGTTGAGGCTCTGCGGAGCTTTACAGCAGCAGCAACAGCACACGGTTCCTCACGAGACTGTCACCTCTAACATCACCCTCAGTGCCCTGTCCTATAGTGAAGAGCTCATTGTTCAGCATGCATGAGTGAGTGAGTGAGTGAGTGTGTGTGTGTGTGTGTGTGTGTGTGTGTGTGTGTGTGTGTGTAGGTGGTTTTAGACTGCTTTGCTTTTCAGAATATATTTATAGCTTTCTTCCTGTGCACTGTATCACTTGTTGGGGGTGGAGGAGCAAGTGAGACAAAAATAAACTCAGTGCAAATCCCTGACCTTGTAGGATCTTTGGAACCAGAATTCCCTTCCCATCAAGACTCTGGGGAGCTTCAGCAGTGCTGAGGTACCAGGGGCATTTACATCCCTGTGGACTCTGTCCATGGGCTATATATGCCCAGTGGTCCCCACACTCCTTTCTTTCACGTACATTCTGTACTTCAAATCCCAGCAGCCGGTACCTGGATATCTCTGCACTGAGACAGCTTCCATTGTGAACACAGAACACTGTCCCTAGAAGCCCAAGACAACATCATCCCTAGTTTATATTACACACAAGGCTAAAGCCTATATCATGCCATCGATCTTCTATTTACCAAGAAACACACGCAACTGTCCCAGGATTAATGAAGCCCATAGGATCACCTCCAAAGATGTTCACAGGTTCAGTTTTAGGACAAATTTTGGAGTCTAAAAAGGATGTTAAAATAGAAATACTCACAGCTATTACTTGGGGTGGGGTGTGTGTGTGTGTGTAAGAGAGAGAGAATGTGTGTGAACACACATGCATGTACACAACCCTATAAAGAAAAAAAAGGAATAATTTATATAAAACCTCTCTCGGCAGGTTAAATGGAAGATAAACAAAGATAGAGATGTAGTGACCCGAAAGGCAGGTGTAAGGAAGTCATGCAGAACTCAGCAGAGATGAGTTATAGGAAAAGAAGTCCTTTAGATGCCATGGTTGGTAGATACCTGAGGCAATGACACCTGAGATCCCAGTGACAAGAGAGACTCAACCATGGGAAGAAACAGGGAAAAGGTCCCAGAAATGAGTGCAAAGTCCTTCAGGTCCAGTGGGATCAGGTACCTGAAGGAGAGAGAGCAGGATCTGTGGCCCTACTGTGTATCAAAGGGCTGTGGGAAGAAATGTCAACGAGGCAACAAGCTCAGACATGGAGAAGATTAACTCCAGTTGAGGGCCCAGAAAGACCTTAGAACTGTGAGAACTGACCACATGCCCACTTGATGACCTGCTCTTCACTGACTTTCTCACCCATGCACCTGCTCGCTCTCACCCACCTATTGTTCACCCATTCTCTCCCCCACCTCCCAGACAGGTGGAAGGAAGAACAGAGCTTCCTGTGCGGTGGCTGTGAATGTCAAGAGGAAGAAGCACTGATCCCCGAACCTCTGAGGTCCCTCCAACCTTGAGGTATGACGTTTCTGTACGTCAAGGCACTGTGTATACTTGAACGTAAAACCAGGCTTCAGCCTCATGGCATAGTCACACACACACACACACAAAAGAAGCAACTATGGGAGGAGACTATGGTGGAGGCTCAGCCAGGAAGGCAAACACGTGATGGGGAGGAAGAAGCCCTGGGGTACCAGGAAATGAGGCCAAAAATGGGGACAGCAATCTATGTCCTACTTAGTGCCAGACCCTTGTGAAGACAGCTCCTCCACAAGAGAATGCAGCACGACAAGAGACACGCTTAGATGTGTCTGTCCTTGACAGCAATTGCTCCACCAGATCACAAGGCCATGTATCTCAGTGAGGACACACAAGGAAGCCATACTTAGGGAAGGTTTTGTCCCTTCCCCCAACCCTCTAGCCTCTCTCAAATCCCAAACCCAAGGGACTGCTGATAGGTTAAAAGCAGGATCTCACATCTAGAATCCCAGCACTGGGGGAGGTAACCCAGGCAGGAGTACCATGAGTTCAAGGATAGCTTGGTCATGTAAATGTTGAGTTGTAGCAATTCTGAGACAGATTATGAGACCTTGTCTCGGAAACAATAAGAGGAAAGGAAAAGGGAAGGAAAGGAAGAGAAGAAAGGAAGAGGGGGTGAAGAAAGGAATGAGAAAGGAAGAAGGAAGGGAGAGACAAATGGGGGAGGGAAGAAGGGAGAAAAATGAGGAGGGAGCAAATGATTTGGGGACTCTGTCTTGCCTTTCTCTTTCACATTGCCATCTCCAGCCCAGCCACTACCACTTCCTGCCAGGGCACAGCTTCCTGGCAGGCTCTTGTTCCAAGGCTGGCCCCTCCCTACTTCAAACAGCAGCCAGAATTCCTAGAAAGAGGATGACGTCATTCCCTTGTCTCTCACTACTCTGAGATGCAGCCAAGCTCTTCACATGCAGAGCATTCCATGACATCTAGCCCTGCCTGCCTCTCCCAGCTGTCCCTTAAAAGTTGAGCCCTTCCATGCCAGGCCTGAAGACCTTGCTGACCACTGTGGCTGAGGTCAGAGGATGGGAATGAGCACGTTGGGTGGACTGGGGTTTCAGCTGCACTCAGCGTGTCCCTCTGTGTTTGCAACGACCATTCATTTCCACCAGTCCTTCCAGTGCTCCTCTGACTGTCAGGTCTGGACTGACTGGTCACTGAATCCTTGGCTCAGCTCAGGTTCTGAACACAGATGGGAGGTGGGGATTGGTTCTTGAAGCACCTAGGACACTGTCACCTAGTGGCAGTGATGGAGACATGAAAGTGGGGAACCTAGAGTCCAAAGAGAACTGAAAATATCCCTGCCTTAGGAACCCACCATGTAGGAGTCAGCCCAGAGTCCTAGGACGAAGTGTTAGCAGGTCAGAGCATGCCATCCCAGCAGCTTGAACTGCAGGCACTTTCCTGGACTAGTCTCACCTTGGACAGCTGCCACACCCAGCATCTTATTGGTCTCTAAGATGCCTGTGTGTCTTTATCCCCACTTTTGTCCATACAGCCAGGTCCCACATACAGGAAGTGGTCACCCTAGGAGCTTGAAGGGGCCTGGAAGACCTTAGAATTGGTTGCCTTAATCAAGATACAGAGACTCACACAACACTGTTGAAATCCTGGAGAAACCATTTCTAGGGAGGTGTGAACATGACAGGTTTCAAACAAGGCCAAGTTTAACCCAGACCAACTTAATAAGATTCTCATTTGAGGCAGCAGGTTTCAAGATAAGTCCCTGGGCAAGAGTCAGCATTTTTTGATATACCCTTGGGCAACAGTTAGCATTTTTCTGCCAAACGATGGAAATCAAATATAAGATTCATGACTCCCATCCAGGCCCAAATACAAGGCCTCAAAATGTCTACCTAGTATACTCCATCTGGTCATGAGTTCCTCTGCTCAGATATCTGTGTGTTTCTAGAATGCACTAAGCTGCAAACAGGATTGCTGTGAATCTCAAGTGTTTTAATAGGCCAGTTCTTGCTGTGGGACCACTCAGATTCATCTGCACATAGGTAACTGGGGAAACTCGAGTCCCACTCCCCCCCAAAGAGCAAGAGGGATAACCAAACTCAAAATCACTTTGGGATGCTCCAGCCCACACTCTTTCCACCTTACTTCTGGCCCACGTTTACTGCTCAGACTTGTAAGCACCCAGACAAAAGCCATGGCATTCTTTGCCCATCTCTGTGTCTGATCTAACATCCATGTGACTGTCAGGGAAAACCTTTTACGATACCTTTACTTAACCCAAAAGCTAAGACTGCCTTCTGACAGCATCCGGGACTTATAGCTAGAGACTGCCCTGCCTGGCTGTACCCAGTCCACTCATTGTTCCCACCAATATACTTGATGCTTTGATTTGTGGATCTCTTATTCTGTGATGACAAAAAAAAGCTCATGACACTGCTTCCATAGAGAAATGTGTTATCTGGGGCAACCTGAATTTGGCTCAGAATAAATGGCCTAGTATTTCCCCTTAAGAGTGAGAGCTGGGTTGAATCCACACTTCCGTGTAACCAATCATGGGCACGCAGCTCTTTTGGGGGTTTAAGGGGAATCAGAATAAAGTTCCATCCCTGCAGGCTGTTCTTGACTGACCCGATGATGTGAATGCAGCAGTGGTCCCCACCCCGTTCTCCAGCAGGCAGCCCTTGAAGCACCATAGGCTCCCCCTTCTATCTGCTGAACTCGGAGGTTTGCTGGTCTTTCTCAAAGCCGTGTTGGAAATAAGGTGATAACAAATGTAAGAGACTAAGTGAAAAACTAAACAGTTTTTAATATAAAATTCTGTAGAAAGGGACACCAGTATAGAAAAAGGACAAAAAAATTACCTGCATGCTGATTTGGCACACCACAGCGGTTGTTGGTTTTTGTTTCTGTTTATGATTCTTAAGTCCTTATCTTAAGAAGTTCCTGCCCTCTTCTCCCATAGGCAGGACCTGTCCAATTTCCAAATTCTCCATCCTTTGGCTTAAAACACAGCTCTGATCCTGAGCTGACCAGCAACTTTCCAACTTGAGAGAAGCAACTGCCAGCCTGTGGGGTGGGAGAGCATCCCAGCACCTCCTGCTCATCTGTGCCTCTGATAAACTCCAAGTGAACCTCATGCTGAACACACACTATAACCAACAACTTCTTACTGCCAGAACCCTCTAGCTGGAGCATCTGGGAAGCACGGTTGCTTAAGCTCCGCTTGGCTCTATCATCAGATAGCTTACCACCCATGTCAAAAAAGCTGTCCCACCAGCCACCTCTCACTTTTAGAAGTCCATGAGGAAATTAAAATGAGGTGTGTTGGGCTCAAGAGGTGACTCGGCACTTAAGAGCACTGACTGCTCTTTCAGAGGCCGAGAGTTCAATTCCCAGCAACCCCGTGGTGGCTCAGAACCATCTGTAATGGAATCCGATGCCCTCTTCTGGGGTGTCTGAAGATACTGACAGTGTACTTACCTAGAAAATGAATAAATCTTTTTAAAAACTGAATGGTGTTAAGTTAGTGTGAAAGCTTGGTAAGACTCTTCCATATGCCACTTGGGGACCATTTACAGAGAAAAGCCTCTCTACAGACACCATGATGAGCTCAGTTAATGATGCTCTGCCTGCCCACCTATCTAAGTGATCTGTTTCACCTGTCACAGGATAATGGGTCACTTAGTGTTCTTGGACTCTGGCAGGGCACAAAAGAGAACCACAGTCGGAGCCAGCACACGCCTTAGTCATTGACTGTCAGGTGAGGTCTGAACTCATATTGTAATCACTACTGAGGTCAACCCATGCATATGATTGGAGGCTTGGTAACATATACTACACACTGCACACACACACACACACACACACACACACACACACACACACACTACACATCGAATACATACACACACACACACATACACACACACACTACACACCGAATACATAAACACACACACACTACACACCGAATACATACACACACACACTACACACCGCATACATACACACACACTACACACCACATACATACACACACACACTACACACCACATACACACACACTATACACCACATACATACACACACACTACACACCGCATACATACACACACACACTACACACCACATACATACACACACACTACACACCACATACATACACACACACTATACACCGCATACACCCCACCCACACACACCCCACCCCCCCACACACTACACACTGCATACACAGACACACATACACACATACACTACACACCACATGCACACACACACACAGTACCCCTCTGTGTATGCATATATGTATGTGCATGTATTTGGGAAGACTATATGTGTAAGGGAATGAACAAACACGTGAAGGAACAAAAGAAAATATTTCAAAAGTTGATAGGGAGAAACCATCTTGAGCAAGATATTTTTATAACCACACCAGATGTAACTCTACGGAGAACAATGCAAAAGGTATTTTATTATAAACGCCTCCAATTTTCCAAGAAAGTACATGTGCTCCTATATTGGAGGCATGGCGGTAAAGTGTCCAGGAGTTTTAATCAGCAAAGGGGAACATCACAGACACAGAAGCAGCAGGCTGAGAAGGCTCCCCAGAGGAGGAGGAGGGGCACACGGAGAGCACGGGGTCAAGCAGGATGGAGGAGCAGCAGCAGCAGAGAGCCTGCACTGGGGTTTCTAATCCTCCAATTTAGATGAATGGGAGTTCAAGGGAAGCAGCTTGAGGTAGCCTGGAACTGGGCAGCCAGGCTGTGGAGGAGCTGCTTCTTTAGGAGGGAGGATGGGGGTCCGGGTTGTTTCGAACATGAAAGGTGTGCTCACAGGGGAGTCTTCTGCCATCCCCCCAAGGCCACCATGTCCACAAGGCCCAGATGTTATAAAGCACTGAAGGTAAAGATGACCTCCAAGTTTATTACCCTTAGGGCCTTGGGCAGGTTCTTCCTCAGTTTCCCCATCTGCAAATTGAGGGTGATATTCCATAGTCCACAGGGCTGCAGGAAGAAACTGACTCTCAGAGGCCTCCCCGAGCTGGGATCTGAGCCTGGACTCCCCAGGACAAGGACTGAAGCTCAATTCTGTGAGCAACGCAAACATTTGAGTGACTATTCCTGGGTTGTGGAGTCCCAGGAATAGTGGGAAATTGCTCCTGCTATGAACCAGGTGAACTGCTCTTGAGCTTTGGGGGGGGGGGTGATCTTTGAAGTGTGAGGTACCAAAAAGATAAAGATAGGGTGCTCTTTCTTCTCTGAGTGCTCTAATCTGTGTATCAATAGCCTGATTTATGGGGCTGCTTCCATTCTCCTGTTCTCCCAGCTTGGCTTTAATTGATGGGTCTGTCCTGGAGGCGGGGCTCAGAATCTCATTACATTACGCTGAAGCTGAGGCAGATCAATTCCCTCTAGAAACGAGGCAATAAATTGTCCATGGACAATGTGAGCAAACCTGCAGCCACCAAGGAAATATATACACAAAGCAGGCCTCCTCCAGCCCTGGGTTTTTAAGCTCACTCTTATTCTGGGTTGACATTTTTGAACCAGCCGTAGGCATAGGTGTAGATGTCTCTTAGGACAGCCTCCTAGAAATAGGTTTCTTTCTAACAAAGGCAGATTCATAAGTAATGACAACCGGCACGGTGTTGTTATCGATTAAACGGCCCAATGCTAGGTCACGGGGGTCAAGAAAGCTTTTGTTATGTAACCATGAAAGGTAAAGTTTAATGAACACGGCACTGACCATGGGGAGAATGACTCTAAGGTCAGACAAACGCAGTTCATGAAGCTGGGTATTGATTACGGCCATAAATATTACAAGGAAATACACACACACGAAGCTAAAAGAAGAAAAAAAAAAAGATACAGGCCAAAAAGCTAATGTTGGTTTTGTTTTTATAAATTCCAGCTTTCTCCTCACCAGCCTTTCTCTATTTTTTTTTCCTATAATAAACACACATCACTTAGATTTGATTCTTTTGAAACTGGCCGCTTTTGATAGCTACAGACGTTAACTGTGACTTCTGTTGCAGTGCCCGCAGGCCTGCTTAAGGGAGCTTGAGCGATGACACACCTTTTACTTGTCCACCTGGCCTGCACCCTTTCCTACGACACTGAAAGAAGACATTCGTGATCTGTTTTAGGTGCCTGTTTTATGAGTGACACAGCCTGAAACCTTTCCATGTGCAAATAAAAGCCGCACGCCAAGTATTGACAGAAACGGGCGCCACGTCACCATTCCCAGTTCTACGAAAACAAATTCCGGAGTCCTGAGATTGTCTGCCACCCACCCTGTCACTTTATGCTCTACACTTGGCAGCAGCCTGAAGCCTAGAGGTGCACACCTCTCACCCACTTCCAGTCTGGCTACCCAGACTCCTCCAGGCAGCAGCCAATCTGGTGGTTCCAGAAGGTTTGGTCAGAGGCATTTCCTCCCGCCACTAAACTGGGGCTGTCACTGCATCAAGTTTTTGACCCCACCCTCCCCAGCCCCACACCCTGAGGTCTAGTCCCATCCAGTGTCTGTCACTCAGAGCCCTGGCTCTTTACAGTGCTGAGTGTTATGTCGATACGAGGAAAAGACGTTGTCTGCTGACCCACGGGTATTTGCAGACTTCTTTCCCAGTCTCCTCCTGAGATGTTGAAAAGGGAAATACTCTCCTCAGGAAGAAATGGTCTTAGATGTAAAGCCTGAAGCTGCAGCAGCTACTTTGTAACCATAAGTCTGTACTCCGGGATATATGAGCCTGTTGGAGACGGAGAGCCCACAAAATAGAGGGTGCCCAGGTGGTGGACAGCATTAAAGAGGTGCCAGAAAAGCCCCCAGAAAGTGTCTGAATCCCAATCATCCTCTCTCCCCTTCTTCCTGAGTTTTCCTACTGGACCACTGGGCATGCTCTAGCCCTAGAACCATATTCCCTCCCCCCTCCCCCAACCCCATCCCAAGGTAACACTAGTAATATTTATGCACATCCAATTTGGCTGCCTGTCAAGGAATCCAAGCTAGAGTTGTCTAGGAAAAACTGGCCTTTCCAAAAGAGATGCTAGGTAATCTCAGGGGTGGATGGATTACCACCTTGAGTTGAGTAGGCTTGCAGTCTGTGACTGGGTCCTGTCCCATAGGTCCCTGCCACTCCACCCTCTTTCTCTGAGCTGTGGCTCTTTTTCTCTCAGAACACTCAACTATTAGTTTGGAGTTCTAATTAGTTGAGAAGGGCATATCCTCAATAGAGTTCTGATTGGCTTGGTGTTCGGCAGAGTCCTGACTGTCAGCCAATCATATTTGAGAAGGATGGAGTCATACCACTTGACATAGCCAAGCATCCAAGCTCCACTCACTGTGAAGAACAAAGTCTAGCCAAGACCAATCTATGTTCTCCTCCCTCAGGTCATAAAATGCACTGGCTTCTGTGAGACACCAAGGAGAACCAGGGCGCCTTCCAAGCAATGGCCCTGTAAGGCAAAAGCAACTCCTTCTTCTACAATGGTCACAGCTTGGGTTCCTACAGACACGGAGGTTGAAGTTATTATGTGCACGCAGGTGAGTGCAAGAGGAGAGGAGCCAAATGTGAGGCAGAAAGGTTAGTGTCCCGGTGGGGTGGAACTCGATCCTGAAACAATGGATCCAAATGTGACCCCAAAGAACCCCTGAGAAATGCACAGGGGTGTCCTGCTTCATGAACAGGCTGGTGCCTGAGGCCACAGGAGAGCTGTGTTGGCCAGCCAAAGGTTGCGATGGAGGCTGGATAGTGTGTGTGGCCTGGCCCCAACACCTCTGTTCCACAGACCAGAGAATGCAAGGCCAGAGCTAGAAATTGCCAGACTAGGAAACGTTCAGCCAAACACAGGCATTTCTAGGACACACACACACACACACAGACACACACACACACACACACACACACACACACACACACACACACGGATATGCTGCTGGTAGTCACACATTATTCCACAAACTTCTCTAATTCTGTGATCCTTATTAAGCTCAGACCCCAGTTCTAGATGGAGAAGCAAGGCTCAGGGTCACTAAGAAACGTCCTCAGAGTCATCCAGCTGGGAATGGGCAGATCTACACTGGAATCCAGATTGGCCTTTTCTCTGCAGTCCACGTGTCCCCAAGAACACCAGCTGTATGGCCACCCCAGGGACCTTAAGGGAGGAGAAACCAGAATGAGATGTCCTGAGAGTTGCTGGCAGGCAGCCTACTTATACACCCCTGCTCTGCCAGGCTGGGGTTGCGAACACTAGACAATCATCCATTTAAATATGTATCTGTGAGCCTGAAATATACCATGAAGGAAAATCTAACTAGAAAAAATCAAAACAAACAACAGAAAGCAAATAAAACAAAACAGAAGAAAGAAAAGGAGAGTTACCACCAACAACAAAAACGTTAGTGACCCATCCACAAAGAACAACCGTAAGCTGCTGAAGCCAGCGTGCTGGCAGCCTCCGCCCAGGCTCCCCCGAGACCTACAGCATTTCATTCTTGAGGCTGGAAAGCACACGCCCGGCCTCAGCAAGGTATTTAATTATCAAGCATCCCAACATTTCAGCTGTGCTTACCGCAAATCCTGCTTTGCACAGGTCACTGGGAGTCACTGGGCCTCTACCAACTCCCATAAATCATTGCAGCCTGGCAGAAGCCCAGGCGAGGGGCAGCGGCGGCAAAATCATGCAGAGTGCAGAGAGGCCCCACCGGCCATTCATCAGAGAGCTGGGGCTAGAGGGACACAAATGATGGCTGTGAACGAATGCTTTATGTCCCTAAGGGAGAGGCTTGGACGGAAAGGGCAACATTTGAGAAAGAAACCACATGGTTAGTCTTGTTGTCAGGGAAAGCCCCCATAGGAGACCCCAGAGTTCAACCACAAGTAAATGAAAAGATACTTTCTTATAGGTCACCACAACACCCAATTATTATACAGCCCAGGACGGCACGGCTCATTAAGGGACTAGCAGACTCTGGACTTCAGTAAGGTTGGGTGGGGTCCTGGAGCACTGGGCCATTGGTGTCAGGCTTCTGGAATATAGATGGACTAATCTGGCTCCAGAGCCACGTTCCTGACCAGCTCACATGACCCAGGGCCACACACTGTACAGGGGCAGGGACCAGTGAGACATGGGACTCAGGTTATGCTAGATTCAGAGTTGACTTGTGATGTTTGACGGTGGGAGCGGGGAGGAAGAGGGGGAGGAGAGAGCAGAGCACACCCCCAGCTGGCTCATGAAAATGAATACTTACTGCCTGCTCATCCCAAGGGTACCCTAAAGAAACTGCTAGGCAGCTTCCGTGGCTTCAATTTAATTTATCCTCCTTTTCGACGGCCTTTTGTGGTTAGTTTACTGGGGCCCCTATGCCCAGCAGCATGCTGACAATTCCTACTTGGAGGGATTTCTGAAAGCATCAACCATATCTTTGCAGGCCAGATGGGCAGTGTCCAGAAGGACTCAGATATCACATCTGACGAAGCTCCCACCTTCCTCCCATGCAGCCAAGGCTGAGGATCACTGGGCCCTGCCCAGGGTGGGAAAGAGACCCCAAGGTGCCACATGTTTACTCGAGGCTTAAGCAAGGCTTGGGGCTTCTCCAGCAGCATTTCTCACTGTTCCTCAATGGGGCAAGCATGTCCACCATTTCCCAGGAAAAGCCATTGGTGAGATCTGGGATCTGGGAGGAGAGAGGACCGTAGAGCTGAGAGACCTCTCAGGAATCAGATCCTCATCTGATCCAAAAGACGGTATCTCTCTTGGCCCTACTCAGAAAGTCTCCCTATGGGAACCAAGCAGTCAGAGGTATTGGTAGCTAAGTCTCCCTCCCCCCAGCGGGCTGGCTTGTGGATATAGTGAGGGATGGGATCATAGAGAAAGCACAAAGATGGAGGATGCTAGGACAGCTAGCCCACCTCAGATCCCAATGTAGCTGCAGAAGAGACGGGCTAGTGAAGACATGGCTCTCAGAGCCCAGAGTATTAGCAGGGAGAAGCCGAAGAGGATTACCCAGACCAGTAGGGATCGACGCCAACATGGGCAACACCCTCTCATTATCTCTGTCCCAAGAGTTAATGCTCAGAAAATTTGCCAGGGAAGAAACAAAGATGAACTCCATGCTTCCTTTACAAAGCTCCAAAGAGAAGCTCCACACATTAGTAACACTGCAGTCCCTTCCTGCTGGGAGGTCAGCTCTCATTGGTAACTCAGTAGCTCACGGTTGGCAGGCACTGGCATTGGAGATAACCAGGGAAATAAGAAAGTGCCCAGAGTGACCACTCACTACACATCCCAGAGCTGGGTGAGGATTCAGGATGAGGATGTGTGTGTCATTCACGGGCTCTCTTTGCACGTGCAGCTTTCTTGTGAGGGTCTCTAAAAGACCCTCAGAAGGAGGCAGGCAGACTTGCAGCTCACTTCTGTCTCTCTCCAGGCTATCCTAAATTTTAATTAGCAATAATCATCATAAACGTTTTTAGAGTACTTGAGCATTTACAAACCACTTTGCACGCATTATCTCCCTAGGAACCCATGGAGTTCGGTGCATGGGGATCTGTGAGCGAGTTGCTTTCTGGATGGTAGCCAGGGCCTCGCCTGTTGCAGTGGGGACTGGGCCCGGAATTCTCCGTAGTTTCTAAGTATGAGAACTCCTACACCGGCTGCTGTTTCTGATTGGTCACAATCAAACAAGCCATCAGCAATATGTGGAAGTTGAATAATTCTTGGCTCTCGATGAGAATCTGTGCATCTCACTTGAGGGCCACAGAAAAGGAGGGTGGAAAGACTCAAATGTGGGACATTATCATAGGACAGTGACGATAATGATAATACAGGATACCAACTGATGCCATCTGGCACTTAGAGTGTTCTATTCACTGCCAACAAGAAAAGGAGGGTACGGTGCCCACAGAAGTGGATGGTGAGGTTTGTGGAGCCACCCCGGGGCAGAAGGGTGGAAGAAGAAAGAGAAATGTAACTGGGTCAGGCCCAACCTGGAAATGGGGACACAGCCTGGACAGGCAGGTTGGAGAAACACATTCTGGGCAGTGTGATCCTAATCTGGGGTCCTTGGATGCTAGGGGCAGAAAGCAGGAGGGTCTGTCTTACCATGGCTCCAGCCTGAGTCAGGTCTCATCCACTGGGGCTACAATTACTTGTAAGGCAAAGTTGTGAGCTTCTAACAAACTACAGGAGCCTGTAGTTCAGATCTGCAGCACCCAAGGGGAGGGCTGTTGGACCAACTATAGGTCCTGTAGCTCTGAAGTTTTGTCTTGGAGATGACACCCCACCACCGCCCTACCCAGCTGCCTGCCTCAGCCCTTATGATCAGAGGAGCAAGTTAGTAAAAGAAAAAAAAAGAAGCCAAGGATGTCCTTGTCAGCACTGTGGAACTCAGAGGCTAGCAATAATGAGAATCTGGATCTGTTCCATGTTAATAAGAGCCACCACAATGGGAATGGCGGAAAGAGAAGGGGACAGTTCTCTATAGAAATCATTTTTAGCCACAGCATTGTGGCATAGGCCTGTAATCCCAGCTACTAGGAAGGAGTGGGAGGTAAGACAGGAAGATTATGAGTTAGAGAACAGCTTGAGTAACTAAGACCTGCCTAAAAGAAAAAAAATGGCCTGGGATATAGCTCAGTGGTTAGGTGCTTGGATGTATGTGGTGGGGCAAGCCTGGGAAAGAAGCCAGAGAGTCGAAGGATAGGATGGAGTGGGGTGGACCTAGGAAGAGTTCTTGGTGTTCCCTGCAAGAGCTTCCAGCTGGGGAAAGAAAGGAAACTCTCAGGGTACAGGAGCAGAAGGCAGAGAGCCCAAGTAGAGGTTTCTAGAAGCATGGTCAGGCTGAGCAAATCGTGGAGGGGTGATGGTCTCCAAGCTTCCATGTTTTCTTTATGAGGTGTCCTTTCAGAGAAAGAAGGGATGGGAAACCTTGTAGATTGTCTAGGAAGTGGTGACCATTCAGCTTGTGACCTGAGAATCTGAAATTTAGACTCAATCCAAGGTTGTGGGGAGACTGACATGGTGGAGAAGGTGGCAGGGCCTGGTCACTAGGACCCATGTTTGCTTGTTGTTTGAGGAAGGTGCTCACTAGCCCAGGCTAACCTTGACCTCCTATGTTAGGGGGATAGTTTTGAACTTCTGGCCCTCCCAAACCCATGTTTTGAGTTCTAGGATAACAAGGCATGTGCCATCATACCCACTTTGAGCCCTGTTATTGAGGGGCAACTTTATCTTGTCATTATCAAAAGTGGGTTTATATCACAACCTGCTACCTTACAAATGTTTTAGCAAAGGGCCTGCGGTCAGAGATGAGCAGACTGATCCTTGGGTCTAGAGCCATGTCTGGCAGGGGAGACACTGGGGGTAAGGAAAGGGCAGGACCATGACTTAACCTTGAGGAGCTGGAGTTATAGAAGCAAGGAAGTTGGTAGGGAAGTCCTAGGAATCAGGAAAGAGGAGAAGGAACCAGCTATAGGAAGAGTACTTAGCATGGAGTCAGACATGGAGACCCCACAGAGAAGGCTATGACTTGCAACAAGGGGTCTGGGGCCTACCACCCCTGGGAAACCTGGCCATGGAG